>NC_058368.1:148849842-149480342 GCF_018350175.1 Felis catus | reverse complement strand
GAATGATAGATGTAGAATTGAAACAACCCACATACAATCACAAAGAGCAAGGCTGAGAAAAACACTACAGCAAGTAATTAAAAACAATTCTGCTCCCTTGGAAACCATCCCCTGCCTCCCGTCACCCTGGCCTCTATGTCTTGGCTGCCGGTTTGCTGGCTTCTCTTTCTGCCAGCTCACTTTGGCTGGCATTGGCACACTGTGCATCTGGCAGTCTTTGTCCCTATTACTGAGCTCCTCTTCAGAGTTGCCAGGCTTTGGTCAAAGGCTGCAGGGGGCACTTTGAAGCCCCTCCAAACATTTGGGCTTATGGTTGGGAGATTGGTTTATTATGATGTGCACTTAATCTATTTTTTTCCTGACCTGATGTATCCTAGCTGATTTATAATTTTGTTTTAGAATAGGAATAAAAAGAAGACATTTCTTGACCTGCCAGAGGAGGGGTCCGAACTCTACATTTATCCCTATGTCACACATTCATATCCATCTCCAGAAGGAACGAGGTGGGTATATATGTAAAATAGATACAACTGTAGCTAAGGCTACTTCCTGAGACATTCAGTCAGAGATGATTAAAACCAAACAGTCAGAATATCCTATTGTACATGGAGTTCCCTATTTGCAAGCTGTTTTACAAATGTTGTTTTAATGCTGTTTTCCGCAAGATCTTAGTCAGTTGTTTGGAAAATAAACCAGCAACTATTCTCTATAAATACCACAATCTGCCCTTGTTCTCCACTGCTGGCTATGGCCTTAATAGAAACCTTTTAGAACTGACAAGGGGAGAAAATTCTCTCACGGTGTTGCTCTCAGAACCTGATTCAGACAGAAAACTGAACTGGTAATTGTTGTAGCATCCAGCTAACTCCTTCCCTTTTGCCAATTTTCCCTTGAGTCTCAGAACCCAGTGTGCCATGGGGTTCTCCAAAACCAGCAGTGCTGAAGGGACAACTGGATGTCAACACTGCCCAAATGTCTCTCTGCCACACCCATCCAATTACACAATAGGACAACCTTGTGCTTGTTAGAATTTTCTTCCTCCACTCCTGAACATGAGTCCTACCTTCATCCCTGACGGATGCAGGCTCGATAGTGTGTTTGCCCACATGCTCATCAGTGAAATGTCTCTAAGCTCTCCTCAAATATTATCCAGTCAATTCTGAAAATACTTCGATGGGCCCTATTATGAGCCTGCTTTACATGAGTTCTTTTCTGATCTGTAGCAATTTTAATTTTTCAAAATTCTTTTCTTTTTATTTAAATTTTAGTTGGTTAACATACAGTGCAATATTGGTTTCAGGTGTAGAATTTAGTGTTTCAACACGTACATACAATACCTAGTGCTCATCACAACAAGTGCCCTCCTGCATCCCCAGCACCTACATCCAATTTCCTCATGAATCATTGATCAAATCTGGGGTAAATTTCCAGTCTATTCCATTTCACATTTACAGTCTATAGGTTAGGCCTGGTTTTCACAGCATGGGGGAAGATTGTACACAATTGAGCCACTTTGGAAGGCTGTTATAGCTTTATTTTTTTTTAACTGTACCAAAATGATAGGACGCTTTTAGCAAATTACTCTTACCAATGACATTCTCTCCTCTCTATTGCTACAGGATCCTGCCTATTTCTCAAGTGTAGTATTTTTCATAATTTGTTGTGTAATTTTGGGGGTATAAATAGAATTGCAAGCTTCTTAAAAAATAGTGACTTCTCTTATTTTTATTTCCATATTTTATTTCCAACCTAAGTAGGTACATAATAAATTCTTATTGAAGGGATAGATAAAAACCAAAACAGCATAGAAGCCACTAGTAAGAGCCACATGACAGGGAAGTCTTCCCAAATCAAAGCAAGGTCATCTATAGTTCTCTTGTGTACTTCACTGTGCCAATATTATTGTAGAGCCTGTTTTAAGAATGATTGTAATTGCATTTTCTGTTTTCAAAAGATTTCCTCATTGCTTATAAGAAGCTGTCCTAAGCTTCTCAGTCCACTGTGAGTTATCATATTTAGTCCTCTGGCACCTTCTTGAGGATCCCTCCTTTGAGGAACAACTGCAGTTAGTCCTAAAGTAGAGAGGTAATAATAATAATAATAATAATAATAATAATAATAATGATAATAATAATAATAATAAAAAAAAAACCTGGCTGGAGTATAAAATAATTGATGGGATGACTACCTCCAAGATTGGTTGTTTCAGGGGGGAAAAACTTGAATTTTTAGAAAACTGACTTAATTGTGTTCTTTTGCAAGATTTAGCAAGCTGACAAATGGCATCATTACAGCATAGTGTTGCACTGAGCTCCATTCACCCTTCAGAGCTGGCTAAGAGCCCTCGGTAGACAATGGGCTGCATACAAGAAATGCACAGATGAGTTTAATCATAGGAACCACATCTGGCCCAGGCAGAAATCTCTTTAACAGTAATTGGCATAGAGTTGGGACTAGAGAAGCAGATGTTGCTTTGCAGTTTGAAGAATCAGCTCTAAAATCCACTGGAAACATGAACCTTAAATGCAACAGTTGAACTTTCAGTATGTGGCCAATTCAAATAGATTCTGAAGTTTTGGTCCCCTTTCAGTTCAGCCCACATATCTCTAGCAAGACAGGAGTCTGTGGGAATGTGTTGCTCATGGCCTTTGGGGCTTTCAAACAAAATGAATTTGACAGACAAAACTTACTTCTATGTAAATGTGGGTAGGTCAGGGAAATGTGGCTGGATTGTCTCATCATATCTGAATAAATAAAACCTGAGTTCAGACAAAAATAACACATTTCCTGCATCACTTTGGTTTTGTTCTCTCATTCAGGAAATGAACCAAACAAGTGGCAGTAGAAACTTTTCTTTGCTTGTGGGACAGTATGTAGGGTTGCTAAGTGTTAACCTCACTGTGGCAGAACCATGAGGTCGGTACTAACGGAAAGAATCAAAGAAAAATTTCACACAGTCCTCCTGCTAATGGCTGGCAAAACTTCTTATGCCCACACCTATGGGAGCTAGAGATCATTTATCCAGGGGACTGGTGTTAGGCTCTAAAGTCCCCTCACTTCTGGGGCACATGGGTGACTCAGTCGGTTGGGTGTCTGACTCTTGATTTCAGCTCGGGTCATGATGCTAGGGTCATGGGATCAAGCCCTGTGTCGGGTTCCATGCTGAGCAGAGAGGCTACTTGAGATTCTCACTCTCTCTCTCTCTATGCTCTTCTCACCTCTGGAGCCTGCTTGAGATTCTCACTTTCTCTCCATTTGGCCCTCTCCCCTGCTTCCATGCTCTCCCTCTCTCTAAACTAAAAATAAAATAAAATAAAATAAAATAAAATAAAATAAAATAAAATAAAATAAAATAAAATAAAATAAAATAAAATAAAATAAAATAAAAAATAAAATCCCTGCACCTCCATCCCTAAAATGATACTACCAGGATTATTTCCCAATTCATTGGAGTTACTATAGTTTATTTTGGCAAACAAGACTAAACTTCCAAATGCAAGTTGATAGACGTTTGAGTAGAAGAAGAAGGTAGAGGGAGCACTCCTGGGATGAGGATGAGAAGATATTCAGGTACAGTTGAGGGATCGGGGTTCCAGAGTGAATATGAATCAACTAGCCAATTCTTATGTATCTTAACTACCTACTTTTGGTGATAAATTGACCCAATCTGACCACCCTGTGTGTCTCTTCATAACTTTTTTCATGGTTTCATACTGGCACTGGACCACCTTTGCTGAGCATTAGATCATCTCTTTGGTTTCTGATCACAAGGCTGATCTTCTTGGAGCTATTTCTCCCACTAATCAACCCCTCTCCTATACAAGTGCAAAGGCAGAGGTTGCCCCTTAATCACCTGGAAAATATATTCCCTTCCATTTTGCTCCATATCTAAATAAATAGGATAACACTGAAGAGTGATAGTGAGCTAGAGTACGGTATTTCCCTTTTACTTGATGCCTGATTACTTGTCAACATCTACCACTATAATGTAAATTCTATGGAAGGAAAGACAATATCTCTCTTGCTTTTTGTTTTATTCCCAGGACATAGCTCAAAGCCTATCACAGAGAATGAAAGCATAAATGAGTGAGTGAATGACTGACCAAGAAAAAAACCCAGAATGTTCAATGGGAAGATCTATAAGGATCTGGGTCATTCATTCATTTACTCAAACCTATGTACCTTTCTGTTAGATAAACATTTTTGTTTTCTAATGGGGATCACAGTTTTGTGACCAAATGTTGACTTTCATCATGTATACGTAGAGGTTTCTTCCTCCAAAAGACCCAAAGGCCAATCTCGCATAAAAAGCAATCTGTCAGCTTGCTGATGGCTTCTGATCAGCTCCAGCTACACCACTGGGCTTCTTATTTTGGTAAAATATGCCTTTCCTAAATCATTGTGACAAGCTTGCAGTGAGCGTTTGCTGCTAACAAAGGATCAGACTCCAAGACAGAAAGGGACTGTGCAGAATGGAAGAGAACATTTGCATCCCAGGATCAAAGCCAATGGACTGTAACCATACAATCATCTAATCCACTGAGCAGGACAGAGGTCACCTCCAGAGAGGAAATTTTCCTTCCCTGACAAATATAAGACAGAGGAGTTGCTAAAGTGCACGAGAACACTACCACCAAAGGAAAAGCACCCTGGAAATTGGACAAAGGTGCTGGAATATTTAATTACCACATATCAAATCTAGCTGGCCAGAATATTTATGCTGTTGTTTATTTGTACACTTTATTTTGCTTATTACAGAAAATATTTAGGGTGAGTTTTCCAGAAAAATATTTATATCAAGAGTTAAAAATTATACCTGCTGGTATAGGAAGACCAAGGTGAGGATTGTTTGAAATGTATTTGTTTTGTAAAAATGTTCTTGCCTTTATGTTTCTTTGGACATATTTCATATTTTAAAAATTCATAACATTTTAGAATGAAACCACACTGTGAGACCTAACCCTGCCTTTTGATTGGAACTCTTCCTGATCCCTATACATTTCATGACTTTCCATATTTATGCAAATTATTAGTTCAAGATTAGCTATCAGTTTCAATATCTCAGTGAATCAGAGGTAATTAAGAGTTTTTGTTAAAGAAATAGTATGTTTTAATAAATGAATGAGAAGGAAAAAATAAATTATATTTACTAAGTGAACATTGAAAAATTTTAAAAAAATATTTGATTGTATTGAATTAGTATTGCGAAGTGTTTATACTAATTTGAGTCAATTGTTAGTGTAGTCAATTTATGCACATAGATGAAACACCCACTTTGTGCCACATAACAGACTTGATAGAAGCCACCAGATTTTATGGATGTCATATGACCTTCATTTATTAAGTAAAAACTACTATGAAAAAAACCTAAACATACAGAGACACCTGGGTGGCTCAGTTGGTTGTGTCCAATTCTTGATTTTGGCTCAGGTCATGAACTCATGGTTCAAGAAATCAAGCCCAGTATTGGGCTCTGTGCTGGCAACATGGAGCCTGCTTGGGATTCTCTCTCTTCCTCTCTCTGCCCCTCCCTTGCTTCTGCCCTCATTCTCTCTCTGAGAAATAAATAAACTTTAGGGGTGCCTGTGTGGCTCAGTTGGTTGAGCTTCCGACTTTGGCTCAGGTCATGATCTCACAGTCTGTGAGTTCGAGCCCCATGTCAGGCTCTGTGCTGACAGCTCAGAGCCTGGATCCTGCTTCAGATTCTGTGTCTCCCTCTCTCTCTGACCCTCCTCCATTCATCCTCTGTCTCTCTCTGTCTCAAAAATAAACATTAAAAATTTTTTTTAATAAAAAAATAAACTTTAGAAAAAATTTAAAAGATTACCAACACAAAAATTACTGAACTTCCATCTTTAAAAAAATCCCATTCATTTGAAAACACTGAAATTTATTTTATAAGCATTATCTAATATGTATTTGGTTCACTATGTGAAACCACATATTTTTTAATACTGTAAATATTTGACTATTTATATGCCAATTATATCAGTATCCAGAATAGTTCTTTTTTCTCATATTTGCCTCTTATAAAGTCATGTGAGTCTTCATAAACTTGAAAATAATCTACTGACATCATTCTGGTGTGTTAACTTCTCAGAGAGAAGGAACCTGAAGCCATCCCTTCCAGCCCTATCTTCCTGTTTATTCCATGTGTGGCATTATGCCATCATAGGAATTATATAACATTCAAGTAAAACATGGTCTTGTAACTATAAGAAATGCTAAGACTAGGTCAAAAAACACAGAGACAACTTGCCTGGACCTTTCTTGTGCCCTTTCCAGTAGCCCTAGGCTTACGTGGGTTTTCAGCCCTGTCTCAGAGCATCAGAGAGACTCTGACAAGATTAACAGCTTTTCTTCAAATAAGTCAGAAAGCTTTTGAAGACTCAGCAGCAGCAGCAGAAACAGCAAGTGCGTAGCAGGCCAAGTTTTTTATACCATACATTCTCTGCTCTCAAGAAGTTTAGAATCCTATGGAAGTTTTCATTATTACTAGATTGCAACTCATGTAGCTCTAGGGAATCCCCCCCCCCATCTTATTCCACCAAGGATGAAAACCACTAGGAAAGGGTGATCTCCATTTTCAGCTCTGCATTTCTTAACTTTGATAGGCTTATAAAGTGAAAAAGCAGAAAATCTTCACAGTTGAGATTTAGACATTGTGAAATCTACCCTTTAAAATTTTTATAATAAATAGAATGTGTATGTGTCCAACTCTTGATTTATACACTTGTATAAAGAGCCTATACCTGTAGTTGGCTTTTACCACATTCATTCATTCATTCATTCATTCACTCAATATTCACCTTGTTCATATTTTATGCAGTAATATAAAACATGTCCTAAGACTACAAATCTAGATAGGCAAAGTCCTTGATCTCAAATGACATCCAGTCAATTATGAAAGATAACTGATTTAAACGATGGTCACAGAATAGAAGCAGCTACACCCTGTCTAGTTTCTCACTTCGTGTCTTGCCTCATCTTTGCTGTGATCCTGATTCCACACTGCTACCTGATTGTAAACCCTATCTTTTCACTCAACATCTGCTCATGCTCTTTGTATGGTGTCTGACACTTATTTTTAGGCTTATCCTTCCTGGTTCTGGCTTGCTGTTCTGTCTCTGCAATCCACTTCCACCTACAGTCTAGACATGAACCATTTGAAGTTACTTCTAATTCTATGATTTACACATTTGTAAAAGAATGGGGGAGGACCAGAAGAAGCATATGTCTTACATAAAAGTTAAAGTCTAGATATATTTCTTTGCTGCAGAAGTTTTCATGTAACAAGTTTATAAAACTATATTCAGTAGAATGAGAAAATCTTTAAAAGTTTCTAAATATGAATTTAGAAAATAATTAATAGCATTTAAATCCTGGGTAAAATGGATTTAAAATGGATGAGAACATTCCACCCTCAGGAAAATATTGTCCATCTTATCTGTATCAATGAACAACTGAGGGATCAGTTGTATTCATTTTGGCTTGCAATTAGCTTTAACCCAAGGGCTTAAAGTTCATCAGCTGATTTTCACCATCAATAATTATTAAGATTTCTGATCATCATTACTATGGAGAGGTGACATTTTCCTGCTAAATGTGATTTTGTTTTCCCTCTACCTTTCCTCTCTTGGCTTTTCTTACTAAGTCCATTGAAAAGAAGAGAATAGAATAAAAGTAGATCAATGTGGCTAAGTGAAATAAGTCAGAGAAAGAGAAATACCATATGATTTCATTTATGCGTGGAATCTAAAAACCACATGAATAAAACAAAAAAAAGCAGACTCAGTCTCATAAATAGAGAACAAACTAATGATTGCCAAAGGGAAGGGGGGCAATGAGATGGGCCAAAAGAGTTAAGGACAGTAGGAGATATGGGTTACTAGTTAAGGAATAAATACATCACAGGAATTAAGCATAGGGAATATAGTCAATGGTATTGTAAAAGTGTTGTGTGGTGACAGATGGCAGTTACACTTGCTGTGAGCATACCATAAGTACAACCTTGTCATATCACTATACTGTATACCTGAAACTACTATAACATTGTGTGTCAACCATACTCAAATTTAAAATAAAAAAGGAAATTCTATAATATGTTACAATATAGATGAAACTTAAGGACCTTATACTATGTGAAATAAGCCAGTCATAAAAAGACAAATATGGTATGATTCCAGTTATATGAAGTAGTTAGAATAGTCAAAAGTCAAAACCACCCAAATTATTTTGTTCTAACCGTGTAGATTCCTGTAGAAGAGTGCTTTCTGGACAATGCCTAGTGAAGTGCTAGTGCTGATAGTTGAAAGAAAATAGTACTTAACCTTTCATTCTCTATTAGCTTGTTCTGTCCAGCAAGTCATAATATCTTAATATATATCATATATATATATGATATATATGTATGTATGTATGTATGTATCATAATATCACAAGTTATGCTACAAGTTAGCAAGTTATGCTAATAAAAAATTTATTAGGAGCTCAAAAATGTTGCCCAACTTGCTTCCTAGAAGATAACCAATGGTAAATATTTGTGAAGACACAGGGTCTATCAATTAGAATGTTTTGTGAGGTCTTTGCTAAAGATTCAAAGTTCCCATCCTTGATTTTTGTCAAGCAAAACTAGATAGGGAAACATTTAGAATTGCAAGCTGATACATATTTGGAGACTGTAGGGTTTATTTATTTGATGGTTGGTGTATTTTGATTTCTTCACATACAAAATTCTTTATTTGGATATTTTCTATTATAATTTGTGTTCATGAATAAATTAAGTTGGACAATTTTACTCCAGTCAGGGTTATAGGTATATGTGCCAGATAACCAGCTCAAACTTAGTAATTCAGAAGTGAGAGCTTCAGTTAAAAAACACTGTCTGACTGTGAAGAGGACTTTGATGCCCTAATAGGTTGTTATAGCCTATGCCAAAATGGTGTCATCTGTCATGGCCTATAAGAGAACCATCTTGGCCAGACGGTCAAAGTTGGGCAGTCCATAGTGCAGGAGGGCTGCAGAAGGGTCAAAGAAGCAGGATATATCTCAAAATGTCTGTGCTTGCTGTTTCTTCTTTAAAGAGCTTGTCCCCTACCTCTTCTCTTACTTTCCCCTCCTCACTAAAGTTGGCTGCTAAGAAAGGCGCTGGTTTCTTGACAACCATCCTTTAACCCACAGTCATGTTCTGGATGTTTTCCCTCTGCTTAAGTACCTCTGCCTACAGCTTACTGTCCTAGCTTCCACAAGCTTTGAGTCCTCAGCTCCATAATGATGCCTTCCACCTTTGCCCTGTATGCTGCAGGGTTGGGGGAGGGGGAGTAAGTAAATACAACTGTATGTATTTCCACTCTTAATTTCTGATTTTTGTTTACTCCCATTTCCAGAAACTCTTAAACTATTTTTCACACCAACTTGAAACTATTTTTTACATGCTCCTGTAAGTCTCACTCTAATTCCCATCGTGTTGTTTTGGTTTCCTAATTCAGTCCCCCAAGCTTTCGTAATCTCCTTGATAAGCTCATATTTTCTACCTCCCCTTCATGTATCATTTTTACCTCTGTATCATCTCAACTGGGTAGTGGAAATGACTGAGAATGTGGATGCTCTGGATCAATTGGTTCCTTAAGCAGTGACTTTAAGCAGTCCTTTTACTTCTCTTTCACTCAGACTCATTTGTGCAATGGCTGAGTCAGACCAGATGATCTGTAAAGTTTTATCCCCTGACTTCCATGACTCTATGACTATTCCTATTCCTGTTTCTCTTGCAACTTAGTTTTTAATGTCCATTTGCTGACAACTCCATCCTCCTCCCAACCTTTCCCCTGCAATACTGAATACCATTCATCAGGCTGTAATTAATTTAATTTGGATTTCATTTCTTTAAAAGCATTCTGGAGGGAATAGAATGTGGCCTACCATGTGACTTATCCAAGGATAGATTCCATCAGACTTAGTTCTATCTCCTTGCACAGATTCCCAAAAGTTCCAATAGGTCCCTCTATGGAGAACCATGACTGCTCCAAAACTTCCCTTACCTATATCATCCAACTTTTATGTAACATAGGTTTTTCATCAGAGAATTTTAAAATACCTTGAGGGAGCCCTAGAAATGCAACTTAATATAGATGCAGTCTATGAAGAGAGCTGTCATCAGAAAGGAAAAAAAACAATTTCTGCAAGCAAAGTGGCTACATGAAGAAACAAAGGTTACAAGTACTTTTGTCAACCTCATCAAAGAAAACAGTCCTATTTGTCTCTACATACACAAGGAAACTCCAAAATTAGAACTCAACCCTTGAATATACATATATACTTGTACAGGCGTGAAGAATGCTAAGTGGGAAAGAACAATATTTCTTTGCCAAGTTATTTCTTGTAAAGAAAAACAAGATTAGGCTACAGAGACATCATTTATAGTATTTGCTGAAGATGTAAATTAAAAATCTTACCAGTTTTTCCTCTCTCTTCATTTTATATTTTAGAACCAATGTAGTAGACAATGCTTATTAGACTTGTTATTATTTTGGAAAAAACAATGTTTGGCAAATAACTATTTAAAACCAACCAAAAATCACTAATCAAACTTCTTATACACTACCAATAATTTCTTCTCTTAGAAATAAATGAAATACAGTAAGAGGCATTAAATAACATAAATTTCTCAAGATGTAAATAATGTAAAATGCTCCTTAAAATATAAACAAAGGTGCTACTTTGAACTAAAAAAACCCCTTCAATATTTTATTACTTATACCATAAATATGAACATTTTGGGCACTTTTCTTTCATACTCTAACCATGAAGAGACAATAAATATACTTAATACTTCTGGAAACAGCAATAAGATGAGGGTGAATTAGAAGGAACAAATTGTCCCATAGTTCAACTTTCAATGCCATTAATATAAACTATGTATTTACTCACATGACACTAACCAGTCCTGAGAGCTTGCTTTCACATTAAATTAGATATTTTAAAAGCTACTTCAGATAAAGGTGATAATAAATAAAGACAGAGTGGTAATAATGTGGATAAAAATGTGCTTGAGTTTACCATTACATTGATGGATAGATTCTATTTTTGCTGGGAACTTTCATAACACTATTTCTGTCCAAATAGTATAGAAAAAGAATTCTATAGCTGTGTACCAGTTGTTCTTAAATTATAGCATGCATCAGCAACTCTTGAGGTTTTATTAAAACACAGATTTCTGGGCCCTACTTTCAGAGTTTTTAATTCAGTAGTTACTACTGCTCATCCAGGAACCCCACTTTGAGAACTATTGCTGTATAGGTTACCCAAAAGCCACCTAATTCATTCCCTTGATCCTGCACAGGAGATGGTGAACAAACCATGAGTCATGACCCATGACTGTCTGGACCCAACTATATTCAATATATCATTAATGATCTGATCTTATTTTATTTTTTAATGTTTATCTATTTTTGAGAAAGGGACATATAGTGGGGTAAGGGTAGAGAGAGAGAGGGAGACACAAAATCCAAAGCAAGCTCCAGGCTCTGAGCTGTCAACATAGAGCAGGATGTGGGATTCAAACTCACCAACCCTGAGATCATGACCTGGATGTTCAAGTTGGATGCTTAACCGGCTGATCCACCCAGGCACTCTTATGATCTAATTTTATTTATTTATTTATTTATTTATTTATTTATTTATTTATTTATTTAACCCAGTTAGCAGTCCCTTTATTTTTTTTTTAATTTTTATTTATTTATTTATTTTTATATATGAAATTTATTGACAAATTGGTTTCCATACAACACCCAGTGCTCATCCCAAAAGGTGCCCTCCTCAATACCCATCACCCACCCTCTCCTCCCTCCCACCCCCCATCAACCCTCAGTTTGTTCTCAGTTTTTAACAGTCTCTTATGCTTTGGCTCTCTCCCACTCTAACCTCTTTTTTTTTTTTTCCTTCCCCTCCCCCATGGGTTCCTGTTAAGTTTCTCAGGATCCACATAAGAGTGAAACCATATGGTATCTGTCTTTCTCTGTATGGCTTATTTCACTTAGCATCACACTCTCCAGTTCCATCCACGTTGCTACAAAAGGCCATATTTCATTTTTTCTCATTGCTACGTAATATTCCATTGTGTATATAAACCACAATTTCTTTATCCATTCATCAGTTGATGGACATTTAGGCTCTTTCCATAATTTGGCTATTGTTGAGAGTGCTGCTATGAACATTGGGGTACAAGTGGCCCTATGCATCAGTACTCCTGTATCCCTTGGATAAATTCCTAGCAGTGCTATTGATCTAATTTTAAAAGCAACTCAAATAAAGTAGAGAGACTGGTCATAGATCAGGGAGCCTTATGAATAATATGAAAAACTATCTGGATGTTCATCTTGGTCACAGGAGCAGGTAACACATTACCAAGACAGGGTCTGCCCTTGGGAGTTAGGACCTTCACCTCCCACTATCTTTATCCACGGAGGCTATTCAGGGAAACTGTTACTAATGGTGTCATGTGGGTGTCACAGCTTTTCCACAGCAGACAGGAGACTTACACGCGAAATAGATGGAGTCTAAGTGAAGGAAGGCATGGGGGGTGGTGGGCAGAGTGCAGTGGAGCTTTATTTTATTTGCCTATGACTCCAATACCTGGTACTTGGCACACAATAGAAATTCAGTAAACGTGTGGAATGAAGTGAGATAGCTTTTGCCTTTGCTGTTTTTCAAAACATGCATGATGCTGGGAAAATCACTTTATCTACTTGAGTCTGTTTTCTTATTTGTAAACATGGCTGGGAGGAACATCTCCATTGCAGGATATTTTGAAAAGGAATGAGGTAATAAATGTACCTGTCCTCAGAAATGCACTATAAGTCTAAGAGATGTTTTTGTGTTGATCTTTCCAAATATTCCCAGATATTACTATTTCAGTAGCTGAAACAATGCCAGATTTCTCACTGATATACTTCTATTCAATAAAATAGCCCCTCGACATTGTTAAAATAACATATTCACCTCTACTTCTTTCTAGGCATGGAACTCAAATGTATTTTCATTAAATTTTTTTTTTGTTTTTAAAAAAAATTTTTTTAAGTAATCTCCACACCCAGTGTGGGGCTTGAACTCAAAACCCTGAGATTAAGAGTCACACGTGGGGCGCCTGGGTGGCGCAGTCGGTTAAGCGTCCGACTTCAGCCAGGTCACGATCTCACGGTCCATGAGTTCGAGCCCCGCGTCCGGCTCTGGGCTGATGGCTCAGAGCCTGGAGCCTGTTTCCGATTCTGTGTCTCCCTCTCTCTCTGCCCCTCCCCCGTTCATGCTCTGTCTCTGTCCCAAAAATAAATAAACGTTGAAAAAAAAATTTAAAAAAAAAAAGAGTCACATGTTCTACCAACTGAGTAGAGTCAGAAAAAAGCCCCCTCATTCAAAAAAAAATTATTTTTTCTTTTTTCTGCTTTATTAGACTTTTATTATAGCTTGGTATGAAAAACAAATCTTCATTTTGTAATTTTTGTTTTGCATAAAATCTAGAATTTATTCAGAGTTTTGAGGATCAGTGGTATTTTACCAAGTAAATCAGTGACTACATGGGTATAAATACAAAAGCATATATGGAAATTTCACAAATAATGTTTTTAAAGTATATGGATATTTTTGGCAATTATTCTGAATAAACACATTGTTTCTTGTTTACATGTACATTTCTTCTCATGTCAAGTTTTTTTTGTTGTTGTTATTCAGTATATCATCTTATTAAGAACATTTTCTTTTCTGTGTCCACTGCCTATTTTAAAAGTGAGTCATAGAAGTTTCTCTATCCTCATTTTCTACTGATAAGGCCTCATTCCCAGATATTTCAGAAAATATTATAATAGTCATATTGATAAAGTACAAGTGATGATAAGAAAAAGCAAGCAGCTAGCAATAACAAGGGCCTCTTTCTCTTTTCTTTCACTTTGAGTACAGTATTACTAAAGTTTATTCACTGCTTCCCTCATTCCAGGCACCATGTTGAGGAAATAAAGCCAAATATGACATCTGTATTTCCAGGGCACATTGTACTTTAAAAAAAATCTTCTTTGTAAACATCTGTAACTTTTCCTAAATGTTTCTACCTTAATATCAAGTTAACTGTAGGACAGCCAAGTATCTGGTACTTTATTTTTGCTTGACCTGTCACAATGATATTGATTATTCAGTACTTGAACACCTCTCAATTTTTTATACCAACTGGATACAATTCTCTTTTTTAATTTGTTTCTTACTCTGAACACTCTTTCAGAGTTCCTCTACCACTTTCTCTTCTACTACCTACACTTTCATACCAGCTTTCTATACTTTTGTCTTTGGCTTTGATTCTCATTCTCTACACTGTCCTTGGAAATCTTATTCTGTAGGTTATAGACAATGTTTGTGCTTCCCCAAATTCATATGTTCACGCACTAACTTTCAGCATGGTTGTATTTGGTGATGGGGAGTCTAAGGAAGTAATTAAGGTTAAATGAGGTTGTAAAGTGGGGGCCTCAGATCTGTTAGAATAGCAGTGTTATAATAAGAGACTCCAGAGAGCTTGCTCACTCTCCATGTTCATGCACCCAGGAAAGACCGTATGAGGACACAGTGAGAAGGTGGCCGTCCATAACTCAGAAAGAGAGCCCCTAACAGAAACCCAATTTGCCAGCACCTTGATCTTGGACTTCCCAGTTTCTGGAACTGTGAGAAAATACATTTATGTTGTTTAAGCCACTTAGTCTGTGGTATTTTGTTATGGCAGCCTGAGCAGACTAATGTACCATCCTTTGTCTGTAACTCCCAAACCTATGCTGACAGACAACAAACTCAGCCCTCTTGTCTAAGCTCCAGTTACGTATTTAGCCATCAGTTTGTAAGTCCTGAATGACTAACAGGAAGTTCATACTCAACATTTCCAAAGAATTCATTTTATCTCCCCTCAAACCTGCACTTCTGAATAGTTTACTTATCTGTGTAACAGTTTATTCATCACCTAAGCAAGAAAGTTGAAAATTGTTATTTCTTTATTGATGTCTGTCCTCTTCTAAGACACTTGAAGGCAAAAAGCCATGTCCCTGAACCTATCTATCTCTAGAATGAGATTCAAAACCTGGAAGTATATAGGCACTTAAAATTGAATAATGATTAGGTACACTCTGCATTTTGTCCACTATACCCCTATACTTTTGAGCTAGCCAGAATGACTCACTTGCCAGTTTCTGATGCCAATGGAACTAAACTATGACACCTTCTTGCCATTCTCCAAGCACCCCTTGCTGCTAGACTCACTCCAAATACTTTCTAATCCCACCAGTCTTGTAACCTACATTTTGAAAGGTAACTATCTTTAGTTTTTGGATTTGCCAACTTCTCTTTTTGATCTTGATTTCTTAGACCCTCTAAGGATTTTACCATGGAATTCCAATCCCAGACATTTATGTTTTGGGCATCTTGTACAAATTGTTTGACTCTAGCTCTCTTCATAAGACCCTGGCCAGAGTCACTTCAATCTTCTTTGAGGTGGGGTAGGCTTATCTACGTATCTTAACAATGATAGTAATAGTGGTTTATTGAGGGTTTACTATGGGCTGGGTTTAGTGCTAAGAATTTTACATAGTTATTCTCATTCATTTTTTATACTAATTCTATAAAGGAGATAGTTACTATTTCCATTTTGTCCTTGAGGAGACTAAAGTTTAGGGACATAACTTATTCAACGTCATACAGCTAATAAGTGACAGAATGCAGATTGGAATCAAATCAAAGTCTTAAGCACTAAGCTTTGAAACACAACTAGAGATTTTCCAATTGTTAATTAGTAGATCAAATGTAAGTATCACATATGTGGTGTGAGCCCAGCTCAGAGTACATCCTGTCAATGCTGTATAAATTATCAGTATGAATGAGTTCAGAGGTTGCTTGCTCAACTATTGAGCAGTGGTCATTAAAATAAACACATGGGCTAAGACTAGGAGCAAAAATGATGAGTCCTGCAAGCCCATGTGGAATAGAAAGTTTATTATTTCAGAGAAATAGGATTAGAAGAGACTACTTCTGTCACATATCAGAAGTGATTTAAGAAGCTTAATCACCCTTGGGCATGGGATAGAGCTTCCCTTAATGTTTTTCAAGAGGAATGTCATGGGCTGAGTCTTCTGTCCTAAGTGCAGCTGTGGAGCATATAAAATAATTTGCCTTCCATAAAAAGCACTTGTTTCTAATTGGAAATGTAATGGATTAACCAAATGCCACACATGTGACTCTTAAGGAATCTATTTAAAATAATAACCTATTTAGGAATAATCACTTAAAGTGTATCCTCTCTAAGCTGCTCCTGGAGGCAGGACACTTAAATTAGTTTAACAAGAGTGTTGTAAAAAGAAAATTTACAAACTGCTTGTTTTATCACTCTGTTTTACAGTTGGCTGTTCTTGCAAATGCACCAGTGTTATTAGGTTAATTTTGTTCTGTATCCTAATGCATTGAATAAGAGGAAATGAAATTGTGTCTTAAACAGACACATTTTTCCTTGGTAAAATTTGGCAGGGACTGTTCAGGATAGTGTCTCTAAGAGTAAGGTCAATACCTCAAAGGAGGTCAAAGAATATCAAGAAATACCATGGAGAAACGAATTGAGAGAGCTCTAACAAAAATCTTTTCCTTCCTATGAATAACCATGTATTCTATGTCTTAATGTCACACTTCCTTTGCTCTGTTAATAACTCCTTTTCCTCTGCCATCCACCTGTCTACCCACCTTATTAGCAAATTAAAGAATATTACATCGGACAATGAGTTGCTATGTGTGCACACATGTTATTGAGTGAAGAGCTTAGAGAAAATTTACCAACTAAAATACAACAGATAGAGGGGAATTTAAAAGTTATCATAAGCAGCCTTTTATTTACTTTACATCTCATAAGTAAAAGTTACGTGTATATATTCATTGAAACATGAGCATGTCCCCATAGAGCACTTTGTCTATAGGGCATATATAAAGTGATAAGGCAATATGGCTGATATGGGCTATCCAAAGATAAAGAAAAATTTCATTGTGTATTAAAAAATAAACAAATTTAAGACCAATGAAATTACTTTTCAAGCATTTGTATCAAGTAAAAAATCACTTAGGTGCCCTCCAATTGGCCAAAACTTAGTACACAGGTTCTTAGCCTGGAATTCATAAACTCTCCAACTGCCCTCCAAAGGCTCTGTGAACTTTTAGGGGAAAAATATATAGCTTTCATTTCACTATCCTAACTAAAATTGATAACTGCCTTCAATTATTAAAATAGGAAAAAAATTACAACACAGCATTAGCAGCATCTATGATTTTGTCACCAATAGCCATCACAAAGATTTTCATATCACATTACTGAAAAATTGTTACACATATTTTGAAGTTATGGTAATTATTAAATGTATCACTTGATCTTAATTACTAGTAAAGAAGCACATATATTACTCCTGGTATGAACCATATAAAATTGTCAATATTTGTACATTTTCTACCTAAAAATGAAAGTTTTGTTTTGAAAGAATTTTTTTGTTAATTTTATGTGTTTCCTTTTATGCTTTGGAAACATTTTTCTGAAAAGAGTTCCAAGGATGTCTCACACAACTGAAGGTATTAATGGTACAAAAGTAGTTTAAGGATGCCAGTGGTTAAAAAGTCTTGACTCTTACTTCAGACAGACATTGATTTGACTCCTAGTTTTATCACTCAATAGTTGTGTGACTTTGAGTACATTACTTCCCCATTTTTTTAAACTTTTTTTTTAATGTTTATTTATTCTTGACAGAGAGACAGAGCATGAGCAGGGGAGGGGCAGACAGAGAGGGAGACACAGAATCAGAAGCAGACTCCAGGCTCTGAGCTGTCAGCACAGTGCCCGAAGCAGGGTTTGAACTCACAGGATGTGAGATCATGACCTGAGCTGAGGTCAGAAACTCAACCGACTGAGCCACCCAGGTGCCCCAACTTCCCCATTTTGTCAAATGAGGTCAAATGGAGACTATAAACTGATTTCCTCATAGAACTAAGGAAGATACTTCATGCTCAATGGAATGATACTCAATACATGTTACCACTACTCTTATTTCTGTAACTGTATTTGTTGTTTTTCTTGTTTTAAAAAATAAAGATGGTGTGTATGTGTGTGTGTGTGTGTGTGTATTTAAATTACTTTATAGTTGTTATGGGTTGAATTATGTGCCCCAAAAAGATATGTTGGAGTCCTAACCCCTAGCACTTGAGAATGAACCCTTATGTGGAAATAGAGTCTTCAAAGAGGTAATCATATTAAAAAGAGCTTATTAGGGTAGACCCTAATCCAATCTGACTGGTGTCCTTATAAAAAGGGGCAATGGAAAATGTGGACCCAGAGACAGACATGCACAGAGGGAAGACCAAGTAAAGACCAAGGATTAGAATGATGGGTCTATAAGCCAAGGAATGCTAAAGACTGTAGACAAACCACTAGAAGCAAAGAAGAGCCAAGGAAGGATTCTCCTATAGGTTGCAGAGGGGGAATGACCTTGATTTCAGACTTTGAGACTCAGAACTGAATCAATTCATTTCTGTTCTTTTAAACCACTCAGTTTTTAGTACTTTGTTGCAGCAGTCCTAAGAAAGCAGTAAAATAGCATTTTTAATGTCTATTTTTGGTACATCTATTTGTATACTTTTTTGAACACAGTGCAGTTTCATACATGTATCTGTGTGTATATATGTATGCATTTCCCTATTTATCAATGGGTTCTTAAGGCTCTTTTTAAATTTCTTAACATGAATTAGAAATTAACATTAAAAAACACCTCATAGGGGTGCTTGGGTGGCTCAATGGGTTGGACGTCTGACTTCAGCTCAGGTCATGATCTCGCAGTCTGTGGGTTCAAGTCCTGCATTGGGCTCTGTGCTGACAGTTCAGACCCTAGAGCCTGCTTTGGATTCTGTGTCTCCCTCTCTCTCTGTCCCTCCACCACTCATGCTGTGTCTCTCCATCTCTCAAAAATAAATAAACATTAAATTTTTTTTAAAAAAGCTCATAAATGACCATACATTTTAGAATCATTATAAAAAGTACATGTTTAAAGTGCGATAGGAACTGAATTATATTGATGAGTAACAACAAAAAAAGGCAACATAGACCAATGATGTTTTACTCCTCATTAGTTAGAATACACAAATTCTAATTTGTCATGAAACATGCCCATTTAAAATGAAGTCTATGATCACTCTCTGTACAGAATGATGTCATTGAAAGGCCTTGCCTGGAAAAAGAAGCTGAAGAATCAATTTCTTTCTGTTATAAAAGAGTAGCATTGTGATCAAATTGGTGTTTCGCCTCATATAGTGTTGTGTTCTCTGTGCTATTCTAAAGGTCAGAAGGGGTTCCAGGAATTACTTGTCACCTGCGGTGTTTCTTAAGCAAAAGCACTAAAACCTGAAAAAAAAAAAACTAAAAAGAATTCTTCAATGTAAGCTTTTAAGAAAACAATCATATGCCCTGATTTCTAAGATTTGCATCCATATGAAAAATATATTGTATTGTCTTTGGAATATGGACATCATCGCCAAGGTAAGGTGTTTGTCAACCACTAATGCCTGAAGAACTTAGCCATAGGTGCAGGAAAAACCTATGCTGTTTGGGGCCGGATTTACATGTTCTTGAATTTAGTGAGACAACAGTCAGCTATTCAAAATATTACTTCTCTTATACGCTATTTTTCTACAGTTAGAGAAAAAAATTACATTTTTTTCTTTTTCTTAGGACATAATGTTTTCCCTTTGAGCTTATTTTGATGTTGTTTGAATGGAAATGAAGAAATGTACAGGACATAAAATCCCCACATAATAGCATTTATATTCACATTTTTCATCCAGACAATTTTCGTGCAAATAAAATAAGAACCCTTCTCATTCAAGTATTCCATGACTCTATGTGTTCTGGTCTTGGTGAGAAGACATGAAGGAATAAAGAAAAGGTCATACCAGGCTGAGGAAAAAAGTTGGTGGTTTCAATCTTCAGTAGCTAAAGATATATTTTTAAAATCTCATCAGAGTGTTAACTCCACACTGCTACCTTAAATATTCTAAAGGATTTCTGCTTCCACTCATGAAGGATTAACTTCTAAAGAAATTAACCTTCTCCTCTAAACAATTATAAATTTAGGAAAAAGTGAAGTAATTGTTTTTAAACATTGGATTCTACACAGCACGGACAGGTGATTTCTTAGAAAAGGGGAAGCTGAACACTAGAACTGCCAATGGCAGTTTTTCAGGGCCTGGGGAAAGAGAGAATCCAAACAGCCTGGAGATCTTGCTGCCTTGAAGACACAGAAATGAGAGAGGAGGAAAGTGTAGGCACCTCAAATGTGCATGGCCAAGAACTGGAGAGGAGAGAGCTGTACCAGAGGGAGCTCTGGAGATCAGGGGAGAAAGTTGTCCCCAGCCTTGGGCTGAGCACGAATCTGCACAGAGGCGAGGTGGAACTCCTGAAGGCAGAGGAAATAACCACAGGAGAGCGTAGTTCAAACATCACCAAAGTCACACCAAGCAGGCAGTAGAGTCTGTGTTCCAAAATGCTAGAGGGGGAAAGATCTCAAGACACAAGGGATAGCAACTTCACAAAGGGTCTCACTTTTGTGCTGGAGCTAATAAATCCCTTGAGTAAAGGATGGGCTGAACTTCTGTTCTTAAAGCTGAAAAGCTTAAAAGGATCAAAGTTATTCCAAGTAACTTAACTGTGTGCTGAAGAAAAAAAATCCAACACTCTTTAAAGGACAACAAAATTAACTCACAACTGTAAAATTCACATCTAATTAAAAATTACAAGGGTTATAGAAAAACGGAACTCAACCAGGAGAGGAAAAACAATAAACAGATACAGAAACAACAAATATTATGAAATTATCAACTTTTTAAAACAGCAATTCTAAGTATCACAAATAACAATATCAGAGTGCCTAAATAGCTCAGTCAGTTAGGCTTCCAAGTTTTCATTTCGGCCCAGATCATGATCTCATGGTTTACGAAACTGAGTCCTGTGTGGGGCCCTGAGCTGAAAGTGCAGAACCTGCTTAGGATTCTTTTTCCCTGTCTGCCTGCCTCTCTCTCTCTCTCTCTCTCTCTCTCTCTCTCTCTCTCTCTCTCTTCCCCTCCTTCCATCCCTCAAAATAAGTGTATAAACTTTAAAAAAATATCAATATTGCCCTCATAATGAAGCCAACTCAGGCTGTCCTATTTTTTTTTAATTTTGTTAATTTTTTAATGTTTATTACTTTATTTTGAGAGAGAATGAGAGAGAGAGTGAGCAGGGGTGGGGACAGAGAAAGAGAGGGAGAGAGAGAATCCCAAGTAGACTATGTGTTGTCAGTGCAGAGCCCAAACTCAAGAACTCGCAAATTATGAGAAGGTATTTGAGTATTAAACATAGTTCTCAGCTTCTTGTAAGCATGGTAAAAAAGAGAGTAGGAATATAATATATATTTGCTCTTATTAAAAAAACAAAACAAAACAGGAGCACCTGGGTGACTCAGTCAGTTATGTGTATGACTTCGGCTCAGGTCATGATCTCATGGTCCACTTTTTTCTAAAATAGACCTTTTATACACCATACACAAAAATAAACTCAAAATGGATGTAAGACCTAAATGTAAGATGGGAAACCATCAAAATCCTCGAGGAGAAAGCTGGCAAAAACCTCTTTGATCTTGGCCAAAGCAACTTCCTACTCAACACATCACCAGAGGCAGGGGAAACAAAAGCAAAAATGAACTGCTGAGACCTCATCAAAATAAAAACCTCCTGCACAGTAAAGGAAACAATCAGAAAGCTAAAAGGCAACTGACAGAATGGGAGAAGATATTTTCAAATGACATATCAGATAAAGGATTAGTATTCAAAATCTATAAAGAGCTTATCAAACTCAACACCCAAAAAACAAATAATCCAGTGAAAAAATGGGCAAAAGACATCAATAGATACTTCTCCAAGGAAGACATCCAGATAGCCAACTGACACATGAAAAAATGCTCAACATCACTCATCATCAGGGAAATCCAAATCAAAACCACAATGAGATACCACCTTACACTTGTCAGAATGGCTAACATTAACAACTCAGGAAACAACAGATGTTGGCAAGGATGTGGAGAAAGAGGATCTCTTTTGCATTGTTGGTGGCAGTGCAAGCTGGTGCAGCCACTCTGGAAAACAGTATGGAGGTTCCTCAAAAAACTAAAAGTAGAACTAACCTACGACCCAGCAATTGCACTACTAGGTATTTACTTCAAGGGATACAGGTGTGCTGTTTCGAAGGGACACATGCACCCCCATGTTTACAGCAACACTATCAACAATAGCCAAAGTATGGAAAGAGCCCAAATATCCATCTATGGATGAATGGATAAAGAAGAACTGGTATATGTATACAATGGAGTATTATTTGGCAATCAAAAAGAATGAAATCTTGCCATTTGCAACTACGTGGATGGAACTGGAGGGTATTCTGCTATGTGAAATTAGAGTAAGACAAGTATCATATGACTTCACTCATATGAGGACTGTAAGAGACAAAACAGATGAACATAAGGGAAGGAAAACAAAAATAATATAAAAACAGGGCGGGGGGGACAAAACAGAAGAGACTCATAAATATGTAGAACAAACTGAGGGTTACTAGAGGGGTTATGAGAGGGGGAATGGGCTAAATGGGTAAGGGACATTAAGGAATCTACGCCTGAAATCATTGTTGCACTATATGCTAACTAATTTGGATGTAAATTTTAAAAAAGGAAAAAATAAAACAAGTTAAAATAAAAATAAATATAAATAAATAAAAATAGTGAAATTAAAAAAATAATAAAAAAATAAATAGACCTTTTTATTTGTTCAACTGAGTAGGCACTGTACAGGCTTCAGGGTTATGTTCCATAAAGTTTGAATAGATGATGTTGCTTTGGCAAATTTTAAAGGCAGGTGTTCCCAATCAATTGTACTATAAGCAACATTGGTAGCACTTACACAGGGTGTTAGGTTTTTGAGTAACAGTGCAACCTGATGGACCAGCCAGATTAAATAACTTGCTAAGGCTAACTCTAAAATAAGTGAATAACTGAAGTAGCTATTATTCAATAGAATTAAATTTTTAATAGAAGTTGGACAACTGCACACCAGGAGAATCCTTTTGAAGATCAGAGTTTGAGTATTTATTCTATAAAAAAATGGAAGAAAGTCCATCAGCTTGATCAGATTCATTGCAAAGTGAAGCCACTATAAAAATAATGTTATCTTAAATTCTCTTGGGAATATGATTTGATTGAAATAAAGATTTTAATAAAATAATTGTCAATTGCAAAATTATATCTATAATATCTCTAGCAGTAAGCAATCAGAAATTTAAACTAAAGAGCTGTTGACAATAGCCTCAAGATTAGTAAATACTTTGAGAGAAATCTGATAAAATATGTATCAATCCTGTACTAACAAGTATAAAACTCTGAGAGAACTAAAGAAAAGTTAAATAAATGGAGAGAAACACAGAATGTAGGGGGTCAGAAGAACCTAATAGTGTAATTCTTCCCAATCAGGTTTATTGATTTAATGTAATCCCTGTCAAAATCCCAGAACATATTTTTTGGAGAAATTTACAAGCTGATTCTAAAATTCTTATGAAAATGCAAAGGACCTGGACTAGCTAAAATAGTCTTGAAAAAGAATAACAAAATAGGAGAATTTAAACTATCTGATTCAAGATAAAATCAATATGCAGAAATCCATTGCATCTCTATACACTATTAACATTGCAGAAAGAGAAATTAAGAAAACAATCTCATTTACAACTGTACCAAAAATAATAAAATATGCTTTAATAAACTTAGCCAAGGAGGTGAAGACTTATACTCTGAAAACTATAAAACACTGATGAAAGAAACTGAAGATGACACAAATAAATGGAAAGATATTCCATGCTCATGGATTGGAAGAACCAATATTGTTAAAATGCTCATACTACCCAAAGCAATCTACAGGTTTAATGCAGTCCCCATCAAAATACCGATGGTATTTGTCACAAAACTAGAACAAATAATCTTAAAAGTTGCATGGAACCACAAAAGACCCCGAAGAGCCAAAGCAATCTTGAAAATGGAGAACAAAACTGGAGCTATCACAATCCCAGGTTTCAAGAACACTACAAACTATAGTAATCAAAACAGTACGGTACTGGCACAAAAACAGACACACAGATCAATGGAACAGAACAAAGACACTGGAAATAAACCCATGATTATATGGTCAACTAATCTATGGACAAACGAGGAAAGAATATGCAGTGGGAAAAAGACCATCTTTTCAACAGATGGTGTTGGGAAAACGGGACAGCAACATGCAAAAAAATGAAACTGCACCACTTTCTCACATCATACACTAAAATAAATTCAAAATTCATTAAAAGCCTAAATGTGAGATTTGAAACCATGAAAATCTTAGAAGACAGCACGGGTAATAATTTCTCTGATACTGGCCATAGCAATTATTTTTCTAGATAGGTCTCCTGAGACAAGGGAAACAAAAGCAAATATAAACTATTGGTGGCGGGGCGGGGGGGTGGGCTGGGGGGCTCAGTCAGTTGAGCGTGGGACTTCGGCTCAGGTCATGATCTCATGGCTCTTGAGTTTGAGCCCTGCATCAGGCTGTGTGCTGACAGCTCAGAGCCTGGAGCCTGCTTCAGATTCTGTGTCTCCCTCTGTCTCTGCCCCTGCCCCGCTCATGCTGTCTCTCTCCTTCTCAAAAATAAATAAACATTCAAAAAAAAATTAAACTATTGGGACTACATCAAAATAAAAAGCTTTTGCACAGCAAAAGAAACAATCAATAAAACTAAATGGTGATCAAGAATGCAAGGCATTTATTTGTAAATGATATATTGGATAAGGAGTTAATATTCCAAATATGTAAAGGACGTATTGAACTCAACACCAAAAACAAAGGCAAGCCAACTTAAAAATGGGCAGAAGATCTAGATACTTTTCCAAAGAAAACATCTAGATGGCCAATAGACACATGAAAGGACGCTACACATCACTCATCATCAGGGAAATGCAAATCAAAACCACAATGAGATAATACCTCATGGCTGCCAGAATGGCTAAAATCAAAAACACAATAAATAAGTGCAGGTAAGGATGTGGAGAGAAGGAAACCCTTGTGCACTTTTGGTGGGAATGCAAACTGGTACTGCCACTGTGGAAAACTGTATGGAGTTTCCTCAAAAATTTAAAAATAGAATTACCCTACAATTCAGGAACTGCAGTACTGGGTATTACCTGAAGTATATGAAAATACTAATTCAGAAAGATGTGTGCATCTATGTTTAATACAACATTTATGAAAGCCAAATTATGGAAACAATCCAAGTGTCCAATGTTAGATGAATGGATAAAGAATATATGTGTGTGTGTGTGTTATACACACACACATATATATATATATATATATATATATATATATATATATATCCAAGTATATATATAATGGAATGTTATTTGGCCATAAAAAGAATGAAATGTTGCTGTTTCAGCAACATGGATGGATCTGGAGAGTACAATGCTGAGTGAAATAAGTCAGTCAGAGAAAGACAAATAACCATATGACCTCACTCATATGCGAAATTTAAGAAACAAAGCAAAGGAACAAAGCAAATAAGAAATAAACCAAAAAGCAGACTCTTAATTATAGAGAACTGATGGTTGCCAGAGAGGAGGTGGGTGGGGGATGGATGAAAGAGATGAAGGGGAGTAAGAGTACCCTTATCATGATAAGAACTGAATAATATATAGAACTGTTGAATCAGTAAATTGTACACCTGAAACTAATATAACATTGTATGTTAACTATACTGGAATTAAATTTTTTTAAAAAAGAAAACACAACACACACACAAATAAAGCTATGTTAACCAAGATATTAATGAATTATTAATATATTATATTAATATATATATTATTATATATTATATTATAATTTAATATTATTATATTATTTTATTTGTTATAATTTTTCAGAAATAGATTCACACATACATGGTCAAATGATTTTTAACAAAGGTTGGAAGTTGATTCACTGAAGAAAACAATCTTTTTAGCACTGTTGACATGCTAGAAAATTTGGTACCCATATGTGAAAAAAATCAACTTGGATTTTTACATTGCACCATAAAAATTCTTTTGTAATGCATCACAGATCAAAATGTAAAACCTAAAGCTATAAGATATCTAAAAGAAAATGAAGGACAGAATATTTGTGATGTTGGATCAGGTAAAGCTCCAAAACATGGTCCAAAAAAGAAAAATAATAATTGGAATTCACCAAAATTCAAACTTGTTTTTTAAAAGACACCGATAAGAGAATGAAAGGATGAGTCACCGACTGAGAAAAAGTATTTGTGACTCACATATATGTTAAAGGAGTTGTATCCACAATCTACAAAGATCTCAAAACTCATTAATAAGCAAACAATTTAAGGGAAACATGGAACAATTGAACTCTTTTCCAATAGGCATGTATTTATGGCAAATAAGTGATGATGTGAAATGATACCCAGTGTCATTAGCCACTAGAGAAACGCAAATTAAAATTATCAGTGAGGTACAACTTATAACCTGTTAGAATTGGTAACACTAAGAGGACTTATCATACCAAGAGTTGTTGAGGATATGAATAATCTGGAACTCATATTCACTGTATAATAGCTGGTGGGAATATAAAATGATACAACCATCTTGAAAACAACTTACCAGTTGTTTAAAAATTCAAAGATACACCTGCCATATGACCCCACCATTCCTATTTCAGATATTCAAGAATTCAAAATTTCTGCCTCACGTACACTGCTTCTCAGAAAAATACCAGCAGATATTCTTCAGCATATTTAGAAGATAAACCAAGAAGAAAAAAGAAAATGGCCCAGGACAAAGGGCTCACACTGAGGAGAGAGGCAGGGTTTGTAGTAACGGGAAGTTTCAGGAAAGTAGGAGGTCTGCAGTGAGAAACCTGACAAGACTGCAGCAGAAAGGTGCTTTTTAGAGGAGAGAAAAATCACAATTGATAGATTATATGATACATTTAACAGTGTGGAAAATTTTATTAAAAAGTAGAAGGGAACTATAAGGGATAAGAGAGAAATAAATGAAAAAATAAGGAACTGATGACAGAAGAAAATGAAAAATTTACTGACCAGTATATAGTCTTAATATACTGTCTCAGGTATGAACAGTATTTTCATACATATTAATTAAAACACAGATATTAATTTAACTAAAAATTGTTATATATTTTATAGGAAAGATTGGGTAAGAGAGAAAATGAGTAAGGGAGCTGAATAATTTACTATAATAAGTATTTGTTGCAAACCAACTCAAGTCAATCAAGTTCTGAATAAACGCTTCGATGTTTTTTTTTTTTTAATTAACACAGAAGTCTCCAAAAATTTAAGTCGGTGAATTTTAGCTATTTTTTAACATCCTCTAACCACACTTTAATGAAAAAAGCCAGTCTCAGAACAAATTATGTCACATGTTTTCACCTATTACATAAATATCAGCAAACAGGCACATAAACAGTTACACAATTCAGAGGGTCTCTGTTCTCATATTTTCAGGTGTACTGACCACACCCAGCACAGAGTTCCTAAGAGACTAACAAGAAAATGTTGTTGTTGTTGTTTTTCCCATGTTTATTTATTTTTGAGAGAAAGAGAGTGGGAGCGGGGGAGAGAGAAAGAAAAATAAAATCCGAAACAGGCTCTTTGCTGTCAGCACAGAGCTTGGATATGGAGCTCAAACTCATGACCTGAGCTGAAGTTGGATGTTGAACTGACTGAGCCACCCAGGTGCCCCAACAAGACGATGGTTTTAAGGCAAAACTCAGTTAATCTTATCAGCAATTGACAACCAGAGTCTTCTCGAATTAGGCTATTGAGAGGACTCTCTAGGAATTAAACCTGGCATCAACCTTAAGCTCAAATTTCAAATTTAAAATTTCCCTTTATAAGCCACTAATTCACCAAAGGAAACCTCATTTTTTTACATTTATTATACTAATTATCAAATCCTGTGGTGTAGGGGGAAAAGAAGCAAGACAAACATTTGTAGTGACAGCCTCTAGAGGGTGGGTTTCCGTAGCTGTGTCCAAGAGATGACTAGGGTTGTCACCACACACAGGATGCCATTAAAACAACACATACATGTCTCATTCTGTGCTAAAATATTTTTATTAAGTTTTTAATTTTAATTCCAGTTAACATATGGTATTAGTTTCAATACAATAATTCAGCACTTCCACAACTCACCCTGGGCTCATTACAAGTTGTGATAAAATATTTTAAAGTATTATAGATAGTATGATGAAAGCCAAGAGATAAAGGCTGAAAATGAATAAAAGAACTAGAGATATAAGCATATTATTTAGAGACTTGAATGTACTATGAAATAGAAGCTTTAAGAGTTTCAAGTGGTGGTGCACCTGGGTGGGTCAGCTGGTTGAGTGTCCAACTTCCGCTTGGGTCATGATCTCACAGCTCATGAGGTCGAGCCCCACGTCAGGCTCTGTACTAACAGCTCAGAGTCTGGAGCCTGCTTCAGATTCTGTGTCTCCTTCTCTCTCTGCCCCAACCCACTCGCATTCTGTCTCTGTCTCTCTCAAAAATAAATAAACATTAAAAACATTAAAAAAGAAAAGTTTCAGGTGGTTACCCCTAGAGATTGAGGGGTGAGGTGATGTGCAGAGTGGGGCAAGGAACCATCTCTGCATTTCATTTTAATTCTTTTGGTACTATTTAAATAATTTTCAAGCCATACACAAGTATTTCTTTGCTAAGCATAAAATTAATTTGAATAAAATAAAAGATGAAAAATAACAGCCAGGATAGAAATCCTTTCTTGGGGAAATGAGAAGCACTTCTGCTCTCCTAAGTGGGAGGAAAGGATAAAAGCTTCCAGGCTCCCTTTTCTGAAACGTTTCAGAAAACGTTTCAGTTGTTCCTGGATTCCACTATGTATGCAGGCATTTTTGTCATTCTCTTTTGAATAAAGGGTAAACGATAGATAAGATGATAGTAAAATTAAAATTGCACACTAAATGGAATATAGATGAAGTACTGAAAGGAATGTGCTTTGCTTCAAATCAACAAAACCCCACAAAGGGTTCAAGACCTTGGATCAAATAAAAATGAATAAAACTACTTAGGAAATTCCCTGTGTCACACACAACTAGGTTGGGTAAAGCCTTTATAAGGAGAACTAGAGAGACAGAGCTCATCCAGGCCTGAGGTAGCCCATAGGTACAGAGCACCCATCCTGTGTCAGGCATTGCCAGCTGCTGCACCAGAGCTCAGTGATGAGCATGACAACCCCCGTTGTCAATGTGTTCATATCCGAAGACAAACACAGGATAGTCTGCTGATGGATATTATCCAATGTTGCTTGCCATAGTAGTCTTTAAACGTGCATGTTGGTACACAGGCCTTTTTTTTTTAACTTTTTAAAAGTTTGTTTATTTTGAGAGAGAGAGAGAGAGAGAGCGCGCGCACACACAAACAAGTATGGTGGCAGAGAAAGAATCCTAAGCAGGCTGTGCACAGTCACCATGGAGCTCAAAGTGGAGCCTGAACTCACGAACCATGAGATCATGGCCTGAGACAAAATTAAGAGTAGGATGCTTAACTGGCTGAGCCACCCAAGCACCCCGGTATATCTGGCTTCTTATAAAAGGTTTCTCCTACTAGGAATGAGTGAACTCACTTTTGGAAGAACTAACTGCCATTCATCAAAGTTCTTTAAGACTTCACTCAAGTTTCACCTGTGCTTTGAAGCTTTTCTCTGCTTCCCTCACTGTTTTAGAGCCCCCTCCCCCACCCCTGCTCCTCTCCTTCAGCCCATGTCATGCGTATTTCCATCATGGTACTTACCAGCTTAGCTGTAATTGTTGCCTTTCTAGACTATCTTTTCCAAACAGACCGCAAATTTTTTGAGAACAAGGATCAGTAGTCCTTATCGTTGTTAAATAATAACATAATGCTAGGGACAGAGGTGCTCAGTTAACGTTTGCCAACTCATTAGTAAGAAATTTATTCTGGGGGATGCTAGTGGAGACATGGGTTGACATCTAAATTGAAATTTCAGCATGAATAGGAAGGCATTTACAGGCAGATAAGTGTAAAGCACATTTTAGAGAAAGGGAGAGTGAGTTCAAAGATACAATGATTGAAACACCATGGGGTTTTCAGAAAATTGCTTACAATTCAATTGCTATAATTAAATGTAATTCAGATTGCTGAGAAGGGGGAATATTGGAAATACGATTGCAAAAATAGTCAGGGATCCAATCACTAAAAGCTTTATGCTACATTTATATGGGCTTCATCCTGTAGGTCATGGGGTAATATTTACATTTAAGCAGAGAAGTAATAAGATGTTTACCTTTTTTTCACAAATATAAGAGTTTATTCTTTTTTAAATGTACATAGTATACATTCATCATAAAAATTCAAGACAATATAGAAAAAAATATAAGGAAAAAAAGGTTAAGGTTAAGAAAGTACAAGAAAAAATTTTTAAATGTCTACCTCCTTGACAAATCACCAGTAATATTTAGGTGTCTACCTTTTCATGCACCTCTTTATATGTACCCTCAGATACGAAATATACATTTACATAAATTCAATTATATAGTATATTCTATTTTTATTGTGTAAACATTTTTAATTCTCTCCTCCTGTTTTAATGTATCTACTCCTTTCCACTTCTTTTCCTTCATTCCCACATGTTTAAGTGTATATATGTAAATCATCATGTATAAATACGATTTTTGCCATTATTTGAGAAAAATGAGTTCATGCAATGTACTATTTTCTTCACTTAGCTTTTGCAACTTCATATGTTGTGAAAACCTCTCTACATCAAGTAGTATAGATCTAACTCAGTCTTTCTCATAGCTGTATAATATCCTGTGATATGAATGTACCAGAACTTATTCAACCTTCTATCTGCTGAAGGACATCAATGTGTGTTTGGATTTCGATACTACCAACTATGGTACAGTAAACTTCCTTATAAGTATAACCCTTATCAATTGTTGTCAGAGTAAATTCTCAAGAGAAGGATTAATAAAGCATAGATTTAATTTTAAGAGATAGTGCCGGAATTATTTCTAGAAGGGGGGGGGGGTTGGGGAGCAGAGAGAGGAAAACACAGAATCCGAAGAAGGCCCCAGGCTCTAAGCTGTCAGCACAGAGCCTGACATGTGGCTCGAACTCACAGACGGTGAGACCATGACCTGAGCTGAAGTCGGATGCTTAACCGACTGAGCCACCCAGGCGCCATTTTTCCAATTTGTGAAGTGAGAAGTAGTGTCTTATGATTCCTTATTTGCTTTTCTCCGCGACGAGGAGTCAGCATCATTTTATACACGCACTGGACATTTGAATTGCTCACGTGTCAAGTGCCTGTCAATTGCCTGTCAATATTGTTTGCCTATTATTATCTTACTGGGTTATTTAATCAATTTGTAAGAATTCTTTCTAAAGTATAGATATTAAAACTCCTTTGCAGACAAGGCATTTTACAATCATTATGACAAGTGAAAGAGTGAGAGTAGGCATTCCTGGAGGCAAGAAAACGGCAGACAAAACTACAGAAACCAAGTCCAAATGACGGATAATAAGCACCCAAACTGACCCCGGCAGCGCTCACGGAAAGCAAGACGATGGGATGTGGGGACCCCTGTTAGGCATCTCCTAACCAGAGCTTACTAATCACAGAGCCCTTGGCCTCTTGCACTTCAACTTCCATCTCAGTTCCCAGAGAAGATACAATACATATCCTGTGAAAGCAAAGCCATGACTCCAGTTAAGAGAACCAGAAAAAACTCCCCCTTCCACACCAAGTCTTTGTGTGTAAACCAAAGACCTTGTACTCCTTGTTAGGTTCTTTGACAATAAATACATTTGTGACTCTGTCCGACTGAAAGATGTCTAATTATCCTTTGAATATCAGAAGAAATCATGCACTTTTTTCAGTAGAGCTTTTTCTGTTATGTTTTTATTATTTTTACCTCTTGAAAAATGGGTCACTCATATTTTGACATGTGGTAACACTCTAATGAGCAGGAAACATGATTTCTTAACCATAATTTCTTAAACATTTCAGAGTTACATCACAAATGAGTTTCCTGGAAGAACCAACCACTAGACATGGGTTTCTAGTGAAATCCTTGGCCCTCATTTAGTGAATAGATTCCATAATCATTATAACTGCCATATCCAGCCTTACTTGGTAGTGGAAAACAGTAAAAAGTTAGCTCTAGCTCCTATTTCCATGTACTGTTTGATGTGACTTCACCCAGAAATGGAAGTCTCTAAATAGTATTAATATGCAACAAAGACATTTAGAAGAAAAATTGTTAAAGATTTCAGGGTGAGGTATGTGTGGTTATACTCAGCAAGCAATGTTTTGGGAATAAACTGTTTATTTAAATCATTTGTTTAAAAACTCTTTGGGACACTTTAAAAGAAAGGTGTTGTGAAAATCCAAAGAATGATGTATTCATATGCTTCAAAAGAGAGGAATTCAGCATGACAAAAGACTGGAAAATTAAAAAAAAAATAGCTACTTGACTGAGGTACCAACTATACAGATGAATAATTTTATGTAGATTTTTAAGGGTAAATTTTACTAATATAAATCTAGATATGAAGGATGCCCATTGTTTACCTTTGTCTTACTTTACTCTGAAAGAAAATTCTATGACCTTAAATTGATGTATTTTCACACAACCCTACTAATCATAAAAATAACTTGTTTTCTTTCCTAAAGTTCTTACTATGGCCATTTAATCCTCATAATTGATCCATGATAAAGGGAGTTTTTTTTCTTCCAGTTCAGAAAGCGTCACAAAATGGGTATGTTGCCTAAAATCACAGAATAAAAAATAGCAGCGGGACTTGCTCCCAGGCAAGCTTGATTTACACTGTCTGCATTTGTCCACTTCTCTAGAACTATTCTGGCCATGCAATTCCTGCTGTGGAGTCTTCTTTTCTCAATCAGCACTTTCTAAAGACCATGCACCAATCCACCAACAGAGACATAAGTGTATCAACCATAGATAAGGTGGTCATGCACCCTGAATGTTTCAACACCATCGGAGTTTGAAATAAGACTGCCATTTGCCCTTTAGAAGTTCAAGGAAGTAGAAAAGTGCTAAGCAATGGTTACTTCATCACTCAAAGATGCTTTGGATGCATAGTAGAAATTCAAATGAATGTTTGTTTCTCTATCTTTAGAGCTCTTTCTCCAAGCTTATGGTTATTAACATTCATAATCGTGATTTGCTGATTTATCAGTTTCCTTCACACGATCAGATGTATTCTACACAGATATTACACGAGACACAAACCACAAATATCATCATCCCTACATTGCTGCTGTGTGGCACAGAGGGGGCAGTGTTGTTTGCAAAGGTCTACAATCTTAAAGTGGTGGAGACATGTCTAGAACCCACATATTTTGACCTTAAGAGCATTGTTTATGAAAGAATTCATTTGAAAAATACTTTGGTTGAAGTAGAGGAGTTCTTCCCCCAACAATGCCAACTCAGTTCCAAAAAGACCACTTGTGCCCTGAAGCTGATCTTTGTTTTATGCTGGGTGGCATAGAAAAGAGTAACAGAAAGCCAGCCAAGCTTCATTGAGCACATTTATTGTTCAATGACAAAGCTGAAATCACTTTGTTCTATCAGTTGACTTTCCACTGAACTCTGAAAAAAGTAAGCAATTACTTGGTGCATGCTATTTATCAGAATGAATGCTTGCTTGCTTTATTGTAAGCTTCCAGATTTGATCAGTCACACTAGAAATGATAATACCCTTCAGCAATTATGGTATTTGTCATTTGTTGCTCTATTGTATATTTCCCTAAGCTCCGGATGAAAAACAAATCTCTTTTGAGTGTTCCATGTATAAACCATTCAGTAACAGCTACAGTAGGAAGGGCTGCTCAGCACTGATGAAGCTTGGTTAACGAAAGTAATTGTGCATTTCCTTTCCCAGTTTTCAGCCTAAAACTTTCCACACAATAAAGTCCAGGTGGGCATGGTGGGGGGAGGGGCTAAATGTGCTTTAGATAGATGGTTAACTTCTGGCAAATAGCTTTTTATCCGTTGCTCTATTCTACTCTTTCCAAGAAACCAAAAGAATTGCCTGCTTTTTGATTTGGGGAATGTATTGTTTCTTCTCATTTTTTCAGTCTTGTAGAGAAAATAAGTTTGTTCTTTTGGGGATAAAACTTAAGTTCCCATCTAAAATTATGGTTTGAACATTTTTCCTGATACCAACTATTTACATTAAAACTCTTTTTACTCAGTAAATGTATAATGACTATTTATCTTTGGACAACATTATGGGGGGACAAATATGAGTTCATAAAGTTGTTTCATCTTTTCCCTGATGTAGAATTTGTGACCTAGTACCGTGACTAATACGGAAAGCTGGGATGAAAGAAAATACTTGCCACTCCAAATAGCCAGGAAAAGCTTTATTATTAGAGGAATAAAAGGGAGAATGATACAATTTTCAATGTATTCAAAGATAAACTACTTTCTTCTATGTGTATTTCAGTTCCTTCCAAGTGTACATATGTGGCTGAGATTTGTTGTATAGAATTGTCAGCTATAACTCTGTCAAAAGTTGAGAGGTATCTACCAAAAATTATGGCATTAATTCTAAAATAGTTAGCCTATAGTTCCTCTTGTTCTCTGTATCAAAATATCAATATAAATTTTCCTAAAGGGCCATTCTTTAACAAAACAAGATCATATATTTTTGAGAGAATAGGGTTTTTCTATTATCTGTTGAAAAGGAAAGGCATCTATCTATTCCTTCCAAAATTATATCAAATTATTAAGTTTAACATGAAAAAGAAAAGGCAAGTAATACCCTCAGACTTCTCTACACAGGACTCTGTTACCTGATTCATCAGTAGTGCACTCCTAATAACTCTGAGGCTTATGACATTCTGAAGGCACACAAAGAAAAGGTTAGCAGTAGTGACTAATGTTTTGCATTGAGTTAATAAAGTCCCGTCTGTCTATAATGGATTCTTGCACACAGAGTAAAAGGTATAAGTAGAATAGTACTCTAAACTGTTCTAGATCACTCCTAAAGGATTTCTCTACAAAGGATTTCTTTGTCATCACAAAGGTACTAAGTAGACTAGAAATAGAAGAGTTGTACCAATTTCTTGTTAATGTTTGCCTAGAGTTTAATTTGTTTGAGAGGTCAAGCCTTATAGTTTCTTGAATTGGAAATCAGACTGAAATTAGGTGGAATACCTTACAGACAGTGGGCCTATTTTGGGAGTTACTATACAGAATAAATCAAAGTCCTTTTCCACAAAACATCTCCTCAAATGTCTGAGGGTAGCAACCATATTTCCCCTGGCATGAATGGCTTCTTCAACCATTCCTCAAATAACATGACATCAAGTTCCTTCTACCACTCTCCCACCTTTCCAAATTATCCTGGGGAGGCCCAACTGATTCCAAGTAAAGAAATGTTATTACCAATGTCATTCTAGATATTAAGTATGAGAAATATTATCATGAATATGCCTTCAGATCACATTAGTTCTTGGAAAATAAATCACACAGTTGAGCCATACTGAATTTGCTGTCAGCCAATCCTAGAATTCTTTCCCATGCATGCTATCGCTAAACCAATTCCCCTCGTTGTGCTTTGATCCAAATTGTGTCTTTTGATTCTGGTTCAAGGCTTGTAACAATCCTGTCAAATTTTGTATTGCTTGATTTTGCTTATTTTATACTATTCATTTGAATCCAGGTTTTGGCATCACTGTTTTCGCTGTCCATCTTGGCTTCATGTCACTGGCACATGTGTAAAACACACACTCAAGGTTCTCACATGAATTGTTGATGTAAGTTTTAGGACATAAAAGGACATAAAATAGGACAGGGTTAGGTATTGTTATATGATATCTGATAACTGCCTCAAAGTTATCCATTAATTAATCAGCATCTTACAATGATTCAAACAGGTACTAATATATATTTTAAATACTCTGACAAGTATTATATGCCATGTGCTGTCTGTCTTATGCCTTGATGAATTCTAGTTACATCCTGCCTGCCATGTTTTTCTGATTTCTAAGTCAACTTACTCATTGAAAGTTATGGCCCTTGCTTTCAAAATCTTTGGTTATAAAAACAGGAAACAAATAATTTACACACACTTATCTGGGTTTGCACTTTCACAAAATGTGTTTTTATGTCTTTTCCACTAGAAACCCCAAGTTTTTGTTAACTGTAATAAATAAATTTCTTGTAGAGCTCAAATTTATCTTATACATTGACAAAATCTCAAGTATTTTGAGATTGACAAGTTTGAGATTGACAAGTATCTCAAGGTTCCATTTTCTTTTCTTTCTTTTTTTGTTTTAAGAGACAGAGAAAGCATGAACATGAGCAGAAGGAGAGAGAGAATCTTAAGCAGGCTCCACCCCCAGCCACCAAGTACCCCCAAAGGTTCTATTTTCAAGGTTGGGTCACAGCTGTGTTCATCAACTGTAACTATTTACATGAAGATTAATGAGCTTCTGATTACCAAAGACTTCATATCTTTCTAATAAAATGGCATAAATTATTTTATAGTAGTTATAGTTCCTTTTTTCTCTACACTAATTTTTTTTCTTTTTTTTTTCTTTTTTTTTTTTTTGCTGGTCATAAGAGCTTATCTCTTTTTACCCAATTATTTTCTCATTTCTTAGTTACAATTTTGATGGTCTAGAATACTAGAAATGCTATTCATTAATGACTGAGCTCTTGTGTCCACAAATACTTCTAATACTCTCTTTTAAGGCTCTAGTTCAAAGTAAGGCAATTGTCCTGAGTATAGTTCTCAAAGTACATGCTGGCCTCACTGTCATTTCTGCCATCATTTATTTTTTCCACTCCAAGTTGCTATTCCTATATTTGATATCTAATGCAGCAATAACATTCCTAATGATTTCCTAAGAATTTACAACCGCATGACTAAAGATATAATATACCAAATATATAAAGAGTCCATACATACTAATATAATAATATTGACTCAAAATTAATAAAATTAAATTTAATAGGCAGAGTTTTAGGAGGGTTACATTAATAGCTATATTATTAAATAATTACATAATTAAAATAAATTGTGTTGTATTATAAATTATTATATAGTAAATGGGATGAAAAATAAAATCATTAATAAAGTGTTAATTTTATAAAAATAAAAGATTATAATGAAAATTTACAGCATTAAATCTTACTGATTTATTTCACTATCACCATTCTTAGAACAAACCACTGTAAGTACCAGATATTTGTAATATAGTGCATCTTTAGTATCACCCTGACTTCATAAAAAAGGCTAGCATAATTCATATAACTAGACAACCATCATTCCCATCAAGAGCTATCTCATAGTATCTAAACTAGGTCTTACCGTGCGATTAACAATAGGGCAGTCTTTCAGAATAAGCAACCTAATGACTTAGAAAGATCATCAGATCCCTATATACTATAACTTGCCCCAGAAGTGGGGACAAGAAAAGACTGGAAGAAAATATAGAATCAAGATCTAAGGCAGTGGTTCTCACCTGGGACCAAGTTTGCTCCTCAGGATATGTTTTTGGTGTCACAGTTTGGGACATGCCCCTGGGATCTATTTGGTTACTAGCCATCCTGGACTACTAATAGCACTAATGCAGAATAGCACTAATGCAGAAACAACTTTATATTTTAAAGCTAATTTTTTTTGTTCTTTTTTTAATCCTAAGGGCATAGTACCTTGTATAAAGTCAATCTATTTTATACTGAAAAATCAAGGGACTGCCCATGGGATTATACCACCAACACTCTGACCTTCCTTTTTTCTCATATTATTAACAACCTTCTGAGCAGGAATTAGTCTTTATTGTTCAAGGTTACTTCTGATTAAACCCCTAAAAGGTCATAAACAAACTGCAAAAACACTCCTCCATAATCTCCTAATAATATAATCAATGTTAGGAAAAACAGTAAAACATATGGTTTGTAAAATGAAATGGAAGACTGTGTTTAAATGTCAGATTGACTACATAATCCATTAAAATGTGTTTATACATATTTCTCTTCAGAGCTGGATTGTTTTTCTAATATTTAAAGAGGTTTCCCGCAAAAAGATTCCAACTCCTGAAATGTCTACAAAATAATATCCTCAACTATATGTGAGAAAGACTTCAACAACTTGGATAATTGCCAGGAAAACAATGGATTTTTCCAACACTCTTTCAAATGTTTTGAGAAATGGGTTTTAAAGGTCACTGTACCATTGAGTTCATTCTCTCTTCTTAGTTCATACTCAAGTTTGTCTCATGTGCTGTTGGAAAATAATAAATATTCAGGCATGACACAATGAATGTTCTAAACCAAAAGAAAATCTAAAATATAACTAGGTAAAGTGAATGAAGTTTTGTAGACATTAGGTCTTTTTCAAAGATACTTTAATAGAACTATCTCCAACAATACTCATTTTCTGCACATGATCAAGCACCTTGTACCTGGAGAGGACTATAGCACCCAAGGGAGACTGAAGATGAAGTGAGGAGAGTGGAGGCAGAAATCAAAAAGGAGAATTTTTCATTGTTTTCCTATGAAGGCTGAATAGCACAGCTATCTGTTTTGTGTAAAACAGAGATTCCAAAGAGTAGCTTCAAGTATCACTGGGGTTTCAGATAGATAGAATCAATCTAACAGGATATCACAGGAGGGCAGTTTCAATTTCTTTCCCGTGTCCCTCTGGAGTTTAAAAGAGAAATAAGGAAAATCTATAATGATGGTTTTAATGAAGCACAAGTGCTTCTAATATTTGGAATCCATATTTCTGTGATGCTATAATATTTATGGTGGAAATATTTATATTCTAGCTTAGTGATCAAAGGAGATGAAAAATTCATTGTTTAAAGAGAATTAAGGAGTCGGAGTTATGACTAGAGTATACTTTTACACATTCATTCGACTAATATTTGTTAAGAATATATGTCCTGTGCAGATGATAAAAACAGAATGAAGGAGGATGTCAACCATACCTTAATTAATGTTTCCAGGGATTAGAGTGATAATAATAAGAAGGCTCTTTGCTTCTTCTCAGAGAAATGGATCAGAGCACACGAGTGTACATGTTAATATAAGAGGCCCAAAGCTCTTTTATGTTAAAAGACAATGTACTGGTTATGAAAGTAGTGTTTCTCAGTTTTACATCCTTTGTTCTCAGCTTTGGGATACTAGGGCTAGGATTCAGCAAACTGCTCTTGTGTTTGCCACACAGCTATGTAAAGGGGTGTTAGAGGGAGCCTGGGAGGCTGGAGACCAAGAAAGGGTGGGTTCTGGGGCTGGCTCCCTGTGAAGGTCACCACAGCCATTCTTCACCCCAGCACCAATAACCCCAGGTTTTTTTCACTACCACTTTGAAAAGCCAAGCTTCATGGTGCCTGGGTGGCTCAGTCGGTTAAGCGTCTGAATTTGGCTCAAGTCACCATCTCACGGCTTGTGATCTCCCGGTTTGTGAGTTTGAGCCCCACATCAGACTCTCTGCTGTCAGTGCAGAGTCCGCTTTGGATCCTGTGTCCCCCTTTCTCTCTGCTCCTCCTCTGCTTGCTTTCTTAAAAATAAACATTTAATAAAAAAGAAATAAAAAGCCAAACCTCATGGTGTTCCCCCCTGGAGTCGCCAGGATTCCCTGGCAGTGCTTGAAGGTCTGAGCTACACGCTGTTCCACCTCCAAACTTCTAAACCTTTATGGTTCCTGCATCTTTCTTCCTCCAGGTCTAAAAGGCATAGAGCTTCCTGTATAGCTTCCACTGCCATGATACATCAGTGTTTTCTTGTCTTTTCAGTCTTTAATACTAGTTCAAAATTATTTATAGTGAATTCTGTTAAAATAACAAGTGGTTTTTGACTGGACCCCAACTGATAGATTAAGTACCTGACAGCATGTTGTGCTGATTTCTGCTAAAGCTTTAACATTAGATGTTATCAGGATCACAACAGACCAAACAGCACACTGTCACATATTCAGGGCAGAGCACTAAAGTTCTTTTGGTTGATGATATTTTGGGAGTAATTGTATGTGGTACATTATTTAAGCACACACACCTGTCTTTTTTTTTTTTAACGTTTATTTATTTTTGAGACAGAGAGAGACAGAGCATGAATGGGGGAGGGTCAGAGAGAGGGAGACACAGAATCTGAAACAGGCTCCAGGCTCTGAGCTGTCAGCACAGAGCCCGATGTGGGGCTCGAACTCACGGACCATGAGATCATGACCTGAGCCGAGGTCAGACACTCAACTGACTGAGCCAGCCAGGCGCCCCCACACATGCCTGTCTCAAATGTGTTGCTATTTGGGAAACATTTAACATTTAGTGGTTTAATATTTAGAAAACAGACACATTTAAATGAATAATATCAGATAAAAGAAAGATAAAATGGTACTGTTCCGCAAGTGGGTAGGTACATGCTATGAATATCTGTAGCATTCCTGTGTTTGTTACATTTAGTCTCCGAACACTCATTCAGTAAAAAACATTTGCCATAATAGGTCTCTATTTTCCTGATTCTTATGGAGGCAATGTTGATGTTGGTTCATTTAGTCTTACATCTTCACTACTGCCCATGGTTTACAGCAGCAAAGAGGGGTGTGACAGCACCACGTTCATCTTACACGCAATGACATTAAAAAGCACATTCTGAATACAATTGCCTTTTTAATTTTTTTTAATGTTTTATTTTTATTTTTGAGGGAGAGACAGAGCACAAGCAGGGGAGGGGCAGAGAGAGAGGGAGACACAGAACCTGAAACAAGTTCCAGACTCTGAGTTGTCAGCACAGAGTCCAACACAGGGCTCGAACTCATGAACTATGAGATCATGACCTAGCCAAAGTCCCACATTTAACCAACTGAGCCACTCAGGTGCCTCTGAATACAGCAGACTCTTGAACCACTCAGGTTTGAACTGCCTGGGTCCTCTTAGACACGGATTTGTTTTCCCCATAAATACAGTACAGTACAATAACCTATTTTCTTATGATTTTCTTTACATTTTATTTTCTCTAGCTTACTTTATCACAAGAATACAGTAAATAATGCATTTTACACCCAAAAAATGTGTTAATTAACTGTTTATGCAATTGGTAAGGCTTCCAGTCAACAGTAGACTGTCAGTAGCTAACTTTGCGGAAGGTCAAAGTTCTATGCATATTTTCGACCATGCAGTGGGTTGGTACCCCTAACCCCATATCATTCAAGAATCAACTGTACTTCCATTCACATCACACCAGTTTGGGGGTAGCATCTTACCATTTGCCTGGTTTGATCCCTATAAAGTAATCATGATTCACCTTTGCAATTTTTTTTTTTCAAGTGCAAAACTGCCCTACCAACATAACTCACTGGACATTTTACTTGATTATAGTTAAAAAATTCAATATTTCTCCTGGATGATATGTGGGATTCATCATTTTTTAAAAAGTTTAATAACTCAAAAAAGGTATTAATATTCTCTTCTAAAACTCCGAATACCTGAATGATTGACATTCTTCTGTACCAGATTGGTATTTTTGTACTTTTTCCCTGAGATCGTAGGAGAACTTTATTCTAAAACACCAGTGAGAACTTCTGTGACTTTTGTGGGTCTGTGCGTTTTGTGTTTGTATGTGCTATTAGACATACTCTGAGTAAAAGTAATCCTTTTAATTTTCCATTTAGAAGACAGTCTTTCATAAATAATGCTACTTTTTAAAATGCTTATGTGATATGTGTAGAGGCCACTTTCAGGCAATAAGCTTGATTAATGGAATCCTAAGTAAGGTGGAAGTTGAATCCAAGCAGGTTCATTAAGTGGCCCACCTTGAAACAGTCATAGGTCCTAATTGACCAATTACAACCAGGCACAGTTCCTAAAATTACCAAAAAGGGAAAATTCCATACAGTCCCATACCTCCTCACTCAACTCTATAATTGTGGGTCCACTGCTTTGTGGCAGTCTCTCTTTTGCTGTCCTGTCCACAGCTCCTTTGCGGTGTATTCAATAAACATTTATCTCTCTACTTCTGCTTTGGGTGAGTTCTTTAACCACCTGCACCACTGCTGTCCATCTCACTGGGTTGCCCCACATTTGGTGCCCCCCATCCAATCAGGAGATCCCCACAATATGCATTTGGTTAATTTATATTCATAGTGAACAACTTTTTTTTCCCAAGGAAATTTTCTGAATCCTGTAACATCCATCTTTTCCCCCCACACCTAGGTCATGTCACAGTGGATAGGATTTCTGCTACATTCTCCATGTTTGCAAAGATAGCATAAAACTTTGAAATTAATGGTTCCTAACCAATCCCATGTTGCATTTATCACATTCCCCACAACTGTGAATCTCTTCTAGGATTCCACTAAGAACATAAACATTGCTGGGAAGCACAGTTTATGAGGCCTGCTGTGTGGTCTCTGTTGACATTTCCCCCAGTTGTTTAGATACATAAAAAGATTTTCTTCTAATCATCACACAGATGTGTACAGAAGTATGCCAGATCCTTAGGCAATCACTCTGTAGGTACATTGATTCCCATGAATATTACAGCAAGTTATAGGTGAATATCCTGGTGATCTATTTTTATTTATTTATTTATTTTTAATTTATTTTTTAACATTTATTTATTTTTGAGAGAGAGAGAGAGACAGCATGAACAGGGGAGGGTCAGAGAAAGAGGGAGACACAGATTCTGAAACAGGCTCCAGGCTCTGAGCTGTCAGCACAGAGCCTGATGCGGGGCTCAAACCCACAGACTGTGAGATCATGACCTGAGCCGAAGTCTGACGCTTAACCAACTGAGCCACCCAGGTGCCCCTGGTGATCTATTTTTAAAGTTGATTTAGAATTCAGGGTGCCTGGGTGGCTCAGTCGGTTGGGCGTCCGCCTGCAGCTCAGGTCATGATCTCCCCATTTGTGAGTTCAAGTCCCGCGTAGGGCTCTGTGTTGACAGCTTGGAGCCTAGAGGCTGCTTTGGATTCTGTGTCTCCCTCTCTCTGCCCCTCCTCTACTCACACTCTGTCTGTCTCTCTCTCAAAAATAAACATTAAAAAAATTTGTTGTTAAAAAGTTGATTTAGAATTCATTATAATAAGGTATATTCTGATTCTCCCAATAAATCCAGAAGTTCTACAAGCTACTTTCAAATGCTGAGTGTTGCATGCCAAAGACCTTCGTAGATGCTTCCTAAATCCTTATTTTAAACACACAAGGAAAAAAAAATAAAGCCTTCTAATTAATGTTAAAGATAGAATCAAATATTTCTTCTTCTGAATGAACCTCAAAAGGGCTTTTCATGTGACTTTGGTAAGAACTACAAAAGTGAGATGTGATTCTTTAGTCACTGTAGAAAAATACTAATTTTAATAATTATTCTCTCTGCTTAGAAGTGTGATATTTAGCCAAGGACCACTTTTATTTCAATGGTGTATCCTGATCTTGAAAATTCTCTCATCATTGCTTTCAATTTCTGTATTACAACTTACTTCTTTTCTTTTCTGTAAATTCAAACCAGCATTTTACATGGAAGTTTACAGAGTAGGAAATAGAAACTATGGTATAGTAACAATGAAATGATGGCAATTTCTACAAACAACAAAGACTAACAACCATGAATCAACTGTGCTTGTCATTAAATGAAGGCTTATGTTCCACCCAAGTCATCACTGGGGGTGACAGGCCATGCTCCCCAAAGTCCTTCGTTAAATTCTGCATCCTTTCTGCCAGGACTTTTCTCTATCAGTTTCCCATTTTGATGAGTTCTTTAGATTAGCTTGTTATCCACTTGCTCCTTTAGAAGATGAAATATAGGATAGGTCCTCTTCCCTGTACTTGAGAGTACAGGAGAAAGAGTAGGGGAGACTGGAGGGAGAGAAATTCCAGCTGTGTGGCAGAAGGAACTTTGCATAGAGCAACACTTGTGGTTGGACAGGAAGACTTACCAAACTTAATCTTCACTGACCTCACAGTTTTGCTTGGGGCCTGTACTCTGTACCAAAGAGGATATTCAGGACAAGTATTTCTGATTTATATTTTAAATGTCCTATAATTCTTGCTCAATAGTAATAATCAGAGAATAAACGGCATAAAGAATCCACTGTATGCAAGACACTTAAAGTGCATTTCTTCTGGAGAAAGGACCATACAAAGGCAAGTGACTGAAGGCAGAGAGGGTGTGAGAAAGGAGAACTCAAGAGGTTGTAAGTTACAGATTAATTGGGTAGTTTGTTAAAGCAAATAGGAAACTGGCGCTATAACTGGAGTTGGTTTATACAACCACTCTCGTAAGGCACAGGCAAACAGGTAGGTTCACAAAATATTCCGTGGTAATATAAAGAATTCTCCATTAATTATTCTTTTTCATGCTCTGTCTGTGTCTGTGAGAAGAATCTATGTGTTCCAATAAAAAAGATTTAAGAATTAGTTATAATGGTATCCAAACCAATAGAAGTTAAAGGTATAAAACATCTTTTAGAGATTAAAAGATAAATGGTCCTGGGGCGCCTGGGTGGCTCAGTCGGTTGAGCATCTGACTTCGGCTCAGGTAATGATCTCACAGCTCTGTGAGTTTGAGCCCCGCATTGGGCTCTATGCTGATGGCTTGGAACCTGGAGCCTGCTTTGGATTCTGTGTCTCCCTCTCTCTCTGCCCCTAACCCACTCACTTTCTGTCTCTGTCTCTCTTAAAAATAAATAAACATTAAAAAAAATTTTAATAAAAATAAATAAATAAATAAATAAATAAATAAATAAATAAATAAATAAATAAAAGACAAACAGTCCTTTAACTGTTTTGTATACATGAGAGAATAAAATATCCAATAAGCCATTAGCTTTTTCACTCAGTTTTTTTGGGTGAGAAACCACTAGGTGACAGTGTGACTTTAGGACAAAATGAGCACATCTTTTCTGTGTTCACATCAACCCTAAGATTTGAAAATTTAGCATTTAGGCTTAAGCTAGGTTATTTTGAGAGACAACAAAAACTACTACTTCTAGAGTTGCTTTCAGGTTCAAAAAATGAGTTTAAAAGTTGAAAATAGTTTCTACTATTCCAGTTGACTCAATTTCTCTCTTCATAGTAGGATGGGGTTTTTGGTAAGAAATTACTTAAAGGTTGTCATCTCCTTGGGTGTTGTTGAAGATTCTTATGGGAGGGGACCACACTATAGCACCTTTCTTTTTAAATCTGAGATGTTCATTTTCCTGATCTGCCTTCAGGGAAAGCATAACCCAGAGAGGCAACAAGTTGAGAGAAATAAGGTATCTTAGGTCACTGCTGTCCCCAAACTGGTCTCCTGGTATAAAGTATGGACTCGGATAATCTGAGGCAGTAATATAAGTCTGCCGTTTTTATAGGCTCTACCGAACTGGTGGATAGTGGACATTGTATGTGTTTTTGGACCCAGCTTCAAGTGTTCTCCTCTTACTTCTGTGAGAATCTTTGATTTCCCCAGATAAGGGCATTTGTCCAGAGAGTAGACTTGGTAGAGGGAATGTGTATTCACCCCATCCCTCTCACTGCCATAGTGCAGTCAGAAAAGGCAGGTAGATGACTGAAACTGGGAGGTTTGACTTCTCAATAGATGACAAAGTTACAGGCATAGTTAAAAAGTCAGTCAGCTTTATGTTGGCCAAAGGGTTCCTCTCTCTCAGACTCTGAGTTGTCAAATCTTTCCAATAAACTTTACTTTTTCCCTTAGGTAGACAGTCAAATTTTGTTGCATATAATCAACAATCACAATGAAGAATCAATGAAGACACATTAGGTCTTCAGAAAGTGACTTCTAATTCTGTTTGAAGGTAAGCATTCCCCTAAATAGAATAAACCCTGCTAGTAATGGCTCTATAAAGAATTATGTCCATAAGGACAAGATTAAGGATAAAGAGAATTATAGTAAAAAGCAAGGACTGCTTCAGACATTTGGAAAATAAATAAATGATCTCAACAATAGTCTGACCCAGGGCGTGGCATGGAACAGATGCGGGAATGACACAAGAGTCAAATGGTGAGTACAGAGTAATAGAAAAAAATGTTGCAATAACTAGATTCTAAGATATTTCAGCCTGAAGAAGAAAATGTAAGGGTTAAATCAAAATATGAATAAGTACATGAAACTATTACATTATTCAAAAATATTTACTAAAGATGTAGCACATGTCTTACATTACATAATTGCCTTTCTTCTCCCTTAGAAGATGAGGTTAGAAAGAAGTCACATTCTAAAAAAGATATTCTACTTGAAAATAATTATTTAAAGGCAGGGGGTGGTTGAAATTTTATATGGAAGATCTATGGAAGAATATTTTTTTCCACTCTAGAATGATTTAAATATAAATCTGTATTAGGAAACTCTGCGTATTCTGAATTCTACCTAATAAGCAAGTATTGTTATAATAAATTTTCTTTCAAGGAACCCCCACTGCATAGAACACGGCCATTTAGCATGTCATCAGAGGAACAATGGCATCATCAATACCTTGGCTCTTGTTAGAAATAGCAAAATCTCAAGCTGTACTCAGGATCTATTGGCTCAGAATCTGCTTTATAACACAATACCCAAGTGATTTGAGCAGTATGAGAAGTTCTTATATTGAGCACAGAGAAATATTTTATTGAGTCCAAGTCTCCTGGTTTCTAAGCTACTTTTTACAAGTCAACAAGACATCTTTAGAACATAAATTACTTGTGGGTGCCCAGGTGGCTCAGTCAGTTAAGTGTTCAACTTTGGCTCAGGTCATGATCTCACAGTTCATGGGTTCAAGCACAATGTCAGGCTCTGTGCTGATAGCTCAGAGACTGGAGCCTGCTTCGGATTCTGGTCTCCCTCTCTCTCTGGCCCATCCCCCACTCATGCTCTGTCTCTCTCAAAAATAAATAAAACATTAAAAACAATTTTAAAAAGGAACATAAATTACTTAGTTCTCTAGCATTTGTTTCATACTTGAAGTTCTAGGCTAAAGTAACTAATTATGCTGACAAGTAATATTCCAGGTTGAAACAATGTGGTCATTTGAAATGATCTTTAGACTCAAATCCAGAAATTAAAATAATTTTAGTGAAGTCAATCTTCTAATTTATACAATCATGATACAGAAAGTAGAAGAATAAAAACTAGCATGCCTTAATTTTAAACAAATGTTTGTATTTAGCCACAAGAAGTGAATCCCCTGTAATAAGACTTTACTGTACTTTTAATAATATCAATTTGCAAAATTTAACAGATGTGCTAAATACGTATGAGACATACACACATCCATACAGACTTATAGATTTGTCTCCAGAATCCAAAATACATGCCCTTGTATAGTCCCCTCCTATGCTGTACTTACAGCACAATAGAATATGGTGGAAATGATGAATTTCTAAGATGGGTTATAAAAAACATCAACACCTCCACCATGTTCCCTTGGACCACTTGCTTTGGGGGAAGCCAGCGACCATGTTGTGAGAGCACTCTAGCAGCCCAACAGAGAGGTCTATGTGGTAAGGAGTACTATTTTGCCAGCCACTTGAGAGAACCATCTTTAGAAGCAGACATCCCTGCAAAACAGTTTGGTTGCAGACCCTGGACCAGCAGGAGACCACTCCTCCTTGACCCACAGAAAGCAGAAGTAGAAGTTATTATTTTCCTTGAAATAATTAGTTATGCAAAAAAAATAATTGTAGGTATATAGATTTACTTGACCTGAGATCGGTATTGCATTATATCATAAATCTGTACTCTATAAAGCAGGTTTTAAAATCAGCTGTAGTAAGTTTTTAGAAATCATCTAATACAGCACTTTATTTCCAGCAAGGCCTCACTTAACCCATTCAAGATAAATTTACATACTTTATCTGAAGATTTAGGAAGATATTTTCTAGCAGTTGCTATGAGGATCATCAGGAAGAATTTAAAACAACATTTGGTCTGCCATGAGTGTGTGATAGTAAAATACAGAAGTGGTTATTTTTTATGTACAACTTTAAAGTCTTGAGGGCAAAAAAATTCAGTGCAGACTCAAACTTGCATTACGGTTTCATTTTATTATTTTCAGGTGACTTCTTTGAACACACTGCACACATGTTTGCCTCATTATTTTTCTCAACATAGTTTTATTCATATAAATAAAAGTTATCAGAAAATAAGGAAAGCCATGTCCTAATAAAGAGGTGCCTGAGTCTGACCAAAAACCAAACTAAGAGTGTATATATGGAGTGTATGTATTTGTGGTTTTTAGACTAACTAAATCCAAGGCTTCTGCGGCCAGGGATTCTGTCTGATGGTGTTACAGGGAGGTATGTGAAGTGGCTTTTTGCTGGGTGGGAGAATTCAGTAATTCACCCTTCTTGACAAAAGCCGAAGCCAGATAAAACTCACCTCACTCTCTCACAGTAAACAAGAGGGAGCCAAAGTCTGCTGGAGTTATTCTAACAGAGAAGAATTCTACAAGATCAATACAAATTGTTGACAACCTCATATAACATGCAGGCATTATCACAGACAAAGAAGAAAATCATCATGAAAGGCCAGTAACAAAACTACCCGGAACTATGTAAGTACAGTTCAAATGTGAATTTGAGTCCTTGTAGATTGATAATGAATAATACCAACAATTAATAATGAAGATCTTCACATTAGGAAGAGTCATTTCTCACCAACCAGTGTGCGATTAGATGAGAACAGAATTCACGAAAGATAAATAGAAGCTATAAAAAAGGAGAGGAGAGAAATCTGGGCCAGAACACAGGCAATTCTCTCAGTCACAATCAACAAAAGTTTCATCAGTTCTCAGTAAAAGTCAATAACAAGTTAAAACCAGCATTCTACTCTTTTTTTATTTATAGTTTACAGATGTAACTTGTTCAAGTTAACTGCATAATAAACTACATAGATATCATTCTAATAGGTCGTGGTCAGTTTGCTGATTCTCAATTCCTTTGTTATCTTACTTAAGTCTCAAGCTTAAGACCCCCTTGAACTTGGCAGACAATGTATCACAAAGTTTTGATACTCGTAGAGCACAAAGAAGCACCATCTCCATTATCATACCTGTCTGCATATCTGAGCAATAAATATCGTATAGGCACAAGGAACAATATGGGCTCAATTAAACTGTCATTATCCAGAGTATGCATATACATATTTTGTTATGTGAGAATTGAACAACTGAGAGAAAGGACAAAATTTTGGATGCCTAACTGTGTGGGTTTATTTTCTGAATTCGGTATACAATTGTTCCCCTGTCAAAGGGGGGAATGTACAAACATTAAGATATCAAAGACTGTAGTTAGCTCTAGGTATATATCATCTTAGGAATATATACTACTGTAATTGGATTATTACTGCCCTTCAGAGTGGGACACATGGTAGTTTGTGTCTTTCTGTAAACTTAGGAGAAAACTCGATTCTGGGAATTTGGTCTTTGAGGAAAGTAGCAGCTATCTCTAGAGAAAGGAGAGGCTCATTTTTTATATCTGCTGTATAGTTATGATCGTGATCCTTCTATTTCAAGGACATCACTTTCTAGTCAGAGCAATGAGATTTCTTCATCCCCAAAGGCCACCCAGTAATGATCTTCCTCATCTATTTTCACTGAAGCTACAGGCTATTGTCCATGCATCAAGAAGCTGTTTTTTTTTTTTTGTTTTGTTTTGTTTTGTTTTTTTCCTGGTTCTGTGGCAGATTCTCCACGAACCCTTGTGGCAATTTTTTTTTCCTTCCTGCTATCTGTTTTCTCAAACGCAGAGATGTGTTCATTCTTTTCCTCTTCTCAGCAGGATATGGCTGGAAAAGATCCGAGAGCTTCCTGGGAAAACAAGTCACATAAATGCCAGATAATATTTTTTTCTTTACTAGGTTAATTCTATTTTAAGGGAGAAATTGAGGAACATGGGCAAAAAAGAAGGTGGCTTCAAGCAAGTTTGGTAAATGTTTTAGGAGACTAAACTGCTCAGTCCTGATATTTAAGGCATTAACAAGAATAAATAGAAATACTCAGCAAAACTCTTTTCTGGGTATATACTGCAGTCAACACAGTTGAGCTCAGGAATCTAGAGACAGAAGAAAGCCATAAATCTGAATGCAAAATGTTGGAAGAAAGTGTTGGTGGAAAGAACAAAAGGAAGAAATAGAATCTCAAGACCTAAGGGGAATTTAAAATATTCACATTATGCTTCTATTTCAGCAAAGTCTGATTTTTCACTCTTCACTGTGTACACAGCCAAGGTTTTTGGTGCAGAGTTTAGGAAGAAGCCTGTAGTTCTTTTGTCTAATCTACTGGTAAGAAAATTTCAAGGTCTGCTTTCATGTGCTTTTGAGAAGGATTTCATTGTTACTTCCAATGTGTATATTGCATACATTTTTTCCCTTTCTGTTTCAGTTTCTATAGTTCAGGGTTTTGCCTCCTCATAATTTGTGTCACTAACTCCACGTTCTTCCTAAGCCAGTCTATTTGACACATTGTGACCAGAATAGTCCTATTACTGCAGCTCTTCCACTCGAATCTTGTAGAGATTGCTCATTTTTACCAAACTAAGTACAAGTGTCTTGTGTGGGCATCCAAAGTCTACCATGGTTTGTTTCTAACTTACCTCTTTTCATCTTCCACATGTTTCTAATATCAGATCTTAGGTCTGGGTTGTTCCCCATGCCCTGAACAGGCTAGCACTTTGTTTACTCTAGACTTCACATACACTTTTCTCTTAGACCAGCATGTTTCTCTTATCGTTTTAAAAAAGATTTTATGAAAACCCATCTGTGAAATTTCAGACCACGTCCCGTTTCCTGTCTCTACAATAATTTGCCTTATCCCCTCATTTGATAGTAAGTCTTCCCCCATGACATGAGATTACAACATTTATACGTCCTGTTCACATAACCACTTACATTTTAATTCCTTCATTTATTTTCTTTGCCCTTTCAAGTCATTAGTCTAGTTTGGAGTCAGGGATATGAAAATGTAACACCTAGTGGTTATTCTTCTTAAGTAACTTACAGGCCACTGAAGAATACAAATGTGTAAGCAAACAATTAAAGTACACTGTGGAAATTGCTGCAAACAAGTGATATGGAAGTACCATATGAGCAGAAGAGAGGAATACCTAAGACTATTTAAGGAAGTAGCAATGGAATCTAATGAAAACAATCATATCAAAGTAATATTAGTAAGTAACACGAAGTGCCATGATAGACATTTTAGGTACCATACAATTCCTTCAAATACAATTATTCTCACCACTTTCAGATAAAGGAACTGAGGCTCAGAGAAAAGTCACCAGCCTACATGGCTGGTAATTAGCATATCCAGGATAACACCTAGCTCTGTAGGAGAGAAAAGGGTCAGGAGTCAAAACCACATAGGGTGGCTGAGTTGCCCTGGGGTGGAAAACAAAACGAGGGGCAGGATGGTTTATGTCTCAAAGGGACAAGGGTGGGACTGCCTGGAATCAGTCCCATACAGACAGTCTTTAATAACAGATTTCTTCTGGGGAATAGCTGAATTTGTGGTTTTGCTTCAGCAAGATGTGAAAAAGAGGCTATGGAAACTCCTGTGATTCCAGACATGCTGATGGAAGAGGGCCCACCAGGAAATCCTCCCAGAAGAACAGGTCGGATTAATTATCTTTGTGGCCCTAGTCCTCCTCCAATGGCTGGTGGATGAGAAGGTCAATGTCTACTCTGAGCAGGAGACAACTGGACATGTACATTCATAGCAGAAGGAAACCATCAAGAAGCAGAGGGCTGACCATGCTGGACAAGTCATTGAATGTGTGCACCTGAACATGGATTGCTCTGTGTCTACACAGACAAATGAGGTCATTCTGGGAATTGCCTCCCCAGGGATCTGGCATGACTAACACGCAGTTCTACAAATGCACATGTTCGTCTCATTATCTTTTTTGAGTAGTTTATGAAAGTATTAATATCATTTTAATAAGTAAAATATTTTTAGGTTACAAAACTTGACTTCTTATTTTGTATGATTAAAAACTGCAAATTTGAAGAAAAGTAAGAAGTGTGTATCCAGTGAAACAAACAAACAAGCAAACAAAGCCAGATAAGGTGGAGGAGTGCTGAAGTGGCAGGAGAGATTCTTCCCTCCAGTAGAGAGCAAGTTAGTTGATTTGACATGCCAGGTCTTATCAAGTTTTCCTTCTCATCTGTTGCTTACATAGTTGTAGCCACACACTGAAGAAAAAGTTCTCACTTAGACTGAGCGGACACACAGGGTGGCCTCTGCCAGCGGAACAGAAGCAGCGGCAAACTGTATGGTCTTTATTTCATGTTCACCAGGTATAAACATCAAAGCATGGGAGGAAAACACAAGGAGCCTCCAGACATAGACCAAACACACATCTGATGTTTACGTGAAAACATGCAGGGAAGATGTACAGTTTTAAGGACTGCTAGGCAATTACAGTGGGTCTCCCCTTAACTGGCTCCTGGGAGATCACGGGGCCCTGTTCTCATAGTGCTATCGTGTTCGACAGCCTCAAGACCAGAATATTGCTGATTTTCCAGCCATTACCCCAATCGTTTTCCTAGCGCTTGCAATACATTCTCTAGAAATAATTCCACATACAGTAGTGTCTTTAACTTGTTTATATGAATATTACTGAGTGTAGGCTGCAAGAAAATGTAGACTCTGCCAGGTTAAAGTCATTGGAATTTTAGGCAACTTAGTAAAAAAAATCCCCTCTTCCCATGCAGATTTGAAATAAATTGGAGCTACAGAAGAGGTCAAGAGATGGATGTGAAATCATCTTTTTAAAAAATATTTATTCATTTTGAGAGAGAGAGAGAGAGAGTGATCACCAGCATGAGCAGGGGAGAGGCCCAGAGAGAATCCCAAGCAGCCTCTGCACTGTCAGCAAGGAGCCCAACCTCATGAACAGTGAGATCATGGCTTGAGCTGAGACCTGAGCTGAAATCAAGAGTCAGATGCTTAAGTGACTGAACCACCCAGGTACCCCTAGAAGTGAATTTATCTTAGTGTTAAAGGCTTGGTTGGAAGCCAGTGAACCAAATGGCCTGAAAGAAACTTGCCTATCTTGTCGCAGGCAGGTATAAAACACAGCAGACCTCACTGCAGAGGCCCAGCTTTCCCCACTGGGCATGCCTCACCTGAGTACACACAGGCTCTCAAAGGAGAGGGAAGGGGAAGGGCCAAGACAATGCCAGTCATTCCTGCTCCCAGTTGTACCAGTCCTTAGATACTCATCCTCCTCTGGGAATGAGGACCAAGAAGAAAAAAGCAAGGCATGTTGCCCAAATGGACTCTCCACATGGAAACACATAAAAAGGGCAAAAGATTTTTACCCCCAGAGAAAGTTGCTTGCTATTAGTTATGGTTTTTCTTATGCAAGGCTATCCAATTGGAAATAAAAGTACAGTAAAAGGAGATTAAACTAAAAGTTAGAAAATGTGACTTCCAGTAAAAACTATGTCACCAATTGGTTTTGTGGCCTTGAAAAAAAACCGCCTGGGGTATTTCGTCATCTCCTCATTAGAGCTTTGGACTAGATCATTTCCTTTCCACTCTAAAATTCTAAAATCCAGTATCTAGGAGACTGCTCTCTTCAACTCTACTGCTCTATGTGTGGAATGAAAAACGTGGACAATCATTCAATGTTTAACTTTCTCTTAAAGCTTTTACTGGCATTTTCTGAGGCCTGTGGTTTGGATTCAAGGCCAAAATGGAACTTAAAGAAGATTTCTAGCTATAAAGTATAGTAGGACACTGCAACAAAGTCACTAAATTCTGAAGCTACCCAGGATCTCCGTGGACTTTGAATCACCAAGAGATTTGTTGTGAAGTTTCAGGATAGAACTTCCTAAATGCACACACTTTGGTTTGGTTTTGTTCTTTCAAAAACCTTGCCAAAATATGGTTAGCTTTCTTTACATGGTTATTACTTAGACTCAAGTTCTGCTTTATTTTGTATATGCCTGGACTCCAGAATTAAACTCAAAAGGTAGCTTCAAAAATATTCTATACTTCTTGACATATGGTGGATAAAATGGGAAAAACTATTCAAGTGTGTAAATAAATCATGGGACTTTAGGACTATAGTGTATTAGTGAACATATATTGAAATGATTCTGGAAGACCAGATCCCTTGTAGAGAGGTAGCGTAAACACCGCTTTACACATGTGCTGAAATAGCAAAGTGGTAAATTTGTTGGTTATGATACATACATAAAATACCGTTAGTTACTTTATTGTATAGTCAGGGATTTTTCAGTATGTGTTTAGCCCAATTCTCCAATTCTTGGCCTTTCCCAAAATAATGCAAATCTCTGAAATAATGAATAGAAATTGAAGTGAAAGAGAATGACATTATTCAATTAGAATGAATACATTTAAGGACCAAGAAAATGGGAAAAAATAAAGGCAGTGAGGGTATAAAGCTTATGGAGTTTTCTAAGCACAATCAGGTAAGAACTGCTGAATATTCACAAATTTCTCCCTGCTCTTTCCCGTTATTTAAAAAAAAAAAAAAAAACAACTCCAAATTTCAGTACCTCTAATGAAATTGAATTTAAAATTTAAATTTGGGAAGGTGGAAGTGACCTCTAGCCCAAAGCTCTCCTCTTAGAGATGAGGAGACAGATTCTCAGAGTGGTTCATTAAATTGCCAAGGCCATAGAGACCATAAACAGTGGAGCCAAGAGGAGTTTCAGGTTTCTAATTCATTGTTCTTTTTGATAGTTGGTGCTACTTCCCTGTCTTTAATGAATTAACAGAAGAAAGGCCTCCACCTCTCCTTGAACGTGCTGTGGTGTCATAAATTCAATTCTGGTCTCCCAATTAATCATGTCGGAAAGGCCTCCCCGCCCCCTCACCTCTTTTGAAATTCAAAAAAAGAGTAATCCAGTGAAGAGAGACCTTTTACTTTGCTTCTTTGTGCTTTCTCACCTTTTGACCTTTCCTCTGACTTCCTGGTATTGCTTGGGCTGGCTGCACAGTGTTTTTCTACCTGGGGAAAGATCATTCTCCCCATCCTGCTGATGCTCAAACAAAACCATGCTATGCTTTCCTTGTCTTCCTCCTTTTATGATTCTTGCCTTTTCTTCCTCCTTTGCTTTCTCCTTCTTAATTAGGTTCAAGGCAAGGTGGATGTCTGCTTCCAGTCCATTGTCCTGGAAATGAAATCTATGGCAAGGCCATCAGAGTTCTTTTTAAAACACAGACCTAGCTGTAGACACTGAATGCATTGAGAAATAACCCCCAAAGTTTTGTGTTTCTCATTAACTTTTAAAACCTTTGCTGACTACACATGCTCATTACATCGAGTTGTAAATGATGTTTGAAGAGAATGATTCCAGCCCACTCAGTGCACAAAGAGAATACAAACAAGCATTTGCAATTGCTTTTTCAAGGTGATACATGCTATAATATTGAGCTGAGTTACTGCTATAAAGTCTGAGGTCCCAGAAGTCTCAAACCACTGGAAAACAAATATGAAATGAAAATATATAATTTGTTTCATGTTAACTCTCTCACCTCCCACTGACTTATTAAATACAGGTGAAAGCTTTCTTCTCTAAGAAAAAGTGCCACATGAGGAACTCTGACTTCATGTTCCCTCTTCCAAATAGCTTTGCTTTCTTCTCTGACTTGTTATTAATAACTCTGACAATGCTGGAAGCTGTAGCTATAAAGTGACAAATGCTGGCTGTTGAATAAACAGGACAGATGTCACCAAGAGCCACTTGTTTTCCTAAGAACATGGAATTTGTTTTATGTTGCCATTTGTAATAAATATTATTATAGTTTTATCTTTTATCTGAACATTGCAGTGGTCCTTGGGTGACTGCAAAGGTGACAGTCTTGATGGTCATAGTTATGTCTATCCTTACAGTCCTCTGAGCAGCGAATCTGTCCTATCAAAAGGCCCTTAATCCGTGACCAGAAACTCCACTGAAGATCGTCTTTTGAAAACCTATTTCCATCATGAGGCAAGTGTTTTAATGATGGGAAAATGGGTCCAAGTGTCATATGCAGCCTTTATGCTTAACTTGATACAATGGTATGAGCAACGTAGATACTACCCTAAAAATATTAACTCTATAGCATTAAGTACAAAATTATAAGGAAACAAATAGCTCCAGGGAAAACACTTTAATATTGAATACCTGGAAATAATAGGCCTTCACACACATGCTTTTGTTGAGTAAATGATTCTTTTTTGGAATAGTAATCCCACCCAAATTCTTGAACAGATCTCTATAGGCTATCAGACTGAGAAAGAAAAAAGAACCTAAGAGCAACAAAAACAGTGATGTCTAGCCAGGCCTCCCCTAGTGTGAATTCTGGAAGCCAAGTTTGCTCCGTAGAGACTTTCCTTGCTGCCTCACATGTCGCTGTCTCTCCTGGAGTCACTGCCAAGCTCTTCTAGGTTTTCCTTGATCAACAGAATGGGATGAGATGGTGGTATCCGAGTGTGCTATGCCTCACTTGGACTTTTCTTCCATTACTAAGATCACTGTCATTTCTTTGCTGCCATGGCCACTGTGCAGCTGTCTGCCATTTTCACAGTCATAGCTCTGGCTCATGTGCCCTATGTAGAGTGCTCAACACAGGACTGCTGCTCAATGTCCCTGGGACATTGGGACAAACACCCTTTTATTGATACCTCTTCTTCCAAGAACCAGCTCTGAACCCTCCAGGTTTCAGGGTGTTCCTGCTTTTCTCCTAACCTCTATTTTCCTAAGATTAAGCAGCACCTGGGAAATGTATCCGATTGAAAAATGCGCTGTGTTCCCCCATGACCAGACAATTGAGGTCTTTATTCTGTGAACTTCTTTTTCTTTCTTTCTTTCTTTCTTTCTTTCTTTCTTTCTTTCTTTCTTTCTTTCTTTCTTTCTTTCTTTCTTTCTTTCTTTCTTTTTTAGAGCTGGAGATAGAAGCTGAGGTGTATTAATTCTTTTTAAATTTTTTAATTTGTTTATGTATTTATTTATGAGAGAGTGAGAGAGAGAGAGCACAAGCAGTGGAGAGACAGAGAAAGAGGGAAGGGAGACACAGAATCCGAAGCAGGCTCCAGGCTCTGAGCTGTCATCACAGAGGCCAACATGGGGCTTGAACCCATGAACTGTGAGATTACGACCTGAGCCCTAGTCAGATGCTCAACTGACTGAGCCAGCCAGGCGCCCCTGTATTAATTCTTGATTTCTCCTCATGCAAAAACAAACTGATGTTCTATCTGCTTATGTTATCCCCTCTCCTTTGAGGTTAAATTGCTAGATATTGTCAAAATTCTTCCGATAAAACTTGCAGAAGATTTGACCCTTTGTTTTTGGGAGTCTCTTTGAGCTTTGAAATTATATTGGATTTTTGCCCATGGATTTTAGATAATTAACTCCTGAACAAATCATTAGTGGGAAGTACAAAGTGTAGTACACTGAAATCTGAATGCCTGCTTTAAAACCATTGTCTTGTCATCTACTATTAGCTGTGTGACTTTGACAAGTACTTCGTATATTAGCTGTGGGGATTAAATAATATATGGAAAGTACTGATAAAAATGTTCAAAACAATATCCAGTTAGAGGACATTATGGGAGAGAAAACCCCATTTATAATAGTAAAAAAGATTAAATACCTAGAAATAAACTCAACAAGAAATGTACATACAAGTACAATTTTAAAATTCTTCTGAAAAACCAAAAATCAGACTTGAACAAAGGAAAAGACAATTTGTTCTTGAATATCAAGATCAAGACTCAATGTCCTAAAGCAGACCATTCTCCCTAATTTATAAATTATGCAAAATCACAATAAAAATGCCAACAACCTTTATTTAGAGTTAGAGAAGTTTATATTAAAATCCATAATGAAAACAAACATGTAAGAATAACCAAGATAAAACTAAAAATAAAAAAAACTCCAGTGGAGACGCGCCTGCGTGGGTCAGTGAATTAAGCATCCAACTCATGATTTTGGCTCAGGTTATAATCTCAGGGTTTGTGGGTTTAAACCCTGCATGGAGCTCTGTGCTGACAGTGTGAGGACTGCTTGGGATTGGGATTGTCTCTCCCTCTCTCTCTGCCCCTACCCTGTTTGTGCTCTCTCTCTAGGTCTCTCAAAATAAATAAATAAACTTGGGGAAAAAAGCCTACAACAGAGAGACTAACCCTATCATTCAAATATCCTATAAAGAAAGCCTCTGTAACTGCAACAGTTTGGCATTGTCACATGAATAGATGGACACATCAGTGAAATAGAATGGAAAGCTCAGAAATATACCTAAGTAGATATGCAAATTTTATATATTGTAAATGTAGCTTCTTGAATCACGGGGACAAAAATGGACTTTTTAATAATCCGCATTGGACTGTAACCACTGGGTAGCCATTTGGAAAAAACACACCACAAAACTGTAACTATACCTCACACCTTTCACAAGACTCAATTCCAAATGAATTAGAGAGCTAAATGTAAGAAAATGAGGCAGATATTAAAAGAAAACATGGGTGAATTCTTCTTTAATGTCAGGGTAAAAAAAAAGACTTTGTGACTAAAACTCAGAAACAGTAAAAGACTGATAAATTTAACTACATAAAAATAAAAACTTGTACCATGACAAATACATCATAAATGAAGTCAAGAAAGAACTGATAATCAGGGGGAAACCATTTACAGCATGTACCATAGACCCAAGGTTAATATCCCCAATACATTTTAAAAAAACACCTCTTAAAACTGAGCAAAAGACTAAAAACCTATAATCAGAGGGGCGCCTGGGTGGCTCAGTCAGTTAAGTGCCAGACTTCAGCTCATGTCATGATCATGGTCTCACAGTTTGTGGGTTCAAGCCCTATGTCAGGCTCTGTGCTCACAGCTCAGAGCCTGGAGCCTGCTTCGGTTTCCGTGTCTCCCTATCTCTCTCTCTGCCCTTCCCCTGCTCATATTCTGTCTGTCTGTCTCTCTCTCTCAAAAATAAACATTAAAAAAAATTAAAAACCTATAATCAAAAAACTCACAAATACTTATTTTTTAAATGGTCTTTAAACACATGAAAAGATACCCTCAGTGTAATACAAATCAACACAACACTTAGGTACCACTTACCATTTATAAAACTAGCAAAAATTGAAAACAACTCGGTTTATTAGCAAGACTTTAGGAAAATTGGCACACTCATAAATTGCTGCAGAGAATGCAAACTGGTGCAAGTCATCTGCAGAAAAATTTGTCAATAAGAAATCTACACATGCCCTTATTTTTTAAAGTATAATTAATATACAATGTTATATCAGTTTCAGGTGCACAACATATTAGTTCAACAACTCTACACTTTACTCAATGCTCCCCATAAGTAAACCTGTGCATGCACATTTTGACTTAACAATCCCATTTCTAAGAAATTTTTCTAAGATACATTTTAAATGTAATGAAAATACCTATGCATAAGGTGATTCATTGCAGCATTGTTTATAATTCCAAAATATTGTAAGGAATCTAAAAATCCAGACACTGAAGAGTGGCTGAATACATTATGGTACATCCAAAGAATGGAGTACAACACATTTGTAAAAAGGAATGAAAAATATCTCTATGAAATTGTAAGGAGTGTTTTCTACCATATTCTGCCCAGTAAAAATATAAGTTTCTAAAGCAGTATTTATAACAGGCAGAGTAAGTTTTGAATGAATGAATGAATGAATGAATGAATGAATGAAAGAGAAAGAAAGACAGACAAGCAAAAAAAGCTATATGAAGTATACAAGGATCTGTTCATTTGTGCAGCATGAAATATATGAAATATAAGAATACACTAAAAACTAATGAGATTGGTTTCCTAGAGGGTATGGATAGGAATGTGGTGAAAAGATCGGAGAAGAGATAGGGAGGATGGTCACTTCTCCATGGATTCCTTGTCAACAGTTTTGAGTTTTAGATGTCATAGTTTCACATGCTCAAAAATAAAATAAAATTAACCTCAATGTTGGTGGACTCTAAAATCAACTACAAACAGTAAAAAATGAACTAACTGTATCACAAGTAAGATAACCACATGGAAGCAGGTGAGGAAGAATGAATCTAAGTAGTTCTTAGATTTGAACTAATCTAAGTCAAAATACTATTTTGACTGTATAAATTAAGGCTAAGGACAAGAATTTTATACAAATATCGTACTCTAGGTAGTGAAGTGTTTTTCATGGCAGATGGGTTAGCAGATTTGAAACTAATTCATGTGTATTCTAGAACTGAGAAAATAAGTGAATATATTCTAGATAATGACAGCCAGATTTGCTACCTCTTGAGGAAAAGGAATTACAAGTGGAGAGGTGGGCAAACCTAAGATGGATATTGTGGTGGTGGAAGAGTCAGAACTCAGGATTTTCAATGTTTATACATATAAAGAAACACAAAAATAGGTGAAGATGTGAACATATAAATACATGTATTTCCTAGCTCTATTCTCTGCAAAGGCCGAGAAGCAATGACATTGCAGTAGCCATAAGTACACCTCACTTCCACATCTTGGTCTCAGACACGATTGTCCAATACAACCAATCAGTACCCCTTAGAGAAATGGCTGGGTCTAAGACTGGGGGCAGGGAAAGTACAAGTTGAATCCAGAATGCCATGTGGTTTCAGAAATTAAAGAAACAGCTAAAAATTAACATGAGCAGGATGAAAAGACACAGAAGCCAAGGTGAAGAAGTCCCCATGACCAAATCTAGAATAATATAACCAAAAAATAATTAGAATACTGGATTATAAGTTCATGGGATGAAAAAATTGCTGTAAGTTCATACTGAAGTCAATGAATGAATGAATGAAAAGGGAAAGTTCTTATAGTAGAATTCCAACTTAAAAATGAAGAAGGGGCACCTGAGTGACTCAGTTGGTTAAATGTCTGACTCTAAATTTTGGCTCAGATCATGATTTCATGGTTGTGATATCAAGCCACATGTTGAGCTCTGCACTGAGGATGGAGCCTGCTTATGATTCACTCCTTCTCTTTCCCTGTACCCCTCCCCCACCTCTAAAATAATAATAATAATAATAATAATAATAATAATAATAATAATAATAAAACTGAGAAAGAAATGATGGAAATAAAACATTATCTTTTGGATAATACCATAGAGGAGAGACCTGGTAGACACTATCTTAACCAAGTAGTCAAACTTGACATCACTGGTAATAGAACATATCAAAATTATGTGCCTCTGGATTCATAAGAAGAGAACATGACTACTGTAGTATTCTTGTCATATATACACAACCTGAATATAATCATTAAGAAATATTAGAAAACTCAGATTGAGGGACATTTTACAAATAACTGGCAGGTATTCTTCAAAAGTATCAAGGTATCAAATAAGGAAGACAGAAGAACAATCAGAGATTGAAAGAGATTAAGGAAAAATAACAATTAAACACAATGTGTGATCCTTCATTGACTTCTAGATCAGAAAAATGACATGAGATAATTATTGATATTTGCATAAGATGAGTATATTATTTGAGGATTCTGTGATGTTAATTTACTATCTTTAATAATTGTACTATGAGGATTCAATGTATTAACATTTGAAGAAATTCAAGAAAGGGTATAAGGGAACTCCCTTTGTAGTACTTGGGCAGTTTTATGGTAAGTCTGAAATTATTTCACAATGAGAAAGTTTAAAACAAAGTCTTAAAAGTATTGGAAAGGGAAAAAGTGCTCAAAGATTAACAAGTATTACTTATTATGAGTTTAGCAGTCTTTCTAATGTATGAAAGCTTAATTCCAAGTTGAAAGGCTTCACAAAGATTTTCCTTTAATTAAGCTCTTTTCAAAGGGAGCATTTTGAATCACCTATGAACTGTCTGCAGCACAATCACCTATTTTCCAAATGCATATCAGAGCCATTCCAGACCACTTGACTTACAATATGATTCTCTGCAACTTAACAAACTCAACACCCAAAAAGCAAATAGTCCAGTGAAGACATGGGCAGAAAACATGAATAGACATTTCTCCAAAGAAGACATCCAGATGGCTAACAGACACATGAAAAGATGCTCAACATCACTCATCATCAGGGAAATACAAACCAAAACCACAGTGAGATATCACCTTACACCTGTCAGAATGGCTAACATTAACAACTCAGGCAACAACAGATGCTGGCGAGGATGCAGAGAAAGAGGATCTCTTTTGCATTGTTGGTGGCAATGCAAGCTGGTGCAGCCACTCTGGAAAACAGTATGGAGGTTCCTCAAAAAGTTAAAAACAGAACTACTCTATGACCCAGCAATTGCACTACTAGGTATTTACTCCAAGGGATACAGGTATGCTGTTTCATAGGGACATATGCACCCCAATGTTTATAGCAGCACTACCAACAATAGCCAAAGTATGGAAAGAGGTCAATATCCATTGACTGATGAATGTATAAAGACGATTTAATATATATATGTATGTATGTGTGTGTGTATATATATATATATATATATATATATATACACACACACATTCAGTGATCAAAAAGAATGAAATTTTGCCATGTGCAACAATGTGGATGGAACTAGAGTGTATTATGCTAAGTGAAATAAATCAGAGAAAGACAAATATCATATGATTTCATTCATATGTGGAATTTAAGAAAACATGAACATAATAGAATAAAAGCAAAAATAATATAAAAACAAAGAGGGGGACAAACCATAAGAGACTCTTAAATAGAAGGAACTGAGGGTTGCGGGTGGGGTGTTGGGGTAGGTAGATGGGCTAAATGGTCAATGGGCATAAAGGGGGGATGAGCTAAATTGATGAGCACTGGGTATTATATGTATGTGATCAATTACTAAAATATATTCCTGAAATGATTATTACACTGTATATTGGCTAACTTGGATTTAAATTTTAAACAAAGAAAAAAAATGAAAAACAAAAAATGTGGTTCTTTGCACAGTAAGAACTTATTGATTTTTATGGCTGAGAAAAAATACTTTTACTTGTCCTTACCTTTAAGCAACAGGTTAGTTGGATATAAAAATTTAATATTTCCCTCTCAAATATGATTCAGTGTTGTTGGAGAGGAGTCTGAGGTCAGTCTAAATTTTTTTTAAATGATCTTTTTTCTCTCCAAAAGTGTATAGGACTTAGTCTTGGTGTTCTTAAATTTCACTAGTGTTTTCATGTTATGGGTTTTTCAGTAACTATTTTGTTCTTTACTCTGTCCTTTTATCTGAGAGTTTATATCATTCTGGGTATAAATCTGGAAGATTACATTTTTTCCCAAATATTTCCTCTGTCTTGTTTACTTTTATATCCTGTTCTGAGGAGGCCCTTTTTATATGGGTCTTAACATGTCTCCTTCCTTTATTCTTTCCTGAGGACTTTGGGAATGTTCCTTGACCATTATATTCTAGATCAAAAATTTATTTTTTAGCTTTCTAAATTCTGCTATTCAACCCATCTACTGAATTACTTCAACAATTATTTTTGTTTAATTTTTTTTGTTAGAGAAAGAGAGAGTACATGTGTGTGAGTGGGGGAGAGGGGCAGAGGGAAAGAAAGAGAGAACCTCAAGCAGTCTCCATGTTCAGTACTGAGCCTGACATGGGGCTTGATCCTACGAACCATGAGATCATGGCATGAGCTGAAATCAAGAGTCAGACATTTAACCAACTAAGCCATCCAGGCACCCCAACAATTATGTGTTTTTAATACTGAGTATCTTCAATTGGGTTCCAAAATCTTTATGCCCCTTAGGAAACTATTATGTCTATATGTTATATTCTTTTCATATCATTACCTCTACTAACTCTGTATCAGCTATTCTATTTGTTATCTGTCTTTCATAGTACTTTAAGTACTCAGAAGTCATGCTGATTTTCTCTGTAAGTTCATCTTTCATTGCTTTGGCATTATTAACTGTTCTGTCTGGTAGTATTGAAACCTTTGGTTCTCAAAGTGGTGTCTAAAGACAGGACCAGCAGCACTGGCATCATCTAGGAGCATATTAGAAAGACAGTATTTCAGGGAATTCCCAAGTTATTAAATCAGAATCTGCATAATAATAAGACCAGCCACGTGATTTATTTGCACTCTAAAGTTTGGAGAACACTGATGTATACCTTAGCTCGGGTTCCTTCAAGTGACCTGGGAGGGGTGCCTCTTTTACAGTCTGCATTTAATTATCCCTTTTTCTCTCTCTCCTGCAACAGATTTCCCTTGTCCTCAGGTACCACCAAACTTGTCTTTCTCAGGCATTGTTTCTATTCAGGGACAAATACTGTCTGATATAAATTGCTAGCCCAGTAAGTAAGAGAGAGAGAGAAGAAAGAATGCTGGGTACTAACCAGATTGCTTGTCCCCACCCTATAGAGACTCCTACTCTGCTCTGATTTTAGTGGCCAATGCCAGTGGCTGCTTTCCTGTTCCTCAAAGGAACAGCAGTGTGGAGAAGAAAGGTAAAACTAGAAGGCTCACTCATTGCCCTTCTGGGGGACGCTTCTCTCTACACTAGGACTAAAACATCCTCTTTCTTCCTATGTACTTTTAGTTTTGTGTAAATTGGCTAAATAGCCTTCTGACATCCATCAAACACCTGATCAACCTGGGGCCAGATTGTGCTAGAGAAAGGGAGCCAGCAATGAAGGCAAATTCAACTACTTTTCTAGAAGCTGACTCAGGTAATTCTGAGGTACACTAAAATTTGAAAACTACCACTCTAGTCTTTTTCCCCCCTCTTTTTATTATACATGGAGAACTTTGCATTTATGTCATTAGGAGACTTTTTCAAAGTATGGTGATATTTCAGTTAATCTTGAGGTTAAACTTATTTGCATTTGGGCTGAACTGATAGACTCATTCAGGGGGGTTATGTCAATCTAGAAAAGTTGTTTCTTATAAGGGTCTAGGATATGTATCTGTAGATTCTATGGCTGAAGTAATTATTTTAGAAAAGATCAATGAAGGCATTTACTAGGATTGAGGGAAGAGTTGATTTTATGTATATTCTAAACCAGTTTACCTCTGTAGCTAAAAGGTATTGTGCAAATACTTACAAGGTTTTTAATTTTGCATATCCTGATTTTTTTTTTCAAACTAGCTCAAGGTAGGAAATTCTCTAGGAATGAGCTAAGGCTACAAAACACTAAGTCCCCATGAACACACAGAGCGCCACCTGATAACAAAAAATGGGGAATAAAACTCTTAGCCCACTGGTTTGTCATCAATGATGGTTTTTTTTGTCTTTCCTTCCTTTTTCCCTCCCTCCCTCCTTTCTTTCTCTTTCCTTTACTTCCCCACTTTTGAGGTTCTGCTAACTAATTTTGATATATTTTGCCAAAAAATACAGAAAATGTTGGTTAACTGCAGGGTCAATGCTGTGCACGCAACTACAAAGAAGGCACATTTTCAATTTCCACTTGCCCAGATTGAATTTCATCTAAGCCTTGTGCTTCCATAACGAAATTCTCTTTTGTCTTCCACGAAATAGCTAACCACAGTAAGACATCTCACGTTCCAAAATAGTATCCACTTCAATCTTTCCTCAGTGACTTGGATGAGATCTAACTCCATCCTTCTCAAAATTCTCCTAAGACTTGGATGACTTCCTGGTCTACCTGCCTCCTTTAAGTCCCTGGTCCCCTTCTTTTCTTATAGATTTTTCTCATTAATGAACATTCACCTTCTCCTTATTACAAACTCTAGGTAAAATCATTGTCTTAAGTAGTGTGGTGCATTTTTGGTCCTTTACACCCATTACAATACTGCTTTAAAACTGTGTATTTTTCACCAGGGTGGCTAAAATGAACAGATCAGGAGACTATAGATGCTGGAGAGGATGTGGAGAAATGGGAACCCTCTTGCACTGTTGGTGGGAATGCAAACTGGTGCAGCCGCTCTGGAAAATAGTATGGAGGATCCTCAAAAAATTAAAAATAGATCTACCCTATGACCCAGCAATAGCACTGCTAGGAATTTATCCAAGGGATACAGGAGTACTGATGCATAGGGCCACTTGTACCCCAATGTTTACAGCAGCACCCTCAATAGCCAAATTATGGAAAGAGTCTAAATGTCATCAACTGATGAATGGATAAAGAAATTGTGGTGTATATACACAATGGAATACTACTTAGCAATGAGAAAGAATGAAATATGGCCTTTTGTAGCAACATGGATGGAACTGGAGAGTGTTATGCTAAGTGAAATAAGTCATACAGAGAAAGACAGATACCATATGGTTTCACCTTATGTGGATCCTGAGAAACTTAACAGAAGACCATGAGGGAGGGGAAGGGAAAAAAAAAAAAGGTTAGAGAGGGAGGGAGCCAAAGCATAAGAGACTGTTAAAAACTGAGAACAAACTGAGGGTTGATGGGGGGTGGGAGGGAGGGGAGGGTAGGTGATGGGTATTGATGAGGGCACCTGTTGGGATGAGCACTGGGTGTTGTATGGAAACCAATTTGACAATAAATTTCATATTTAAAAAAAAAACTGTATTTTTTAGCATATATTTTCCATCCATAAGGAGTTCTCTATGTGGGATGAGTTCAGCGAGTAGCTATATACACAAATAGTTCAAAGTTTTAATTCACTGACATATTTGACTCTTTCTCTACCAATGTGCTTTTTATTAACAATGAGAAGTATTTTTTTTGGTAACATCACCAATACTGATGTTCATTCTCCATTACATAATTCACTCTGACATCATATAAAGGTTAGAGGACTTAGCAACAGGAAAAGATTCATTTTTCCTGATTGGCTTTCACTCATCAGCTAATGGGATGCTATAACCAATTGTGTTTTCATTTATGCTTTGACTGACCAGGAGCTCAGAGATAAATGTAATGATAAATTTTAGCTACTATATTTGCCTAGGACTTTTTAAAATTAATTTTTATATGCATGTAGTCAACACACAGTGTTACATTAGTTTCAGGTGTACAATATAGTGATTCCACAATTCTATATGTTATGCTATGGTCACCACAAGTGTAGCTATATCTGTCACCACACTACACTATTACAATACTGTTGACTATAATCCTTGTACTGTGACTTTTATTCCTGTGACTTACTCATTCCATAACTGGAAGGCTGTAACAATGAGAAGTATTTTAATGTTCAATTTCTAGTATTCTTTTTTGCTGGTTAGAAATTTAATTTCCTTCAGGCTAAGAGAAATTCTCTGACATGTAGGCCATATATTGCACAAAATTTAAACTTCTGGTGAATAATTTCCTCTAAACCAAAATGAAAATATTTTGTTTTCTTGCAGCCTTTTTTTTTTAAGGAACAGTGATCTTCAATTACTCATAGGTTTTAACTAAAGTTGCATCTGTCTTATGTCAAGTCCAGCCTTTTTGTCAAAAACTAACATTTTTCTAACACCAGTGGAAACACAACCCTTCCTGTTTGAAGAATTAGAGCTCTATAAAGGCTGCCATGTAAAACCAACTAAACAGCCTAATCAGTTCAAGCTCTGGTGTCTGACTAGAATGTGCTTGTAGTGTCAGGCTCTCTTTTTACTTTGAGTGTTGTTCCCTGTCATCACCTCCTACACAGTCTCTGCCCTTCTAGTCTTATCTCTCATAAGAGGTTAAGAAAAATTGGAAGGAGTTGCTGATCAGCCAGCAGGAACTGTCAAAGCATCAGTCATTCTGGCCTTCCTCCCAAGAAACAAAACAAATTATTCTCCCAGCCAGCCTCCTCACTGCCCTCTGGGCTCAGGTCTAAAACTGTTTGAACTCTCCCATATGGCTCTCAACATGTGATTGTGTCATTCCATCAGGAAGCCACTCAAAGGGCATTTTCTCAGTTTGATTTATATTTTCCTTTTATCTTTAATATGCTCCCAGGAACACAAAGTCTTTCTTTGTGCTGCTTTGTCTTCCTTGCTTGCCTAGTTTCCTTTTTTTTTTATGTTCCATAGTCCATTCATTTATTACATTTAAGGGCAAGAAACACACTAAACATTTTTGCTTGTTCTAGATTTGATATTTTCATATCAAGCATTCTATTTTAATTTGCATTTGTGTAGTGTCTGTGTGTGTGTGTGTGTGTGTGTGTGTAAAGAAATCTCATAAAATTTAAAGACTCTCCATTAAACAATCACATCTTTGGACATTAAAAAAGAAGGAACATGGGGCACCTGGGTGGCTCAGTCGGGTGAGTGTCTGACTTCGGCTTAGGTCATGATCTCAGGATTCATGGGTTCGAGCCCCACATTGAGCTCTGTGCTGACAGCTCAGAGCCTGGAGCCTGCTTCCGATTCTGTGTCTCCCAATCTCTGGCCCTCCCCCGCTCACGCTCTGTCTCACTCTCTCTCTCTAAAAAATAAATAAACATTAAAAAATTAAAAAAAAAATAAGGAACATTTCCCTACAAATATCTTAAGCAAGAGGTCATATTTCAATATTTGAAAACATCAGGGAGCAATGGCATGTGAAACCATGGTTATGTTTTGTCTCATCTATTCTAATAGTGGTATATCTTATCTTAAAATACAGAATGCCATAAAACAGTTGCTGCTGTTAAAGAATTTTGAATCCCACCGTGTTGGCAAATGAACAGGACTTGAAGACAGACCTTAGAGAATGTAGACCTCAGAATTTTATTCTCAAAATGCCTAGGGATAGATTTCAGCAGTCTTAGAAAATGAAGAAATTTTTATAATTCACAATAAAAAACTATGTGGAGAGCTAAAAAAGAATAAGACTTAATCAGAGGAGAAAATTGATTTGTATTCATTCTATGTTTCTGGTTTTCCATATCATGTTCATTTTATTCTACCAATATTCCAACAATTAATGGATTCAGTTTAGGATTGAGTAACTCTTCCACTTGGTATTTGGATTTCCTAAGAAAGATCCCTTACGACCTGTGGGAGACAATTTATTTTCAAAGGAGGGAAGGCTCTCTTACTTCTCACCAGTTATTAATCCCAACTCAGAATATCTCCAACTTTTCTTAATCTAACAAATGTACTTCACAGTAATTAATTCTGCTTAGTTTCACATGGACTCATAGCTCCCATGGGTTAGGTTTCATCTTTGTAAATGATGCTGAAATCCAGAAGGCAATAAAACACATTTGGTCCAGGGAACAGTGTGGGGAGAGATTCACTGAAAACATGTGGAGCATGTCCTGGTCTGTAATGCTACTATGTATCATCTACACACACATGCATATATAATAGTATTCAATTGTTACCACCCTTGTCTTATTCAATAGGAGACTCCCAATTGAAATATAAGGTAAAAGTCCTTTTACTTTCTTTCAAAGGTACTGAAAGCTTTAAAAGGCACAGAAGTGATGAACATCAGTCTATTAATATCATTAATTATACAAATCAAGTGCTTTAATCCTCTTCAAATTCCTAAGTAAAGCCAATTATTTTACTTGCTACATGTTTCTCATCCTTAGTCAGATTCACTTAACTGCTAGTTAAATTTAAATGCACTACTGAGTATGCCTTGACTCCATGTACTTTAGATTGGTTTACTAGTTCACTCCTGGGTAGTTGAATAGTTACTATGCTCCCACCACATTATGATTTGAGGAAATAAAAGTGGAAAAAGTAAATGCAGTTCCTACTTTCATAAACATTATATTTTAATCTGAAATAGCCAGTTAAATCTTGATAAACTAACAGGAATATCTTTTGATTTTCCTCAAAGAAGTCAAATTAAAAAAAAAAAAGTATTTTAAAAGTAATACCTATTGGGGCCCCTGGCTGGCTCTGTCAGGGAAGCATGCAGCTTGATCTTGGGATGGTGAGTTGAGCCTCACGTTGGGTATAGAGATGATAAATAAACAAACTTAAAAAATACCTACTGTGTGCTGGGTAGAAGAGATTTAGGTATCAGTATGTCAGGGAGACAATCTTGTCTTTCACAATCCTTAATGTCTTCATTGATTGTTTAATTGCTTTTTAGTTGAGGGTTTGTTCAGAGTATCGGCACATAAAGCAAAAATAGAAGAAGCCATAATACCTTGAATTTTCCTTAGGAAGGTGCCATATTAGAGATCAACATACCATTGCTGCGTAAATCCAACAGACACAATGCCACTGCCCTCCAGTCCTAGAATTGCAACAGACTGCTGTTTGAGGTTGAAACCAGATGAATTGTTAGGGTCTGTCATACACCCCGTCCTCCAAAAGTATATGGTTAAAAGTTAGTATCCTACTCAGTTTTGATGATGCTTCTGTGGTGACAGAATTGTATGAACTGAGACCCTTTGTGGAAAGAATGGATTTACGTTTGCCAAATCATTCATTCCAGGGCATGAGGTCAATGAGCAGAACATTGAATAGAAACACCTACACTACTGAAGTTCTCAGTCTCTCTTCACTCTATGCTCATCCAAACTATACAGATAATCTCAGAAAAGGTTAAATTAGACTCAAATAATTCTGTCTCAGCTATCTACAGTTCTTGGGTACTGAATCATTATGGATACTACCAGATCAGTTTGCAAGTAAATATTTCTACAATGTTCCCTGTGCTTCCCCTAACCACTTGATCAGAGCATACTGAACATAATTTAACCTTTTCTTAGTCAACATAAATTGTGAGTCGATAACTATGCTTGGTTATAACACAGTCATCTTCTAAGTACAAGATGCAAAATAGATTCGGCAAAATGGCCGTATATAAATTGTTTTGCCCTCTTTAATTATTAGTACTTATTTCCAGTTGATCTCAATGTGCCTATCTACTTGTCTGTACTATCCAGTCTCTTCCCTTTATAGTCTTCTGGGAAACCAGAGAGCCAAATTCGACGAGATTTGTATAAAATAAGATTAAGTACACTTAAGCAAAGTCCTGATAAGTTTTTGTTACTGAAATGCCTTAAGATATAAACATGGTGAGCTCCCATTTAGGAACTCTGAATATGTCCACCATAACACTGTCAGGCGAAAGTGCTATATAACGAAAGTGTAACTGTAAATGACTGACTCAATTGAAATATCTATACCAGTTTTAAGTGGAGACCAGCCCACCGCGAATAAAACAGCTACAGCAAAGGGATCCATGTTTTGATTCTCAGATGTACACAAGCTTCTCTACATTTATGAACATTTACTCAGAGAATAAGTGTAATTGGAATGCAAGGACTGACTTACCCCTCTTTGGCCTTTACTCAATGTGGTTTCAATGTAACTTGTAGCTACATAGCTGCATTAATTAAAACCATTGGTTTCAGGAAAAGGGGAACATTTATGCATTTATTTATTCAATAAAGTATTTATTTCATCTTAGGTATTTAGTACTGTTTTAGTTGAAAATATTAAGATGGCAAGATAATGTGTATACTTTCAAGGGACCAGCACAAGGCAGAAAAGCCAGGGTAAATCCCTTTTCAAGAAGACATCATAAGTCTGCACCTGAAGGCATCCCTTCTGTTCTTTTGTTTTTGATGTAATGATTTATATATTACTCCATATGATCTACACACATAAATACCAATACCCACTGCCATCCCTGCCCTGGAGCATGCCAGGGCTGGGGACACTGCTTTTATTTTTAAAAATATATAATAAAGAAAACATTCTCATTTCTGTGTTTCTATGTTTTCTCTATTATATTTGTGTCTTATGGCCTAGAAATTGGACAGAAATAAATAACCAGAGGAAGGACAGAAGTTATGGTGTATTTTTTTAATTTTTTTTAATGTTTATTTATTTTTGAGAGAGAGAGAGAGAGAGAGAGAGAGAGAGAGAGAGCGAGCGAGCTTGAGTCGGGAGGGGCAGAGAGAGCCAGAAACACAGAATTGGAAGCAGACTCCAGGCTCAGAGCCGGACACACAGAGCCCAGTGAGGGATTTGAACTCATGAACCATGAGACCATAACCTGAGCCAAAGTCAGATGTTCTACTGACTGAGCCACCGGGGTGTCCCAGAAGAAGTTATGGTCTTGATGGACTTCTGGTCCAGAAGCAAGTAGAGGTCACCGGGAGTTTGGCCCCCTGTACAGTAAAAGACTAAAAGTGTTCCATGTGAAGGGAGATGGGACCTGTGTCAATGGAAAGGTAAGTTAACCCTGCACAAGAAAGGAGTATGAAACAAATCTGTTGGAGAGATTGACCTGGATCTATAGCTTAAACAGCATTTCAGCTTAGAGAGGTAGGAGGATGCAGACATAACTTGTAGATGTAAACTAAGCCAGTATGGGAGTATGGGAGGCATACTAGTATGAGAGACATACTAGTATGGGAGGCATACTAGTATGAGAGGCATACTAGTATGGGAGGCTAGTATGGGAGGCATACTAGCCATGGTATCTAACATATTGCGTGGAGAGAAACCCCATGTATCATTATATCACTGAGCAGAGTTTATGGTCCTCAGGGCTCTGGGTGGAGTCAACCACAGGGTTCAGTAGGGTGAGAAAGAAGATTTCCCATCCACATGAGGTTGCAACCCAAAAGTTCAAAGAAAAATACTCTATCAGTATCAAAATAAAGATTTGATTCTAATGACATTAGTTAACATGGGAATCTGAAAAAACATATTAAAATAAGTATGTTGAAAAATATCAAGGAGATTAATAAAAAAATGAAAGAAAAATAAAGGAATAATAATATGTTGAGAATATCGAGGAGATAAATAAAAGAATAAGAAATTATGGACAAGGCTCATTTGGCATAGTCTAAGAGCAAATTAGTCAAGTGGTTGAGGACTTCACCAGAATCCACCTAGTTTACTAGTTTGCTAGTCAGATAAAGAGATGAGAGGAAGAGGCATGGAAGATAAAGTGAGACTTGTAAAACTTCCAGAAAGGAATAGAGAAAGTGATGGAGAATCCATACTTGCAGCTATAATAGTTGAATGGTTTCCACAATTTAAAATAGATACAGGTCCGCAAGTTGAAAGTACCCTTCAAATGCCAAGAAAAATAACCTTAAGTTCTCACCAAGACTCATAATAACAAAGCTGTAAAATATGAAGAATAAACAAAACACTACTAGAGAGACAGAGAGAAAAATAAGTCAAATACACTCCAGCTAACTGTTTATCAGCAACAATAGCTGCCAGAACATAATGGAACAACAGCTTGAAAATGCTAGGGAAAAATAACTGTCAGCATAAAATTTTCTATCAGCCAAATGACTACACAAGAATGTGAGCAAATTAGGGTATTTCTGACATAAGAAGACAAAGAACTTACCACGCACAGACCCTCACGGAAAGAACCAGCCAAGCATTCATTCGACAAGAAGGAAAAAAACAAAAACAAAACAAAACAAAAAATATAAGAAAAGTGTCAGATGTAAGAAAAAAGAATAGGCTAAAACCACACTGAGAGACAACCTATTTGTTTTTCAAAGGAAATTGATTGAACTTTCTAACAGAGTAGCCCCTAGTTACTCTATTTTGGCTTAAGTTAAAATTAAATAAAATAAAAAATCGTGTGCATCTAGCCACATTTTAAGTCCTCAATAGCCCTGTGTGGCTAATGGTTACTATATTAGATAATGGGGGTACAGAACATTTCCATCATTTCAGAAAGTTCTATTAGATAGTACTAGTGATAATTTAGGGAACTCTGGAAAGCTATGCAATTTACATTCTTAAAGTACCAGAAAGAGAATAAATGGGTAATATACCTACTGACTTGAAGTCTATCAGCTTAGGTGTGTGGGTATTTTATATATATACATATATCACATTGTTTAATGAACAGTTTAATCAGTCTATCATTTTTCCAGTTCTTTATTTTGTGTGCCCATCAGTAGATGGAGTAAACCAGCTATTTTCATACAGAAATCACCACACTGGGTACGGTTTTGCTAATCTTAGCAAATCTGCTTCAGTTAAAAAATTTTTAAGGGCACACCTTAGAAACAATCAACTTGTAAAGTCATCTTTTTGCTTGTTCATGTTAAAAGAAGTCATATGTGTTTGAACTACATACAATCAAACAGAGACAGAGAAAGTGAGAGAGACTGTGTGCGCACATGAGCGGGGGAGGAGCAGACAGAGAAGGAGAGAATCTTAAGCAGGCTCCAAGCCTAACACAGAGTCCTCAGCAGGTTCAATCACACCACCATGAGATCATAACCTGAACTGAAATCAAGAGTTGGACACTTAACTGTTTAACTGACTGAGCCACCCCGGAGTTCCTATGCTTCATTTTTCAATAGGAAAAGTTGCACAAAACTGAAGTAGTCTCTGTATCTCAAAAATGAATAAGTAAACAAATAAAAAAGTAAAACAAATACACAAATGCGGAAATAAAATATATCCGGGTGCAATTGTATATGATGTGTGGAGTTGAAAGTACACTTTTAAATTTTTACTTAAAACTTTGGGTTTTCAAGTTTTAAAACTCAAAAACTACAAATGGGTATGCAGTGAAAGATTTTCCACCTTTCTTCCCTTCATCCACAAAGTCTCACCTCTTTACCTCCTCCCAAAGCAGGTAACCACTCTTGATGCTTCTTTATCCTTTCAGGGATGTTTCAAATAATGAAGTAAATACACGATATGAATATCTTATCTCTTGCTTAAATGGCAGCATGCTGTACACAGAGTCCTACGAATCTTTTTTTTTAAGTTAATATATACTAGATATCCTTATGTATTGTATATAGAGGCTCTCTCCTCATTCTTGTACACCGGAGTATTTCCAATGTATGGATGTAATATAATTTAACAGGTTGAACAATATGAAATCGCTGCTAATTGTTTTAACAACAGTTTCGTGTATTTTATCATATATTCAATGCCCTAGTGAAAGACATTTTATGTTTCATGAATTAAGTTTTACCAGAACTCAGCCGTATCCATTCATCACGTGTCATCTATGCAGTTTTGTGCAGCAGAGCAGTTATGACACAGAGCACATGTCCTGGACAGTCCAATTTACTCCCTGGATAAAAACTGAAATCCTTATTGTAAATAACTTAATTATTTTCTATTTGAAGAACCTGAAGACCCCACATAAAATTGGCCTATGTTACCATAAAGTTAATTTTCTGTTAATGGAGATCATTCTTAACAGCTCTAGCTTCACTTTTTATATACTCCCGTAAAAACTTGGAATTAAAATAAAAAAATAATTTAGAAAAAGAGTCATTGATGTCAATGAACACTTGTCAATGTTTTGACTTTGGGTATAGTCTTCTTAAGTAACTAGTAATTGAAGAACACAGGTTTTCAGTAGATTTCTGTCTTCCGGTTCTCATATGTTCAGCAATATTATGATTTCTCCCCTGATACATAGTAAATACAAAAAATATTTCCTGCATACTAATTTTTCTGCATCTACTTTGCATAAAACGAAAATTCTGCATTTAGTTTTTTATTTAACATATACTTTCTCTTTCATAGTTCATTGTTAACAGTTTATTGGAAAAACTTTTAAGTTTTACTCTCAATAACAAATGGTTTGAGATTGACACCATACATGAAGTGACCAAATATACAACAAGTCATTTAGAATATTCTTCTGCTCTCTATGGCATGACTGTTCCGCTTCTATTTCACACACACACATTTCACTTACACCTGTCCTTTAATTTCCCTGGTTGCTCATCTAACTTGCTATTGGGCAGCCTTGTAACTCATGCATCTCCCAGGTTTCTGCAGAGGACTCAGCACAAATAGTTAGATGCCAAAGTGTAGGCAGGGGCAGTGGTTTCCAACACTCCCCTCAAGATTGAGACATGAAGGAGTTAGCTGTCCCTGGCTGCTCCTAAACGTTGTCTTCTAAATGGGCAGCGAGCATGCTGTCCTGGAAAGGAAGGTGTTAGTTACTTTGGGCCTCAAAGAACTTGAGACACAACAAAGAGAGTCTCGCATATTTTAGCGAGAGTTATGTTCACTGCATAGCTGTTGATGTCCAGATTCTCCCCCAAACATGCTACAAGGATGGACTTGACGGATTTGCTGTGAGGGTCCTGACATTTCTTCCGCCGTGTATTGACTGTGCTAGTGTTGAGGCAGCTGAGTTCTGTGTGCCTCAGCTAGCACTGTCAGGCTCAGACAGGCAGGGAGCTAGGGGAAGACATGTAACAGCTCGGAGCTCTGCGGCCCCACTTCACCACCTATACTCTGTGGATCTATACAGCTCTTGGAGAATGTGGCTCAAGTGGAGGAATCCTTTATATCCAGTCACCAAATGTATCTTGACAAATGAAGAGGAGTGAAGAAAGCAGGTTGAAGAAGTTAATGCAATGAGTAGGATGGAGAAGAATTCAGAATAGGATGGAGAAGACTTTGCTTCTCTCCAGGCTGAGAAAGGGAACTGCAATAACAGCAAACTCAAAGGAGGATCAAAACTATCATTCGCATTCACAATTCTTTAAAACACGGAGCTGAACAAATATATCTATATTGGTCAAATTCTACTTAGGGGCCTGAAGTCAGTGACCTGTGAATTCAACCCTTTATTCCATAAATGAGGAAATAGATGCCAATAAAATTTAAGTGACACATCCATGGGACATGATTAATCAGTGACTACACGAGGATCAGAAGGTATGTATTCTTCCTATAATTGACTACAAATTTAATGCTAACTTCTTTTAACAACCATGCATAGCCCTGACATTCATAAATGCTTCCAACTATGTTTTAATGCATTTATACTTGCTGAATGGAGCCGCTCTTAGAGTAATGTGTTTGATAAATTAAAACCCCTTTTAGTAAAATACTGCATTAATCCCGAGTTGGCAAGAAATCGCAGCCCCTCCTGAGTAGTACATCTCACGGATGCTTAAAAGAAAGGCCATGTGGGTTTTATTCAAAAGCATCTCAATCCCATTCTTGCAAACGTGGCCCTTCTAAATATACTTCCACAAGGACAGTGCACTGATTATGCAAATGAATTCACTGTTTTTCTAGGTCACAGCAGGCCTACTTCTACATAGAATGTGCCAACAGGAATATCAGGGGGTTCCTGCTGCCAGAATGTAAATGCCTTCTACTGACAAAACTTGACCAGAGAGGAAAGATGTCATGTAACTCTTTAACTTCCCACTCACTTAAGAGCCACAGTCTGAGGCAGTATTCGGCCCTCTTCCCCCACTTCCCCCTCCATGGAAATGTTGGTCACGTAGGCTTCCCAACTAAAGGAGTAAGAGTTATTGGTTAAAATGCATTCCTCCTATTCTGTCATTAATTCTGCACAGTCTTATAAACTGGGTCTCAGATTCCTCATCTGAATAATTGTGTTTATTTTGGAATGGGGATAAGGAGCAGGTATTTAACTCTGGTAGCTAACACCTTGTTAACATATCTGGAGAGAACTTGATCAAATAATGCTGGCTGTTTGGTTTCCTCAGATGCAAAACAATCACCAGCATTGCTATTATTTAAGATTGCTGGGAGGGTTCATTATATATCGTAAAATGCTTTAAAAATGTCACTAATGTTCTAATACAAAGCACTTCATTATTCCATAATTTCTCTTCCACAGGGGTCAAAACACAGCCTTTTTATATACAGATTTCCAGGTGTATTGAATTTCTCACAATAGGAATTCTCATTGCCATAATTATCTTCAATAATTGGAAATGAATGTGCCCTTTGGGGAGGGTGGCATAAACACTAGGTGTGGACTAGGAGCTAGTAGGGACCAGCTCTGGTTCTGCTCCTTATACCTGTGGGACCCCCGACTTGCTTCCAACCCCAGTGAGCTTCAGTTATTTCCATAAGAAATAAACCTAATTCCATTAAAAAAGTTTATAAATCAAAAAAGCTTGGGGGGGAAAAAAAGCCAAGCACTGAATGTTGTTATGCTGTTAGTACAACAGTTTGAGAGCACTGAGGTTAACATTAACATATTTTGTTGTTCTTTCCTTCCTTCCTGGCCTTTACATCTAGTCTTTCCTTGGGGAAATTTTAGGAAAAAAACAAACAATGGTTCCCTTTCTGGAGAAACTTGCATTTAAAGCACAATCAAGGTATTTTATTTCCTGGAGGTAACCTCACCTTTCATTTTTTGTGGCACTCTAGAATTTACTCTCTACTTTCAGATATTAGATTTGATATTAAATACTCAGAGACAGTGCTGTTTATGATTTTACTACTTCTCTGTGCATGAGGCTGGACAACAATGACTGTACAACTCTTCCCTATATACTCTCCATGGAGGTTAACATCCAGTCTGTCTGTCAGCTGTGCTCAGCTATACCTGAAATCTTTGTGTGAACGTTACAGAATATTCTCTAGATGTTTAGAGACCTGCCCTTTGACGTCTCAGGTCATACAATTTATGTTTAGCAAAATGAATACAGACTTTGGAGATAGACTGATCTCAAATCTCAGTTCAGCAAAGCTGTGACACTAGGCACAACAGGTGGCTTCTTGGAACCTCAGATTCCTGACTGTAAGGAAGGATTACTTAGTTTACTGCATCAGGCTGGTATAGGGGTGGAATGAGATCCTAGTGGAAGAGGTCTTGGCATAGAGTAGGAATTGAGAAACTGTTCACTTTCTTTTTTCCTTTCTCTTTACCTCTCTTTTAGCTGACTTATCATTTTCTTGATCCTCTTACCATTATTGCTTCCAGAAATGACCATCTGTCCTCTGGCAAACTTTTTAGTCTTTAGCCTTTTGACTTCCACATTTACCCAGTGGGAAGACTCAGACTGCAACTATGATGGCAAGTTCAGGGTAAGAGCCCTGGCCTAACAATCAGGAGAACACTGTCCTGTCCTGGATCTGTGGGGGAGGTGTATGGTCTTGGGCAAGTCACTTTGGTGTTACCTCCCTTATAAAATAAGGATGCTTAATATTTATCCTACTACTTCAGAGGTAGTTTGTTACCTCAGATAACAAAATTATTTGAAAACATTGTGAAAAGTTTACAATAAAATTAAAAAGGAAAAAGAATATGATCACGATCATAATTTTGTTAATCTGAAACCTGTCCTAGAAAATTAAAGGAGGTTTCTCTTTAAAATAACAATGCAAGAGGGCAGCTGTGTGTTCCCTTTTCCAATCCAAGAATGTGGGGATTTTTCTCCTTCAGTGTCACAAAAGCCTGCAAAGTCCCTTGGCAGTGCAAACTGTTGGTAGCAGTAATGATAAAGTGGTCCAGAATGCTTCAGGATTTCTATGAAAGGGATGTTAATGATTAGATTCAGGAATTCATTCTCAAAGTTTGTTACAGCTATGGAATAGTGGGGAAAAAAACTTTTTTTTCATCTTCAAAGTTGACAAATAAATGAAACTCTATCAAGAAAGTTTGATTTCATTTCCTTTTTCTTTTGAGAGAGAGAGAGAGAGAGAGCGAGAGCGAGGAGGAGTGGGTGAGAGTGGCAGAGGGAGAGAGACAGAGAATCCCAAGCAGGCTCTACGCTCAGCATGGAACCCAACAAGGGTCCCAATCCACAACCCTGGGATCATGACCTGAGCCAAAATGAAGAGCTGGACACTCAACCCAGGCACCTCAGGAAAGTCTGGTTTCTACCTACAGAAGTGATGTGTTACCTCGGAAACAAATTACTAGAACCAAAATCAAAACCAAAGAATTCACATCTCCAACTCTGATGTGCAGACCTCAGGACCCCCTCACACAGAGTTAATCTCCAGACTCTTCCTAGTTTAGTGGTAATAACAATTTTGACCCCTGCCTGAAATATATGAAGTTTGACATTAGCTGCAAATCAAAGATGTGAGGAAAACAAATTTTTTTTTTTTTTTTTTTTTTTTTTTTTAGCTAGGATGTAACAATTTTCCATTCAAGGTGAAACATTGACATCTCTCTACAGGAGAGAAATTCTGCAAAGTATTGTTTGAGGCTGAGCCCATCACCATTCAACAATGATGGTACTTTGGTTTATTTTTCATTTCAAAGTGTGTGTATGTTATTTCCCCTTCTATCCACTCATTTCCTGTCTATGAACTCCTTTTTACCAGAAGGGGTTTGGGCAGAACAAAGGCATCAAAAGAAATTCAGGCAGGCGTACACAATGTTAGCTGAACACATAATGGGAGTTAGCAGCATGACTCAGGAAGAGAGATTTTATTCTATCACAGAAACTTTCTTCAGTTCAGAAAAATTAGGATAGGATAAAATCAAAGAATGAAAACAGGATTACAAAGTTAATGACTTTTTAAGATTCTCTCAATTAGAGACACTTTTAATTGTCACTTGGGACTTGAGTTCATTGAAGATGCTTATATTCACAAGCAATCTCTAAACCAAGGACATAGAATAAGAGTATAGCCGGTACCTTTGTATCTTGAGGCTTAATGATGCCATTTAAGAAACTATTTTTATTCACTCATTCAATAGATGTTAACTGAGTACTTGTCATGGGTCAAGTACCACTAAAGAAGAGACCATATTAGTGATCATGGTGGAATACATATGTTCACATCTCCACTGGATTTAGTTCTTTTGAGGTGGGGTTGGTTACCTTTGCAGATAGATATACTCCATTAATCCCTAATAACCCTGGTTTTTGCCATCTACTATAGACAGAAGGGGAAAAAACGCAGAATTAGGCCGGAGTGGTGGACAAGAGCTGCTTATCGTTGTACTAAGGGGGGAAAGCTTTAGAATGTGAGCCAGGATATATGTGGGGTGGGGGAAATGGCAAGGGGAATGCATTTTTAGCACAGTCAAGTCAAAGATATGTTAAAAGGAGGAATAGAAATCTCATATAGCCCTGGTTAAGTTTTCTGGGCAAATGATTTAAACTTTACAGTGTTTTTTGTTGTTGTTGTTGTTTGTTTGTTTGTTTTTCCTCCATCTTTAGAAAGACCAAGTAATGGCCAAACTTAGGCAATTTCCAACGTGATTTTTTCCTCTACCCATCAGGCCAAAAATCATCCTTCCCTTCAGCCAGTAGCAGAGATTAGGCTACACAATTTACAAGATGTAAAAGAGACATTGGTGCAAGAGAATTTCCAAGGCAAGGGAGTTGTGATTTTATAAAGGAATAGTGTTGTGGAGAACAAAAATATGGGAGTGTTGTGGATACAGTTTTTTTTTTTTCAAGTGATGGACTTTGGAAGAAAAAATGAGTAGAATTAGGAAAGAAGGCAGTATTCATGTGAGACACTCTAGATGCTACAGAATGTCTGATCAACCCCAAAGATCCTGGTAATGAAGCTCCGTTTTGGTAAGGTACAGAGACACAGAATGGTAAAGAATACTTTTTGAAAAAATAAAATTCCTTTTCTGCAAAGAAAAAATGAATATGCATTGAAGATGTTAAGTAATTTATAAATGAGGAAAGCAATAAATTTCAAAAGAAAATTTATATATATGTGGTATGTGTATATTTTTAAATATATATATACATATATATGTATATACATATATGTGTGTGTGTGTGTGTATGTGTGTATATATATATATATATATATATATATATATATATATAGTCAGGAACGCTGAAATGAATTTGTTAATAGTAGCAAAACTACCTAATATCCTATTGGACAACAAATTGTAAAGTTTACATTATCATTTCAGCCAGGAGGAATTCAATTTTATTTCTACTGGATAAAATTCATTTACATAATTATGAATAGGAAGCATTTGCATTGCTATGAAGAGGAATTCACCTGCCACTTAACTTCTACCATGTGATCTCTAGACCTACAGAACATGCAATAGCCTAGTCCAAAGGAAATTAGTTAAAATTACACTTTCCTAGAGAATAGAATTATCCTTGGAGGATCCATTGGACAAAAGCACACTACTGAAAGGTAACTTAGTGACATCTTTTGTCCATTTCTAAGCTTAGACTTTTTCTTAATCTTAGACTGGGTGAGGGGACAACTGTTTTTTTCAGACCCCTATGTCTACATAGTTTGGACATTCATAAATTACTTAGGTCAACATGAAGGTTCAGAACCTATGTTCACTTTAAGAAAAGTAGGCAATGAGTTGTCCAGAATAGGAAAGAGAATGACCTCTATTCTCTAGTCACCAGATAACATCTCGAACAAGGTTTATTTCCTTGACTTTCTCCCCTCCCTTATGGGACAAAATAAATTATCTTTTTGCACAGGGAACAAATTTTCTAGATGATCCAATAGAGCATTTCTTAAATGTACTCATTGTTATCTGAATACTCTATTCCAAGATGTTTTTTATATTTAAGTATCCTGACTGCTATTATTTTTGTAAAATTTTTATTATTGAAATATAATTGACATACAATGTTGTATTACTTACAGGTGTCCTACATAGTGATTTCCTAACTCTATAGTTACTCAATTCTCACCACAATATATGTTGTTACTACCTGTCACCATGCAATGTTACTACAATATTGTTGACTATCTTCCCTGTGCTGAGTATCCTGACTGCTTTTTTAATGAGACACTTGGGTCCTATGGATTTATAATTTTCCATGAATTTTCCATCTGCCCACCTGAAAACAGAGTGTTCTTATGGGTTTAGGTATGGTATAATGTGGATTTTCCATCCCACCTGAAAACAGTGTTCTTATGGGTTTAGGTATGGTATAATGTGGATTAGGCCCCTGGCTATAGGTCCACCTGGGGGGCATAAAGATCTTGAGCAGTATTATAGGAAGATAAGAATACACCAAGACATATAGCTGGGCCAGACCTAAATGAAAGTTATTCAGTACAGCAGGCATCCACAGAGAATTAGGCAGTTCAAAACCTCGAGGTAAAAAATAGTTTTAACTATGATGAAATTTAGAAAATAATCCATGGTAGGAGGTGAGTTCAATAACCAGCAACTACTGGAAAAGTTTCCATCCACGAATCATTCCAAGAGTGGTTAGAAATCTGTGGATCAAGGGAACAGAACCCAGCTTACTGATTCTAGGGAGAGCACTAAACAGTAACCAAGGCTAAAATCATAGAAAAATAAATTTGGTGAAGTCTAGACTTTAGAGAGTTAGCTTTTTGGGAGTCAGTTTTTCTTTGGCACAGTCTACAGTGTACAGCTGGCTTAAGACAATTTGGTGAGATGCACACACAGGAGATCAAGAAGATTCATGTGAGAGCCCAATAGACAAGACTGCATTCCTTGAACTAGCTAAGAAAGTCTGCTGGACTTACCAATAGCACCAAGAAGGGCTGAGACTTGGATTAAGAAAGTTTTATAAAAACAGGAGTAGGAATGATCCTGGGATGGAAGTAGGGGTGGACTCATGACTGGGAAACTCTGAAGGCAATGGCACAGACACAAAGCTGGAACTAGGTAACCACTATCTGATGATTCTATCCTCTTTTCACCTTGAGCAAAACTTAATACAGTAGGTCTTGCTGAGCATCCTACCTAATGTCCCAGGCTGCCTGTCTGGGCAATGGCTGTCGGTACATAAAAACTAGTCTATGTAAACTTGCCTTCGTGCTGCAGTGTCTATAACTATTTTTTTGGTATATCAACTTTTAATAAGTGATCATACCACTTTTATAAAACTCTGCCCCTTACAGACTTGTTAACTAAATTGACATATTTCATATATTTCCCCTCCATCTGTTTTCCAGGTTTCAATCTTCCAAGCATTACAATTTTATAGATCTTTTCCACCTATCGTTATGAGTATTTATTGCTTAGCTTTTGAAGTTAATGATCTTATTTGTGGACTTCCTTGTTGATTTCAACCTGATCTCAATCTGTCTTTAAGTTATTATTTCTACTCTGCAACCCTTACTTCCTGAAACTTCCTAAATCTATTCCCCTCTACCACTATATGTTAGATTCAATCCATATTGATTCTACTTACCCTCTACAGTTGATTATCAAATATTCAAGAATTTTCTTTTTTTTTTTTTATTTAAAAAAAATTTTTTTCCAACGTTTATTTATTTTTGGGACAGAGAGAGACAGAGCTTGAACAGGGGAGGGTCAGAGAGAGAGGGAGACACAGAATCGGAAACAGGCTCCAGGCTCCGAGCCATCAGCCCAGAGCCTGATGCGGGGCTCGAACTCCCGGACCGCGAGATCGTGACCTGGCTGAAGTCGGACGCCTAACCGACTGCGCCACCCAGGCGCCCCAAAATATTCAAGAATTTTCTAAGTGGGTTGATAAGTTGGCCATAGTGGGAATATTTATATCAGGGAAATTTATAGTTCCTGCAGCTGAAATGCCCACTTTATAGAAGAGGGCATTGTGGTACAGAAAGATTCATTCACTTCTCCAAGCTCAAAATGCTGAGTCTTGGTGGTAAACTAGAATATGTGTCTTTTCTGTTCTAATCCACACCATGGGCATTTTGTGATTCTTAGTTTAAGAGAATGTTGAAATGGAATTGAGTCATTTAGTTCCTCTTGTTTCATCTAATCTAATGTTGGTAGCTAAAAAGAAGGAATGATATGTATTTTAGTAAAAGAGGATAACTCTAAGGATTTAGGTCCTTCTATTCACAAGATAAGGTTAAAATTATAAAGTTCACTATGAAGATTGCTTTCTCCTAGGCATTACAAGTGAATTTTATATAGTTGGTACAAACTCAATTATGCTTATGAAACTTGATGAGTTAGTACCTCCCAATAAGTAAAAATGATAAAGTTAACATTACATTTCTATAGATTTCTATATTTAAAATGGTGGTAGATATAGTGGTCACACTAAATGTCCAAAATATAGGCCATGAAATAAAGACTTAAAAATATACAATGCAGGGTGCCTGGATGGCCCAGTTGGTTGAGCATCCAACTCGGGCTTCTCACTGGGCATAAAGCCTGCTTAAGATTCTCTCTCTCCTTCTCTCTCTGCCCCTTCCCCACTCACACTCTCACTCTCTCAAAAAACATAAAAATAAAAAATATGTATTATATACATATATATATATATATATATATATATATACACACACAATACAAGCTTGGGGTGACTATTAATTCATATCTATCACTGGTAAATTGAACCAATTAATTACTTATCATTAACAAATTCACTATCTTTGCCCCTAAGCTACAGCCCATCCTACCACTACCCCTTGCTTTACAGAGTCACGTGTTTCCTTCATTAAAGTTATTGGTTCTTTTTAGAGAAAGTTGTCACCATCTTTCCTGCAGAGCCAGCTCTTGGCAGCATTTTTTCTGTAAAAGATCTCAACAGGAAGCCCTGTTATCTCCTCTGACTGCATGACTCAAACTGACCAGAAGTCCCTGCAGATAAGAGCTCACATATCAGGTTTCTGTTCCCTGATGACTTTACAGCCTTTCTTTTTGTCAGAACCATCTATGTAGCCAATTCCGTCAGCTAAGTTTTGCATCACTTAACTACTACCTCTTAGCATTGAAGGCAACAGCTTATTTATCAGTCAGGTTATGAACAGTCTTTTACTATTAAAAGATCCTCTCGCTCCCTCAGTCACCTCACTGAATTGTTGATTAAAACTCATTGATAAAGATTTGAACTTTCCTCTCCTCCTACTGGTACAATCTTAATTCAAACCTTTATCGTATTACTTATCAAGAGTAACAAGTGTCCTCTTCACATCAAGTTTTTGTCTTCTGCGCTGTATTTTTAAATTGCCTTTAGTGTTACTGTTTCAAAATGTAAGTCTTGTCACCTTCAATCTGTGCAGGGTAACTTTTTGTATTCTCAGATTCCAGCACTATCGACATCAAAATCTCTATCTTTATAATCATCCATCAAAGATAATCCATTGTTAAAATTCTTCCCTTATTAATAATGTTTATCTAGCTATAAATGCTATATATTCTTTAGAAATGCAGAAATAAGAAACAATATTAAAATTACCTCAAATGGTCTACTTCAGAAATAGCCAGTATTAACATTGTTATATCTTCCTTCAGTGTACACACAACTTTCTTGGTTATGAAGTTTGGTAATATAAAATAGCTGAGCCCAGCATGAGGCTAGTTTGGATAAGGTTGTTTGCCAGTCAGATGAGGCAAATGCTACTGACTTTATTTAGAATGAAGTAACATTTAGTTTGCTTTCTCTATTTTGGTAAGAACAGCGACATCTTTAAATGGCCAAGTCTAAGTTCACTCACATTCAAGTAAAACAAATTTTAAAATTAATCGTTATCACTTTATTCATTCATAAACATTTATTCAAACTTTGCATATGTAGCACCTAATAGTTTACATAACAGCTGAATAGGCTGGATTCTTACTCTCAGGAAGTGTACAATGCAACAAGGAGGATTTGTGACCAAGTATGTAAACTCTTTTAAAGCAAATTAGGATGGCATCAGGGTAGTTACAAATACAGGGACGAAGTGTTTCTGAAAAAGAGATTGCCTTCTAGGGTCATGGAAACTTCATGGACAAGCACCAGCTGAGCTGAATTTTGAAGTGTAGGCACATATGTGGAGAAACTTCTAAAACAAACGACTAGAAAAAGAAAGCTTAGACTATGTTTGGAAAGTGCTGTACCCTTGAGTATGGGGGAGATACAAGATAAAGCTGGAGGATGAATCATGTTGAAGCAAAGGAGAAGCTTGAATTCAAGGAGTAGCTATTTTCTCATTGCTTAGTAGAGTGGAGACATCCTTGAGTATTTCTTATCCAGAAATAACAACATTCCAGCTAAGCGATTGGAAGACACATCCCCCGTCAGGCAAGAAGATTCTTGAGGGAAAGAAGAGCTTGGAGTTGAAGAGCAACTGCTCTCCTGGGTGCAGATTAGAAGGAAGTGGGGCCTCAATTAGGGGAGTGGCCATGGAGATGGGAAGAAAAGGGAGAATTGAGCGAATCATGAGGGTGAAAGTGACTGTCTTACTGGCTCAATGTGAAGAACGTGAGGAAAAAAAGTAGAGAAGACATTAAAAATATCACCAGCCCTATAATCCAGGGGAAGCAGGAGAATGGCAGGTCATGAAGACTTGGTAGGAAGGAAGGAAAGAAGATGAAAGGGGGAGGGGGAGGGGATTTAGATACAAGATGACTTTCATTTTCGTTTTTGATATGAGGATTTTAAGTATTAATCAACTCTGAATATGGAGACATTTTTCATTATCAGGTTCAACTACTTTTACTCTCAGAACTTGTTTTAATTATTATTATTACTTTGGCTCAGCTGTTCCTCCTTGAAAAGGAAATTTGGGCCATTTGTCACTGTCATGCTAATTTCCTTTTTTCCACTTTATGCTCTTACCTCTAAGATATTTGTATCCTGTAATTATGTTCTTCCTCTTAAGGGTGCACATCGTTGTCGCAATCCCTTCCCTTGTGTCCTATCCTGTAATCTCTGTATTGTTTTCACTGCCCTCATAGGTCTGGCTAACCTTGTATCACCCTGTAACCATGACCTTACTGGGACTATACTATCTGTGTCTGTCAGAAGGGCAGGATATTCAGCTTGACATCATCAACAATTACTGAAAGAGCCTTGTTTCAGGGAATGATGGAAACTGGCTCTGATGTACCTTGATTTGATCATTAAATCAAAGCTTATTAAAAAAAAAAAACATGACTGAGGAGGACGGTGACATTCCAAATTTATAGACTTGCTGTACAAAATTCTGGACTTTCCATTCTAAAGTGCTTCATCCCTCAAACCAGTGATTTCTTAATAAAGTGCTCTTGATTACATTCTCTCTCTTTTCGAAAGTAATGCTTAACTATCTGTCTCTTTACTGTGTCATGCCCTCTAATCCATGTGCTGTTTTTAATGCTTGGCTAGTAACGCAACCCCACAGAGACAAGGCTGTCTGTACCACACAAGAAGGGCAGGACTCGTGCTGCACAGAGAAGTCTGTGTCAGATCAAAGGGCAGGGAGACTGCATCATGCTTGCGGGAGTTTCTCAGCAAGTAATTCTAAAACACTTGGATGCTGTAATCAAGAGAGCTTTTGCTAGTTTCTGGTGCCAACAAAGTCCCTCTTTATCAGTGGGGAAAAAAGCAAAGAGATAAAGGATTAAGAAACCACTATTGGGTTTCCTTACTTTTTTGCAGTCATTCCTATGGGGCTGGGGGAGGGAACTTTGAGGGGGGATTTTAAAGTAACATAAAACTTCTTTGTGTGTATGACCTGCTTTGACTCCAGCTTTGGACTGTTTACTTTATGTTATTATTCATGATTCATAGATCCTGAGTGCCGAACTCAGTCCAGGATTTCTTGACTGGTCTACTATTCTTTCACTGACTTGGTATTCATAAAATGAAGGAAATTTCCCACTGATGGGTAAAGTAAGGCTTAAAATGGTCTGCAGCCAAACATCAACACATAATTCTAAGTGACACACACTTTTGCAGACTAAAATATTGGAAAAAAAATGTTTTCCTTTTTAAGAACTATGGAACCTGCAACACAAGTTGTATGTATTGCTATTCTTCTAAGTACTGTACTATTTACTTGCTAAGGTTTTCCACTTATAAAATATCCATTTTCAGTGGATAGGAAAATAAATGATATATAGAGAATTTACAAATTTAAGATAGAAGTTTTTCTCAATTTGTAAGCCAGATTAGTAAATTTACCAATTGCTTAATCAATATTTAAATCCATTTTCACCATGATTGATAATTCCTATCAGAGGTACAAAATTAGGTATGATGTTCTCTAAAGGAGAATATAAAAATATGCATCAGAAGAAACTATAGCTTCCACAGTGCACCATACTACATTGTGAAATTTGGTTCTGTTCCATTCTCTGCATCAGTTGCCAGAAATGATGCAGGCAATTTTGTGTTCAGTGCATAAACATTCAAGATGTATTTTTCCTTATATTTTTTAAAGCTTATTTAAAATGGAGTTTAATTGGCTCAGTTAAGCGTCCAATTCTTGATTTTGACTCAGGTCATGCCCTCGTGCGTGGTTTGTGGGATTGAGCCCCTGTCGGGCTCTGTGCTGACAGCACAGAGTCTGCTTGGGATTCTCTCTCTCCTCTCTCTCTCCCTCTTCCTGTGTGCGCTCTCTCTCTCTCTCTCAAAATAAATAAACAAACATTTAAATAAATGAAATTGAGTTTAACTTATATTGCTTGTAATTGTTTAAAACCTAGTTTGGAACTAGATGTGAATTCATAGCTAAAATGTACTTACTTACAAAAACAAATTTTTCATAATGCACCTTTCAGCAATTTTTAAATACCTTATAAATAGCTTAAAATCAATATGGTATGTGTAAATTTATGAATAGTTCTCAGCTTTTCTGTGAAGTTTCAATAGAAGATTCTAAGTCTGAGTTCCAAGATGGCATCAGGATTTAATTACAGGCCTGACCAAAGACCCAGCAGAATTTTCCTACCTCTTATAACCAGGCATTGGACCTTCCTAGCCAAAAGGAAAATCGGCTAAACCAAAGGAGTCAGCGTAAGAATTATGCTTCATGGAATGTTGTAGAACTTGAGGCAATTTATGTTTTTTATAGATGAGTTACTTTTGTCTTCATCTCTTTAGGATTTTCCCAGTCAGTTCAGTAACACTTACTGAGCATCCCAAAACTGTATTGTATGTACAACTGGGTCTTAATATGTGCCTGAAAAAGTCCATTTCTGTCACAGCTTGTGTAAAATAGTTTGGAGCATAGGGTTGAGGTATTTCAGCTAAAAGTGGTAGCTATCTCCAGAAATTTTAGACACTTCTATAACATTGTGTTATAAAAGCTGTATTTTTCTCTAGGAGGTCGGTGGAGGACATATTATCCTCCCTGAACATACTGTTTGTGGTAGAAACTGCCACAGTTCTTTGCAGTTCTTCTTATCAAGAGATGGGGTCTATTCCTTCACTTTCTTGTATTTAGACCAGTCTCGCAACTTGCTTTTACCAAGAGAATGCAACATAAGCCAAGGTGTGGAGGTATGAACATGACCTTCAGGAAGCTTTGCACATTTCTGTTCATTCTCTTGGTCCTCATTAACCACCACGCCAGCAACCCTCATCCTGCTGAAAGCGAAAAGATCAATAGAGCAGAGAAAAACCATCCCAGCTGAGACTAACGGACAACCAGCTTCTAGGTGATTGTCACCAATCTGCAGGTCATGAACAAACACAGCCAAAATGAGCCTGGTCAGGCCTAGATCAGCAGTAAGGTCTCATAAGCAGTAATAGACGATTGTTAAGTCATTCATTTAGGAGTGGTTTATATATGGCAATAGGTAACCATTCACATTACTTTCAGATCCTCTCAAAGTGGCCTGTTTTCAGGTCCACTCCTCCCTCTTTGCCATAATGATAACTGTGTCTGAGTGCTTATGATCTTGAGTGCTTATGATTGTTTATATGAAAGTGAAATCTCTAGGCCTAAGAGGACATCTAGTATAGGCACTGGATCTTGCCTTTCAGTGTCGCTCAAAGTTCAGCTTAGTGTTTCTGATTTCTCAAAATACATTGGCTATAAATTTTAGCACTGGAAATCAATACACAAATAGGAAGAAACAGGAACTTCATTCCTTGGCTTTTTTAATCTGTTCTTGTTAATGAAATTTGCCTTCAAAAAGTTTGATTTTATGTCTTGGACAAAATATTCTTTTTGGATTTTAGGTTCATACTCTTAAGTTTTCTTCCAGGAGTGAAACTCCTTGTTTTTAACAGCCTAAAAATCTGCCACTTGCTTTGGATATAAAATCAGCAATAACGAGGGCATGGTTTTAAGTTTCCCTATTGCTTATTAAATTTCTTTTTTGTGCTTGCTTAGGAAAAGAAAAATAGGAAAAGAAAAGAAGAAAAGAAAATACTATGATGAGCCTTAAGTTTTTAATACCGTGGCATTTGTCTCCATTGCTAAAATATACTGAAGAATATCAGAGACAACACATCTCATGAGTATAAGGGATAGACGTCTACAGCCATCAGTAAATACACTAAGAAAAGCACTCTGGGTTTTAACTGAATATTTGCCTAGATTTCCCACTTCATTTGGAAGGCCACTAGAAATTTGCTTGCCTGTTTCACAGGAAAGAGAAATATCAGCTGTTTTTGAGTAAATGAATATAACCTATTTCAAGGTTCATTTCAATATTCTTCTTCAGTCCCCACTCAGGATCAGTCTCAGTTATCCATGTGCTTTTCTTGGTTCAAGGTTTAAATTGTGTACCCTACCTATTACTTGGCAATCAAAAGAATAAAATCTTGCCACTTGCAACTACGTGGATGGAACTGAGGATATTATGCTAAGCGAAATTAGTCAGAGAAAGACAAATATATTATTTCACTCATATGAGAAATTTAAGATACAAAACAGATGAACATGAGGGAAGGGAAGCAGAAATAATATAAAAACAGGGAGGAGGAAAAACATAAGAGAGTCAAATATGCAGAACAAACAAAGGATTGCTGGAGTGGTTGTGGGGGGGGGGATGGGCTAAATGGGTCAGAGGCTTAAGGAATCTACTCTTGAAATCATTGTTGCACCATATGCTAAGTAGCTTGGATATAAATTTAAAAATTAAAAAGAATAACTACACATAAAAATGTAGCATACATTAATAAAGAATGTTAACATGAAATAATAAAATTAACAAAATTATAAAAAACATAAATTGTATACTCTACCTATAGCTACTCTACAGAAAACCTTTACAGATTATTTTACCCCTTTTATTACCACATGACCTTTGTTGGAATCTATTCTCTAATAATCTTGTGTATTCATTCATACCAGTTATATTAAATGTGATCACATTTATTTTACTTTCTTTCCAGAAAGACAGTCACCTGAAATCTTCAATCCCTAAATCTGAAGGAAGGGCTAATCAATGTTAACAATATCTGGCACTGTGTATTTGCTCAGGAACTCCAGCCATGCCTGTCATATGTGTCAGCTATCTGTCATCTCCATTTTTAGACAAGACCCCTTTTGGAGAAAGAGCTCCCTTTTTCTCCTGCTATATTCCAACCAGATTAGTGTCTCAGTCCTAATTGTAAGCCATTCAGGTCCTCAACATACTCTTTATATACTTTGTATAGGTCCCTGTTTAGTGCATAAGGAAGAAGAGGTGTGTGTGTGTGTATGTGTGCATGTGTGTGTGTGTGTGCATGTGCACTTCATGTGTGCACATGCAGTATTCACCCCCAGGGTGAATTATCAATTATGTTCCACTTGGCTCTTTACCCTAACAAGACATTGATATTTTGTGGTTTGATCCTCTGAAATTTCTGAAGGAGGAGTAATTCTGTTTGCAGCTGCTTGAACCATTCAGATTCAACAAAGCACCATTTTGTAAATGATGACATCTGTTCAGTGTATGATTCTGTAATGTAGGCACCTGCCATCTTTTTGGTTGCTATGGCAATTTGGATAGGGGGACTACTTGGCAAGCAGATACAGCTTTTGCCCAAATAGTAATCTTGAATTTCCTGTCAACATAGTCCTGCCAATGCCATAGAAGCTAACTAAATAGGGAGTCAAAGAGTAAAATAACACGTGGAATCTTAGGTCAGTAGCACTAAGCCCAAAGCAAGAGCAGGGAAAAGAGAATGGCCCTGAACGTACATAAAGAATTGCTAACCTTGGTCCTGGTGACTTTGAAAAGTTAATAAAAATGCCAAAATGCTTAAACTCTTGGTTACCTAACAAAAGGTAGGCTACATTCTGGGAAAATGACTCCCAGCATGATATTATATATGCACAATTAATTTAAATAAAAAATTTGAAATGCTGGTGCCAAAGCCAATTCCAGCTGATGTAATTTTCTCAGATTAAGTCTCAATGAATATAACATCTCAAAGAAAATTATATTGTGATATTAAAGGAAAAGCTTTATTGCAAAGGCTGACCATAGCTCCTTTTGTAATAAAAGGAATAAAAAGGAATACTGATTAGTACAAATGAGTAAAGTCCCCCCTGTGTTAAAGCATAAGATACAGAAGGTTAATTTTTACCCACCAGGTTATAAAATTGCTCACATAAATTTTCCCATTTATTCATGTAAACTAGGCTACCTGTTGTGTGAAGAAAAATTAAGGATTCAGCAAGAAAAAAGGCACATTAAATTTATGGTTGTGATTTTAGAGTTTGAATCAAAGTTGTCTGAACATTTGGCCTTGGGGCTGCTCTCCAGTGATTTTAAACATGAAAAAGCCAGAGAAGAGTCTAAAGTGAACTGTAATATTGACATTCACTTGGTGTGTACCTGACATTCGGCCTGGACAAACCCCCCAATTTCTACATGTTTCTCATTGTTGGACTTTTTCCATTTGTGAGTTGGAAACTCATAGGATCACTGTAATAGCATCATCTGAGTGACTCCCCCAAAATGCAGACTCCAGACCTTACCTCAAATACTCTGGGTCAAAATCCCTTGTGGTTGAAGCTTGAGAAAATGCACTTCAAATCAGCTGGCAGTGTGATTCTGGTGCTCACTCAAGTTTGAATACCACTCCTTTGTGGAACATTAGTGAAGAAACAGTCTACTGTATGCAGTTTTATAAAATACAGTCTCTTAGAAATAATAAATACAATAATAATGGTAAGTAAGCAGTAGGAATTATATCATTTGGAAGCAAGTTGTCTCAGCTGTTAGAGTGGTCAACATGCATGAGGTCTCCATCTCACACATTCTCCTTCCTTAGCCTTAATAGAACTTTCCATTGGTCCAGCTTCTGCTTGCCATTCCAGGTTTGACAACCAAATCTGTGAAACTCAATGGCACCATCAGAAGGGCCTAAGGATTTCTAAGTTGTTAAATTCATCAATACCATGTTTCCCTGACTTTTTTTGTATTCAATCACTATAAAGTTGGAACTTGTTTCATATTTGATGTCTTTATTTTATGAGTCAAGCCTATTTGCTCATGTACCTCTCTGAAAAGATAATCTAAGGCTTCTTCTTGGGGCTCTTTCTGAGAATTGGATGATTGGGAGATGCTTTATACTTTTCAAATGTTATAGTGTATATTGTCCATTCTATATACTAAACAAATTAATTTTTAAAGTATAATAAAAATTAACTCTGTATTTATGTCCCACAGAATATTAAACTCCTTAATGACTTACCCTTTGAATTTTCTTTCTAATTCCAGTAAGCGTGTCCACAAAATTTAAGTTCCATAAATGTTAAATGAGAATTTTGAAGCAGACGAGAGTAACTTTAAATCACACATTTGTACTTTAAAAAAATGTACTATTTTGAGACTTAACTGATGTGTTTCCTTCAAAGTGCTGCATTGCTTTTTTCATCTGGTATCATTAGACTGGACTTCCTCCAGGACCAATAAAAGGATTCACCTTAAATATGCTTCCAAGGAGATAAAGTCTTTGAAAGATGGATTGCTGAAGTTACCTTAAAATATAAATGCTATTTAATAAATACTACAGCTGGCTGCAATATTGGCAAAGGGTTCAGTCACAAACTCTCCCCTACTAGCCCTGAAGCTTCACAAAGCTTCTGTTTTGCTACTGCTCTTAAAATGGCACCTCCAAAGAACAAACCTAGATAAACAAACATTTGCAAAGCTCCCTTGTTGGTTCAATAAACTTGTCCTTATTCATCCACCTAAGCCATTATGCTGGCAGGATGTTTTGTTCTTTAGGGTGATATTTATGTATTTATTTATTTATTCATTCATTCGTTCGTTCGTTCATTCATTTTCTAAAATATTTAGAAAGTATTTAGAAAAATTTAATATTTTTTAGTATTTATTTTTGAGAGAGAAAAAGATAGACAGACAGAGCATGAGCAGGGGAAGGGCAGGGAGAGAGGGAGACACAGAATCCAAAGGAGGCTCGAGGCTCTAAGCAGTCAGCACAGAGCCCCATGCGGGGCTTGAACTCAGGAACTGCGAGATCATGACCTGAGCTGAAGTCAGACACTAAACCAACTGAGCCACTCAAACACCCCGGAAGTAATTTTTTTTTTTAAGTTTCACAATACTTGATTTTTAAAACTTAGTCATGGTGAATAATGAGTTATTACAAGCATTAAATGTGGGGAAAACCCAACCTATGGTAAGCATCAGGCCATCTATTATCAAACCCAAGATGTACTAACTTAAAGTGTTTAAAATATTGGAGACGATCAGCCCAGGTTGTTAAGTCCTGAATTAAGTTTGATTGTTTTAGTCCCTGCTGGTATTTCCTTCCCTGAAATTTTACAGTAAATTTGTATCTAAATGATGCAATTTAGTGCCTAATCATTCTTAATTCCTAAAATGTTTTACATAAATACATAAAGAGATATCAACTTATAAAGTGTAAATATATAGATGTGTATTTCTAATATGTTTACGCACATATGTGTGCATAAATAAATATACATGTTTTAACTCTTTTGTCCCATTTCTACTAATAAATATTAGAGTCCCTAAAGGCAGGAACCATACATCATACTTCTTTGCCCTTCTCCACGGTATGAGCACACATGGGGACGGCAAAAGGGAACATGAAAAACACATTGCCCAGTAGAAAGTGCCATTAAATATTTTGATGGTCAATTGCTTTCCCAACTCCACATTACAAACAGAGATTAGTAAATCAATGGAATATAAACCCAATAATCTCTCTCTGCATCCCTATTTTCCTCTACCCATCAATTTCCTGAAAAAAACCTTCTCCAGTTCTTTAATAGTTGTTCATCTTTAAGTGGCTGGTTGCCTTGACACTGTTTTTTTTAAAAATGTGCCATTCTTAAGGCAGACCAAATCTTTAGACTGAATAACGTATTTTAAGAAGTTTTAAGTTATATATGCTCATCATCTTTTTCAAGCAATAAAAATATTGCACTCTTATGTGTATTTAAACAATGACTTAGATGGGGCGCCTGGGTGGCTCAGTCGGTTGAGCGTCTGACTTTGGCTCAGGTCATGATCTCATAGCTCGTGAGTTCGAGCCCTGCGTCGGGGTCTGTGCTGACAGCTCAGAGCCTGGAGCCTGCTTCTGCTTCTGTGTCTCCCTCTCTCTCTGCCCCTAACCCACTCGTATTCTGTCTCTGTCTCTGTCAAAAATAAATAAACATTAAAAAAAAGAAATTCAAACAATGACTTAGAGACAATGTGAAGACTTAAATTGAAGAAACAAAAATTTGCTCATGTTTCAATCACTTAACTCCAAATGCACTGTTCAGGCTGACCAATTCTAATTGTATTACAGAGATGGTACGCTTTTTCTTTTTTTTATGAGAGAACAAAAATATGCAAAGACTATCTTACAGAAATAGTTTGCTATCAGACGTTAATAATGTAGAAACAGAGGCATGCAGAATTCAGATATGTTGTACCAAATCACTAACAACTTGAGGACTGTTCTCAAAATCATGGAGAGTAATGGGAAAATCACTAAGAATGCTATTATTTAGGCCTCATCTCAAAGTGATGGTGAGTGCTCAGAAATCTGCATTTTATTTTTTAAAGTTTATTTATTTAAGAGAGAGAGAATGTTGGGGTGCCTGGGTGGCTCAGTCGGTTAAGCGTCCGACTTTGGCTCAGGTCATGATCTCACAGTTTGTGAGTTCGAGCCGCGCGTCAGGTTCCGTGCTGACAGCTCAGAGCCTGGAGCCTTCTTCGGATTCTGTGTCTCCCTTATCTCTCTGCCTCTCCCTTACCTGTGCTCTCTCTCTTTTTCTCTCTCTCTCTCTCAAAAATAAATAAAATGTAAAAAAGAAAAAAAAGAAAGAAAGAGAATCTGTGATCATGACCTGAGCTGAAATCAAGAGTTAGATGCTTAACTGAGCCAACTAGGCACCCCAGGAATCTGCATTTTAAACAGCTCCAAAATAATTCTACTTTAGGCCCTAAAAACAGACTGGGAAATGTTACTTTATGCAGCATATCCTCTGTAGAAGAGATTTAAACATAACTGAAATAAATCATAAGAATTCCAAATCCCTTATGTTTCTATCATATAGCTAAGGCTTTGGTGATAAAACTGAAAATAATGCAGACATTCCCCTAATTATCTAATGTTTCCCTTACTCCATAATGTTTTTTTTTCCTGTGGTAGATAATAAAATACAAGTTTTAAACTGGTATGTGTTTACACATCACATCTTAGTGATGTCATCTTGTTTCATGACTGCTCCTTTATCTTCAGAGAGAAGCAAATGCAGAGCTTTTTAGGCAAATGGAAATAAAGATGGCTAGAATTCATTCAACATTCCCAAAATTCCAAGCACTTTACGTGTATTAACTCACAACAACCCTCTGGATTGGTGGCTACTACCACCTTTTTACTTATGGAAAGCAGGGAAGCCAAAAAAAAAAAAAATGTACCTTGCCATTATATAAGAGAGTGATGGTACAACGCTTGGAATACGGAATTGGCGTGTACAAGTCAGACCTTTTATCATTGTGCTGCTATAAGCCCAGCAAGCTGTTTGTATGTTTGTTTGTTTATTTGTTTTAATGTAGGGAGACTATGACAATTGGAGACAGCACCTCTTTGGTACCCGAAAAAGAAGTCCCTGCTTTAGGTCAGGTTTTCTAAAAGTTAAGCATGAAATGGGTAACTTGCATTAGTTTCCTATTGCCACTGTAACAAATTACCATAAACTTGGTGGCTTAAAATTACACTAATTATCTCACAGCTGTGGAGGTCAAAAGTCTGACACTGGTCTCCCTAAGGTAAAATCAAGATTTTGGACTGGGTGGTGTTCCTTTCTTGAGGCTCTAGACGAGAAGGTTTTGTTTTTGTTTTTTCCATTCCCAGCTCATAGACTGCATTCCTTGGCTCATAGTACATTTATTCCATCTTTAAAGTCAGCAACAAGCCATCTCTCTAAATATTCCTCTGTAATTACAGCTCCCTCTTACTTCTGTTTCTCTCTTCTACTTTTAGGGACTCCTGTGATTACACTGGGTCCACTGAGAGCTGACTAGCATTCTTAATTCCATTTGCAACTTTCCCCCTTTGCCACATATCCTAACGTATTCACAGATTCTGGGGGCTAGAATCTGGATGACTTTGAGGGCCATCATTCTGCCTATCACAAGATTCTCATGTGATTTATTAAGAGATGCTCTCAGTAGGACAAGGAGGAGACAAGCAGGATAGGGCTGGAAAACAAAGCTAAGTGAGCATGTGATCTCAGCTGGAGACTAGCATCAGCCTGAACCCAATTTGGACAATTGTCCAAAGATAATTACCAGGAGAGGGGCAGTTTGAGTCATCATGAGGCAACACTCATAGCAAATGGAGATTGGGTGCCATTTGAACTAAAGAGGCTCTGTGCAGAGTGACAATGGTATCTATCATAGACCCCATTATGGGTCAAATTGTCTTAAGGACATTGTCACATTGCATTGGGGCCCACACTAACGACCCCATCTTAACTTCATTATTCCTGTTGAATTGTGTCTACCCATACATTCTCCTTCCCAAAAATGTTGAAGTCTTAACCCTTAGAATGTGACCTTTCCTAACTAATGTGGGTGATGTCCTTATAAGAAGGGAAACACAGACACACAGACGGGCATGCACCAGGGGAAGATGACACGAAGACACATAGAGGAGATGCCATGTGAAGATGGAGGACTGGAATGATACATATGTAAACTGAGGGACACCTGAGGTTACTAGAACTATGTATGAGGCAAGGGACAGCTCCTTCAGAGAGAGTATAGCCCTGCCAACATCTTCATACTTCCAGCCTCCAGAACCATGAGACAATGAATTTCTATCATTTTAAGCCACTCGGTTTGTGGCACCTTGCTATAACAGCCCTTGGAAAATAATACAAGCCCTATATCACAAAACCTGGAAAAGAGAAAGGAGTCACTTTCCTCAGAATTTATTCTAAGCAGTTTTCTTCCACATTGTCAAGTAGCAATATTTAGGACTTCGTTTAGCTAAGAAGTCATTAACTTGAGCTCTTCCTTTGGACTTGAGAGAATAAAGTAGTGCCTTTCTTGACCCTATGACTTAGAGGCAAATTCTGTGAATTCTACTTTTGGAATCTCACTCTTCCCTGCAAGTGCTCTGATAATAGCCCCATAGAGCTTTATTTCATCAGTTGCAAAGTGTTCTTGCCTTCGAACCAGTAAGTTCTTTGTAGACTGGTATTATCCATATTCATATCCATGAAACCTAGCATGTAGTTTAATATAACAGAAACTTTGAAGGAATTATTGAATCCCTTTTCTACCCTTGAGAATGCCCAATGGACATTAGTAGTACTTTTTTTGTGCTCAAAGAGCCTAAGACAACATAGTAAGCCAGGAGATAATGGATTGGGTCAGCAGTAGAATGACATGAGTTCTATAGAGCCAGCTCTTTGCTCTGTGAGCAATCTCTTGGCATTATAATTGAAGAATTATGAAATGGAAGCATGATTAGAAGTAACTTTGGTCCAAAAAATTCAGGACTACAATAAAATTTTAACATAGTTTGAAGGAAAAAATTCAGCCAAATAAACTACTTGGCATTTGTTAGAGAAAACAAATTTCTCCAAAGCTGTGAAATTACATGATTATATGGTGCTAGGAGATACTGAATTCTACCACTCTTGACCCAGGCCTTGCAGGATAAACAAAGTCTATGTTTTATGCTGACCTAATACTACTTTAAAATTATAATTGAATTACTTAAATGTCTTCTACCACTGTGCCAAAAGTAGAACCATGGGACTCGTAAGAAAAAAGCCCTTGTAATGAAAAGACTGAGGTGCCATAATTTCTATTCCAATCCAGGCAGCCAACAAAATGCACCATTGCCAAGGCCAGCTTTTTTCTACTGACCTTTAAATAGATTTCATTTATATAAGAGGAATGTGTAACAATATTAGTGTGGAAAAACTGAAATATATATATTCAGCTCTATAATCCAATGATGTGCTTTCAGGCCCATCAGGTCAATCTCACCTAAGCCTTCCACACTCATTTTATTGCCTTTCATCATAGATCAAAATACAAAGGATACACATTAGAATTATCTTAGAGAACACTTACATATTCAGGGGAAAAAACATGAGCAAGGTTAAAAGGGAACAACATTATTATTGAAATATTACAGTCAGAAAACAGATTTCACTGCCGCTCTTCAAATAAAGAAACATAGCGTTCACCTATTCACTCATCCATTTTTTTGCTTCAGAGTCACTGCCCAGATACATAGAAGGGGACCTATCCTCTCCTCCTCCAAGGCAGGACCTTGTTTTCCTTTCAGCCTATACCTTTTTAAAAAAAAAAAATAATCTTTATTTATTTTTGAGAGAGAGACAGAATGTGAGCAAGGGAGGAGCAGAGAGAGAGAGGGAGACACAGAATCCGAAGCAGGCTCCAGGCCCTGAGCTTTCAGCAAAGAGCCCAATGTGGGGCTTGAACTCACGAACCATGAGATCATGACCTGAGCCAAAGTCAGAAGCTTACCCGGCTGACCCACACAGACGCCCCTCAGCCTATCCCTTCTGTCTTGCCTCAGGACTCACAGCTGCACCATACCCTTCTGCACCCTGTGTTTTGTTTAAACAAACATTTCTTCAAGTGTCATATCACCATCAACCTCTCAGAGCTGAAGTTCTTAAGATTTCTTATATAAAGCGGCTAAGTGCTACAGATAATTATTTGATGCATGTTTATGTGTGTATAAAAACACGTAAATATTTTGCATTGTTCTAAAAACTCTTTCAACTACAATTATCACCTATAAAAATATCTTCAAGTACCTGGCATTTGATGATCAGGGTTTCTTTCCACTAAATTTTTAAGTGTAAGTATAAGCAAGGATTTTTAGTTATTGACATTGGTGCTAACTCCTTCCTTCAGTGACATTGTGATTGAACAAAGGTAGAAAACTTTATAAGCCTATTACCTCTGAGGTTTATAAAGACTGGTAACTCTCAAGTGCATAGTAAAACTATAATAATCTGTCAAATAATTTAGACCAGTTTCTAATATTAACTTGACATTGAGCACCCCTTTGGAGTTACAAAATACCATATCACAACGAACTCTGTGGTTACCTTTCTGAGTAATATGGGTTCAGTTGTTATGTTTAATTATAAAGGTGAATAGTAACCTATTTTTTTTAATTTAAGAATTGATTTCCTTACTGGTTTCCTAGTCTTGTCAATGTGGGGATCTTGAGGATTTTCTGAAAGCAAATCTGCACTAGATGATGAGGCGTAGAATGATTCCAAAGAAACAAGCCCTACAGAGGGCAATCTGGCAATAACATCAGAATTATAAACATATAACCCTTTGACACTGTAATCCCTCGATCAAAAAGTTCCGAAAATCTATGTCACAGGAATACTAGCACATGTGAGAAATGACACTGACACACCTGCAAACTTATACACTTCCGTATTGTTTAGCAATTTTAATGATGGGAATTCATATAAACGTACAGCGTTATTGGAGTGACCACATTATGAGAGATCGATAAAATGGAGTAAAACACAACTTTTAAAAAGAAAATTCTCTATATACTGACATGGGAATATCACCAAAATATATTGTTAAATTAAACAAAGGTACGGAACAGTATGTATACAAGGCTATCCTCTGTGTAGAAAGGGTGGGTTTAAGATAATATATTTGTATTTGCTACAGATACATCAAGAACATCAAGAAAGCAGTAACAGTTGTTACCCACGTGTTGGGAGGAAGGGTTGCTTGAAACTGGATGATGGAGGATGTGAGATAGGGACATTTTAACCGTATTTGGTTTTATGTTTTGTCATTTCTGAATCAAACATTACCTATTCATAAATTTTAGAAATCTGAGTGAAAATAGTTTTTAAAATCAGCAAATTAAAGTAACTTCCATCTAACAGGACCCACTAGGGTGATTAGATCTGTTATTTTACTGCCTAGCTCCTGAGCCCTCGGGCTACGTTAGTTCCTAATGTCTAGTGTGCCTGGAAAGCCTCCAGTGAGATTTTCTGGAGAAATCATGCTGCCATGATCCAGAAGATAATTTCCCCCAACATGAATCGTCCTTTGAGGGGACTTTCCTCCACCCTACTAGTGATTTCTCCTTTTCTCTCAATCTACGACAGCTACAATCTGCTAAAGGCAGACATACTCACCTTCCCCCTTTCTTCAAATCACTGTTAAAACCTTGACAGTTGACTTGTTTAAACCTTCATGAATACCAATAAATCTCTTTCTGAAGAAATATCCATATATTGTCTTATTCTCCTACTCCAGTGTCACCAATAGGATACTTACTTTCCTCAGTTATGGGTATTTAAACAACTATTTATGAAGTAAAAACAAGTCCAACACTGCTAGGTGTTATGAGGAACCCAAGACTAAAGTGTGTTCCTGCCATAATAAAGTTACAATCCAGCCACCTTGAGCCCTTTAACTTACTAAGTTTTTTCCTTTCATATTGAATCAGACCCTGTGCCAAGCAGAAACTTTTTAGTTTTATTTCTTAAACTTTAAATTCATTCTACCTCTACAAGTTCTCCAACTTGATAATAACCCCAGCTGTCTTTTATAGATCTAATTCTCTGTGCCAGTCATGGGGCTCATTCTTTTTAAATATAGAAAGTACAAGTTTCACTGACTGCAAGTTTAGTGAACCAAAAATGTAACTTTTTTTCCCCATGACTGAACTTCTATTTCAAAACCCATTCCACTAGCAGCAGAGATGGAATCCTAATTTCCAAATGAACTAAGTCCATTCACAATTTTTTTCCGATCACATCTTCAGAGTTATACTGCTGTTGGGTGGCGGGCAGTCGGAAATAAACTCATGTAGTGTCCAGTCTCTTGTAGGAGGAAGTATTTTGTCCTCAGCCATTTCCCATTCAGGAAGACCCCTCCTGAGCTCTTTATTGTCTCATCCGACCAGTGATCATCACCCTTCCTCACTGATGTGTCTTGGTCCTACTTGATTCCCTGGCACCCACTGTTTTATTCCCCACCCCCCATGGAGTTCAACAGCCCCCCAGATTCAGTGCTGCCAAAGTACCATCTGCTCCAATGCTGATCACAAAGGAAAACAGCTCCACACTGTGCAGGAGTGGATGTTGACTAGTCCCAGAGTCCTCTATCTAGAAATAGCACATAACCATGTCTATTCTGTCACTCTCCCACCATGTCAATGTCCCCTATAAATCTAGTATCACCAAATGTATCTGAGGGAACCATCTTTCTTTGAAGGGCAAGACTGGTCATACCCTCCCTCATAAGTAGTCTTAGAATTTCCTTCTCACTTATGTCACTACTCCCCTTTCCAACCCAGGGTTTGCTTGGGACTCTGTGAAAGAAAAATCTGATTCAACAGATATCCCTTCAAATCTCTTTGGTGCTTAAATAACAAGAGCTACCTCTTTTGTTTTGACATTGTGCTACATTCTCCCTGAAAAGAAAAACACACCAGCTAATTCATCACAATTTTATCCCTGATGCACAAATAGTAACTCATTTACTGTTCTCAGCAGCTCTATAATGAATGTTTGATGAATTTTATCTTACAGAAAGTGAGGCTTGTTGAGGCACCTGGGTGGTTCAGTCAGGCGACTGACTTCAGCTCAGGTCATGATCTCATGGTTCGTGAGTTCAAGCTCCGAGTCTGGCTCTGTGCTGGCAGCTCAGAGCCTGGAGCCTGTTTCAGATTCTGTGTCTCCCTCTCTCTCTGTCCCTCCCCTATTAGCACTCAGTCTGTCTCTGTCTCTCTCTCTCAAAAATAAGTAAACGTTAAAAAAAATTAAAGAAAGTGAGGCTTGTTTTCCCAAGGTCATGAAGTCAGCAAATGAGCAGAGTAGGAATTGAACCAAGAACTTTCTGTTCCCAAAGTTTATACTTTGATTTTTTTTTAAAGGAGGCTTCATGCCCAGTGCAGAGCCCAACACAGAATGCAACATGTGGGGCTTGAACTCATGACCTTAAGATCAAGACCTGAGCTGAGATTAAGAGTCAGATGTTTCACCAATTGAGCCACCCAGGTGTGCCCCCCACCAAGTTTATACTTTTAACCATCATCGTTTCTAGAAAAAAGGTTTTAACTTCTTCTGGAAAGTCATACTTTTCTAGTTTAAATGATTCTACACTTGGGTAGTGGGAACAAAGTAGCTAAACTTGTTGGCATATTTGGCCACCTAACGACCTCTTTTTTTGGTTTCTGTAGTGTATAGATGTTATAGTTTTTCACTTTAGTCAGATCCAATCAGTGCTATTACTTTTCAAATTTTGTTAGTTTTGCTTCTTTTACATTCAGTGTTTTTTAAATTATTTATATTTAAGACATTCAGTGTTTTATGTATAGATTCTGCTTTGCGGAATCTAGTTTTACTCTCTCCTCAAACAGCCTACCTCCTCCTTAGGTTGGCTCTCCCCTCAGACATTGACATGAGCTTTATTATCTTTTCCCTTTTGTCAATAGTGTCCCTGACTCAAGTTGCTGCCCAATGCTTCAGCACATTTTGGTGATTTTCTACTGCTCATTCTGGTGCTTCCAATTCTAAGGAGTTTCCTTTCTTCAAGGAACTTCCAAGGAAAATGTGCAGGCAGAAATCGTATATGGGCACCATTGCACCTGCACAGTCCAGTGAATATCTCTAGTGCCTTTGATCCCCATGCCCATAGATTAGGCAAATGAATCGCCCAAAGGAGAATGGTTTACTTTTACCTACTGTGCACCCCACCATGACTTTGGAAGGGAAAGAAGATTTAAAAAATGAAAAAAAATTCTGGGAGAAAATCTGGGAGGGGATTGAGAAGAGGTAAAGGAAACAGAAAGGAAACAAAGACTCAAACAAAGAGGGGAAAACTGCTTGGAAAGCAGATGACTGGGGTACAGTTTCACAACAAGGGGAATGTAACCAAATCTCTGTGAGAGCATGGATTTTAGAGCACTATAGAGTAGTCAAGACAGATGTATTTCATAGGCTCACAGCAGAAATATTGCACCACACAAATTCCCAATAGGTACATAGGGTAATATCCAGATGACTGATAAATGCTTCTGGAGGTGTTGGGTCAAAGGATATCATGGCTCTAGGTTCAGGGTTGCTCTTCAAGAGCAAAGCACAGTTAATTTCTGGGGACTTGGAAAGTAGACCCAGTCAGCCTGGGTTGAAGAAAACCCTAGGTGGAGGCATTTTAGGTGATTGCCTCAGTCCTCTTTACTATCAAACCAGGCATCATCTAAGTTACACCCTGGGATGGAGTTCAAGGCAACAAGTATTTATGTGCACCTACTAGGTATCACTTGCTGTTCTGCATCCTAGGGATAGATTAGTGTATTAGACATGATCTTGGCCCTCGTGAAACCTAAGGATTTACTTATGAATTTTAATCTGGATAAAATAAGACTTTAGATGGTGGCACAGACAATAGAAGTCTTAAATTTTGAGGTTAACTAGTGCATTCTGTTTATAGTTGCACAAATGGCAATTTACCACTCACATGACAGATTTTGATCATTCTTCTTTCTTTTAGTCAATCAACAGTAAGTCTTGTGTAAGTCTTTATGGGAAAAAATATGGATTCTCTTGAAATATTTTTTATAGTGAGTCTAGAGAGTGCCTTTGAAATACAGAATCTCAGCACACACTGGAGATTTCTTACAAAGAAATCTGGGAAATCATTGTGTAAAAATACAAAGATAAATTATATTATAGAGCTTACTCTCAGAGATTTTACATTCTCTCAATGCTCTTTGATTAGATCTTCCTCTAACATTTTAAGGGGTAAAATGTGAAATGTCATTTTTTTTAGGTGACTCTGAAATTGACACTGCAGAAAAATCCATACGCGTAGTTGCTAAAAATATTCAGAGTAATGGATTTCCAAGAGGACTAACTGCAAATGCAGTATTTATTTTTTAATGAAAATTCAGTATTCTTATTAGAAAAAAATTATTACATTAGAGTCACATGGTTTAGTTATACGCATATAATTTTGAAGCTGGAAGGGACCAGGAAGATAATCCCCTCACTTAAAAATTCATGGGAAAATTGGACCCAGAGAGGCTTAGTGAGCTTCCCAAATTCATAAAAGCAGTAAAAAGAAGAAAACTTGAGTCTGCCATCTAATTATAAAAAAACACGATTTCTACTTTATCATACTCCTCCTTCCTCAACTGCTGAGAGAAAAAACAAAGGGGTGTCCACAAACTTTAAGCCCTACAAATGTGGAGCTAGGCTGGCAAATTTAGCTCATCACCGTATCCCCAAAAAGTAGTATAGGGCCTGGAATGCTGCAGGTGAGGGGGATCATCTCCTTTCACCCCATTAAACTGAGGTTAGGAGTGCAATTTAACAGTATTATAAATGGTATCTGGTTACCTTTCCTTCACAGCTTTTCGGCATAATGAAGCCTAGCACCAACTTCTTTCCCCTCTTCCCTGCCCCTTCTCGAAACCCAAGTACCCAAGTATTTCTACTGGGTTCTGTGGAAGCGGTCTGGGTAACTACTGCCCAAGTGTTCCCCTAGGCAGCACCAACATCAGCTGGGAACTCATTAGAAATGGAGAATATCTGGACACCCCAGACCTACTGAATCAGAATCTACATTTAACAAGATCCCAGGGTGACTGATATGCTCATTAAAGTTTGAGAAGCACTAGCATAGGGTCCATATAAAATGCATATTAGATATACATTTTACTTCCTGTAAAGATGTAATAGCAAGGGAGTAAATTATATCTTAGGAGAGAAATAGAAGATTGCTAACCTCTTTTTTGGGGAGACAGAATTTTGTTTCCAAGCTGTGATTACATTTTTCTTAGAAATGGTTTTTGTCCTGTATTTAATTTGTTCAGTAATAATAAGAACTTTAAGTCCTAGAAAGATTTTATTATATTGTTACTTTGAACTGACATGATTTTGGCAGAAACAAAGGCAGTACAGGGCATTTCTTGAGGACTAACGACAAGTTAAAAGAAATGGCTGGTTTGAGAGAAGACTGAAAGCAATTAATCCAACTGGTTATTAATTCTTAAGACATAGTTCATATTGAAGTCACTATTGTTTCATCCACAGAGCACTGGGAAGAGAAAGAAACAAAGGAACAGTTCTATAGATCTTGCCTCTTGCTCTAGGCAGTTTCATTTGTTGTTTGCTAATGTTTTCAGGAGGCCCTCATAAGAGAACCACTGCTTTGTTCATTAACCTTTCAAATTGCTTAATGTTTGCAGCACATTGTGCAGTAAGATCTATTGCTGTTACCTCAACATTTCATTTAGTTCCTCTGTCACCCCTACCACGGGTAGGAAATGTACTGTCAGTTCCAAACTCATTATGTAAATACTACACCTAGGCACTATTACTCTGACTTCCATTAGCTCTACTCCACCATTATCCTGGCCTCCTGTGAATCAGAAGTGTCAAATTACATATGTAGATTTGTGGGAGTTTGAATTTTGGTGCGAGACTGAGTGATCTCCCACAGACTCAGCAGAAAATCAATTGGATTTGAATCAAACACTGCATTCTGCATTTTCAAATATTACTGTTCAAATACATCCTCTCAAGAAAAATCTTATAGCATATGAGCCTTAAGAATTAGCTTAGGAAATCTTTTTATGTTTACAAAGCCAGGAAACAGCTCCCCTCAAAACACCTGCAGACCTATGTATCTGTTGAAACTTCTCTGAGGATGGTTACTTCTAGGCTAAACAATGGATAAGACACTGGACTAAAGAAAAAATGTTAAGACAAAACCAAGCAATCTCAAGGCTACCTTCTATGCATCAGACTTCATGTGCATACATCAGGTTCTACTTTATACTTCATGCAGCATGCCCTAAAAGCTATCTGCCTCCTTGTGCAATGAAAAGTTATTTGAATTTCCTCACAATTTTCATTTTCACATACTTTGTAAATTGAGAAAATATCCTGTCTGTAAGTTCATGTTAAATCACTCTTTTATTCAAAACACAAGATCTTAAAATACAAAAGATCATTTTTCATAATGAAAATATAAGTAGGACTTACTTAGTTCATTCACCAGTCTTCCCAACTGATTTGGTTTAGTCATAGGAGTACTGCAGAGATGATCTCAGAGTGCTTGGTGAAGTACTTTTCCCGTTCCCCAACTCCTCATGCTGAAACCCACTGATGCCATCTGCAGCTGGTTCTAACACTTTTATTAATGTTGGCTAAAATCGAAACATTGTCCATCAATGAATAACCATGGTCTGAATGGAAGTTAATCTTTTGAGAACTCCCTCCTCATCAACATGACTATTTCAATCATTGCCTGTGCACTGAGTAAATACATCTAGCAAGTAGGTTTATCTTTAAATATATACAGATGTAAATTTGATTAACAGGATGACAATGCACTTAGGTGTTCTGTAATTTTGTCATTACCTTTTAATCTAAGTTAATGGATACTTAGTTCAACTCTTAAGGATAGAAATTGTTCATTTAAAAAAAATTAAACTGATTTCATGATTTAAACTGTGGGTAAAAATACTCCAGGGAATGAGTAAATATTATGTTTTAATGTATGTGTGTCTTCTTTTGCTGCACAATATATCCCTCAAGCACCACTGACTACCCAGGGGTTGGCTGCATCAACCTGTTTATGACTCCCTCTTTGACCTGAAATAGGTCATAGTAAGGCAGATGTGTGAACTAGGGGATGAGTCTTAATTTTTAAAATTTTCATATGATTCATCAGTTTTCAGGCAATAAGGTGAAGGGCAATAAATAAAACAGAACTCATTATAGATTATATTAAGACCTTATAGAAAGTATATGTATTGTTCACATAGGAAATTTGTGGGAATTAACTTTACATCCACGTTTAAGAAAGATGGTGAATAGTGAAAGGCAATACCTATATATAGAGAGAGAAAGAGAGAGACCACAGCAACGTCAGGTACACAACATCTAACACACATTTAAAACACTGTCCCCAACTACCTTAAAAAGCCTTTGATTTGTGGGTACTTTTTACCAGCTCAAGAGATTTCTCTAACATTTATTATATTCTGACATCCAGAGCTATTGATCCAAACATATTTTATCACTAAAACCAGCGGATATATTTAAGCATCTGAAGATTTTTTTTAGTGCATTTTTTATCTATGAGGTCTCTCCCAAGACCCGTGACTGTAAGTGCTATATAAGGCAGCAATTTCTTGACGTTCATTTAAAGCATGGAGTTAGAATATCATATTCTGATTTAATTGACTCTTATTTCACAGTCATAAACTCTTATGGACTCCTACAAATCCTGGTATTGGAACTGACCTAAGGTGATAAGTGTATTAGAGAGATTATTTGAGGTGATGTGTATTTTCACCAAACTGACTTTGGTTTGAATAAATGACCTGGTCAAATTAGGTTAATTGTTTCACTAATGAACTCATCGATTTGTTTGGTTAAATGAACAGTAAATTTACACATGGTCATCAGTTTAAGTCTCATGACACTTTTTATACTTTTCTTCCAAATACTCATTCAGACTCCTATGGTTTCAAATGTAAATCAGGGGTGGGGGAGGGGCCGGGGACCTCGGTGGCTCAGTCAGTTAAGTGTCTGACTCCTGATGTCAGTTCAGGTCATGATCTTGCAGTTCATGGGTTTCAGCCCCACATCAGACTCTGAGTTGACAAAGCAGAGCCTGCTTGGGAGTCTCTCTATCCCTTTCTCTCTCCCCTTCCCCACTCGCCTGCTCACACACATACACACTCCCTCAAATAAACTTTAAAATATAAAAAATAAAATAAAGTAAAATCTAACTGGGATTTGGGAGCCATAAGGACCTGAGGAAAGAATGCCAAGAATGGCATTCTGAAGTTTGGGTTAACCAACACTTTAACATAGCAATCCTCATAATATGGATGAATTAACAATATCATTTAGGGCATCACTAGTGACTATTGGTCATTTAAGCTGAATATGTTAACTATTAAACAAGAGAGTAAAACAAAGAAACCAAGTCAAAAGCTCAAAAAATTTTTAAAAGGGTAACTCAACCAATTACTTTATTCATGTCAGTTTCCAAATAGCTAATGGGGATATTTTGATGTGTTGTTTATTAGCAATATAACTTATCAAATTGCAGTTTGGAGAAAGAGATGGTGGCAACCAAGCAGAAAAGAGGACAGGTGAGAAGGTAACTGATTTGTGAATTTGTGCATATATCTCTCTTCAGGATGCATCTAGGTAATACTCCTGACTGATTAGGAAGAAAAATCACACGAAAAAATTTTGATTTACCATTATTGATCAAAAGGAGATTCCCTAGTGGAGAAAGTCTAAACTTAAAATCTCTTGCCTCCTTTTAATTTGCTCAGCTTTGTAATCAGTAACCAGACATGTCCACAAAACTGTATGGGACATTTGACTACACTAAGAATAAACGGATTAAAATAACTACTCAGTCATCTTTCTGTGTTATCCTCAACCACTACTGAAAGTACTAAAACAAACTTCTTTGGTGTATGATACAGTAGAAAAATAGAAAACATTCGATTTCTTTTTTTTTTTTTTTTTGAAAACATTCGATTTCAACCTAGTGTTTGGACATTATATATAACACATTGAGTTTCTAGTATATCAGGCACTCCTTTAAGATAGGTCTAGTCTAGGTCTTTGTTCTCAGTTGCCAATTAATGAGGCTTCAGTAACAGAATTATTTCTACAATAAGGACAAAAAATCCAAACCAAAGTGCATTATTTGGAATATGATGTGTCTGTCTGGGAGGCCTTCAGTGATCCATCCATTCAACAGTTATTACGCTTCATCTATTTGCTGATTACTTTGTGAATGCTTGACCCAGTAGAGAATGAGAGCACCTGCTCTTACGTAACTTGTTTCCTAGTGAGGCATAAAGAGAAAATAGAAGTGCCTGGGTGGCTCAGTAGGTTAAGCGTCCAACTTTGGCTCAGGTCATGATCTCATAGTCTGTGAGTTCCAGCCCCACATCGGGCTCTGCACTCTGTCTCTCTCTCTTTCTGCCCCTCCTTTGCTCCTTTCTTTCTGCCCTTCCTTGCTCACACACACACACTTCTCTCTCTCAAAAATAAACATTAAAAAAATTAAACTGAAAAATTAAAAAAAGAGAAAATACATAACCACAATTATTAAAAAAACTGTTAATTCATGTTATGAGGGGAATAAACCAAGAAAATACATACATATATATATATATATATATATATATATATAAAGTCACCTATATTGGCATCAGGTGGATACTAGAAGTCTGTGACCTAGTTTATAGAGGAAACACAGTGCTTATAATGAGTTTGAACTCTGACAAGGAATATGCAAGCCAAGGAGTCACAAAGTTACTTTTGACACATAAGGTAAATCTACAAACAAATGTAGATGGTGAAACTTAATAGCTCTGTAGAGGATGTTGCAGGGGTCACAACTCTCCTTTAATGAACCATTAACACTTACAGATCTGCATTAAAATGATGTTGAGATTAGGGCATAGCAAGAGGATTAAGAATTTTAATGATCTGGGTGATGTTCTAGTTCTGCTACAGGCTTCACTATTTTATGAACCTCTGATCCATATGTAATGAATAGGTTACAGTGATAGCAGAAGAGAAGAAGAGCCTCTTGGGACACACACACACACACTCAAACTCAAACAGTGGTATGTGAATAGATACTGCATGGTATTTCTCTGACACCTCTGTCGTCTTCACTTACTGATTTATAATAAAAAGACAAGGGATACTTTATTCGAAGCATTCATTTGTTCATTTAACCACTTATGGGGCTAACATTTATCAAGCATATATTCTAGTTCTTCCCAAACCTAACTTGGTATGCACTAATCAGGCTGTCACTTGATTAGTCCAAGGAATTATAACACGTCCAAGCTATCCATGTGTATTCCTCATGACAGTCCTGCTATGGATTCCTACAGGGTGGAGGGGTACATGGTACAAGACTTCAGGTAATTTACTGACAACTTCCTTAGGGGACCACACAGTTATGATGAGTAGTTTGCTGCATTATTATATTTTATAGACATGAGCTAAGAACATTTGCATATTTAGAAAAAATGCCCATCATGAATGCTAATTAGGGATTGTGTACATTCAGCCTAAGATCACTTTATTCATTGTACATGCCATATTGAAAACCAGTATTCGAATAAGACTTAACACAGAGACACCAGAAAGAAGTCGCCTATTATAGTTAGCATTGGTTAGACCCTTATCTTAAGACTATGTCCAGGTTTTATTTATTTATTTATTTTTTAACTAAGGAGAATGTAGATTGGGGACAGGATAGCAGAAAAATTAAGTTTAAAAATTAGATATGAGAGGAAGTATTATCAAATTAGAGTCACTTATACTAAAGATTAAAAAGCTATAATTCAGTATGTAAATGGGTACAAAGCCACTAGATAAGGGATACTGGACAAATGTGCTCTATATACCCAGAATGAGTGGCATAGGGAGGAATGAGGAAGAAAGAAACAAATGAACAAAACAAATTGAATTTACTTGTACTTAAGCATTGGGTTAGATGTTTCTAAAACAATTTTCTTCCAAATGAACAAATCTAAGAAACTTACAGAATGCTCTTCCCCAAAACATTTACTAATGTTTTAGCATCACAGAAGGAGCTACTTCTAGTAGTCATTCCAAAGTATTTCTACTTGAGGCCCAGAGCTGTAACTTAATGATCTTAAAATAGCAATTGCTGAACCTCTATTGGATTTGAACGATGTGCCATGCATTGTTCTAAAGCTTTACATTCTACATCATATCGCCACTATAAATTAACTATTGTTAAACCTGTTTACTGGTCAAATAATTTGGGCATGAACATTCAAGCCTCTTACCCAAGGCCACTCAGATACAGAAGGGCCCAAACTGAAAGCCACTGAACACCACACCTTTCCAATGATTTCTGCAGGACATGAGGCTTGTAGAAGTGCCTTTGCCTGGGAGCTACATCAGGAAGGCAGGCAGTGCATACACACTTTGTCATGTTATATATACAGCTCATTAGAATGCAGGAATCCAGTTGTTTTTGAAACTACAACCCCTAAAAAATAAAGTTGCACTGACCAGCTAAAGTTTGAGTCACTATTCAAAATCTAGGAATAACTTTATCCAAAGCAAAGCCTTTATTTAGGATGAGTAGGCAATGAAATATGTATGCTGATAAAGTTACTTGCAAATGCTAAATCACTAGGTGCAGAGAATTTCAATTACTCTGGCCCAATAGGGGCTAACAATAGTTGAATCATTAAGAAAGGGTTTATGTACCTGCAAGTAATAAAATACTGTTTTCTCTCTGAGATTGAGGTCTCTGAGGCAAATTCCAACTTACTCATACAAAATAAATGTGGTAAATAAGATAGAACTTATTAAAGGTATTGTCTATTGTTCCAAATATTTAAGAACTTGAAGTATCTAAAAAGATAAATTTGAAATTAATGGTGCATGAGGATGGGACTTTTAAATGTCAGCCTTGCAACAAAGGTGAGTGGGATGAGATCATCGAAGTTTATTCAACTTTAGGAATGTACTACCTTAAAATGCTTTTGTTCTTGCTAAATCATCTTTTACCTTCACGGAAAATATTAAGTCAATTGTTCATTGATAGAAAACTTTCTGTGCATGGATAAGTGAGGTGGAGGCCTGAGGAAAGTATTAAAAACTAGATTAGCTGCAGCAAATATTCACTATATTGCCTCATTGTCCATTAATGTTGTCGAAAGAAATGTCCTAAAACCTGACCTCTCCACAAATGCTCCCCTATGCTAATAAAGAAAGGAATAAAGGAAGGAAGGAAGGAAGGAAGGAAGGAAGGAAGGAAGGAAGGAAGGAAGGAAGGAAGAAAATAAAGTAAAATAAAATTAAATTAACATTTATTTATTATTGAGAGAGAGAGATTATGAGCAGGGGAGGGGCAGAGAGAGGGAGAATCCAAAGTAGGTTTCAGGGTTTGAGCTGTCAGCACAGAGCCGGATGAGGGACTTAAACTCACCAGCCATGAGATCATGACCTGAGCGGATGTCTGATACTTAACCAACTGAGCCACCCAGGCACCCTGCTCTCTTACATTTTAATAGACTCATATCTTGCATTTTCTTTCCATGTCTTCATAAATACACTCTCTCATGATGTTCCTTCCCTTCCCAGATATATTTAGGTTGCTTTACTCTCTTTTATCTCTACTATGCCGAGAGGTTCTTTCTGATAACAGGTCAGAATCATTCAAGTGACTCCAACACAAATGTCTCACCTCAGGGGGGAGAATAGTAGCCCTCCACAGTGTGACACCTGAGTCTCACACAGCAACTGTGGGTGACACTGTGCTTGAAGAAAGTGCCATCTACTGCCACCTCCAAGGGGTCATTAGCATGTGGAATTCTGCAAAGTTCTTGAATAGCTGTTTTTGTTTTGTTTTGTTTTGTTTTCCTTTAGGTCCTTACTCTATTAAGTCACCTTTTGACTTCTGGTGCCTGACCTATGTTATGTAATCGGAGATACCATCACTGGCATTGATTTAGGGGTGTTACCAGAAGCGCTTTGCCCTCTATTATGTCCATGCTCATGTTTGCATTTGTGTGTTTTTGTATAGGTCATAGAATTAAGGCTTTGATTTATAGGCATAGAATTACGGATCCTATATGTATAGGCATAGAATTAAGGACATTTTCGAACTGGGAAAAATTGTAGAATTCAGAGTATTTCACATGGCAACAAGTAGACTATATGAATCTGTAATTGCTGTATATCCGTGTTCCTACCTTCTCTGCTCCCCACCCCCCAACTATCATGCTAACAATTATGGAGATCCTTTCATACTCTTCTCCCTACACTCTCAAAGTACCTAGGGGTCTAGCAAATACACTGCCTTTAGGAGATACATAGCCCTCCACTCTGTTTTTCTCCATGCCCTAATCCTCTCCCCAACATTCACCATAATGACTATTACTGCTACCACAGTCACACACATACAGGTATACACAAACACCCACACCATAACTTCCTATTGGAGATAGGCCCCTTTGCTCTGAAATGATGTCTCACACATCTCCACAATGACATTTTACTTCCTTACAGCCTTTCTTAGGTCAGCAACCCAATTAAACGAAATAATTCTTACATACTGAGGAGTTATTTTAAAAGGAATATTGGCATTTTAAAAGCAGCTTTTGTACAGCTATATTAGGTTTTAAGGAGTGCATCTTCACTTATAGAATCTCAGGCAAAAGGACACATTATACAGCAGGTATTTGGGAGACAAGGGATCCTCATATCCTAGAATATCTTCCAAGGACACATGTTAAAATCATCCCTTTTATGGACTGGCACTTTATTTTTATTTATTTATTTATTTTTGGTTGCCTGGCCTAAGGAAGATAATACAGTGAGATGAAAAAATCCACTGGACCTAGGGCATTCAAAGGATTGGGATCCAAACTCAGTGTTGCCACTAAGTGATAGAGTAGAAATGTCAAATTAAACTCATGAGGAAATGGAGTTGGTTGGCATTAAATAGGATTCTATAATGTTATGTTCTTAGAATGGAGTTCATCCAGTATTTGTAATGTGAAACTAGGGAATGGAGGAAAAAATGCATATTGGAGGGGAGCAATTTCAGTAAGAGAATGGAGAACACAGCTACTTTTACAAATGGAAGACAAATCAAAATCTCTGTACTTTCACATTATCTGTAAATTTCAAATGCGTATGTTTATTATTTGTCAAATGAGTTATCAAGAAAACACGCTAGAAGAAGCCATTAATGAATTAATAGAATTATTAGCCATTAATAGAAGCTTTAAGAATCAAGTTCAGAGTAATTCAATCTTTACTGTTTCTCAAAGTTGATATTGCCCACAAGTGAATCCATTTTCTAAATGGATGGGCCTTAAAAAACTGCCAATTAATCTTCAAAGGCCAACAGCTCTGCAGCTCACAAAAATAAGTCTTATTTAAGGACACTTAGTTATGTTTACATGTAGACCACAGATATAATGCTTTACAATAATTTGTCAGCATTCCTATGCTGTGTCCTCAGTCAAAATTTTGAAGCAAGGGAATGATTAAATGAACATTTAATGAGAATTCAAGTTCATCAAGATAAAGTCACTGTGAGCATACAAAGCATCCTTCTGCCATTCATCACCTATACACAGTCTCCCAACCTTTAAGATAATAAAAATAAATAAAAGATGTGCTGTAATCTAAGCAAAAGTTTTCATTTTTCATTTCAAAAGTAAGACTTTAGATAAGAAATGACTTGGTCCAAATACCACATGGCAAAAAAAGAAAAAATAGAGAGAGAGATTTTAATCTATTGCTATGGAAAAGACATAAAGGGGAAAATACGATGAATAAGTGATTATTTATTTGCTACCTTCAGAGTCTTTCCAGACCAGAGAAAATTTTGATGACAAAATCTTCTATAGGAGGGTGAGGAACAAGTTCTAATCTTCTTTAGTCCAAAGGGACAATGCAGTGAGACTGTACTCAAACTAATGAGAAAATTAAATTTTCAGGATCATCAATATGACAACTTCTAGCAGAGAATTCAATTGCAAAGATGGATTTTTGACTTGAATGAACTAAAACTTTCAGATAAGGAGAAAAAATTGATAATACCTCACTTCCCAGTCCTAACTTTTTCCAAGGTTCCCCCAAGGCCAACTTAGCAATTAATCTCCTCTGACCTTCTTCAACTGTTCCCTTCCATGATTTTTATGTGATTATTTATCTTGCATAGCCTTGTTCTTTGTGATGTGTTACTCTAAATACTACTGTAGTCTTAGCTTATCCAAAAATATACCCATTCTAATAGCTAAGACTTCCAGCAAGTCTGAGAAAGAGATGCATGGAAAGGAGGCAAACTGTTATTATAGTCAGGATTCACGTATGCTCGATTCCAGGCACCAGCAGCCGGCTTTGCTCAGGTCATGATCTCATAGTTCATGGGTTCAAGACTTGCTTCAGGCTCTGTGCTGACAGCTCAGAGCCTAGACCCTGCTTCAGATTCTGTGTCTCTCTCTTTCTGCCCCTCCCCTGCTCATGCTCTCTCAAAAATAAACATTAAAAAAATTTTAAGAGTATTAAAAATTATGCAAGACACCCATTATAGTCTGAGTTATTTCCAATTTAAAGAGAACTGAGATAAGAAAATTTAGTCTCCCTTTCCCCAGTACACAAGTAGAAAATGGTAAAATCAGAATAGTAACCAATTTCTGTCTTCAACCCTAGCTCTTATACTGCACTTTCTCCCCTTCTTGTGCTCTACATCAGAACATGCTACCTCCTCTGCTTACTAGGTTAAAGCTAACTATCTTTTTTTTTAATCTTTATTCATTTTTGAGACAGAGAGAGACAGAGCATGAATGGGGGAAGGTCAGAGAGAGAGGGAGACACAGAATCTGAAACAGGCTCCAGGCTCTGAGCTGTCAGCACAGAGCCCGACGCGGGTCTCGAACTCACGGACCGTGAGATCATGACCTGAGCCGAAGTCGGACACCCAACCGACTGAGCCACCCAGGCGCCCCTAAAGCTAACTATCTTTAACACAAGACTGATTGTCTGCTCCTTCCATCTACTGTTTGGACTTAGGAGAGAGGACAAAAGCCCAAGGAAACAAGTAGAGGGTGTTATTCTATATAGCTCAAGGATCTCCAATAATTCCTACCACTTACAGAGCCAACTCTAAATTCTGGAACTATTCCAAGCCTCAAGACTTCCCACCTTCCTCCACTTTATTCATCCAATCTACCTGGGGACTCTCCAGTTTCTTCATGCTCCTCAAAACTCTTGTGTCATGTTTATTTGTACTCAAAACTCTTATTTCTCTCTTTAAAATTCTCTCTCCTCTGTTCCCACTTTTCCATTGATTCTGATTCTACTTTACCTTTAAGGCCAACTCCAACTTTAATCTTTCTTAAATCAGTGTCCATTCTTCTAGATTACCCTGACCTGCTTTTTCCTTGTCCTTCTGAAAAAGGCCTTGGAAACTATGATATTTTTCATCATTCTCTAAATTGCTTTGTGTATTTTATCTTCCCAATGAAATAACAAGAAGTGAATAAAATGGTAGACTAATTGTTCTCAATGAATGCTATTTCAATGGTTTAATGTAAATGGTTGCATTATTTAAAAGTTAGATATATCTGAGACATCATGCTTAAAAAAAATCACTCTCCAGCCAACAGTCTTATACTAGGTGTCAGGACCAGGGGTGTTTTTCAGTAAAAGCCTTTCCTGGCCACATTATAGAACCTCCTGTTTGCATGGGGTGAGTTCCATACAAAATTCTGGGATTTATTTTCAAAAAGAGACCAACCTTCTGTATTTTCACAGTATTACCCCCAGCTACTATTAGAAGTTATTGCAAACTTCTTGATTATACATAAAACCTGCATTTCCACTTCTTACCTTTAGAAACCTCAACTTGAGAAAGAAGCAACAAACTTTTTTTTAATGTAACGTATAAATGGAGAGAAACCTTGATCTTTTTATTGTGCTCCTCTATGTACTTGGTGAATACACCACTTCAGAAGATACTCCAAAGAGCAACCTCATTACTATTAGCCTAGACCTTCCACAGATACAAGCAGAGAGTCTAGAGCTGACTAACCTTCTTTAGAAGAGAGCCTAATTGAAGAGACACAGTGAGTCATTATGTCAGATCTAGCCTAGATTCATATAATGAGTACAAACTCATAGACAAAGATACTTCTAACCTGTTGGCAAGACTCTCTTTACATTTTAATTTCACTTCAGTTAACTAACAGAAGCTTCAAGACCAGTACTTCTCTTTCCCTTCTTTTTCTTTCCACCCAGCCAGTAGATCTTGGGCCTGCTCTCCAATGCACTACATGAGCACTTTGGGCTGGCTCAAATGTTATCTCCTCTTTCACTTCTAACCTTTTCCACTTTGCCACAAAGACACAATAGAAAGCATAAATCAACTTGGGTTTTACAACCAGAGTTCTCTTAACCCTTTACCGACAGAAGCTCTAGTTCCTATAGGCCAACTTCTTAACCATCCCAACAAAGATGACACTGTGCATGAAGCATCTTGCAAAACGCCTGGCCCCAGCAGAGTGTATAGGTGCTTTAACAGGGAGCAGTTACGCTCATTTTCAATTATTTTGGATCTGCTTCAGTGATAATAACAAAGCCTGTTACATAATAGACACTTGGCCCAGGCTGGTTAAATTGACATTATGGCTAGTATTCTGGAAGAAAATTTCTCTTCAAGGTGTCACTTAAGATGAAACATCTTGTGGGGCACCTGTGTTGCTCAGTAGGCTAATCGCCTGACTTCAGCTCAGGTCACAATCTGATGGTTCCTGGGTTCGAGACCTATGTAGGTATCTGTACTGACAGCTCAGAGCCTGGAACCTGCTTCAGATTCTGGGTCTCCCTCTCTCTCTGCCCCTCCCCTGCTTATGCTCTGTCTCTATCTCTCTCAAAAATAAACATTAAAAAAAAATTTTTTAAAGCAAACAAAAGTATTTATGTAACTTTTGATAGAACTCTGAAACAGCTGCTAAAACGATGTCATAAGTCTATAAACTTGAGTTTCTTTGGGCTGCAATACTTGTTCATACTTAAATGGTAACGATGATTTAATCAATGTGTCTAAAATATATTAGAGCAGCAATATACTCTCAGGGATCTGGTTAACATTCTTATAGTCATTTAATTCACGCCACAGGAGTTCAGTGGAGAGGTCTTTGGCAGTAAGTTATCCAAATGCCAGGAATCGTTGAGCTAGAACATTAAGATCAAACTTGGAATCCTGTGCTACTTCTCCCAGCCTATATTTTGTTAACCAAGACTTTTTCCCCATAAAAATCTAGTATTTGTTATCAAAAGAAAAGAATGCAATATGGCTGCTCAGTATTAATGAGATACTAGATTAAATGGCAATGTTTAAGTAAATATAGATACCAGTCTTCTTAGAGCTGGCTTTTCCATTCTACCTCCTAAAATAACAGCAATATTGAAGCAGTTCTGATATAGAACAGTTTGTTAGGATGATGTGTTCACACACACAGGCTCCAGTGTCCTGCAGTAAGTTATAACCGGGTGAGACCTGGCGGGTATGAAAATTGAGGGCCATCAGAGCCTGCTGGCACTCTCTCAACAGCTCTTTTTCATTTTCTCTTTATATCAAAGGTGTTTCACCTCCTGCCCTGTTCCACAAAAAGAAAACTGCCACAAGTCACTTAAAAAGTTGTTACTCTCTCAAAGGCCTTTAGGTCTTTCTGTTTGTACCCATAACAATGACACAACATTACCTCAAACCCAAGCTGAGACATGCTTTCAAACTTGAATTGAACATCACAGTGAGGCTACTGGGGTGGGAAGAAGAGAATTAAATTTTTGACTTGAGTCTTAAACTATGAAAAGCTGATCCATAAATCAGCTTTCAAATGTACAAGTTTTATTTCAAAATTCTTGTATAATTCTCTCCATAACCCTAAGTACCTCATTCAGAAAGAAAATCAAAAGCCAGCTTGCTCTTCCAGCATTTACCTAGTGAATTTCTAACAGCCACCTTCAAATTGGGTATGAATCACCATGTCATCTTGAGACAACATTTATTTGTGTTCTACACATTAAAGATATTGCTTCATGCTGCAAGAAAATATTGGGTAGTTTAAAACTGGAGTATATTATAAACACAGGATTTTTCTTTTAGTGTTCTGAAGAAAAAAGTTGCTTATTTACATCAAAACATCAAGTTATTTTCAAAGATTTTTCTCAGACTATTTTAAAATCAAAGTCAGGAGACGTCCGGGTGGCTCAATCGATTAAGCTTCAGACTCTTGGTTTCGGCTCTGGTCATGATCTCAATATTCAGGAGATCTCAAGGTTCCTGAGATAGAGCCCCCTGTTGGACTCTGCACTGGCAGCATGGAGCCTGCTTGGGATTCTCTCTGCCCCTTCCCCACTCGCATTCTCTCTCTCTCTTCTCTCTCTCTCAAAATAAATGAACATTTAAAAAAAGGAAAGTCAGGCATTTAGTTCTAGTTTGCAAAGATACGTATCACTTTTATCAGTCTGAGGTCATTGATAACATGTGAGATATCACTGAATGGATTCAAATTTTCCTATTTCCTATTGCTAGAAAATGTGCTTCTTATTCCCTCAGCTTGAAGAGGAGAGTAACATATCTTTCACTCTTATCTTCAAGACACAGGTCACAGGAGGATTAGATTAAATTTGAAGCTGTAAGTTTTGTCAAACTTTATTTTCAAATACCCACCAAGCAGAACATCTAAAATTAAATTCTAAGTGGCATTTATGAAGAAGGAGTAAATTTTCTCTCTTCCTTGGCATAATTAAAGTATGGGAATCGTTTTTTATAGTACTTTTCCAAAGCACTAAATGAACATGTCCACTCTTTGGATCTTCCCTTTAGCTAAATATATGACTGTTATTAAAAACAGATTCTAATCCTTATACCTTTATTACTTATACGTCCATATGAGGTGATTGATAGATGAGTCCGTATACAGTCTTCATAAAATCCTTCCTGAGAACATTTTTATTGAATTCCCAAATGTTATAACACTAGAAAAGACTATTAAATCAAAAATTTATTAATATAACAGAATTTTCTGTATCCTAGAAAAAGGGTTCGTTTGATCCAATTTATTCCAAATTAATGTAAATGTGTGAAAGTGTCAAGTGAAAGTATTTGGGAGAAGTACCCAAGAGTTAGTTAAATATTATATAATCTGTTGTAGTTCATGCAAAATGCTACTTATCGTCTTATTTTTTAGATTTTTCCACTTAGGCCTTTTGATTTTGTCTTTTCCGTAGTAGTCTAAATATAACGTCTAAATAATTGCTTATTATTAGAGGTTCATATTAAAATTAGATCACATTCCTATCACTGGAGTCTCACTATGTAACTTTTTGATAATATAAGACACTGGCTAGAAACCAGTGTTAAATTGGATCACACGTAAAAGGTTGCTCAGTTACTAAAATATATTGAAGACCTCATTATAAGCCTATTTCCCTTGAAAGCAATCCTCTGTCACCTATCTTTGGTAGCATGGCTACATAGCAAGATCCTCTTTTATACAATGTCTTCCAGAGCCTAATGACCAAGATTATCAGATTTAATACTTAAAAACTGAATAAAGAGTCAACAGTGAGAGATGAGAAAACCATCTAGTATGGATAAACATCACAATGTTCAGCATGCTTGTGTGGGGCAAGGGAAGCCTCAGAAGGTACTTTAATGAAGTTCAGGTATAAGGGTGATATGGGCTGGTAACCTCTAATAAAATGACTAAAGTTGTATTTTCATGAACGATTGAAATCCTTTTATATATGTATTGACTCTCTAAAGACAGAGCTAATAAGTTCTAATTTCCCCCAGGGTTACTTTTCAGTAACTGAAAGTGTATTTTACCACTGATGTCTAAATTGGTGTGACCTTTTATTGCTATTAAAATGTTTTATTATAGAGCTAGAAGAGAAAAGTCTTCCAAAGTCTCTTCTCCAAGTTCATGACCACATGTCACCTGCACATTATAGGTAGAAGAACCAAATGCATAACATCAGGATTGACTTCAACTGTTGATATCCCCATGGCATGTCTTTGCCCATTTGAACTGCTCTAACAAAGTTACCACAGACCAGGTAGCTTATTAGTAACTAACATTTCTCATGATTCTAGGAAATCCAAGATCAAGGCACTAGCAGACTTGGCCTCTGGTAGGGATGAACATCTTGGTTCATAGAGACTGTGTCCTCACATGCCAGAAGGGGCAAATCGACTCTCTAGGGTCTGTTTTTTAAGGACACTTACCACATTAATGAGGGTTTTTCCCTTATGACCCAAACACCTTCCAGAGACCCCACCTATTTATACCATCACCCTTGGGAGTTAAAATTTAATGTGAATGGAGAGAGTGCAAAAACATTCAGTCTAGAGCATGGTCTAACTCTAAAACTCAGGAATTTATCCTTTACCTAATCCATATTTTCTTGCTCTGTTAGCATTATGATCAATTTTTGACTAAATACATAATTCTTTAATTTTGTCAATAAAGCTATGTAAAGCAGACACCTCTGAAAAAGCAAATACATTGATCTATAGCCATACTAAAGTGAAACTGGCTGAAAGCACATTCCTTCTAGAAGGTGGGTTTTGCAATGGACAGAGTTTGAGGGTAATATATGCTTAAAGTGAAGCTGTGATCCTGTAAATAGGAGGCAGGAGCCACGGAAGAAAGACAGTGAACATTTACATGGCACAAATATTTTTAGGCACAACATATTAATAAAAGCTATACTCCATGCCTTTTGCCTTTCAGGAACTGGCATACCACTATGTTCTAAGGTGCACGTAAGGAGTAAGGAATGTCTTGAATTAGTAAATACCTTTGAAGAACTCTTCAAGTTAGGTACCATTGAGGACACAGAAACAAAAGGATACTTTCTGTTCTGCCCTCTAATCTTGAGGATTTTAAAATTTTGTTAGAGAAGACCTGAATGACTTACATTATTCTAAGTAACAATAGAAGATAACATTAGGTCACTCTGCTCTATTCAGGGAACAGTGTTACTAGCTTTCTGCCTCCATGAATTCCTAACTGCCTCTGAAACATCGATCAAACAGAGACCCCCAAATGCTAACTATATACAATATATTTGAGAGGAACAATTGTTGGTGAAATGGTCTATTTTCTCTTTTAGTAGCACTGCTGTTTTAGATTTTTCACTGTTTTCGACTGCTATTTCAGCTTATGATTTTTTCACCACTTTCTTAGGGCTCCTATGATTCATTAATTTGCTTTACTTTATATACCTTGCGTCTTAGGTAGCCCGTCATGCCAGGCCTGTATTTCCAGTTGCCTCTGCAGTATCTCTAATGGCAGCTTTGTCATATGAAACACAATGGGAATATATAGACCACACTAAACCAAGCTAGATCCGGAGTCAGGGATTGTAGATCCTGATTCTGTATTCATTATCAAGTATCTGCACGTAAAAATTTAACTTCAAGTTTCTAGATTTCTTTCTTTATAAGGGGTATTATTTAACTTGATGACTTAAGGTATTTCTAATTTTAGAACTTCACGTTTTTCTGCATCAAATTTAACATCTTTCTTCTAAAACGTACTTGACTTTCCAATTATTCCCTTTCTCCTATGACGATTCCATTCACTTCTCTAGCATCATCTTGGACCTGGATCCATTCCCTTATCCTTTAATTCCTATACAGAATTATACGGTTTCCTATTTCTCTGTTCACATGTGTTGATTTTACCTCACAGTATGTAACCCCATTTCTAGTTTTACAGCCTACCTGTGGCATTTGGTCAAAAAAATTAACACACAAATAACTGAACCCAAATCCATGACACCATGATGTACTAGGAAATCCAGTTTTCCAGGAATGTGAATTTAACAAAAAAATCAAAATTGAGCAGAACTGGATTGGGATAAATATGTTGTATGTCTATGTATTAGTATAACTGAAGATTAATTTTTAAGATTTAAAGACAGAAACAGATGGGGATTTTCCCCTGTAAATTCACAGACCTTTATACAGTAACAACAGAGAAAGAAAAAACAAAACAAAAAAATCAAATGCTGATTTAGGTCCTCCTGAAGCCCAATGGCAAGAAAAGAGAGGCTCCCTTATCAAGAAAACTAGTTTTCTGAATCTACTGTGTTATGAATCTAACTAGAAGTTATATATGTTATGACTCCAAATAGAGTTTGATAGTACGAGGGGGATGAAATATTTCTAATACCTTGTGGGTATCCAGCCTGCATGTTTATGGGGTCCCGCCAGGTAAAATCTTAATTCTTGTTGTGGGTGGCATGTATTCAGCCACCTGGCAACTGAGATACATGTAACTCAATCCTTGTAACAGATACCGTGAAAACCTGTTAGACACTTCTATTTCAAATGTAGCATTTCCAACAAAATTTTTAGTTTTTTCAACTTTCCAGAACAGAATAAGAGTTTTCAGCTACAGTCATCACTTGTATATTAGTCTACCAAAATTTAAATTGCTGTATTATAATCAAGCTGCATCAGTAAGCTTATCTAGTGACTACAGACTACCAATTCAAGTTAAGTCTGGAGACCAAATAAAGTCTAGTTATAAAGGTACATTTACCTAACAAGTTTCTGACACCATTAAGGATATTATTAGAAGCTCTTACCAAATTTTTTTTCATTTTAGATTCAGAAACATTTGCCCTCATAATTTCAAACTTATCAAGTCATTTGAGTCACTTTCATAACTGGAATCACTGTTAGGAACAGTTTGAAAAGATTGCCAAAAAGGAAAAAAAGAAAAGAAAAAGAACAGCTATGGCTAAATGTCCCAAATGATCATCTCACTGGTGATACATACACATACCTAAGCCATGTGAACCTTAGGCTCAAATCAATTGAGAGACTTAATTAAAAAAAATTCCAAACCATGTGTCGTAAAAGATTTAAATGAAACTAAAAATAAGTGAGTTTTTGCTTAAACAATTACCATATAATCCTTTCCCCACCAGGAAAAAAAAAGATAAACAAGTCCATTTATTTGTTCACAAAATGGAAATTACTTGGTTCAAAGAATAAAAACTCCCAACTACATTCAGCTATCATTCCAATGAAAGAAAATTAAAACCTAACGTACTATCCCTATTACTTAATAATCAAGGAACAAACTTCCTTGGCATTAGTGAATTACTACTACACAGCATTAATTTCATGCTTGTCTACTCTTGTAAGCTGTGAATGGTTACACCGAGTTTGGGAGCAGAAAAGAGTTAGAATAGGGTCAGGAAGCTCCTTGAAAAAACTGAGAAAATAATAAATAATTCAGAGCATTTAATGCAATTAAGCAAGACTTTTAATGCCAACAGGGTTTGTAAACATCATGATTATGTCTGGGGTCTCATCTTTATGGGCACAAGACTGTTAAAGTCTACAGCACTTTCATAACCCTTCTTTAAAACATTTTTTAATGTTTATTTTTGAGAGAGAGAGCGAGCACATGCAAGCAAGAGAGGGACAGGGAGGGAGGGAGACACAGAATCCAAAGCAGGCTCCAGGCTCCAAGCTGTCAGCACAGGGCCCAGTGCAGGACTCAAATCCACAAACTGTGAGATCATGACCTGAGCCAAAGTCGGATGCTTAACTGACTGAGTCACCCGGGCACCCTTGCATAACCCTTCTTTAAAAAAACTATTGAAAAGTGACTGGATGAGATGTCTCAAGTTCAATTTGAAAGGCTTAGGGATTTATTAAAGGCAATTTATTTCTGATCATGTTAATTCCCCCAGCCAAAGCTTTTAAAATTCATTTTACACTCAACTGGTTAAAACTGAGGAACATGGACAAGTGGAGAAAGATACAAACCTGTAAGGAAATCTTGGGTGTTCCTTAAAAAATTTTTTTTGATTGTTTCCCTCTGATTGCACTTCATCTATAATGACCTTCCCTAAGTTTTTATTTACATTCATTGGCTTAGTCCATAATGTAGCACTGATGATCCAGGAAGGTTTTATGCTCTAATAAACTGCTTGCAGAGGTGCCAGCACTTACTGAAATCATTTTAACTTTGTGTCTGTATGCCCCTGAGGACTTTGCCGTTTGTGTTGATGTCCCATATTGTGATCGGAAAAACTAGCAGAACCGCATCTCTGTGCAGGGGAGTGTTCAGCAGGTCGTTATCCTGATTTTGCTGTTGACTACTTGTACACCATTCTTAAAATCTGTTCTTCATTCTCTATGAAAATGACCTTGTCCTCAGCTCCTGATGGGACTCCAAAACACACCATCATCTTTACATTTGATGATCGTTATGGGCGCACTTGAAACCACCCGAAAATAGAACACCATGAGATTCTACGTGTCTGTGCGCCCATCCGTCCATCTCTTCTTAACTTTCCACCTCCCTAAATTCAAGAAGAAAAGGAGAGGGATCTGGACATTAGTTCAATCAAACATGATGACCAATTCTGGTGTGACAAGGATGTATGTTTACATATAAAATAAAGTACAATTCCGTCCATTGCATACTCCATGCACGTACATACCTCAGACATGTTGTGGGCTTGGTTCTAGCCTACAATGAAGTAAAGGCCATAACAAATTTAGTCAAGTGAATTTTTTGGCTTCCCAGTGCATGTACGATAGCTACGCTCATGATATACTGTAGTCTATTAAGTACACAATAACATTAGATCTAAAAAATGTACATACTTCAATTAAATATCTCAATACAAAATACTTTTGCCTAAAAAGTGCTCATCACCTTCGCTTTCAGCAAGCCATAGTCTTCTTGCTGTTGGTGGAGGGTCTTGCCTCCATGTTGATAGCTGCTGACCGATCAAGGTGGTGTTTGCTGACAGCTGGAGTGGCAGTGGCAATTTCTTAAAATGAGGTTTGTCCCATCAATTAGCTCTTCCTTTCACAAAGGATTTCTTTGTAGCATGTCATGCTGATGGCATTTTACTCACAGAATTTCTTTCAACATTGGAGTCCATCCTCTCCACACTGCTGATGATTTATCCTCTAAGTTCACCAGGAACAGATTCCATCTCAGGAAATCACTTTCTTTGTCTACAACTAGCAAATCCTCATCCATTAAAGTTTTATCATGGGATCACAGCAATTCAATCACATCCTCAGGACCCACTTATTATTCTAGTTCTCTATTTCCACCACATCTGCATTTACTTCCTACACTCAAGTCTGGAACCCCTCAATGTCACCCGTGACAGTTGAAACCAACTTCTTCCAAACTCCTGGTCATGCAGATATTTTGACTTCTTCCCATGAATCAATGAATTATAAATGTTCTTATGGCATCTAGAATGGTGAACCCTTACCAGAATGTTTTCGATTTACTTTGGTCAGATCACAGAGATCATGTTCCATGGCAGCTGTGTCCTTATGAAAAGTATTTCTTAAATAACAAGACATCAAAGTTGAAATTACCCCCTGATCCATAGGCTGCAGAATGACTGTTATGTTAGCAGGCATGAAAACATTCATCTCTTTGTACATCTCCATCAGAGCTCTTGGGTGACGAGGTGCATTGTCAATAAGCAGCAGCAGTATTTTTTCAAGGAATCTTTTTCTGAGCAGGTCTCAAGAGTGGGCTTAAAATAACCAGTGAACTATGTGGCAAACAGATGTGCTATCATTCTCATGCTTTGCTGTTCCGTTTGTAAGCACAGGAAGAGTAGATGTAGCATAATTTTTAGGGGCCCTGGGATTTTCAGGATGTTAAGTGAACACTGGCTTCTACTTAAAGCACCAGTTACATGAGCCCCTCAACAGACAGTCACCCTACCCTCTGAAGCTTTGAAACCAGGTATTGACTTCTGCCTAGTTAATAAAGCTCTAGAAGACATCTTCTTCCAATGTACAGCAGTTTCATTTTACACTGAAAACCTATTGCTTGGTGTAACCACCTTCATTATTTATCTGGGATAACTTTCTATTTCACATTTTACCTTTGTTACAGAAACGACATCTTTCTTTAAACGTCATGAACAACTTCTGGTAGCTTCAAACTTGCCTTCTGCAGCTTCCTCACCTCTCTCAGCCTTCATAGAGTTGAATGGAGTTAGGGCCTTGCTCTGGAGTTAGGGCCTTGCTTTCCTTTAAGAGAATGTCATGTCTGGTTTGATCTTCCATCCAAATCACTACCATAGCAACATATAAGAAGATTGTTTAGCTTTCTTATTCACATGTTTTCTGGAGTGACAGTTTATTTCAACAACTTCTTTGCACTCACAACTTGGGTATTTGGTCCAAGAGGCCTAGGTTTCAGTCTGTCTTGCCTTTCAACATGCCTTCCTCCCAAAGCTTAATCACTTCTAGCTCGATTTAGAGTGAGATATGTGGGACTCTTCCTTTCACTTGAACACCCTTAGATGCCATTTTAGGGTATTAATTGGCCTCATTACAATATTATTTTGTCTCAGGGAATAGGGAGGCCCAGGGAGAGGGAAAGAGATGGGGAAGACAGCTAGTGAGTGGAACCATCAGAACATACACTACAGTTAAGTTCATTATCTTTTTAATTTTTTTAATGTTTATTTATTTTTGAGAGACAGAGAGAGACAGACCATGAGCATGGGAGGAGCAGAGAGAGAGGGATACACAGAATCCAAAGCAGGCTCCAGATTGAGTGCTGTCAACACAGAGCCCGACACAGAGCTCCAACCCACAAACCACAAGATACTGACCTGAGCCAAAGTCAGACACTTAACAGACTGAGCCACCCAGGTACCCCTTAAGTTCATTATCTTATAGAGACTTGTCTCATGGCACCCTAGAGAAATTAAAGTATTAACAAACATCACTAACCACACATCACCTTAACAAATGTAATAAAAAAGTTTCAAATACTATAAACATTACCAAAATGTGACAGAGATGAGAAAATACTTTTGGAAAGAGCACACCGTTAAACTATGCTCGATGTTTAACTTGCTTGATGCAGAGGACACTTGCTCGATGCAGAGTTGCCACAAACCGTCGATGTGGAAAAACAAACCAAACCAGTATTTGCAAAGTGTAATAAAATGAAGTATGCTTGTGTATATATTATATTTAGGAAAAAAGTCAATGTAAGCTATTTTGTTTGCTTCTGTAGATCAGGTAGAGACGGCGGGGAGAGAGTTGGGATTACAGAGCTGTCAGCCTTGTTCAAGACCATAGGTTTGCCAAATGCCTGGCATTGAACCGAGCTGCATCGGGGTCAAAACCTGTGTTTGGCAAACAAAGTTTTTAACTATACTTAAAAAAAACCATGAAATACATAAAAGTCTGGAAGTCAGTAAAATATATTTTTGTTTATTAATGCTTTCTATAGAATGCTGAAAATTTTACACTAATTCAATAATTTGTTGAAACAATCTGGTAACCCTTTCAGTTCCAAGCAAGTGCCTCACATAAAGTGCCTATGCTTCTGTAAGCTAGAATTTATACAGAACAGAATGGAACACAAGGCCAGGTCAGGATTGCTAGGGAACCTAGCAAAAAGGGAAGCCTGAGAACGTCTTCTGCCAGGAGCAGAGAAGGGTGATCAATGCAGAGACTGGCAATCAGGTTAGGGATAAGCAGGGATGCTGGTCAGAGGGCAGGTGATTTACAGTGAATACCAAGATTGTTACTCACAGTTAGATCTCCTATGTCACTTATGAAGGGGTACAGAAGGCCTGGCCAGGTGGAAATGCCCAGGGTAAGGTTGAAAACTGAACTGATTTAGTCATACACAATGGTTCTTAAGCTTGGCATCTTTGCCCTGAAGAAGTTTGTATGAAAATTAACTATTCTCCCTATCTCTCAAGTGAAAAACTGTCATATGTCCATGTATTCATTAAATTTAATTGGCAAATGAGCTTAAATATAGCCTCTTTTGAGCTCTCTAGGAACTCCCAGCTCCTGCTTTTTAGGTATTTCAATCATCACCTTGCATAAAAAGGTGACTTGAAGAAAATTACAAGACCCTAGATACAGAATTCTCTCAGCCTTAAAGCCAGCCTCGGGCAAACAAAGTCCTCCAATGTTCTGGATGTAACACAGAACAATTTAGAGATTTAACCTACGCCTTCAAATCTAAAGCAAAAAATGTATAACTTTCCTGGATTCTTATACCTTACACATGCATGGGTTGGAGAAGCTGTCTAAAAATATATTCTTAGCCATATGCTTCAGATGCTTTTAATTTTAAGAAAAAAACCCCACATTTTAATATTTCATGCTAGTTAAAAGGCACTATGTTCTCCAATACAAACCCCATATCTAACAGCATGCTAATTACCAAAGCCTTGATTATTAATTAAAGTTATGAAAACAAAAGCATTTGTAGTATGTACCCCTAGAGTATAAGCTTCCTACTTATAATTCCAACAAACCATTTCATCCTTAGCTTAAGCTTCACTATCACACACATCACAGTGTATATGTGGATGCATTTTATCATTCCCATTTTAGTATATATGCTGTCAAAGTGAGCCCTATACTGATGCATTTTAAAGAATGTTATAGACCTATCAGTTAAGCTGGAAAAAAATCACCTAAAAATCAGTTAACCTTTCCCACATGTATTTGTTTAAATGTTTTTTCTGTAATTCTTCTGTGGAAACATGTCATATTATTTAATACTTCTATTTAAAGTAGTAGTTGCTTTTTACAGCACAACACTTCACAATCTCAGATTCCAGAATTTCTACAAAGTTCAGATGTATGCTTTTTTTATAATCTTAGAACATTAAAAACTTCTCTTTCATTTAACTACCCAAAATAAAGTTCTGCAATCATTTCTCATGTGAAAAGTTCTAAGTTCTGAACTAAGTTCAGAGAAGTTAGTTTATTACACATTTCCATACTCCATCTCCAGAGATTCACCATCAACTGATTTTGGGGTAAGATACAGATATTGTTTTCCAAGTTCCCCAGAAGGATCTATTCTGCAGCCAAGGTCGAGAAACTCAGTGCTGTTTAGAAACCTGGTGGAGGGAATTATATTCTAAGCTTTTAAATTTTAATAGGTAAAAATCGAATTGCCTTCTTGCTAAAAATTCAGGGCAAAGCCACAAAAATTCTTAGTAAATAGCTCTCAGTTATCACCAATGAAGCTGTATTTTTAACCACAACCCCTGTTCTGACTCAGGAGGTTGGAACACTCACAACTTAAAAAGCAATATTGCATAATATTTGGCAAAGAATATTGTGAGCCACAGTGGCTCGGTATAGATTTGTTAAATTGAATATTGAAGGAGAGAGCCAAATTCTGTTAAGTGATCCCACAGGTAGTAACAATCTCAAGAGTTTGGCTAGGGTACCAACTAAATGGTCTTTAGGGGTGAAGCAAAGTTCTATGAGATTAAGGGCAAAGGCACAAGCTCTTACTGGAGGTGGCAGAGTAAGACAAAACCATAGGAACACATCAACGCGAACAGTGGACAGCTGATGTTTTATACAACTAGTCTCTATTCCTACTCTAGCACTTCTGCAATTATGGTCCACGGACCACATCAAGCCAAACACTCAAGAACTTGTTAAAATACAAATTAATGGAACTTCTTGCAAACCCATTACACATCAGAAACTATGACAATGGGGCCCAGCAATGTTTTAACAAGCTTTCCTATTCATCCTGACATACACACAGGTTGGAGAATCATTGCCCTATTCTTTTCATAAGAATTCTTTTAATATAAGCTCCCCAGTTTTCTTGTAGGAAACCATCCTTCTTGCAAATTAAGTCTACATCTTCTGAAAGTGGGGACCCCACCTCATTCCTTACCTCAGGACTGTATGGGTAAACCAGCAGCCCCAAAGTTGCTTTATTCTAGGTCTCAACATTGAAACAACAATCAGCAACACCTATCAGTAAGGAGGCTGAAAAGGAAGACCAACTCTTAAAGCAGAAGCAAGGGATGGAGAAGTTCCTGGAACATCATTTGAGCCTCAGGACTAAGTTAGTCTACCCTTCTCAATAGGAGGTAATAAATTCCTTTTCATTAAAAAAGTTTGAACTGGGATCCTGTTACTTGCAGTTAGAGTAAGTGTGACTAACACACAGAAGCCAATATAGAAAGCAGATTAATGATTGACCCAGAAAATACAAGTCACAGAAGGGTATCAGTACAGCCTTTATGTGCTAAGGGTTCAGGCCAAACAGATGGAGAGTCAGAAACTGGCTCCAGGTCAGACCAGGGTTTGGGGCTACAGTTGCAGTCTGAATATATAAGTATTTAGGTATTTGGTGCATGTGTGTGTCAGGCTGGCTTAAATGGTTCCAAGTAGGAAACAGTAACTATTGTGCCTTCCCATATAGCTTGCCTGTGTTTTCCTGGGATGCTATGCCAAGGAAATGGAGTCCTGGCCTGATCAAAAACGTGGTTTCTTTTTTTTCTTTTTTTTTTTAATGACTAACTCCTTATGTGGTAGGAACATCATTTCTGTGTATCCCTTGCTTGTGAGAACCTTTACACTAAATACAAAATAACTGACATTTTTGGTACACTGCAATTGCATTCAATCCAATCACACACAATCAGGATACCCTTCACATTCACAAGACTATGGCTTTCAATTCTTTGATCAAAACATGATTCAGCCTGTGTCAGGTGGTTACCATAGGACTGCTGAAATCACAGAAGCATTTTTTTTTTTAGTCTTCAAAATTGCAGTTGTCTGTAAAAAAGTTTCTGAAGAATTATTGGCTTCAGCGATGCTCACCAAGAAGTGCTATTTCGAGTCCTTCAGGAGCATCCACCATCTTCACGGGGCTGTTTTCACCACATCCCAGCAGTGCCACCTTCTGCAACCACCCGAGGTCATCGTTACACAGGGTCATTACCAAGCGTTTTTTTTTTTTTTTTTTTTTGAGAAATGTGCTTTCCACTTAGAGATTGACAAGGGTTTTATGTAGTTATTGTTAATATTTTAGCCCCCTGTTATTTTTATTTGGATAGATTCCAGATACTCTGTACAGCTGACTCTTGAAAAACACTAAGGTTAGAGACACTGAACCCACACTTAGTTGAAAAATCTGTGTGTTGGGACTCCTGGGTGGCTTACTTAGTTAAGTGGCTGACTTTGGCTCAGGTCATGATCTCATGGTTTGGGAGTTTGAGCTCGGTGTTAGTCTCTCTCCTCTCAGCACAGGGCCCACCTCAGATGCTCTGTACCCTTCTCTCTGCCCCTCCCCCACTTGCACACCCACTCGCTTTCTCTCAAAAATAAACTTTATGGGCGCCTGGGTGGCGCAGTTGGTTAAGCGTCCGACTTCAGCCAGGTCACGATCTCGTGGTCCGTGAGTTCGAGCCCCGTGTCAGGCTCTGGGCTGATGGCTCAGAGCCGGGAGCCTGTTTCCCATTCTGTGTCTCCCTCTCTCTCTGCCCCTCCCCCATTCATGCTCTGTCTCTCTCTGTCCCAAAAATAAATAAACGTTGGGAAAAAAAATTTAAAAAAAAAATAAATAAACTTTAAAAAAATTAGGGAAAAAAAGAAAAATCTGTGTATAACATTTGACTCCCCCAAAACTCATCTACCAACAGCCTGCTGTTGATTGGAAGACTTACTGATAATAGTTAATATTTTGTATATTATACACTATATTCTTACAGTAAAGCTACAAAAGATGTTAAGATAATCATAAGGAAAATAAAACACATTTATAGTACTGTATTTGAGAAAAGTCTGTGCTTAAGTGGGTCTGCATAGTTCAAACTTGTGTTATTCAAGGTCAACTATATTTTTAAGGAAGAATAGGCCAGATTTAGAAATACAGAAGTTTCCCTTTTGGCCCCTTCTGTTTTAACAGCTTACCACTTTTACAGACTCTTAACTACACACAGAACTGAAGAGACTGCTGTGGACGCCATATACTTGTGATTGTTAATATTTGCAGATAATTTATATGTGCCAGATACTCTCACTTTTGTACACATTACCTCATTTCTGTTCATAGTAATCCCATAAGCTAGGTAATATCTTCATTTCACAGACAAAGAAACAGAAATGTAGAGAGGCTAACTAACTTGTTCATGCATATAGTGAGTTAGGATTTGAACTCTGGCTGTCTGACTTGAGAACTCATGCTTTTGACATTATTACTTAATAGAATTACACAGACTACATAGGCTTTTCTCAATATATAAACTGTTTATACATAGAAATGTAACTTAACTGTAAACCACATGAGGCAAGAGACCATGACCTGTTTCTCTTTTCTGGAACATGGTAAGTCCAATCAGTATTTATCACATAGAAGGCAATTGGTAATTATTTATGAGCAAATGTTATGAACAGGGTTTAGGTTACTACCAAGTACAGAGTTGATGTTGGAGGATAGGCCCAAATGTGATTGGATAATTCTAAGGCATACAACTTTATAATTTCTGAAAGATGATTCAATACATATGGAAGATTCTACAATATTCCATTTTGAAATTTGCTTAATAAGCTACTTTGACAATACATTGAAGGCTTATTGTTTTTTCTGATAATCTAACCTCTTGGGAACATTGAGAAGGTGCTGAATTCTAACTTGGGAGTTCTTTACCCTGAACATCTATTCATTGTAGAAATCTTATCTAATGCACTCCTCTTGACAGGTAATCATTCAGCTTCTATAGAACATTTTGAGTGACAGAGAACCCATTACAACCTAAGGCAATTCACTCCATGTTTGAGCAACCTTAATTGTTTACAAAGTTCTTTCTTGTAGTTGGCTGAAATCTCCTTTCTTGCAACTTCTTCTCATTGTTCTTAGTTTTGTCCTCTAGAGCTACTCTGAGTGACTGTCAAGACAGGTCTATATGGCAGTCCTTCAAATATTTAAAGGCAGCAATAATGTCCCCCTAGATCTTTTGTGCTCCAGGCTAAAAATCCCCAATTCCATCAAACATTTCTCATGATGCATGCATAGTTTTAGCATTCTCCTAGCTGGTTTGCCTCTAAAAACCATCCTCTGACAGAGGAGGATTTACCACGATGCTAAGGGCTTTAGGCTACACCTGTACAGGCTGCTTCCACAGTCTTGGGGGATCACTGAGCAGTGTGTTTACACAGGATTATGTTTTCTAAAACTAACTAAGGTAAGATATTTAAATCCTAGTTGATTAAGACTAACTTCTCCTACTTTAGGTGAAAATGTCCGGTGGCTTTGGAAAATGCCACAGGTGTTTTTGGATTTTGCTAGTTGGAGATATCTTTCAGAGGTTTAGTGGGATATACATGTGTGTTTTTCTATGCCAACTCCTGGCATCCTAACTTGAGAAAATTGAAGACAACCTGGTTCATGAATATCATCAGTTCAGAGGGTATTTAAAATTAGTGAGTGTTTAATAAAACTTGAAATGACTGGAATCTTGCAGCTCATATATGAATGAGACTTAAGAATAGATTATCTAAAGTTGCCAATAATCCTAAACATTTAGACCACATTACCACTGACTTGTGAAGCTAACAAAAAAAAAAAACTTCCTAAGTAATCAATAATAACATTTCAATAAACCATGCTAGAAGGCTGAATTAATTCATCTACAAACTGCTTTTTATATAGAGAGGTAAGCTAGGCTGTATGGTCAACACATTGTAGAAATGTGTCAGGTAGTTAATGCAATTTTATTTTTTAAACTTACTTTAGAGAGAGAGACAGCATGTGAGCAGGGTAGAAGGAGGGGGGCAAGAGAGAGAGATAGGGAGGGAGGGAGGGAGGAGAGGGAGAGAGAGAGAAGGAGAGAGAAGGAGAGAATGAATCTTAACCAAGCTCCACACTCAGCACAGAGCTCAATGTGGGATTCAGTATCATGACTCTGAGATCTTGACCTGAACTGAAATCTAACATCAGATGCTCAACTGGTTGAGCCACCCAGGTGCCCTTGAAATTTTATTTTTAAGTTTTGTTAAATTTGTGGCATTTGTCAGCTTACCATTTGGGATTTCTCATTTTTATATTTAGTTTGAATTTTTAATCTGTAATTTTTAAAAGGCTCAAAATTGTCTAAGTTTTATTCTCTACAGAACCTGGATCCACTCTACTCTCAGAAGTCTGAACAGAAATACCGCAACGGGACTTGTACTGATTCAATCTGGATTCCATCAGCTTTTCTGGCAGTCTTGCCATACTGATCACAAAATTGCTGAATCAGAATTTTGGAGTTGAGTATAACCTCAAAGATCATCTAAACCCAATGGTCATTCTATGTTCAAATCCCTGTTGATTCCCCTGCCAGGCAGGCCATAGTCTAATGCTTCCTGCGACAGCAAAGTCATTAGGTCTGGTGGAATCCATTATATCTTTGAACACCTCTAAATTTCAGAAACTTTGAACAATGCCTCTTGTTGAACATGGTGTAAAGTTAAATCTCTCTACATTTTATCCAAACCTCATTTTTTCAAATTTTATTTAATTTGAGAGAGGGAGTGCACACGCATTTCCTTCAGGGGCTAAGGAAGAGGGAGAGAGACATTCCAAGCAAGGTCAGCACTGCCAGCATGATGCAGGGCTCACCCACAAACTGTGAAACCGTGACCTGAGCCAAAATCCAGAGCTGGGGACTTAACTGACTGAGTCATTCAGGAGCCTCTCAATCTTATTTTTATTTTTTTTATATGAGATTTATTGACAAATTGGTTTCCATACAACACCCAGTGCTCATCCCAAAAGGTGCCCTCCTCAAAACCCATCACCCACCCTCTCCTCCCTCCCACCCACCATCAACCCTCAGTTTGTTCTCAGTTTTTAACAGTCTCTTATGCTTTGGCTCTCTCCCACTCTAACCTGTTTTTTTTTTTCCTTCCCCTCCCCCATGGGTTCCTGTTAAGTTTCTCAGGATCCACATAAGAGTGAAACCATATGGTATCGGTCTTTCTCTGTATGGCTTATTTCACTTAGCATCACACTCTCCAGTTCCATCCACGTTGCTACAAAAGGCCATATTTCATTTTTTCTCATTGCCACGTAATATTCCATTGTGTATATAAACCACAATTTCTTTATCCATTCATCAGTTGATGAACATTTAGGCTCTTTCCATAATTTGGCTATTGTTGAGAGTGCTGCTATGAACATTGGGGTACAAGTGGCCCTATGCATCAGTACTCCTGTATCCCTTGGATAAATTCCTAGCAGTGCTATTGCTGGGTCATAGGGTAGGTCTATTTTTAATTTTCTGAGGAACCTCCACACTGCTTTCCAGAGCGGCTGCACCAATTTGCATTCCCACCAACAGTGCAAGAGGGTTCCCGTTTCTCCACATCCTCTCCAGCATCTATAGTCTCCTGATTTGTTCATTTTGGCCACTCTGACTGGCGTGAGGTGATACCTGTGTGTGGTTTTGATTTGTATTTCCCTGATAAGGAGCGATGCTGAACATCTTTTCATGTGCCTGTTGGCCATCCAGATGTCTTCTTTAGAGAAGTGTCTATTCATGTTTTCTGCCCATTTCTTCACTGGGTTATTTGTTTTTCGGGTGTGGAGTTTGGTGAGCTCTTTATAGATTTTGGATACTAGCCCTTTGTCCGATATGTCATTTGCGAATATCTTTTCCCATTCCGTTGGTTGCCTTTTAGTTTTGTTGGTTGTTTCCTTTGCTGTGCAGAAGCTTTTTATCTTCATAAGGTCCCAGTAATTCACTTTTGCTTTTAATTCCCTTGCCTTTGGGGATGTGTCGAGTAAGAGATTGCTACGGCTGAGGTCAGAGAGGTCTTTTCCTGCTTTCTCCTCTAAGGTTTTGATGGTTTCCTGTCTCACATTCAGGTCCTTTATCCATTTTGAGTTTATTTTTGTGAATGGTGGGAGAAAGTGGTCTAGTTTCAACCTTCTGCATGTTGCTGTCCAGTTCTCCCAGCACCATTTGTTAAAGAGGCTGTCTTTTTTCCATTGGATGTTCTTTCCTGCTTTGTCAAAGATGAGTTGGCCATACGTTTGTGGGTCTAGTTCTGGGGTTTCTATTCTATTCCATTGGTCTATGTGTCTGTTTTTGTGCCATCAATCTTATTTTTAAAATAATTTTATTGAGATATAATGCACTCACCAAAGTTAGCACTTCAAGTGTACAATTCATTTTTTTAAGCAAAGTTACGGGGTTGTGTAACCATGACTACTGTATTATTCTGTAACATGTCTGTACCCCATGAAAGAAACTGTGTTCCCATCAGTAGTGAATCCTATTTCCTCTACCTGCATCCCCGCTAAGCCCTAAGCCATCACTGTACTCCTTTAATTTCGTATTAATTTGCCTATTCCAGAAAATTCATACAAACAGAGTCACAGAATATGTAGTCTTTTCTGACTAACTTCTTTCAGTTAGCATCATGTTTGCAAGGTTCATCTTCTCATTTTGTATTTTTAACCTTTTTTCTTAAACTTGTATCAAGGACTTTACATTCATCTCCATTTAATTTTATCTTTTTAGTGATGGATAGTGCTCCAACATATCAAAAATAATTTTAACTTGCCAACATACCCTTCAAATAATTATTCTTTTACTAATGATGGTTTATCCTGTGTCAGCCTTATTACTGGTGGAAGAGAAAATTACAGTAACTGTCACTTATACAGCCCTTACTTTACATCAAACAAGGGTTACCTACCCTCTTGTTTATATTATAACCATATTGTAAGGTATTATTATTCCCATCTCATAAATAAAATTAAAAAACAGACTTACCTACCTAAGTCACTTGCCAAAGTTCATGCAGCCAGGAAGGTGCTGAACTGAGGTTCAAACCCAGGTCTGTCTGACCCTGGAGCCCATACTTCAAACCCATAGACTTCATGATCTCCCATGACTCTCTTTAATTCTCAGTAACAATATGCACAAGTATTATTATATACCATTCTCTGTCAATCTATTATTTCATGCTGTGTGGTTCTCTGAAAACCAATAAAATAGGTAATGTGATCTCTGTTATACAGTTAAAGTACCATAAGTTCAAAGGGGTTAGACAATCTAAGTTTACTTAGCTCGTGAGTCATGAAGTTATTGCAGGCATCCAAGTGTACTAATGCCAAAGCCTTTGCCATTTCCCTAAAATTACTCCACCATTTGGGTTTTATAATAGGTCAATTCTCTAGTAATGTCCCAGGAAAGATCATTAGTTGGTAAGTCATCTGGAGCACTCATTCTGGTGCTACATTTGAGTTCTTGAAGCTTACTGTTAAAAATAGCTATCAGCATTGCCATGTGTTTATACCTATGTATACATATAAATATGACTCGTGTGTGTATGTATACATATATGTATGTACCTATTCCATATTCAGATACATTCAGATACCTTAATACATGTTTGGGTATATAGTATAAATTAACCTAGTTATTTGGTCTACAACTGAGTGAATAAATAAAATCTCACTGCTGACAGATTTCTGTTCCAAAGATGCCAGTACTTGGATGAAAAATTCAGCATATCATATTCAATCTGTTTGTTTGCTTCAGTCTGGGAAATTTTTCATTTTTAAAAGTACATCTCTAGGAAATCCTTTTGATGGTAAGGTGGGACTAGGAGTGGATCATGGTGTTCCATGTTGACATCATGTGTTCATATGCCCATTTTATTACAAAGTTTAATATGAACAAATTCCAATATGAAAAAGGAAAGTTGTATCATATAAAAGCAACATGAAGTCCAAGGCGGGTAGATAGGAGATAGGACTTGGCTCAAGCCATCAGTCAGCCCCATAAAGCCTAGTGTATTTGTGGATTTATTTAGGCCATCTTTTAAGGGTTACATAACATTACTTTTCAAATGTTACAACCACAAATTATATAGTTACAGTACAGAAAAATGCTCAAAGTCTACAAACTTCTAGCTATTAGGATTAAAAATAGTGATAGCTATACCCACAACGGTTCATTTTAAGAGATTTTAAATTATGTTAGCATCATTATCAATTATTTCTGGAATGAGTCTTAGAGGAAAAATTCTTCTATGCAAGTGATTTTTTTAAATCTCACACTTCACAAAATTGACACCATTGTTTTTTCAAGTTACTACCCGGCACCTTTGGCTTTTTTGAAATATGGTAATTGTCCCCCATATGGCCATATTGGATTTAAGCCCTTTGTTTTGTGAGATATCCCAAAGTAAGTGTACAGATACAAATGATACACAATTTTTTTTGTAGTTTTCCATTATATATTATAAAACCCTACAAACACTGATGTTATGATACAAATTCAGCAGGAGTGGATAAAATATTTATCTTTGATCACTGTGCCAAAGACAATCAAGTTATCAAAATTTAGAAAGGGCATTAGAGACCAAAGCAATTTAACATGTTCCTTTCATCTTCTATCTGTATCTCTTGTGAAAAATAAACGCTGTCTTTTTTATCTTCCATTATATAAAACATGCTGTCTATAGTGTTGGCCTCATGTCTTTGAAAGTCTGTTTTTGAAAATTCCAGAATTAAATGTAGAGCTAGGTTTAAATTTTATTAGTCTGTTGAAACTTAATACAGTATGAACAAGCCAACAAAATACTTATGCAATAGAGTGTTGCCTAGTGACAACTTTATATGTGTGCCTTTTGCCTTCTGGAAGCTATTTTCAAGGTTGTTCTAAATCTGTGGAATGTTTTATGAAATCACTAATTTCCTAGACCTACAAGGAGTAGTTCAAAATTTCTACCATTATATTTGTTGTTGTTAAAAATGATTAATAAAAGTCATTTTTAAATATCATGTTATATCATCTTTGTAAAAATACTGGTTTCTTCTCAATTCTCTCAGAAGTTCTCCTAAGCCTTACTACAAAACAAAAAACAAGGAGTCTTTTATGTAATATCCTGGCCTTCTTGATACATAGAATACTGTGGAGATAACTGAATGGCTGAAGATACTAAACCAGTAATGAAGGTTGGATAAACTTAATGCCCTCCAGCTTATATTTCTCTCTGCCCCTAGAGCAATAGGATTCTCATAATTTTAGCCTTTACCTTAAATGACTTTGGAGTATGGAAGGATATACGTTTTTATATATTTAATGTATACTGACTTTTATTTGTGTTAATTCAAATGGGCCCATAGGATTTCTTTGCAATGATTTTGGAAGGAAATTTACACAAGCTTCAAAATCACATAATGCCACTAAATCATCTGTCAATCATTTCCTTTACAGGGATATTGGTTTTGGTTCCTGGTTAACTGAAATACACGTGTTCTCATGTGAAAAGAATGCGTGGGAAAGAATTACCACTGTGCATGTGAACAATAAGGTCCTATCATCCCAGAGTTTAACACAGCCCAGGGAAACGCTGTTATCCATTTACTACCATGCACGCCCCCAGAATGAACTGAAGGGGGCAGTATTTACCAAGAAAATTCAGTAGGACAGTATTTTGGCAACAAACATGGGAACCTTTTAACATTATTTAACACACCAATACTTCTTGTATGCCAGCTGCCACCACCATTATATATATATATAGGTGCACACAGTACACAATGCAGAACTACTAATGGGCTCAAATTTTCACATATCATGGGTTATATTATAGATTATGTTCATAGATAATATCAAGGTGGGTTTTTTTTGTTTGTTTGTTTGTTTGTTTTGTCCAAACAAGTGTCATCCAACAGGTCTGGCTCAAGTTTAGCAAACTATTTGTTTTTCTAGCAAACACAGTCTCTGGAAATTCCCTCACAGGAAGGATGTTGGTTTTCATACAGTCACAATTGTTTCTCCTTTCAATTATGTTAATGTGCAAAGATAGCATAGACATACGTCTCTAGGCTGCCTTTTCATCCAAAAGCCTTCTTCTGTTTCAGGTTTCTTCTAGCCCTTAGTAAGGAAAGAATTTCCCTTAATAGAAAATAAATCCTTAGACTTGTGCTACAAGCAGTCAGCAATTTACGTCTGTTATCTTATTACAATGTATCAAACACAGTTTATCATTTGGAAATAACTGTATGTGAATTAATGTGATGGTGAGGTTAGTGTATGAGCATCTAACTTCCTCCATGTGATACAGCATCCAATAAAACAGAATGATTAAGAACATCTGCACAACTGGGATTTCTGGTTATCCTGCCAAAAACTAAACAAAGAACAAACCACATTATGTAAGTATGTATCTGCTCCTTCTGTAACAGTAGCCACACCACCCTAATTTGCCTGTTCCAGAAAGTTTGTAATTTTTAAACCACTTCTCTTTACCCAAGATAACCTTATTTGCAGGGAAAAAAAAATCCCTGGTCTCCTACTTCTACTACTAAACTATTTTATTCTTCAATCTAAAAGACAACCCTTGGGCAGAATTTCAGTTAGATGAGGTATTGTTTCAAAGACAGAATTTAAGGAGGTAAAGATTTTGGGTGGGAGATCTCAATAGCTTTGTTTTATATACAGAGAAAATTCAATGAAAATACTTCCCAATCTGGTACAATCATTTCAGAGACCAAGAATTGAAACCTGGAAATGAAGACTTGCTTGTCCAAGGTCACTAAGTTGAAGAGCAGAGACTAGGACCCAGGTTTTCAAAAGCCTACTGCAGGCTTCCTCCACCAGAAACGCAGTGCATTGTTCCCAAAATGAATCCTGTCTCATGATGTTTGCGGTCTCTCAGGAAGCTCAACTGCTCAAAGACCACGTTCATGACAAGACACATAGAAAGCAGTTGTCTACTGTGGCAGACTAAGGATGCCCAAGTTTGCATGTACAGTTAGCATGACATTTCTTCTACCAATCAGGGAAGAATGAAGAAAAAGTAAAGATGGTGATGAAGGCAAAAACCAGGGGGGATAGAGAGCAGGCTCCATGAAAAATGAGTGGAAGACAGAGGTGTAGAGATAGTGGGGTGGGGGACCAGAGATAGGGAACTGGATTTCTATGTTTGCTGATACCTGAGAGGTTTCTTTTAAGCTGCCAGGAACTCACTTTTCTCAACCTCCATTTAGTGGGGCTTTTTTCCCCCTTTCTCCCCTTTCTCTCTCTGTAGGATTGCTCTTAATTCCATTTCAGCCCAAATCTGTCCATTTGTATTGATTTTGCTCACTTTGAAGATGTTAAAAATGTTTATACTTATATCACTTTATTTCTTAGTTCAGAAACCACTTAAGAATTACCATACTCCTGCAATGAGTGTGAAATAAAAGATTTAATTGAATTGCAAAAGAATTTACCTTAAAACGAAGAGCCTCCAAAATGGCAAATTTATAGGTTTGCATAATACTCCTAAGACATTTTTATTCAAGTACTAATGACAATTGTCAGTCATACATATAGTCTCCTTAAACCACCAAAGACATACCCTCTTTCTCCAGCACCTTTTCTCAGTAACTAATTTTTTTGTGATAATCTTGTTTGGCCTCATGGATACTTTAAGACAACTAAGTGCTCTTATGTTACTTTACATAACACTGTAAGGCAAATCAACCAGGTTACATATTAGCAAAGATCAAGGGTACAAGAGGCCTTATAAATATTTCTATACACTTGGTCATCAAGCATGTTGATTTCAAGGACAATGGTGAAGAATCAATCCCATATTCAATTCTAAACTATGGATAGGTGTTGCTTTGGGATAACTGTTTTTAGGAAAGAAAAAAAAAAGAAAAAAAAAGAGCAAGAAAGAAAAAGAAAAAGGAGATTCCCTTTTCACCTGTGATCAAAGGTGCTCTTTCCACTATTCTCCTTGTCCAGCTTTCTGTGTCTTTTTTTTTTTCAATTTTCTTTTTTTTTTTTTTTTTGATTTACATCCAAATTAGTTAGCATACAGTGCAACAATGATTTCAGGAGTAGACTCCTTAGTGCCCCTTACCCATTTAACCCATTGCCCCTCCCACAACCCCTCCTGTAACCCTCAGTTTGTTCTCCATAGTTATAGCTCTTCTGTTTTGTCCCCCTCCCCGTGTTTATATTATTTTTGCTTCCCTTCTCTTATGTTCATCTGTTTTGTATCTTAAAGCCTTCATATGAGTGAAGTTCTATGATATTTGTCTTAATCCTACTAATTTCACTTGGCAGAATACCCTCCAGTTCCATCTACGTAGTTGCAAATGGCAAGATTTCATTCTTTTTGATTGCCAAGTAATACTCCATTGTATATATATACCACAGCTTCTTTATCCATTCATCCATTGATGGACATTTGGGCTCTTTCCTTACTTTGGCTATTGTTGATAGTGCTGTTATAAACATGGGTGTGCATGTGTCCCTTTGAAACAGCATACCTGTATCTCTTGGAAAAATACCTAGTAGTGCAACTGCTGGATCATAGAGAAGTTCTATTTTTAGTTTTTTGAGGAACCTCCATACTGTTTCCAGAGTGGTTGCACCAGCTTGCATTCCCATCTGTGTCTTCTTCAATGAGGTTAATGAATTTAAGAAGCTCTCTGACACAGCGTATCAGGTTATAGTGATAATCTATGAGCCTTTGGATTCTCATCCTCTACAAACTACAACAACCCAACAATGCAGGAGGAAGAGCACTTTGTTCTGACTACAAAGGAGTGTAGAATATTAGCAAATTATTTTAATTATAGCACGTGTATTCATGTGGGTATTTTCATGTCATCACTCCTTCAAAAATGTTTCTAAACAAAATTTAAAAGTTCACCTGGAACCAAAGTACATCTTTCTCTTCATAGAATTCTTTGTGGAGGGGAGGGGGGAGAATTCTATGTATCCTCTGGTGCTTTAGTCCTCTGCTGTGTGAACCATCTTTAAGGTTTAAAGCACCTATGTAAACCTAGAAAGAGGATAATCTCGAAAAATGGACCAATAAATTTTAAATTAAGTTCATATTGGTAAGTCTTCATAATGAAAAATAAAAATTTTATTGACTTGAATCTGACTATAGTGGGCAGGCTGCTTGAAACTCAGTTTTGAGTTAATGCTGAAAATATTTTTTAAAAATATTCACAACAGGGAAGAGTAGAAACAAATGTAATCTTTAGTCAAAATACACAAGTTTCTCCATTATTTAGAACCTTGATTGTGCTAAGGTTTTTTTAAAAATACTTCTAGGAGTGGGCAAAGAAAAAAAACACAAAAGTAGGTAGATTAAAATATTTCTAGTTAATTCTGTGAATTGGTATATGAACATCTACTGTATTAGCGCCATCTCCAAGGTTACATGTTTATATTATATAGAGAATGAAAACATCTGTCATGTTTGTGTATACATATATTTAACATGTTTAGATTATATATTAAAATTATATAATTTAAATTATTGAATTAGGTCAGATTTATAGTAATCTAAAGCCATCATGTACCAAACCTAGAAATGCTCCATTTTCACATGGAGTCAAGGTTCTAGGGACCTCTGTAGACTACACTTCTCCATCATCCTCTAGAAGACCACCAGTCCCTGACCTTTTTCCATACACAGCTCTCAATCCCAAGCGTGGCCTGAAACAACCCATCCCCAAGGAATGTGAGGCTTCTTCTCTATTTTTCTACTCTCATGGTCCTTCCATCTAGCCATAGAGGTTCACCTTAATACCAAGATGATAAGGAGCCATCTATTACGGGATTAAGTCAACTCTTATCTAAGGCTGAAGACTGAGGTACTTACATGAAAACTAGCTTTGTGAGGACTATAGGTCACTGAACAATGACCTATCCTTTTCCATGTAATATAAGTTCAAGCTTTATGTTAAGAACATTTTTTTATCTCAACCACATTAGTAATAAACCATAGCACAAAATGACTGACTTAATCTGCTAACATGTCATTTTTACTTTTTTGGGAGGATATGAGATTGAATTTCTTTTTTATGTGATGCTGTCTCTTTTCCAGTTATTCAAACAGCATTTGCCTTTGTACAAATTCCATAACGACTTAAACTGTGCTCACAAACATCTGTTCCTTTAGAGGAAAGCGGACTCATTCACACATTTCTGTTGAAATAAAGGTAGTAATGTGATGACCTGTTGATGAGTAAATAGTCCACCCGGAAAAAATACTGGTAGTTTGACAAAGTGAAGAGTAAGATTCCATTTACACAGCAGGACTCACAGGAAATTAGGGAGTAGAATATGACTTAGCAAACGTTCCTATTTTGACAATAGCCATCATTTTTGTCCTTTGCATCTTACAGTCTTTATAATGGTGAGAAATTTGTCTAGTGAGTAGTTCATAGCAAAGATGCAGAAAAACAATGGAAAAAACAAAATCTTTCCTACTACGTAATTTTAGGTTACTATATTATGCTGTAGGCTGGAAATACAAGAATCATCTTATTAAACCACATCATAAATGACCCATGTATAGCAGTTTATTTTTCACTAGCAAGGTGAAGGGGTGTGGGGCCAAATAAATCAAAATGAACAAGGCAATAGTTGTTCCTCCCACGGTAACCATTTTAAATGTGGAAGCAATGAAGGAAACAATTTAAGTAAGAAGTACTTTATTGGCCAACTCATGTTTATATTTAGAAAGAAAACTTCATGCCTCTAGGACATAGTGAGCCTATTATTTTTATATGAAATGTAAATTTTAGAAGAATCCAAAGTTAGATTATGAAGCAGGTAGATTATGCGTAGTAATAATTGTACTCAATAGGAGTATAAGGAAAATTTAAACTTTTAAAAATAACTTCTGACATGAACCCCAATGCTTATGAGGATTAACATTAGAAAGCAACATCTTTCAGATTCATAAGGGCATAGATTTCACAGTAATATAATTACCATTATAGTGAATTATTTAGAATACACATTGCTGGAAAAGGACAACATATTCCTAGGCAGTGAGGTTCGAAATTCAAATAGCTCTTCTTTAAGTATGAATAGATACTATTGGGCCATTAGTGATTTTCAGGGATATTGATTTTTGTAATGTACAAACCAAGTAGATTATGAAACAACATTTGGCCTTTCAATAGAAAAAGAATTTGTAAATCTCATGCTAAATCAGAGGGTTTATAAGCAACTTTTGTTTTTTGTATATTTAGACAAAACGATCAAGTATCAAAACTGTATTATTAACTGCATATTTTAGTTAACAGCATTAGTTAGTTAATTTAATTAACTGTATTACAAACAGCAACCAACTCTACCTCCATTATAACGTATATTACTTCTACTTAAATAACACACTCCTATTTAGTTTGGCCAAATACAAATTCTCTCTCCCAGACAAGAGTAAATGTTTAGTAATGAAAAACTGAGCAACCAGGGGTGCCTGGGTGGCTCAGTCAGTAAAGCATCAGACCCTTCATTTCACCTCAGGTCATGATCTCACGGTTTGTGAGTTGAGCCCCTCATCGGGCTCTGTGCTGACAGCATGGAGCTTGCTTGGGATTGTCTGTCTACCCCCTCGCTGCCATTACCCCTACTCACTCATTCATTCATTCATTCATTCTCTCTCTCTCTCCAAATAAATAAATAAATTTAAAATAAAAACATTAAAAACACTGAGCAGCAGCCATATGGGAATGTGACGCAACAAATGGGAAAGTCTGTGATGCTTAAGGAATTTAGATGCAGGGGTGATGAGAACTTAGAGACTGTATGACACCTTCCACAGAAACTTGGAAAGTATCTCTAGAACCTTTCAAGTACTAATTAGAAATAAAAAGTGTTGTCCTAGGTCTTTAAAGAAAAAAATAAGCAAAAGTTAAGTAGTAGTGAATGTTGTCAGAGGATTTTTCTTTTTCTTTTTTTTTTTTTTTAACTCTTGGATCATGGCCTATACTACCATTTTGATGAGCTACAGGTAAAGGTGAAATACTCTTTAAAATTGAGGAGATTAGGTAATTCCAGGGGCTTATTGACCATTTATAGAGGTCTGTTCATGAAATTTTTTTGGTTAAAATTATCAACATTCCCATACCTTCAGGATTAAGTTAACAATTCTTCAGGTGAATATACAGGACTTTCTTCACCTTAGCCCCTAACTTGCAGCATCTCTATCTGCCCCTTATTCTTCTATATCCAGCCCATTACAACATAAGCCACACACACACACACACACACACACACACACACACACACACACACTGCAACCATCTAGACCTCACAACTATGGTTCCCAACGTGGGCATGGTTTTAATTTTGTCTCTGGGCCCTTATCTATACAGTTTTATCTCACATTTTCCTTGTCAAGTCTCATTTTTTCTAGTCTCATCTTGGTTTACACCCATCTAAGAAATCCTCTCCTGAACGACTTTCCCAGCTTAATCTGGATTTGGTAGGAATCCTTTTATGGAGCTCCAAAAGCTTTTTGATTTTAACTTAATTGTTGGGCTCAGCATACACTACTGTAAGTGTCCATCTACTAACTAGAATATCCTTCTCAACTCTTTGAAGGACGAGATTATGTCCTATCAGTTTTTGTCTTTATAGCCTCTTCATCTAGGATGGAGACGATATGTGCTTAATATATATGGCTGTGGAATTGAACTAAACTTTTAGTGGAAATGTTAAAAGGTCATAGATAAGATAGAAACTGTTAACATTAGTTGGAAAATGTGATTTCATAGGTTATATTAGCCTAATTATTGTATGCTGGGACAAGGTATCTTTGTGTATCTGGAAGATCTGTTATAATTTTATAGATATATTTTAAATACAGGGATATTGATTTTTGTAATGGTACAAACCAAGTAGATTATGAAGCAACATTTGCCCCTTCAATAGGAACAGAATTCTAAATCTCACGCTAAATCAGAGGGTTTATAAGCAACTTTTGTTTTCTGTATATTTAGACAAAATGAGAAGAGAAGATTCTAGAAGCACATGCTCTTTTGACTATTTGAATACAGCTTTTCATACTCTAAACATGTTTCCATGGTTCTGAACTATAAAGGTGTGGACATATAAATGTCAATAAATCTACATCACGAAAAAAAAAAAAGTATATAGCTAAGAATCTCAAGATTGAACCAGGTGAAAAGCATTTGTTTGACTTTCAAAAATAGAGGACTAGCTAGGATATCCCTGTGGAATAATATTACAAACAACTCAGATTGTGTACAAATGATGATTTTCTAAAATATCTTGGAAAACAGGCACCAGGGCAAAATCTATTAGTAAAATGTTTCTCTTCTGAAAACATGTAACCTAGAATATTCCTGTCTTAATTTGCTAAGGGGGTGGGTATAGACACCATGTAGACTAGACTTTTCAAACAGGGGTCAGCAAACCAGGCTTTATTCGAAAATGAGGTAAATTTCCTAAAAATGCAGCTTTTTAGCCCCACTCCAAACTTACTAAATTAGAATCTCAGAAGCTAGCTTCTGGCTTCATGTATGGTATAGAGGGACCCCATGCTTGGTTTAATGCTCTGCTGCCACCATCTTGAAATTCTTGCTGACTTTTAAGGTAATAGCTTCACATTTTCATTGTACTGTGCCCTGCTAATGATGTAGCTGGTCCTGGGAAAGAACACTCAGAAATCTACATTTTAAACACACTGCAGGTGATTTTGATTCAAGCATCTGCATACCACACTGTAATACACACTGTAGACTGAAAATGATTGACTTTGAAGGTAAAAAAGCAAAGAAATGTCACTCTGAACATAATTATCAACTGGGAAGGGCCTATGAACATAGAACCAACAGAAAGAAACCATGGGAGATAGCAACCATACCCTCTTAGAGTTCATAAAAGCCCAGAAGGGAGACTCAGAAAAGCCCAACTTTATATTTTTATTGAAGAACATTTCCAAAGTTTTGAGACAAATGGGATTGTACATTTAGTGAGAAGTTCTGAAGGGAAAACAGAGCAATTCGATTCTAAGTCATTACAAGCTTAATGTGAGGGCCTGACCATATTTATTAGTGGAAAACCAAAGAAAATCTTCATGGCTGAACAAGGGAGTGTCCTGAGCTCAGACACTTAACAGATTAAGCAGAAAAGAAAGGAATTCAAATGGAATCAAAATCCGACATAGGTAATTTTGCACAAGAATCTGTTAAGATTATCAATAAATCCTAAAGTTTCCCCTCACCAGAACCGAGGCCCATCTTCCCCTAAAGTCCAGCACAAACTGGAGACACTCAATTTAGACCAGTTTCATCCTGCTAGGGTAACAGCACCCCTAGAGATACAGTGACAAATATAGACGAGGCCCTTCACAGATGTTAACTTAGAACTCTGTTCTTCTTAAAATCTGAAATTGCTACCTTAGGCCACCCAGATACAAAAATCGCATTCAGCTGGAATGTTCAATAGCACCAAAAACATTCCAGGTGCTACTCTATCACTTCTACACTGAATGCTCTCAAACACAGATTAGTCTCATCAAGCTCACCTCCGCAGTTTGTTTGAACACCTGTGGTACACATTTTTAGTTGCAGCTTCACTGGTTATTAAATGGTCTTGATCCTTGCAGAGTAGCCTTTCTTGGCTATGTTGCTGAAATACACATTTGCTGAAAACAATCCACACCCCTCAGGAAAAGTTTGCAATTTATGACAAAAGATATAATGTTAAGCAACAAAACAGAGGGAGTAGATTTATTCATATTCTGTTTTGCTCTTTTCTCCCTCCATTAAGGAAAATAATTTTCAAGCTGGCAAGTCTAGAACAAACATCATTAGGAGAGAATTGAAGTGCAAGATAGGTGCAGAGATAATAAGGGAGTGCTTTACAGCTTTAAATTAATTCAAGCCTTCAGGCCCAGATAAATTATATCCCAGGATATTTAAATGACTTGCAGATGTGATCAAGGAACTTCTGTTGCTAAACTCTAAGAAATCAAAGAAAAAAGAAGTCCCCAGAAGTCTAAAGACGGGCAAATATTATTTCAGTTTCTTATAGGTGGGTGTGGGTGTGGGGGAAGGCAAAGGAAATGAATTCTAAAAATTATAATGAAAGCCCTGGTCAAATTCATGAACTAAGCAGTCTATGCATAGCTCCCTTGAACACAGAGAACTTGTCTGCATTGTTCAACATTGGATCCTTAGGATTCTTGAACAGGGTGTGTGCTTAGCAGACACTTAAATATTTTCTGAACATTAACTGACCATTTAGAAAGGAAGGTTGTGTATGAAATCAACACACAGACCACAGAGAAATAAACAAGTTAACTCTCAGCCTCATTATTATACTAAGCAAGAAGGTCAAGTTACACTCTATAAACAACCCCAAAATCTTAGAGTCTTAAATCAAGATGACTTACTTTTTGCTCGGATTTCACATCCTTATTGCAGCCTGTGGAGTCCACTCCCCGCCATGTTCACTCCTGAACTCAAACCACCTCCTGAACAACTATCATTTATCAAGGCAAAGAAAGAAACCTGTGTGGGAATGGCAAACCCATTCCACCTGGATTTTCCACCTGGCTTTGATGCATGCCTCCACACACATTTGATTGACCTAACAAGTTATGTAGCCATGCCTATTTTCAGAGTGGAGAAAGTATAAACCTACTTTGTGCCAGGAGGAGAACCAGAAATATCAGTCAGAGTGGCTAAAATGAACAAATCAGGAGACTATAGATGTTAGTGAGGATGTGGAGAAATGGGAACCCTCTTGCACTGTTGGTGGGAATGCAAACTGGTGCAGCTGCTTTGGAAAACAGTGTGTAGGTTCCTCAAAAAATTAAAAAATAGATTTACCCTATGACCCAGCAAAAACACTGCTGGGAATTTACCCAAGGGATACAGGAGTGCTGATGCATAGGGGCACTTGTACCCCAATGTTTATAGCAGCACTTTCAACAATAGCCAAATTATGGAAAGACCCTAAACGTCCATCAACTGATGAGTGGATAAAGAAATTGTGGTTTATATACACAATGGAATACTACTTGGAAATAAGAAAGAATGAAATATGGCCTTTTGTAGAAACGTTGATGGAGCTGGAGAATGTTATGCTAAGTGAAATAAGTCATACAGAAAAAGATACCGTATGTTTTCACTCATATGTGGATCCTGGGAAACTTAACAGAAGACCATGCAGGAGGGGAAAAAAAGAGTTACAGAGAGGGAAGGAGGCAAACCATAAAAGACTCTTAAAAAACTAAGAATAAACTGAGAGTTGATGGGGGGTGAGAAGGAGGGGAAAGTGGGTGATGGGCATTGAGGAGGGCACCTGTTGGGATGAACACTGGGTGTTGTATGGAAACCAGTTTGACAATAAATTTCATATTTAAAAAAAAGTACAAGTGGCCATAGTTACCTGTACAATGGAAATTATAATATCTATTATAATAATATTGGAGTATAATTATATCTAGTATAATATATCTATTATAATTATATATTTCTATATATCTATATATTATAATTATGTGTTATATAATATCTATTGTATTATATATTATTAATATATTAATTAATTAATTTTTATTTATTAAATTAATTTATTAATATAAAATCCATAGCAGGATTATAATATAGCTATCTGTTATAATGCCTATCTTGTATTTGTTTTACAAGAAATATCATATTACTTGCTTTTCTAAATCTAATGCTGAGCCACCGGTGGCCAATCTGGTGAGTAATTTAATAGTAATTCTGTTTTGGGTGGGGCTAGGAGAAAAGCAGAATTTTACTCCTTAAGGTTGTACAAATATCCAAATAGCTTTCATCCTGCCTAGAAAGTAAAAGAAGTCACAGCTAAGAAACAATGTCCGATCCCATGTGATCCATTAGAAAATGGGCTTTTCTTGCTCTTTGTTTGCTTAACTTGGGCAGTTTGTTTGCAGTTAGTATGAGATTATTGTCAGGCCCAAAGCTTCGATCAATTGTCTAGCCTCCATGGTTGCACCTTGCAGCTACCCCTTCTGAAGTCCTGTACCCTTCCTAGCTTAGGACACAGGATCTTAATTCTCATCATTGTGCACATACACATTCTTCTACAGTCTTAAGGAAACTTTTTTTACTGTTTATTTATTTATTTTTGAGAGAGATTAGGGGGGAAGCATAGAGAGAGAGGAGCAAGGGAATCCCAAGCAGTCTCCCTGCTGTCAGAGGAGAGTCCCCCGTGGGGCTCAAACTCACAAACCATGAGATCATGACCTGAGCCAAAATCAAAGGTGGAAAGCTTATTGACTGATCCATCCCGGTGTCCCAGGAATCTTTTATTTTGATAGCTCTGTCCATTTCTGTGTACTTACTCCATACTTCTTACCACTGTCCAAAGACTGATCTCTCTCCTATTCTACTCTGGCTTAATTTTTTTTTTCAACATTTATTTATTTTGGGGACAGAGAGAGACAGAGCATGAACGGGGGAGGGGCAGAGAGAGAGGGAGACACAGAATCGGAAACAGGCTCCAGGCTCTGAGCCATCAGCCCAGAGCCTGACGCGGGGCTCGAACTCACGGACCGCGAGATCCTGACCTGGCTGAAGTCGGACGCTTAACCGACTGCGCCACCCAGGCGCCCCACTGGCTTAATTTTTTAAATGGACTTCTGTTTTCAGAAACAAGAGATGGAGAGAGAAGGTTGTGATTTAACAACATCTGCTTTAACCCTTGCAAATGAATACTCCTGAGGCAAGACAACAAAAACCTGGCTGAATCCCTGTTAAGAGGAAGAAATACAATGGAAGCAAAATAGAAGTTAGGGACAAACAGATAATCTTTAATACTATTTCAAGGAAGTATCTTCAATTTGGTGATTAAATGAGAACAAAAGTAGAATCAAATACTGTCTAATGTCTCATTAACTGTATTTCCATGTTTAGAATGGTTACTCAACTGGTTATTTGAAGGAAAATATAGTCAAAGTGTCTCTGCTATATGGATCGGGGGAAATAAGCACTGTGTTTGTAGGACATGGAATGTAGACTCTTATACTTAATTCTGCTCCTTCATTTTACACATGAGGAATACTAATACATGAAAACTTTTCTTTAGCAGAATTTACATTGTTCCCTTTGATGAGTATTACACAATTATATTCCTGTTTTTTTTTTGTTTTATACTTTTAATGTTATCAAAAATAAACCAGTGGGTATCTAAATTATTCCTAGTACTCTATAAGTTGACAATTCTTTTTTTTAAAGTTTATTTATTTTTAAGAGAGAAAGAGACAGAACTCAAGCAGTGGAAGGGCTGGGAGAGAGGAAGACACAGAATTTGAAGCAAGCTCCAGGCTCCAAGCTGTCAGCACAGAACCTGAAGCGGGGCTCAAACGCACGAACTATGAGATCATGGCCTGAGCTAGAGTCAGACCCTCAGCCGACTGAGCCACCCAGGCACTCCTTATAAGTTGATAATTCTTATGTGCCCCCTTCAGTTTTCTTCAAATAATTGGAAATCACTTGACCAATAAAAGTGCCAAAATTCTATATTGCCTTTTTTGTTTTTTGGCATTCCACTGGTTTTTTTATAACTTATGGTACTGTACAATAGAGTGGATAGTGGGTAATATCTTTATTTGTCAAACTAAAAATTAAACTAAAAATTAAGAAAGGGGAGATAGGGAAGAACTTGGTGAGAAATAGTACTACCTGAAAAATGGCTCAATCTTAGGCAGATAAGTCTTAGGAAAGATTATTTTGGGCGTCAGGTAACTGAGTCCCATGCCTGTGAGCCCTTGCAAAGGACTCCAGTTGAAACACCACAACACTATAGCAGTGGAATCTTTCAGGATTTCTGTAAAGAGAGCAGGGGATTTATATCATCTTGTTTGCTTTGAACTGACATCCTAGAGTTCTTTTGAATTAAATTGAGAGAACCATCCAGCAATATAAAGTCTTGTCAATCACTTAGGAAGCCTTAACTGAATTATTGGAGTGATACCATTGTGTTTTTCAAATTTATTATACTTATTAACTCCGTAGAGAAACTTGAAATCAAGATTGACCTCAATTTATTATCAAACTAAAGGGTGACAAGCAATTTCAGTGTTAATAGTCTAAGGAATAAGGGCCAAGAACCTATAAACCCCAGAGCCTGACCATAGCTTTCAACCTTGTACTTTATGTCCACTTTCTGACACTTATGAAAATGTCACCAACTCACCAAGTATAATCAGAACCAATAAATAGTGAACAAATTTGATTCCTTTTTAAGTGTTATTTTATTATTACCTTTAATAGTTTGGGAGTCACTGGTGTCATTTATATTAAACGTAGACATTAAAAGTAGAAATAAATGAATTTTTCCCTGATTTTAAGTTGACCTTTTGTGTTTTCCAGACTAAAGCCTCCTTCTGTTTTACTTCATGCTATTAATATAGAATCTCACTATAAACCAAATTTTAATATAGAACTGGAATAGCAAGTTATGTTCAGTGACTCTCACTACAGCATTGTTTGAAAAATAAAAATCTGGAATCTATGAATGCAAATTTTAAATACATTATACTCTATACCATAAAAAATTAAGTAACTTTCTTAAAAGTGATGTAGCAGAAGAGATCTTAATTTGGAAAGATGTTCATAAATGTAAAAATAAAAAGTTACGGTAGGTATGGTATGATCCCATTTATGTTACTGAAACACTTGCACTTATTTTTAAATGCATAGATGAATTCTGGAAAGATAAATTAGAAATTGTAAACAGTTGTTATTTCCTGGGAGTGGGATTGGGGACCTTGTTGGGAAAAAGGATTTTTAATCCCATCTTCCATCTTATTCTATGGTTGAAATTTTGGGAACAATATATATTTATTGTACAATAAAATTTATGTTTGTCATTCCTATATTTTCTCATGGTTTCCATCAGGTATTAATATATAGTGTATAAATCCCATAAGCAACATAGCCTTGTTTTTAAGCAATTAGGAGATGTTTATCACAATACATTTCAATATTAATCTTTTAAATAATTTGTTCCAACAAGATATCCACAACCTAATATGAAGAAATTGGGGTAAGAAGAAAGCAAGAAGAAAATGGATTCAAACTAGAGCCTCGTACATAAATAATCCTGTTAAAGGACTTGCTCACATTGTTAGACATGGGCTGTTGATAAACTCTGTGCTTTCACAAGTTCAAAGAAAATGGGTAAAAGTTATCAGGTTTAAGAATCATGTTAATTTTATCCTTGTGATAAGGCCTAAGAACAATTTCTACTCCACTTATAAGCCAGGAGAGAGTCTAAGTAAGAGAAGGGAAAATCAAATTGATTGAGTCCCAAATCAATGAGGTTTTTCTCTAGAGTGTATCAATTATGGAAAACTTTTTAAATAACTTTTTTAAAAATAAAAATAAATGATTTTGTTTCCTGACATATTTGATCATGCAGTCAGAGGTGTGTGCAGCTAAAGACTTGTTAATTCTAAAGTCAGGGAAATTAGTTTAAAAAGAACAATCATAGAACCGTAAGCTACAAGAAATGAAGGAACCTATGTTGCCCTGGTGAAATGAACTTTATTTTTATGCAGGCATTTAGGTCTTTTCACCTTTATGGCAGGGTATTTTAGAAAAAGAAGGAGAGCATGCACATGAGAGAGATAGAAAAGAAAGAAACATAAAAGGGAGAATTCGACTTACTAAATACCAAGCCCTATTATGAAGTTAAAACATTATTTTAGAAATCTAGCAATAAAGCCAAAGAGATAAGAGAGTATGATTATGATATAAGCAGCATTTCATATCATAGAAAAATGGGTTATTCAACATTGGTGTTAGGATAACTAGATATACTTCTACAGAAAAAAAAAAAAAAAAGGTTTTAAGGCTATCTCCCTAATTCCTTAAAAAAATTTCCAGATGAAGGGCACCTGGGGTGGCTCAGTCAGTTGAGCATCCGACTTCAGGTCAGGTCCTGATCTCACGGTTTGTGGGTTTAAGCCCCGCATCCAGCTCTTTGCCAACAGCTCAGAGTCTGGAGCCTGCTTCAGATTCTGTGTCTCCCTCTCTCTCTGCCCCTCCCCGACTCAGGCTCTGTCTTTCTCCAAAATAAATAAACTCAAAAAAAATTTTTTTTTTAATTTCAGATAAAATTTTTAAGTAAAGAACGTAAAAAGAACATAAAACAGCAAAAATAACAAGAGTTAATTGTTAAAATTAATTTGGCACGTGAAGTACTTTCTAAATATAACACAAAAGGGGCACCTGGGTGACTCACTCAGTTAAGTGGCCGACTTTGGCTCAGGTTGTGATCTCATGGTCTGTGAGTTCGAGCCCTGCATCGGGCTCTGTGCTGACAACTCAGAGCCTGGAGCCTGCTTCAAATTCTGTGTCTCTCTCACACTCTGTCTCTCTCTCTCTCTCAAAAATAAATAAACATTAAAAAAAATTTAATATAACACAAAGCTATAACACAAAGTCCTAAAAATTGTTAACGTGGTAGTTAATACAATAAAATTAAAAAAGAATGCTGTTTGGCAAAAGACAATAACATCAAAAGACGACACCCCCCCCCAAAAAAAAACCCCAGAAAACAAAGACCAAAACCTTAGAAAAAATACTTACATTTAACAGTTAATATAAAGAAGCTCCTATAAATCAACAAGACCAAAAACACAATTAAAAAAAAAAAACAGGCTAATAAATGGACAGTTCACAGAAAAATAATAAAATAGTTTCTAAGCATATAAAAAGATATTTAATCATCCTTATTTTAGGAAGAAGGCAAATGAAAGCTACATTAAAATTCTAATGTTCATATACCTAGTCATCAATTATCTAAAAGTTCAATAACAGAAGGAAATAAGAAATCTTAGATGTCATTGGTGGAGTCTGAACTGGCACAATAATTTAGAGAGGGAAATTCAGTAAAATATATATCAAAGTTTAAAGCACGTGTTATTTTTTCCAGCAATTCCACTTCTAGAAATTTATCTAACGCATTCTTGCACTTGATTGAAATTATACCACTACAACGATACTCAATGTTGTAATATAAGACATCCATAACAACATAAGTGGCTATGAATAAGGGCTCAGTTAAATAAATTATGCTATATCCACACAAAGAAACACTGTGCAGCTAATAAAAATAATATGGGAAATTTATATGTAACTCACATAGAAAACAAAAATTGTTATCATATAGAGACATAGAGATAGATAAAGATACAGCAAGGAAGCAAGGTGCAAAAGAAAATCTATAATACACTACTACTTGAAGAATAAGAAATGACATGCAAATAAATGTTTGCATATGAAGACTATCTCTGCAATTGGTGGGATTTAGCCTCTAGAAAAGGAACAGGTGGCTGGGGGTAGGATGAAAGAGAACTCTTTTTCTTCCCTATACCCTTGTGGGCATTTTGCATTTGCTGTCATGGGGACGCTCTACTTTTCAGAAATTTTCATTCATTACTTAATGTTTAAAAGAAAGAAAATGAGTTCTAAGGAGATGAATTTGTGTCTTACTGCCAAATGTCAGATATGAATATGAAGACAAGTACAGAAGGCTTTGTGCAAAATTAATTCTACATTTGGAACTCATTTCTCGTTTGACAGAGATTGCATAAGAGTCCAGATAGGTCCTTGTTGTTGAAACAAGATTTTTTTTTTCCTATGATTTCCTTGTATTCCTCTCACAACTCTTTTTCCTTTAGCAGCCTTTATAGATGGTGGCTAGAAATGCCCAGAGGAAACCAGCCAAGCTGGCTCTTATTTGGGCAAGTGATGGGAGATCTGAGAGCCTGCAGCATATTCAGGGCTGGGAATCCCAAAGGTGAAAGTGATGGTTTGTAATTGAGAAGCTCAGATAAACCCCAAGGGTCATCACAATTGACCGCCTTTCAGCCAAGGACCTACCAAGCCATCTAAGTGATTTAAATGCATGACAGAGGAACCCTCTTCCTTTAACTGTGGCATTGCTCTCCCTGTAGATATGTGGGGTTTCCAGGGCTCTAACACTCCTAGTGTCTAAGGGCCTTCAACTTAAATGGCAAGAGAGGAGAGAATGAAATTTGATATGTGCAAATGAGCTACAGGGCCGGGCAAGTTTGACTTATGACCTTGCCCCATTTTCTGAAGTCTTAATGTCTTTGATGGTCTGTGAAAGCTGGTACCTACAGGTTCTTTTCTGGCAATGTCATAGCCCACTTCATTTTATGGGGAGAGTCTAAAGTGGAAGCTGTATAACAGGAGATTTCTTTTCTCCCCTCAGTATACTAGGGTCTAAATGTAAGACCCTAGAGGATGTAAAGCAGTGGCAAATTCATACACACAGTGGTCTCTTCAACTCAACAGCGATGCTAATTTGTGTTTCACACAGTTTGGTATATCCACACAACCATTCTTTGAGCCAGATAGATGTCAATGTGCAATGCACAAGGTTGCAACAGGTTACTCAGCTATGTCTACTACTCCCTTTATGGTTTGCCTCTAGGAAAAGAAAGCAGTATGTCTTTTGACATAGATGTTTTCCCCTGGAGGAATCAGGGCTCACCTTGGCAATAGCTCAAAGTATGCCTGTTGGCTTTCAGAGCCTTTCAGGTCCACTTTTGGGCCTCAAGCTATGTAACTTTCCTAAAAACTGCCTTCAGATCCATGCATTGAATTTTTCCCAACTCTCTTCTTCCTCCTTTCTTTATGGTTCTGAATGGTAGCAGGAGTATATGCCACCCCAGAATATGCCATAGGAATTACTTTGAAAACTGTAAAAAATGTAAGCATGGGGCGCCTGGGTGGCTCAATCGGTTAAGCATCCGACATCGACTCAGGTCATGATCTCATGGTTTGTGATTTTGAGCCCTGTGTCAGGCTCTGTGCTGACAGCTCAGAGCCTGGAGCCTGCTTCAGATTCTGTCTCCCTCTCTCTCTGCCCCTCTCCTGCTCACACTCTGTCTTCCTATCTCTCAAAAATAAATAAACATTTAAAAAATGTTTTTGTTTTGTTTAAATTTTTTTTCAACGTTTTTTATTTATTTTTGGGACAGAGAGAGACAGAGCATGAACGGGGGAGGGGCAGAGAGAGAGGGAGACACAGAATCGGAAACAGGCTCCAGGCTCTGAGCCATCAGCCCAGAGCCTGACGCGGGGCTTGAACTCACGGACCGCGAGATCGTGACCTGGCTGAAGTCGGACGCTTAACCGACTGCACCACCCAGGCGCCCCAAAAATGTTTTATTAAAAAAGCCCACAAGTATAAGAAGAGTGTTCAGACCTGCTTTTTTCTTCCTAAGAGCAGGAGATAGAACACCCATGTATAAGATGTCCTCTTTATACTAGGAGGATAGAAACATCCTTTATCACCAAAGATGCGGACTCAAGGCTGACAGAATTCTATATAAGCAAACCTTAAAATACTCATCTTCCGTTAGCCTCCCCATATATTTTAGTTCCTTTTCTACAATTGCCTCTCTTTCTTCAAAAGAAGAAAACATTAGATAAAAATATTTAGATTTTGCCAATTCTTCAGTTCTTGATTTCCTTGTAAGGGCTTCTGTGTCATGTAAAATTTATATAAAATTCTGTATGTTTTTCTCCTGTTAATCTATCTTATGTCAATTTAATTCTCAGGCCCAGCCCGGGACCTAAGAGCATAGAAGTGAAGTTTTGCCTCCTGTACAGTTTCTTCCCCTATCCTATCAAAATGTAACGGCTTTACCACCCATTTCTTCATTGTCAAATCTGTGTGAAAAAACCATGTACCCTAATGCATAGCTAAAATTCTAATATATGTGCTAATGTTATACCTTCTTATACAACGTATTTGCATTTAAAGAGAGTTGTCTGGAGATTTAATGATTTAACCCAAAGGGATTAAAATGTCTTTCTTACATTTGTATAGTACTTGGTAGATTATTTCAAAGGGCTTTTCACAAACAAGATTTCTTACGAACCTCTAAGTCACCCTGAGGCTGAGAGGGTAAGCATTTCAATTTGCATGCACACTGTTGATAACTTTAGGCTCTGAGAAGTTGACTAGCTGCTTCAGAGCCACATGTAAATGGCAAGATATTGACTGAGGTCTCACAACTCTGATTTCAGCATGTTTTGCACCACATCCGATACTTCAAGGAAAAAGTGGAAGCTATAAAGACGCATATACTAGACACCAATAACAACAGGTAAGTGCCCAGTGGCTCCAAGGGCCAGTTAGCATTCGAGGGATGAAGGTGTATTTACTGAACCTCTGGCCATAAGGACACACATGGCAAAGAGAAGATGTTAGGACTTTTGGTCAAACAATGGATGAAACCACTTGACTGGATGACACAATGTCACAGTAATTTTATTTTATTTTTTCAGCTTCATGAATAAACCACACCAGGATGAAGTTGAAGGTTCTGTCAAAATTGCTTATTTCTGGGGGTGCCTAGGTGGCTCAGTCAGGTGAGCAGCCAACTCTTGATTTCCATTCAGGTCATGATCTCACGGTTGGTGGGATGGAGCCCTGTACAGGGCTGTGGGCTGACAGCCTGGAGCCTGCTTGGGATTCTCTCTGCCTCTCTCTTTGCCCCCCCCCCCCATTTGTTCTCATAATAAATAAACGTTTTTTAAAATGCATATTTCTGGTCCATCACTCCTATTAACTAAACCAGAAGTAGAATTTCAGATGCGCAAGTTATTTTGAGAAACCTCATTCCTTCTTTCTGAGTATAGATGTAGGTCATTTCTATGCTAAAACTCTCCAGTGTTTACCATGGTATCATAGACAGACTTCTCTAGCATGGCAGTCAAGGCTTCCTACAGTTTTATCCTGGCCAGTCTTCCCCATTTAGTTCCTTATTATCCATTTTCACTTTGATCCCTGGACGTACCTTGCAGCTTCCTTCCCCAGGGCTTTTCCAACCGTAATTTGCCCTCACTGCCATTGCAGGATGCCCCACATAACTTTTGTGATCAGTTGAGATTTCCTCCTTCCTCTGAACTCACAACACCCTTTTCAGTGTTCTATGAATTTCGACAAATGCATTTAGTCCGTAGCCACCACAATCAAGGTATAGAAGTTTCATCCCTCAGAAATTCCCTTAGTCCCCTCTGCAGGAATCACTTCCTCCCTTGTGTAGACCCTGGCTCATCAGTTCTCTGTCCCTATAGTTTTTCCTGTTCAGAAGGTACATAAATGGAATCATATAGTATTTAGTCTTGAGTCTGGCTTCATATACTTCACATAATACATTTGATATTTCTTCATGTAATATACATTGTAAATGACCAGTTTATTACTTTTGCTTGCTGAATATTATTCTACTGTGTGAAGATACAGTTTCTTAATACATTCATCAATTGAAGGTGGTTGGGATTATTTCCACCTTTTGGATGTTATGAATACAGCCAAATGTAAACATTGATATAAAGATTTTTGTGTAAACTTAAGCTTTTCTTTCTCTTAGATAAATACCTGGCAGTGGGATTTATGGGTTGTATGGTAAGTGTAAGTTCTAACTTTATAAAAAAGCTGCCAAATTATTTTTCAAACTGTTTTGTATTCTTATATCAGTGTTTGAGGGTTCCAGTTGCTCCATATTTTTGCAACCACTTATAATTGTCTGGTTTTATTTTTTCATTTTAGGCATTCTGATAGCTGTATGTTGGTATCTCATTGTGATTTTAATTTGCATTTCCTTAATGGCTAATGGTGCTGAATGTCTTTTCTTTTATCTATTTGTCATATATATATATATATATCTTCCGTGGTCTAGTGTCTATTCAAATCTTTATGCATAGTTTTTATCGGTTGTTTATTTTCTTATTAAGTTTTGAGACTACCTTAAATATTTTGGATATAAGTCCTTCACTAGATACATATTTTGCAAATATTTTTTCAAGTCTGTGGCTTGTGCTTTTCTTTAACAGGTTTTTTCAGAGAGCAAAATTTTTAAATTTTTATCAAGTTCAGTTTATATATAGTTTTATGTACTATGCTTTTGGTATCATATCTAAAGAATATTTGCTACACGCAAGGCCATAAATCTTTTCTCTGTTTTCCTTTAGTTTTAGAATTTTTGTTTTTACATTCGGGTCATTGATCCATTTTGAGTTAATTCTGTGCATGAGTCAAGGTTGGAAAGACTGGCCTTTTTCATTGAATTGTCTTGATGACTTTGTTGAAAGTCAACTGACCATATATGTATGGTTCTATTTCTAGACTATATATTTTATTCCATTGATCTATCTATAGGTGATAACGTTTTTTTTTTTTGGTAACTCTTTATGGCTTTGTAAAAAAAAAAGTCGTTTTCCACCTAGCATCAAATTTACTTAATATTCCAGTCTTTGCTCCTTTACTAAATTATGAACTGAAGGAAAACTCTGAGTCTGATACATCTTTACATCTTCTTGGCTCTTTTACTAAACTGGGAACTAAAAGAAAGTTCTGGGTCTTATACATCTTTGCGTCTTTGAGATTGCTTACCCAAAGGCTTATATACAGACAGGATAATCAACATATGTTGAATATATGATTTCAAATCACATTTTTTACTATATACCCACCATCATAGTTTTGTTTGCTGGAGAAAAAACTTAAGTCAGCAACTTTGATAGAAAAATAGATGATAATGCTCTGGATATAGTCAAAGCATAAATTATTGTCCTGAAAAATCAGGTTGAATTTGAAGGCACTAGAAAGGAATAAAGAACAAGAAATTTTCCCTTTTATTCCTAGAAGGATTCTTGCCCTTTACATGAAGTAAAGATACTCAAATCATTAGACATCAGACAAAAAGTGTTTTATTCTATATTGTGAGAGCCAAATCTCGGAGCCACCAGATTCACATAGGATCTATGTTGCTGAAGGGAATAAAACAGGGCTTGCTAGAAGAAACAACTCATGGGAATTATTTAGAAATATGAAATATTTTCGAATGAAAGTGAAACCCTTTTGGGAATAGAAAAAAATAGCATACAAATGTTAAATGTGTGAAGGTTCTTGATTCATGTGTGTATGTATAGAGAGCTAATAACAAAAGTTGTTACATTGTAGTAGTAAACATTTGGGGCTTTCACATTCTGAAACAATTTATTTAGAAGATGAGGCAAATGGTACTTTCACTATCAGTATCACCTGAACAGTAGGCCTTGGTTTCTAGCATAGTTATTTGCTGGAAGCTACTTTAATCTTATATAGCAGGCTAAAGAGCAAGTGACCTTTTCAGGAATGAGGGGGGCACTAACAATATCAAATGAGTTGTGTCTTTTTTGTCTGACAGGACAGATGTTAGGCTGTGTTGGCATTTGCACAAATGCACAAATAATGTCAACCGTGGTTGTTAATTTATAGAAGAATTCCTATTACCCAGTGCCTCAGTATGATAAATCTTATTATCACTCTTGTTCTCACATACTTTTGTCAACATTTGCCGAGACATAGGCAGGAAGATTTTGTTCTGGTAAAAAGGTCACCTCATGCTAACTGATAGTGTACTGGCATTGTAAAAATGATTTAGAGTGTCCAGACATCACCAAACCAACTGTCAGTTTCAGACAAGGGAGTTAAATAAGTCTGAAGCTTATAATGAAGGAGAGAAAAGAGGAAAAAGGAGAGGGGAGTGTTTCAGAAATCTTTGGGTATCATGTAATATGGACATGGCTTAGGATATTTTATCTCTGCAATTTCTTTCAAATCCAGTTTATCATGTCCTGCCTCATTTTGAAATCTTTTTGTCTCAGTTTGTCAGCTGCCGGTAATGAGAATGAAAAGTGCATGCATTCTGAAAGCCCTATTTGACATCATGTTCCTATACCCATGAATAGCACCAATGGGGGCTCCATAATATCAACCTAAGAAAACAATTACAAAAGTTAAAATAACATTTTTATTACAAAATACATGTACAACTGTCTTATTATAATGGAAAGATTTAAAAATAACATAAAAGAATGAAGCCCCAATGCTTCACAATTGTAGCCTTTGGACATCTTCATTGATTTCTCATCTGTTATTTTCCTTTTCTTTTGTTGCTCGCAAATTGTAAATAAAATTCTAGACACCATATCATTTCTTTCATAAATACTTTAATATGTCTCTCTAATGGAGAAGAATTTTTAAAAATATTATTGGTGTACCATCATCATACCTAACAAAATTAGCAATAATTATTTTGTATCAGCCATTATCCAGTCCATGTTTTAACCTTCCCAGTTGTCTCAAAAGCATCTTATTATAGTTGATTTACTTGAATATGAATCCCAACAAGTCCCATATGGTTAGATTCAGAAATTCAGGTTTTATTTTATTTTCTTTGGTAAAAACACATAAATGTTTCTATGTGCTTCTTATTGTACTACATTGGAGACACATAATATCTGATTTTCCTACTGTTGATGATATTCAGATTGATAAAAACTTCAGCTTCATCCATTATAAAGTTGCCATCAATCATTTACCAAATGGTTTTAGCAGGCATTGATGATTGCTATCTAGATCAATGATCGTATGAGGGTTTTTTTTCTTTATTTTATTTTTTTTTTCAATGTTTATTTATTTTGGGGACAGAGAGAGACAGAGCATGAACGGGGGAGGGGCAGAGAGAGAGGGAGACACAGAATCGGAAACAGGCTCCAGGCTCTGAGCCATCAGCCCAGAGCCAGACGCGGGGCTCGAACTCACGGACCGCGAGATCGTGACCTGGCTGAAGTCGGACGCTTAACCGACTGCGCCACCCAGGCGCCCCAGTATGAGGGTTTTTAAAATGGAGATTTTCTAATTTTATTATCCCTTATCTATTTATTAATTATATTTCTCCTATACATATCTATTAATATGATCAATATATAACACTTATTTTCTCAAATACTTTTATTATATTTTTACATTGTCAGAAAACAAAAGACTACTATTCAAAATAGTGGCAATAATTTCGTAGTAGAAATCAAGAAGGAAACATGCAGGCTTTTAGTCGTCTTTACTGGAAAACAACAACAACAATCACTACATTTCCTGGAGCACATAACTATACTATCACAAAGATCAATAACCACCTAGGATGTAAGTACAAAAATGTGTAATATTAGAAAATTACATGAGAATACAATGATATAATGCAATATTAGATACTGAAACAAAATTTGTTAAAATTTTGATTAAATTTCATTAATGTAAACTTCCACTGGAATATAATTACATGAAGACAAAGATATTTGTGTGTTTCATTCAGGGCTGGATTTGCAAGACCTAGAAAGATGTTTGATAATATAGGCTCTTGATAAACATTTACTGAATCCATACTGAATTAATGAGTGCGATCATTTCAAAAAGTGAGTAGTTAAAAGTAATTACATCAAAGGAGAATAAAATGAAGAGAAAAATCTACTCTGGTTATTTGTGGGCAACAGTTAATAGTTGACCATTGTGAGTTAAGAACTTATATTAGAAATCTGTGTGTGCTAGCATATGTAACACTTAATGGCTTTAAACTATTTACTTACTTCCCTTGCTAATAAAGCACAAACACATCTGGCTCAAAGAATCAGTAGCATAATTTTTATTTCTCCCATCAATAGCCTCTAGACCTATTTTTCTAGTCAGACACAATTTCAAAATAAGTGTCCTCCATGCTTAACAAATACTTACTGAATGGATGAATACAAAATTCACTTATTTACCGCAGTTGCTGATAAAATATGTACCCCAAGTTTCCTCTATAGAAAAGGAGTGACTTAAGATTTCTTGCTATTTTACTTGATTATACCATTACTATGATAAGGGTAAATATATTCAAAAGTCCCTTCTGAAGTTAAAAGGAAATCTAAAGCACAATCTTAAAAAATCTAGTGATGTCACATGTGTTTTATAAAGAAAGAAAAATTCCCTTGATATAGAAATGCTGTTCTACTGATTCTCCTCCAGCTTCTCTGTTACCTCTTTCTTTCTCTTCTTACCTGCCTCTTCTTTTCACCTCCTGTATGTAAGGGATAATATTCACTGTTTATCCTTTAGTGAGTTCATTGAATTTTACAGTGTCAACAAAGAGTTACTTAAAGTTTTCTCTCTCTCTCTCTCTTTCTGATAGACACACACAAACATACATGCACTCACACAAACTCTATCACCAGTTCTAACCATTTTCCTGTGCTTTGGGTCTGCATTTCCAGTTGCACAAGAATTCAAACACATCCAAAGCCAAGTACCAAATAAGAATTCCAAAACAATTCTACTGGTATTCTATAGAAATTACTATTTCTGCCAATGATACCATTTTCTTAGTCTCTCAAGCTTAAAACCTTGTTATCACCCTTATCTCCTTAATACATTTGCCATCCACCTACAATTAATCACTAAATCCCATTGGTTTGACTTCCTTAATCTCTTCAATTGGTCTCCTCTGTTCCATTCCCATGGTCCCTTCTCTCATTACCTCTCAGTTGAATTATCATAATAGCCTCTTAATTGGTCTTCAGTCTTTCTCTACTCTAATTTTGTCTCCTGCTACAGATTAATCTTCCTAATGCACAACTCTAAGTACATCACCTTGCTGCTCACAAAACCCAGCAGCTTTCTGTTACCTAGAGGATTCGATATAAACTATTTTGTTTGGCATATATGACCTTTGTCTGAATCTTCCTTAACATATGCCCTAATGTCCGGCCGGAGTGAGTTATTTCCTACTTCCCAAATGAATTCTAGGATTACCTGACTCTGTTTCTTTCATTATGTTTCTCTTCATCTGGAATATCCCTATTCCACAGTCCTTTTCTTATCCTTGTCCATAAAAATACCCTCAAGACACCACACAAATGCCCCAGCCCTCCAGGAGACTTTCTTATTCATGGTTTTATCATGTTGCATTCTATTTTCTAAATGTCCACAATACTTTGTAAATTCTTCTCATAGAACAATTACCACCTGTGACTTTACATTGTGATGATTTGTATAGTTATTGGATACCCCCTTTAGGAAAGAAGACAAGTTTTTAAATCTATTCACATTGTTTTCTCCTAACTCACAAAACATGGCATAATATTGTGCACACTGTAAACTTTTATAAATATATGCTCAATGAACTTTAAAAGGTGTTTGCAGTAATTTCGAAAAATGAGCCCTACCACTTCTGTGTTGACAGAAAGAGCCATATTAATATGGCTACCGTGCTGACATCAGCCAAGTGTTACCCAGCAATGGCTCAGAGAAGGGCACCAAAGTTAAAATGTATGGTGATGTTGACTATGAAAAATTAAAAGATAAGAAGCATGCTTTCTGCTTCCTTCATGCACATCACATAGAAGCTAATGTAATGCTAATCATACTGTGACTAATACATTCTTAAAAAGTAATTTATGTAAACTATGGTATTTGTTTCCAAAATTTCTCAAATAATAACAAAAGATTCATTATTTTTAAATAAACTGATCAAAGTCCTCAAATATCCAAATTTGGTTTTCAATCCTCTACGGAGAATCACTAAAGTTATAACAAAACAAGCTAATTTTAGCAATTAAATTGCTGTAAATAACTTCCTGGTAGTAAGTAAACACAAAGCCAAATCTCTGATATTTTTCTGTCTACTATTTCTTTGTCTTCTGTTATCCTGCTACACATGAGGACTGTTGTGCATAATAACTGCCCCTGCAGCACTACCAGACCCCTCTTTATCAAAACCAATCTGTGTTCTATCCACTGTACTCATAAAGCAAATAAGTACTTTAGAAATTTTATTTTATTAATTTTTAAATAAACTTTACTCCCAATGCGGGGCTTGAACTCAGGACCCTAAGATCAAGAGTTCCATGCTCTACCAACTGAGCCAGCCAGGCACCCCTACTTTAGATATTTTAGATTTTCAAAAGGCAGAAGTTCACACTAAACTTGTTTCTGAATAATAGAGTTAAGTAGATACCACACATCATCTCTATGATTTCAAGTTACAATGACTTACTCAATAATTAATAGCAAGCTCTAATTCATAGCTTCCCACCATCCCAATGAGAGTTGGAGTGATAGAAAGCCTTGAAAATTAAAACAAACAACCAACAACAAACCCTATAGTTGTTTGGTGCCACCAAATGAATAAAAGTTATCAGGGAAAGCATCTCAGTTATTTGTGATGGTTCTATAAATACTCTTGATGTGCTCAAGACATACTGCAGGGGCACCTGGGTAGCTCAGTCAGTTAAATGTCCAACTTTTGATCTCAGCTCAGGTCTTGATCTCAGGGTGGTGAGTTCAAGCTCTATGTGGGGCCCCCTACTGGGTGTGTAGCCTACTTTAAAAAAATAATGGGCACACCTGGGTGGCTCAGTTGGTTGAGTGTCTGACTTTGGCTCAGGTCATGATCTCATAGTTTGTGGGTTCCAGCCCCACATAGGGCTTGCTGCTACCAGTGTCCAGCCAGCTTTGGATCCTCTGTCACCCTCCCTCTCCGCCCCTCCTCCACTTGTCTTCTCTCTCTCAAAAATAAATAAAACTTTAAAAGAAAAAAAAAAGAATAACATACCTCAATTATAAAGCTGTGGTAGGTAAAACTGCAGGTCTGTGGTGAGAAAGTTGAGCTCTCTCTCCTCCACTGGATATCTTGAGAAAGGAAGGGTAATTAGATTAAACAAACATCAATGAAGTGTGATTTACGGAAATAGAACAGGAAGCATCCTGCTCTATTGTTGTCTTAGGAGAATTAGTTTTCCTTTCTGGCTCATCCCAACTAATTGGAAGTACATGGGCAAAACATTTAGCTTCTGTGGGCCTCAGTTTCTTCTTACATGATACAAGGAAGCTGAACTTTACGAGCATTATGGGCTGTCCCTGCTTTCTTTCTATTAGGGAGAAACAGGCAGTGAACTTGTGATTAATAATATAATTTCAGGTAATAAGTGCTATGTAGAAAATAAATGGGACCAAAAGAGTGACTAGGAGGAAGGAAGGTAACATTTAAGCTGAACTGAGGCATATGAAAATGTGGGGAGAAATGTAGGGAAAACAGGGAGTGCAAAGCCCCAAGGCAGGAAAAAGGCCACAATAAAACCTGGGGTAGTAATAGGAAATGACATTGGGGAGGAGCGTTTATGGTAAAAATTTTGAATTTGAGTTTAATACTACTGATAAAGGAAGCCATGGAAGAATTAGATGCTAGAACGTGACCTAATCAAAGCTTTAAAACCTGAGAAGCTATGTGGGGAATAGACTTTAGGGAAGCAAGAGTGGAAATAGGCAAGGCAGAAGGATTAGGAAGATGCTATGGACCAGGGCTTCCACAGTGAGCCAATGGTGAGAAAAAATTAGAGCTAAAACTATGTTTACAGGAAAGCAAACAAAAGAGTTGTTAATGGATTGGATGTGGGGTATGAGGAAAAAAGATGAGCAAGGATGCCTAGTTATTGATGTGGCCAAATACATGGTTTTATCCACAGTGATAAATTAATATATAGCCATGTTGGTAATTTGCAACACTTCAGCTGTATTTGTGGTTGGATTTCAGTGGAGATGTCAAGGTTGAAAATGGAGATTTGGGACACCTCAGCTTATAGATGACACTTAAAACCATGGGACTGGATAAAATCTTAAATGCTCCCACATTCACCTTTTTATTATCTAGCTGCAGAAGAATTGGATCAGGTACATTGAGTAATTCTTATTAAATTACTTGCTATGGTATTTTGAAGTTCTTTGTGCTGATTTAATGAACTGATACAGATGATGAGAGAAGCTATGAAGTGTGCTTCTGAAAATACATGGTTTTAGTTGTAGCTTAATTTAAGACTTCACTGTTGATATTTTATAACCATGCAGTATTTCCCAGGCATATCTTCACCTAATGTTTTCTTTCTCAGACTGAAAGGGAAGACACAAGTTTTATCATCTAAATTTATTTTGATTGTATCCCATTACCGTTTAGTTTCTGATCTATCCTAAGCCAATTGATTCCAATTAAGAACAAAGTTTTCTTTAATTTTAAATCCATTTAATTAATTGTTTTAATTCCAAACCTAACAGAGTTGCAGGAAAAATCTTGGTTTAAAGTCTATCTTTAATGAAGAAAACAGAAGATTGTAGGAACTGGAAACATAAGCTTCTATTGTTAGCAGTAAGTTCTTTCTCTGTTATAATAGAATTTTCAAGTTGCACCCTTATTTCCCCCTTTTTGTTAGGATTCTAAGATAAACATTTAAGTATGTTTTACATAAATGGAACAAAAGACAGTGGCTTAATTCCCTAATATATAAAAGGTCTTTATATATCAATAAGTAAATAAATAATGATTCATATCCCAACAACAACAAAAATTATGCATAGAATTAAGGCGCCTGGTTGGCTCAGTCGGTAAGTGTCCAACTTTGGCTCAGGTCATGATCTCACAGTTCGTGGGTTCGTGGGTTCAAGCCCCGCATCGGGCTCTGTGCTAACACCTCAGAGCGTGGAGCCTGCTTTGGATTCTATGTCTCCTTCTCTCTCTGCTCCTCCCATGATCATGCTCTGTCTCATTCTCTCTCAAAAATAAATACTAAAAAATTAAAAAAAAAAAAAAGAAGAATTAGGAAGGTCACAGAAAAAAGATGCTTAACCTCAATTTAGGCCCACTGTACTAGAATTTTTTCCCCAAATGTTTCTTATTTTAGAATGATAAATTCTAATTTTGAGAAATCTGCCACATAATTCTGTAACCACTAATCATACATTTCACTTTCCTGGGCTCCCTAAACTATTTCTCTGAGTCTATGTTGTCCTCCTAATTCACCTCTGGATTTAATCCTAATCAGCAGAATCACTTTAGACCTAAACTGAAGGAAAGTAAGGCAGTGGAAGCAGGAAGTATTGCTAGTCTTAATTATCAGTCACCAGTTCTGAATTTTGGCTTTTGTTGATACATCTGCTAAATCTTCTTTTTGATAACTAATATTTTTCTACTTTCTAATTAATCTACTTTTTGAAATTTGTTTTCTATAGCTATTCTTAGAGTCCCTTTTGCATCTCTCTATATATTGAAATGCCTAAACTTTTCTTGAAGTTTCCTAAAGGGAAAACCAATTTTAAGATTACCACTGAATATTAATTAATATGTAAAATTTTCCTTGAAAGGTGGAATAGAAATATTTTTGAAAATTCATACCAAGGAAAAAATTCCTGAAATGACATTTTAGAGTTGAAAATTGGCAGTTACATTTAATACAGATATTGCTTCTAATGGGTAACAGGAAAATCTTCCTTAGGTCCTAAAACATTTCTTCAAAGAATTTCTTAAATTGCCCTTAAATATCCAGAAGCTAGGCATCAGAAGCTCAAAACTAAAAACTAATTTATTTTTTCCTCAAAAGGGAAAGAAAAGATGGATCATAGTGAGCCTGGCAGTCAGGCCAAGTCCAGTTGGAAGAAGGAAGTGAGGCAGTATCTTGGTAGAAGGCAAGGAGTTAAATGAAGCAATTCCTACTCTCTCCTCTTAACAAAGACACTTAATTTTTTTTTTTTAATTTTTTTAGTTAAATTCTCCTTTGGTACCATTCAACTCTATCATAGTATCAGATCCAGTTTTGGTTATTTGTAACTTTTAAAAAATATATATTTATTTAAATTCAAGTTAGTTAACCCACAGGGTAATATTGGTTTCAGGAGTAGAACCCAGTGATTCATCACTTACATGTAATACCCAGTGCTCATCCCAACAAGTGCCCTCCTTAATGCCCATCACCCATTTTCCCCACCCACCCCCACTGTCCCTCCAGCAACCCTCAGTTTGTTCTCTTCATTTAAGAGTCTCTTATGGTTTGCCTCCCTCTCTGCTTGTATTTTATTTTTCCTTCCCTTCTCCTATGTTCATCTGTGTTGTTTCTTAAATTTCACATATGAGTGAAATCATATGATATTTGTCTTTCTCTGACTGACTTATTATCCAAAGGATACAAAAATGCTTATTTGAAGGGGCACATACACCCCAATGTTTATAGCAGCACTACCAACAATAGCCAAATTATGGCAAAGCCAAAATATCCATCGACTGATGAATGAAAAAAGAAAATGTGCTATATATACATACAATGGAATATGACTTGGTGATCAAAAAGAATGAAATCTTGCCATTTGCAACAACGTGGATAGAACCAGAGTGCGATTATGCTAAGCTATTTCTAACTTTTTACCTATGTGGTGACTCACATATATCATTATTGGCTTACTAACAGGATTTAACACTCTAGAATAGACAGAGCAACCAATGGGCAAAAACATGTGGTAATAACAAAAGGTTTTAACAACAGCTGCTGCAATGTTAGGTCCAAGGATGGTTCTCATGTGAACAACAGTAAAATCTGTCAGACCACATACTGCTCTTCTTTTACACCAGAGTAACCAACCTCTAACACAGCTGCTCAACCATTACCTCGGACCTACTTACTGACGGTGACGTAGCCCGGACTGGCATCAGGATTCTGAATTGGCCACCTCACATGCAGTAGAGGCAGCTGGATTCCACAGTCCTTAGGTGGGTGCTACACCTTTAAAGCAGAAGCCACCTTTCCATCAAGCCAACATTTACCTAACTGAGAAATCCAGACACCGGCAGCTAGTCTGCAACTCTTGGAGATGTTGTTTTCCTAAAAGGAGATGGAGACAGTTTGGCTTTAAAAGACCTACCCTATGTCTCTTCCCCTGAAATCCAGAGCCCAGACTAAGTGTCAAATTGGGTTCCCTGCTGGGCAGCAAACATTTTTGCCATTAAACTCTCAATCTCAAATTTCAATCTGTCCCTTAGTCTTTATGTTTCATGTTTGTTTGTTTGTTTGTTTTTCCTTTCAGGGTCATAAATTAGTGACAAAATTAGTTTGGTTGATAATTATAGTTTAAAAAATAGACTTTGCAAACTAGGGGTAAAAAAGCATATCTTGACATAACAAACTTAAAAGCAACAAAAGCAGTTCTTTTAGTTTGAAAAGAAATTATTTTTGGAGTTAAGAAACTGTATTAAATCGAATCTTTCCCAACCCACTCTCAGATAATAACCCATCAGAAACAGCATTAGAAAAAAAATATAAAAGAATGTTGATGGAGTATGTGGGCTAAGAAGACTTGGGTAAAATGTATCCATTTGATGCAAAATAGAAATAACTGTTAATTTGAACTATTTTTTTTTTTAATCAAAAGCCAACTCTTCCATCAAAGTGCACTCTACAGCAAGGATGCAAAAATGGACTTCTTTGAAATACTTGAGAAATTAAAGAGACAACTCTGATTTTAATCAAAGCATGAAACTTTTTCTTATAACTTATAGATATCATGCACTTCTGTACCCCAAATTTATATTCTTAGAAAGATACTCATTGAGGAAGGTGGTCTAAGATAGTGACATTGGAAGACCCTGAACTCACCTCCTCCCACAGACACACTGAATCTATACCTACGTATAGGAGTTTTTCCTGCAGAAGAACTGAAGGTTGACTGAACATTTCCTGTACAACAAATGATAGAGGGAGCACACAGAGAAGGGACATAATGGAGATGGAGACATAATAATGGAAATCCCCTCCCAGACATACAACCTGACACCTTTCAGTAAGAAGGGATATCACTGAGGGGCTTGCATAAGACTCATACACTCTGGGGAACAAGGAAAAAACAGCACTGTAAAGGGCAACTAAAATATAAGTGAAGGAAACGCATTTACTAACCATAGATCATCTGCTGAATGGGTGGGGAACTGCTGGAACTCTTTCCAGGGTTGGAGGCACTGGAGAGTGCCATTTTTTAAATTTCCCCTTCCACCTTGGTGGGATACATAGGAACAGGGTCCAGGGGCTCTAGCCACCCTTTTAAGACTGTTATCAGCGCATGCTAGACCTCTGACTGACACCAGCTCCAGCCATCCCACCAAGGTGGTCCTGGCTTGGCTAGCTCCAGTCCCCCACTGCCCATACACAAGGCAGCACTGGCATGGCATGCCCCATGAGAACCACCCCCCCAGCCTATGCCCACTCCGGTTCCAGCCATGCTACCAGGGTGACCCTGACACAGAACACCCTGGAATCCCCCAGATCAAGCCTGTGTGAGCTCCAGCCATCTGCTAGGGAGATCCTGGTGTGGAGTACCACAGGAACCCCTGGCCCACACCCACTCCAGTTCCAACATTCCTGCCAAGATGGTCCTGGCACAGCACATCTTAGGACCCCCAGATCATGCCTGCACTGGATCCAACTGATCAGCCAAGGCAACCATAGTGAATGGTACCGGGGGACCCTCTAGCCCATGCCCACTTTAGCTCCAGCCATCCCCTAGGGCAGGCCCAGTGTGGCACACACTGGGACTCTCCCAGCCTTCACTTGCTCCAGCTACAGCTGGTCCTTCAGGGCAGTTCTAAAGAGGAAAAAAAAAAGTTTTTACACCATGGCAACAATACAAAAAAGAAACTTAGCTCATTTCCCCAAGGAAACTTCTTAGAAAGAACATATTAATTTGATTATGTGAATTTAAACATAGTCTAAGTGTTTTAGTGTATAACCTGTAGGGATTGTGTGTGTGTGTGTGTGTGTGTGTGTGTGTGTGTAAGCATCCCACTAATCCTAGGACATGTTTTTTGAAGATCAAAACAATGTCTAACACATGGCCAGAAGAAGGTATTTATTGCATGAAAAAAAGTTATAATTATATGACAACTTAAATATTTGGCTAATTGTTAAAAATATATTTTTTAAATCTAAGGTCATGGGCATCTTTTCACATTCTGTAGTATAATCTATACAAAACAAGTCTTAAAAATCTCAGTGTTTATAGACACTTAAAAAACCATGCAGTCCCCAAACTCCCATTATTTTGATCCATTCCACAAAATGTCTCACTAAGGTTGTCCAGATTCCGCTTCAACAAGTCCAGTGAAAATTCAAAATATGGATGCCTATATCCAGCAATACGGTGCTTACTTCACTTTCAGTCTCTGAAAATATAGTCAATTCTCATTATTTGTGGATTCAGTACTTTGAAATTTGACTATGCACAAAAATTTATTTGTAACCTCAAAATCAATACTCATAGCTTTTTCACAGCCATGCATGCCACAAAGTGGCAAACATTTCTTAATTATAGGACATGCTCCTTCCCAGCTGAGGAGCAAAATGACGCTCTGCCTTGTTTGAAATCTCATTCTGTAAACAAATGTTCTTTTGGGGATCTATTTAGTGCCATGTTTGAGGGTTTTTTTCTGCATTTTTGTGGGGTTTTTTGTTAGTGATTTTGTTTAAAATAGCCTCCAAACGTAATGCCATGTGTGTGTGTGTGTGGGGGGGTGAGTTTCTGTATTTCTGTGGGTTTTTTTGTTGTTGATGATTTGCTTAAAATAGCCCCCTAGCTTAATGAAGTGCTGTCTGGTATTCATAAGCACAGGAAGACTGTATTGTTCCTTACAGGAGAAAATACAATTGTTAGGTAAGCTTTGTTTAGTCAAGAGTTAGAGTGCTGCTGGCTATGAATTCAATGTTAATGACTTAACAATATATATTAAATAAGGTAGCTTTAAACAGAAACACACATAAAACAAAGTTATGTATTGATTGTTTGGCTAAAAGTTGTAAGCAAGGGTTTATAGGAACCTAATCCTGTATTTCTCACGGTAGCAAAGATTCAATATTCAATATTCAGATTTTGTGGCAACGTTATAGAACATAACTATTGTGAATCATGAGAATTGGCTGCACAAACAAGCGCAATACAGGAATGAGTACTGAACTTTCCTTTCCTTTATGTATCTTAGTAGTCTCAAATGACAATTTTGAACTTCACATCTTTCTCACTGTAGAAGGAATGTATTTTATGGTATCATTTTTAATTTCTAATGACAAAAAGGTAAATAATTACAAATCATATTAACTATGATTATTATGCCTATCAACAAGACTTCCATTGTGGTTTTTTTCTGTCAAGAATTCTCTTTTGCAAAAATAGCCATAAATTATAGTCCAATGAAGTGAATTTCAAATCACCCCCCCCATAGAAGTGACCAAGAAATAGCAAAACCATATTAACCCTGGGTAGAAAATGAATAGTGACATGATTAAAGAATTGTGATAGGAAGAAAACGTTTAAATCTTCCAGGAAATTCATAATTCCTAATGTTTTTCTAGCATTAGAATTCCATGGCAGTTCTTCAGAAATAACCTTGGCAACTTTCAGTATTTCAAATGTGTGAGCAGGTCTTGATGGAGAGTGAAAAGGTAAGTTAAGGTGTTGGTGGTATAGAAGTCAGAGAGTTGCATCAAGGAGGAGAATTAAAACTTTTGGATTAGACTTCACTTAGACTAATAGTCTATTTTCTTCTTTGCCATGAGCCTATGGAATAGTCAGAAGAGAAGCAAAGATACAGCAGAGATATTTACCATGCATTAAATTTTCACACTTCCTAACATCTCCCAGCCTCCTTGTAGTGAAGCAAGGTTATGTAACTAGTTCTGGCCAATGATGTTTGAACAGAAGTGACATTCTCTTCTGGTAGAAGCCTAGAAGTAGGTCTGCTCCCCTCCACTTCCTTCATACTCTTTTCCCCTGCTTCAGCAGACCCGAGAGGGCAACATCTCTGTTATTCTGGGTCACTGAAGAAGAAGCAGACCTCTCCCACCCAACTTGATGAGTAATCATCATGAGGAATAAATGTTTTGTTAAACAGTTTTGACTTTGGGATTACTTTATTACATTATTGTTTTCAAAGTTCCTCTTTATTTATTTTATCCTAAATGTACACGTGAAGTATTCTGGGTAAGAGACAAATTTTTTCGTAAATTCCTCACATTAAATGCTAATTCACTGGGCCATACTTGCCCTACTCCTTACCTTTAGAGTAGTACAATGAAAGGCATGCCAGTTGTCTTACGTGAGGGGACAAACATCCATAGGAGAGATGAGAAAAATTTATTTTTCTCTGCTTATAAAAAGGAAGAAGGCAACTATCTTCCTCCCCTTTTGTAAATAAATCTCTCCAGGAGCCAGATAGCCCTTGTATGTCTCAACTTGTAAGAACATCTACCTAGAGCAGTCTTTAAGGTTTGGAGCTTCATCCCTTTCTGACATGTGAATCCCTACTGAGAGAGCCCTTCAGTTTACTAGACACTGGGTTTTAAAGTAGGGACCTAGTCAAGGCTCTAATCAGTTGGTCTTCTTGGAAGATAGGAGAAGTTTTATTATCCTTTCAAATTAGAAAAATTAACTAGACAAATGACTACAGAACTAATTTTCATGGTATGTGAAGATGGTTTCTACATTCTAAAAGAAGTGAAAAAAACATTCTCTGATTTTATCATTTTTAAATTTCTGTGGTCCAAGAGCTAAAGGAGGCAGCACATTGAGAACTCCAGGGAAGTTTTATGTCCCCACACTTATCATGGTCTAGCCTCACCTGAATAATAAAAGAGTTAAAAGTTAGACAAATTTAGGGGTACCTGGGTGGCTCAGTCAGTTAAGCATCCAACTCTTGATTTCAGCTTTGGTCATGATCCTGGGGTCATGGGATGGAGTGCCAAGTCAAGCTCCACACTGAGCATGGAGCCTGCTTGAGATTCTCAGTCTCTCTCTCTCTCTCTCTCTCTCTCTCTCTCTCTCTTTCTCTCTCTCCTCCTCCACCACCTCCTCCTCCTCTGCCCCTCTCCCCAGCTCGTGCTCACTCTCTCTCTCTCAATTAAAAAAAAGCATTAGACTAATTTGGCTAAAAAACAGTTTATATAAATGAAAATAGAAAAGATGAGCCTGAAAAGGAAGACTGCATATATACTTTTGAGAACTAAGAATGTCAGTCAAGGATTTGGTATTATATTCATCCAAAAGCATTATGATGACTTTCAAGGCCTTGTTATCCAAAGATATCTGTACATCCATCTGGATATTTCTAACAACTATCCAATATATTCAAATGTGAGGGAGACTCAAAGCAGTAGTAAGTCTATAGGAAAAAGAAAAAAAAGGAACTTCCTTTGAATATATTCTGAAAAAGCCATAGTCTTTAGAAGAAGCTGGGGACTCTGACTCTTTGAAATCTTATTCGAATTTAGTATAATAACTTAAAGTAACTTAACCAATGGACCTGGCCCAGAATGTGCCTAAAGGGGACAACCATTTCCCCAAGCTTGACTTCTACTGTCACCTCCACCCTACTTTTTTCTCATGATGATCTCTAGCAGGTGTCTGACTATAAATTGGACTTGGTATCAAAAGGACCAAGAGAAACTTCAAATTTTTCCTTTAAAGGTTGAAATAAAATGTTCAAGCTGAGGTTATGTTATTATTCTATTAAGTGAAGTTAAATGGAGATCTAAATATCAGTGTTAAAATATTTCTCAATGTAAATTCTAATCCAAATTTCAAAAGGGATGTGAGATTTTCTTGAGGGATGGGGGCTTTACAAATATAAATCTTTGGTATATCATGTGTCAAAGATTCCTCCTTCTGTAAATAGAAAGTCTAGTGGAACCCAACATAAAATAACACGAACTTTATCCATAGCTTTAATCTTTTCTTCTTGAATTTAGCTCATCAACACAGAGCCACAGGAGTCTGCCTTTGAAAATCTAACATTCTGCCTTGAGATTAGAGTTGCTGATGAAAAAAAGGAAGTTTCTCTCTCATCAAATCCATATCCTCAAAATATTGAGGTAAAAAAGGAAGTGATCCAAGACGGTAGAGGAGAAAGAGCCTGAACTCACCTCCTCCCAGGAACACACCAAATCTACAGCTACATATGGAATAATTCCTGCTGAAAAAGAAGCCAAAACTAGTTGACTAGCTCCTTCCACAACAAGGGATAAAAGAATCACAATGGGATGAATAGGAGAGGCAGAGGCATTTTCTCACCAAAAACTTGACCCCCCAGTGCAGCAAACCACAACAGGGAGGGATCTCACAGTCCTAGCGCTTTCTTCTGTGGAATGAGAGGTTTGTCCCCCACATCAGGCAATCCAATCTTTGGAACCTGCCCTGGAGAGATGAGGCTCTAAAAACATCTGGCTTTAGAAACCAACAGGGCCTATATCCAGGGGACCCAGGGGGCTGTGGGAATCTGAGAGATTCCTTTTGAGTGGCCTACAAGTGGACTCACTCATCCTGGGATCCAGCACAAAGGCAGGAGTTTGGATTATATGTAGAGGAGATTCATTTGCTACCCTTAGGTCATTTGCTAAGGGGCTTTTTTTAGGGACAGAGGTGTGACAAGTGCCATTTTTGCATTCTTCCTCCACCTTACTGGCTCAGGCAAGCACACATGGACACAGCCACAGTAAAGCCATGAGTGGGCCGCCAGTGCCCTGTGCCCTTTCTAGGCCTTGCTAAAACCATGGAAGTGACCTAAGTACTCTTCTTTTCAATCATTAAACTGGGTGTGATCAGTCCATAGTGCTCTTCCCCTGCCTCTCTACAACTGTGGACATGCCTTACTCTCAACATTCTCTTGCAGCCTTGCTAGAGCTGGCAGATAAGCTGTCCACAAGGGAACACCCTTTGATCTCCTGGCTTTGGTGGACAGAGATGTTTGCATCTGGAACAAGTGGAAAGATAGTTCTGGGCAGGTGACCATACCCAGGGCAGTACACAGACAGCACAGTGAAACACATCCCCAGTCTGTCTGTAATAAAGGCCCATTTGCTTATTCTGTAACTTCAACCTGAGGGGCAGGCTTTAGATATGTCACATATCTATAGGCATAGAGACACTCCAGGAACATAGGCTGGGAGAGATGCCCTCCCTTGGCCTCACCACACCTCACTAATATCTCCCAGAAAGAAACATGTATACTTGTCTGAAGCCCCAAGTTTTGCAACTGTCACCAAGGGACACCTCAAGATCTCCGGGTCTGGAGGTCAGCAAGTTTACAATTGTTAACCCACAAGACTGTATATATTTGCAGACTTTAAAAGCTGCTGCCTGAGAAGCTGGATCCAGTCAGCCAGATGGGATACTTTGAGGGAAATCAAAGATACTTTGAAAGAATTCAAAGGAATGCTTATAAAGAAAGCTCACTGAAATTGGGAGAAAAATGGATCAACACAGTGAGAATATTAACAAAGAGACAGGAAATGTAAGAGAGTACCAAACAGAAGTCACAGAGATTAAGGATACAATAATTGGACTGAAAAGTACACTACAAGGGTTCAACAGCAGACTGGAAAAGCAGAACAGATCATCATCTAGAAAGTAAAGTAATGGAACTTACCCATTGAAAAGACCATCAAAAAGAATTTTAAAAATGAAGATAAGGTACCTCTAGACAACATTAAGCAGAATAATAGTTGTATTATAGAGGTTGAGAAAGAGAGGAGAGAGAGAAAAAATGGCTGAAAACTTATTCAAAGAAGCAATGGCTGAAAACTTCCCTAATGTAGGGTAGGAAACACAACCAGATCTTAGAAGCCCAGAGAGCTGCAAATAAGATGAATCCAAGGAGTCATGAGAAAACATATTATAATTAAAATGTCACAAGTTAAAAATAAAGAGAGCATCTCAAGAGCAGCAAGAGAAAAAACAAATTGTTATGTACAAAGGAAACACCATGAGGCTCTGAGCAGATTTCTCAGCTGAAATTTCTCAAGCCAGAAAGGAATGGCATGACAATTCAAAGTGCTTAAAGGGAAAACCTTTCAACCAAGAATACTCTACTAAGCAAGTCTATCATTCAGATTTGAAATAGATAAAGAGTTTTCCAGACAAGTAAAAGCTAAAAGAGTTCATCACTATTAAACTGGCCTTACAAGAAATATTATAGGGACTTCTTTAAGCTGAAAAAAAAGGCACTAATTAATAACAAGAAAGCATAAGAAAGTAAAAATCTCACTGGAAAAGGTACATGTATTGTAAAGGTAATGGATTAATCAATTATAAAGTGAATATGAAGTTTAAAAGACTGAAGTAGTAAAAATAACTATAATTAGAATAAGCAGTAAAAGATGTAAAATACGTAACACATAAAACATGTTAAGGGGGATAAAAACGTGGGGTTTTAGAATCTGTTGAAATTTAACTTGCTACAACTTAAGATGGATGGCTATGCACATATGTTCTTATATGTGAACCACAAAACAAAAACTTACAGTAGATACCCAAAAGATAAGGATAAAGGAATCTAAACACAGCACGAAGAAAATCATCAAACCACAAGAGAGCAGAAGAAGAAAGGAACAAAGGGGAACTACAAAAACAACCAGAAAATAATTAATGAGATGGCAATAAATACATGCCATAATAAAAACAATAAATAATTAAAAAAAAATAAAAACAATAATTATTTTAAGTGTAAATAAACTAAACTTTCCAATCAAAAGACATAGAAGGCTGAATGGATTAAAAAAAAAAAAAAAGACCCATCTATATACTGTCTATAATAGACTTAGTTCACATCTAAAAACACATATAGACTGACAGTGAAGGGAGAGAAAAAGATATATTCCATGCAAGTGGAAATAAAAAGAAAAAAGCTGGTGTTATCATATCAGACAAAATAGACTTTAAAACAAAGACTTTAATAAAAGACAAACAAAGGCATTACATAGTGTTAAAAAGGTTAATCCAACAAGAGGATATATATGACATAATATAACATTTGTAAATGTTTATGCACCCAACATACAAGCACCTAAATACATAAAGCATATTAACATTTCTAAAGGGAGAAATAAAGAGCAATACAATAATAGTAATGGAGTTTAATACTCAATTTACATCAATGGATAGATCATCTAGATAGAAAATCAATAAGGAAACATCAGCCTTAAACAACACATAAGACTAGGTGGACTTAATAGATATATGTAGAATATTCCATCCCAAAGCACTAGATAGAATACACATTCTTTGCAAGTGTATATGGAACATCCTCCAGGATAGATCACATGGTCATTCACAAAACAAGATTCAATAAATTTAAGAACACTGAAATCATATTAAGTATCTTTTCTGACAACAATCGTATATAACTAGAAATCAATTACAAGAAGAAAACTGGAACAATCACAAATATGTGGCAATTACACAACACCTACTGAGCAACCAAGAGTCAATAAAGAAATAATAGGAAATTATGGGAAATAATAAGGATCAGAGCATAAATAAATGAAATAGAAACTAAAAAAAAATAGACAAGATCAATGAAACTAAAGAGCTGGTGTTTTGAAAAGATAAACAAAATTGAAAACATTTTGCTAGGCTATACAAGGGGAAAAAAAGAAGGCTCAAATAAATAAAATCAGAAATGAGGGGTGCCTGGATGGCTGAGTCGGTTAAACATCTGACTCTTGATTTTAGCTTAGGTCATGATCTCATGGTTTGTGAGATCAAGTCCCTCATCCAGCTCTGTGCTGACAGTGTGGAGCCTGCTTGAGATTCTCTCTCTCCCTCTCTCTTTGCTTCTCTCTCCCTCTTTCTCCCTCTCTCTTTGACCTTCAAAAATAAATAAACATTAAAAAATGAAATCAGAAATGAAAATGAGTAAGTCACAAATGATATGACAAAAATACAAAGGATCATGAGACTACTGTGAACAATTATATACTAACAAATGAAAAAACATAGAAGAAATTCCTAGAAACATACTATTTTTCCAAGACTGAATCATTAAGAAATAAACAATCTGAATATACAGATTACTACTAAGGACATTGAATCAGTATTCAAAAACCTCCCAAGAATCAAAAGTCTAGGACCAGATAGATTCACTGATGAATTCTATCAAATATTTCAAAGATTTAATACCTATCCTTTTCTAACTCTCCCAAAACACTGAAGAGGAGAGAATTCTGCTAACTTCATTTTATGGGGCCAACATAACCCTGATATTAAACCAAACAAGGACACTACACACACACACACACACACACACGCCTATATTCATACAACATAGATGCAAAAAGTCAACAAAATACAAGCAAACCAAATTCAATAATACACTGAAAGGATTATACACCATGATCAAGCAGAGTTTATTCCAGGGATGCAAATATACTTCAACATTTGCAGATAAATCATTGTGATATACCACATTAACAAACTGAAAGATAAAAATCATATTATCTTAGTAGATGCAGAAAAGGCATTTAACAAAATTCAACATCCATTTATAATAAAACTCTCAAACAAAATACTATAGAGGAAACTTGCCTCAGCATAATAAGGCCATACTGAGAAACTCTTGGGTAACATCATACTCAAGAGTGGAATGCTGAAAGCTTTTCCTTTAAGATCAAGAGCAAAAGAAGGATGACTACTTTTACCATTTTGATTCACCATACTGTTAGAAGCCAGAGCAATAAGGTAAGAAAAGGAAATAAAACGCATCCAAATTGGAAAGGAAGAAGTAAAAGTGTCACTATTTGCAAATGGCATGATACTATATATAGAAAGCCCTAAAGACTTCAAACAATATATATATATATATATATATATGTGTGTGTGTGTGTGTGTGTGTGTGTGTGTGTGTGTGTGTGTATATTAGAACTAATAAATAAATTCAGTAAAGTTGCAGGATTCAAAACCAATATACAGAAATCTGTTGTCTACTGATCCACTAATAGTAAACTATCAGAAAGAAATTATGAAAACAATCCTATTTACGATTGCATCCAATAAAATGCCTAGGAACAAATTTAACCAAGGAGGTGAAAGACCTAAAATGAACACTCTACCATTGATTAAAAATTGAAGAAGACACAAAATAAATGGAAAGATATTCTATATTTATACACTGGAAGAATTACCATACTTAAAATGTCCATACTACCCAAATCAATCTATGGATTAAATGCAATCCCTGTCAAAATTCCATGGCATTTTTTACAGAACTAGATCAAATAATTCTAAAATTTTTATGGAACTGCAAAAGACATGAAATAGTTAATGCAATCCTGAGAAAGAAGAACAAAGTTGGAGATATCATGCTCCCTGATTTCAAACTATCATACAAAGCTATACTAATCAAAATAGTATTACATTGCATTACAGCAGACACACAGAACAGTGGAACAGAATAAAGAACACAGGGGGAGAAAAAAATACGTATATGGCCAATTAATTTACAACAAAGGAGCCAAAACTATGCAATGGGGAAAGGACAGTCTTTTCAAATGGTTCTAAGAAAACTGGACAACCATATAAAAAAAATGAAACTAAGCCATGATCTTATACCATACACAAGAATCAACACAAAATGAATTAAAGGCATGACTATAAGAACTGAAACCATTATACTCCTAGAAGAAAACTTTGGTAGTAAGCTCCTGGACATAGCCTTTTAATTTTTGGATTTGAGTCTAAGTGGAGGCAACAAAAGCAAAAATAAACAAGTGGGAATACGTGAAACTAAAAAGCAGCAGAAAGAGCAAAGGAAACCATCAACAAAATAAAAAGGCAACCTACTGAATAAGAGAAAAGATTTCCAAATCATCTACCTGATAAAAGGCTAATACCCAAAACACATAAAGAATTCAAGCAACTTAATAGCAGTAAGCAAACAAGCAATCTGATTTAAAAATGGGTAGAGGATCTAAACAGACATTTTTTTTTTTCCCAAAGATATACAGATGGTCAACAAGCACATGTAGAGAAAGGCAAATCAAAACCACAATGAGATATTACCTCACATTAGTTAGAATGGTTATTATCAAAAAGACAAGAAATCACAAGTATTAGAAAGGAAGTGGAGCAAAGGAAATCCTTGTACACTGTTGGTTAATGTAAATTGCTGCAGCTACCATGATAAACAGCATGAAAGTTCTTAAAAAAATTAAAAGTAAAAGTATCATATGATTCAACTTTGTTACTTTTCAGTATTTACCAGAATGAAACGAGAACACTAACTTGAAAAGATATATGCACCCCTATGTTAATCGCAGCACTATTTACAATAGCCAAGATTCTGAAAGAACCTAAGTGTCCATCAATGGATGAGTGGATAAAGAAGATATCACACACACCCATACACACACACACACACACACACACACACACACACACACACAGGAATAATATTTAGCCATGTAAAAGAAGAAAACTTTGCCATTTGTGACAACATGGTTGGACCTTGAGAGTATTATGCTAAGTGAATTAAGTCAGAGAAAGGCAAATACTGTATGATTTCACTTTTCAATGGAATCTAATAAAAATAGCAAACAAAGAAAACAAAATTTATAGAGACAGAGAACAGATTGGTTTGGTTATCAGAGGGGAAAGAAATTGGGGGGTGAAAGAAAGGGTGAAGAGGTAAATTGTATGGTGATGGATGGTAACTAGACTTACTGTGGTGATCACAAATATCAAATATGTATACAAATATCAAATTATTATATCATATAACTGAAATTAATATAATGTTATATACCAATTTTACCCCAGTAAAAAATAGAGGTAAATAAATCATGACTGTATTTGTTACATTAGTTGTTCATATGACTATGGCGTTCACATGGTATTTGTTTTTAGTTGTAATTCACCTGTAATTTAGTTTGACATCTAGGAGTCAATATCTGAAGCATTCCTAGTTATAATTCTCTAGCTCTTAATACCGTATAATTAAAGTGTTTATAGGCATTGTGAATTTAATTGACATGTAAAAATATGTTTATAGATGATAAGCACATAATTTTCATATCAAACATCGAAAGTAAGTGTGAAACTTTTTTCCTTGTAATTCTTTTGACAGAGCCTCTTTCAATGGTTTAACTTATTTTTTTCTCATAATTATGTTATTGAGTAGTTTTGGCTCAAAATTAGAGAATTTATTTTAGCCTTGATAAGGATCCAAATGCTACATGACATGTTGAAAACTGAATTAAAGACAAACTTAAATAATTTAGAAGACAAAAACAGAGAGATGAGTAAGAGTTGGAGGGTATAGGGACACAAAAAATTAATTACAAAAGAAACACTTATTTTGGAGGGGAAAATAAGTGCTTCCACAGCATTCTTCCACTCCTCCCCAACCCTGTTTAGTGACTTAGAGTTTCTGTGGCATGAACTAGACATGAATTTAAATGTCCGTTGGTCTGTCACTTTATAGGTACATGTCCTTGGACACACTTGCATTCTCTCTTAGCCACAGTTTTTTAATATGTAAAAAAATCTTCTCTCACTCTTTAACCATTAACTTGCTAGGAAATCTTTGTTAAAGTCCACGGGCTCTACCTTCAAATATATCCTTGTTGCTCCAAATCCTCATTATACCTTATCTGGTTATTGTAATATGCTTCTCCTTTGTCTCCTGCTTCCAATCTCACTCTTTCTGTCCTTAATGCAGAAGCCACCGTGAACCTTTGAAAATTTAGGTCAGATTGTATCATTCTGCTCCTCTAAACATTCCAGTGACTCCCCTTCTCATTCAGAGTAAAAGCCAAGGTTTTTACAAAGGCTTACAAGATCTGACCTGCTCTGCTCCGCAGTGACCTCTAACTAGGCTCTCTCACTGCTATGCTCCTGCCACTCTGACTTTTTTTGCTATTCTGTGAATCCAACAGGCACCTGCCTTAAGAATACTCTTCCCCCAGATACCTCATGTTTTTGCTTAAATATTAACTCATCAGTGAGGCTTTCTTTGACCATTTTAAAATTACCACTTACCCCTCCCTGCTCTACTCACTATCACTCTTTCTCACTTTAATTTTTCCAATGTCACTCCACCTTCTAACATACTATATCATTTGCTTATTATGCTTATTGCTTAGCATCTTTCTTCCCCCTTTAGGATGTAAACTTAACAAAGGAGGGATTTTGCTGCTTTGTTCACTGATGTATATGAAGCTCCTAGAACAGTGTGCTGAAGCTGGTAGGTGCTCAATGAGTATTTGTTAAATGAATGAATGAATAAGTGTCTATGCCAATAAGTGTTGTTTTGAAGATTAAATGGTTTGATAGTCCTTCTATATTCTTGCCGAGATATTTCTAAACTTTTCTGTTTATAAAATGCCATCAGTTATCCCCATATTCTCAACTGGATAAGAAATAAACATTAAAAAAAACCACCAAGTAATAACAGTTTTAAAAAGATTACAATGAGCTATACATTTTTTATTCATTAATATATTTGCTTGCTTTGAGGCCTAGAGCCCTATGCCACTGACACATTCATAGTGTTATTAGATGTAGCTTAGCTAATCCTACGACTAGGCTAATAGAACATCCTGAAAAGATTAAGCTTCTGTGGAAACAGTAAATAGACACACACACACACACACACACACACACACACACAAACAATAATCAGTTTTAAAATCAAGTGAAGGAAGATCAACAATAACACTAAGAGGTGACAAAAATATCCTGAGATCTAATTAATGTTTCCACTGCAGTTAACACAGTACCAGCTTAGTTAACTGCATGATGAGCAGGAAAAAAAAAAAAAAAAAAAGGACTATCAATACCTCATTGCTCTGTGGTGAAACATACATCATATAATGTGTGAAGCACCTATTCCTCAACAAACAGTTGATTTTGAATATCAAAACCAGGGGTACTGCACTTTATAGTGTGGTGTCAAACTCTTCCATGTTTTTAAATTTGATTTTCTCAGATTATAACAAGCAAAGCACACTTTTTACATTAAGTTAATCTCTCCAATAAATTTCCCTCTTGAGAAGGTCTGTGTAGATTATTATGCATAGGCCAATATTTTGTCATTCTCATTTATAACTCAGACTTCTGTGATTCTCTGATTCACACAAATAAAGAGACAAAATTGAATGTTTAAACCTAATGTCTAGTCTCTGAACCCAGACAGTCATCATGTCGATGTAGACCCCTCATGAAACACAGTCTGAAACGGCCCCCTAATTGTCTCTACCATATACTAAGTGTAATTACAATCTTTCAGTAGGTTTCAGGACATAGTCTCTCTTCTCTAGGAAACTCTCAATATACTGATGAGATAAAAAATTGATTAATTTTCTTACTCACTCTCTTGAAATGATTGTTATATATGTGTGTGTATAGGCTAAAAGTCTGAAGTAACTGTCTAAATTATCCTTGAGAGCAACTCAAAGATACATTTAAATGGATATATATTGAGTTCTATGAACATAGAAATTAAATGAAACCTTGAACAAATGTTGCCAAAAATTGTTTCTAAATCTGCCAACTCTTGCTTCCATCCTTTTAACAGTCATTTTTGTGACTCATAGGGTACATTTTAACAGCTGAATTTTAGCCTTTTTAAATTCTCTTAACATGTTATTTTGGTTTGCTGCTTGGGAAGTTTTTCACGTTTTCAAATTGATGATTGATTTTGATGGGGTTTTGGGGTAATGAGGGGTTTGGAGCCGATGGCCAAAAAAGAATTCTTGAAGACATCTTTGGTGCAAAAAGGTGATTTTATTAAAGCATGGAGACAGAACCCATAGGCAGAAAGAAATACACTGGGGTTGTGACAGGTAACTGATTATATGCCCCCAGGTTGGGAGGGGATTAGGGAGAGCATAAGTCCCTAAAGAATTTTGGAAGCAAGGTTTCCAGGACTTTTGAGGGGCTAGCTTTTGTTGGGAAAATGGCATTTATTACTGTTTAGTAAAAACTCAGTCATGAGACCCTTCAGATGTATATAAGGGGGCCATAAACTTGGGGTATGATTACCAGCATATATCCTGGGGGAGTTGAGATAAAGGAAGTTTCCAAAAGGAATTTTTATATGTTAATGTAGATTTACAGGATTGGGGAGGGGGTGGTCAGGATAATGTTAAGCCAAGGTTCCCTTTTGCCCCTAGCAAAGTGTCAACATCGAGGCAGCTGAGCTCCTAGAGGGAGGTCACTCTGTCTGTTTCAAGGACTTGTCAATGGGCTATAGGCAGTAAGGGAATTTAGTTTTTCATTTGCCTTTGTTTTCCATACCACCATGGCAAGCACTTAAACCCCTTTCCTTGGTTTTTGGGTAGGCAGGAGTATCCAAGGAATATCACACATATTCTACCTGGGGGGTGGGGCGGGTGCTATTAGCCTGTACTTTGCCCTCAGCTTGCCTTATGCTTTGTCCTCAATTTGACTCCAGGGTGTTGAGGTCCGAAGTTTTGTCTTAGTGAAGAATATTCTTAACAATGTGATATTTTGGAGTCTATCATGATTACTTACAAACTTTACAAAAGAGGTTGTCATAGCAACCAGAGCTTAGTAGCTCAGTGCTCCAGATTTTCAGATTTGTTTTTCATACTTAAGTAATATCATCCCTCTGCAGTGCTTTAGACCACTTGTAAAATAAATGAAATGTTTACCAGGAGCATTAAAGAGAAATGCTTAAGGAATTTCCTATAAATAAATGTTTCTGTGCAATTTGCAAATGTATGTCTCTATATAAATGTATGTGTGTATATGTGTTTTATCTATAATACGTATGTAAATATATGCTTTGTGTGACCCATCCTCTTCCCCACATATCTATGACCTCAAATTCTGCTCACCCTTCAAGACTCAAACTCCACAAAATTGTCTCAGATACACCAGGTATTCAGCTTTCCCATTCTCTCATAGCCCTTTTGAACCTCTGGTCCTACACATATCCTATCCTAATTGTACTCAATTAAACTATGTAAGCATCTATCTTTTTTAATTTTTTTAAGGTTTATTTATTTTTGAGTGTGAGAGGGAGACAGAGTGCAAGCAGGCAAAGAGCAGAGAGAAAGGGAGACACAGAATCCCAGGGGTCTCCAGGCTCTGAGCTGTCAGCACGCAGTCTGACGTGGGGCTTAAACTCGTGAACCACAAGATCACAACCTTAGCTGAAGTCAGACATTTAATTGACTGAGCCACCCAGGCACCCCTATAAGCATCTATCATCTTTATCTCTGGGTTTCTGCACTCCTGAAAGATGGGAAATACCATCTTACTTCTTGCTATGTTTCTCTCAAAGACCACTACAGTGACTTAAAATGTAGGAATTAAATAGATATTGAGCAAAATATATGTCTTTGTCAAGCAACTCTTTGGGCAGGGCACGTAGAGTTCTGCTTGATGGAGTAACGAGATTCTATGTACATATGCAAATAGCACTGCCTTCAACTTTAGAGTTCACATTCATCTTATTAAATATTAAAATGAGCTCTCTGTAGAGTACTACCTCTTACTGTCACTTGATTAACTGCACTATAAAGTTATTTTATAATGCCAGAGAAAGTGCTAAGTATTCAAGACATCAAAAGACTTTACCACGGGTCTTAGAATGTAGAGGTCTTAAGATCTTAAAACCAGAATTAAATTAACTGTAGAGATAGAGAAGCCAAAATACTTTTCACATTGGCTGGCCTCGTGAAGAATTTTCTATTTTCATTCTTTTTCGAGCCACAATGTAAAGATCCAGTTTTTGTATTTTGTGCAATATAATAGAATTGCTAAATAATCTAATAAAGTGCATATATAGTACAAATCTATTATGGAAACAAGAAAATTAGGGGGCAACAAGAAACATTATTTTCCTGCATTTCATTTCCAAGTATCTCTTATAGTGAATATTCTGTCCTTCCATTTTTAATGTTCTAACTCTGACTGACTCTCATATTCCTATTCTCACATTACTGCTTCCTGGTTATTCTTCTTTCCCCATTTCTTTTCTTACTAGTCTGTCAGGAAGGTAGTTACAAATTAATATTAGTCTTGTCACCTGCAGGTTCAGAATTGTAAAGTATTGCGGCCCACCATCAATCCTAGACTTTCAGTTGTCACATCAACCCTCCCCACCTATCCTGCCTGACCATGACCTTTCCTCTACCACAAGTATCTGTCTAGTCTCATCTTAGGGTACTCAGTTAGGCGAGGGGCTCTTCACACTTGCAGAAGAAGTCTTACTTATTTTCATATCTTCAACTATGTTCATATTTTTCTGTATACTTGGAACGTTTTTCAGTTTAATTCACTTCCACAAACATTAACTGAGTACCTAATGTTTACCAGAGACTGTGCTATGTCCTAGGGACACAAAAATGTAAATATGGAGCAGTTGCCTTTAAGGATAGTTCATTCTTTTAATCTCTCTTTGTCAATCCTTTGATCTTTCCTGTACATGCTACTTACAATACTTCTGAGAAAAAAATTTCTGATTTAACTGACCTGATGCTGCTCATTCTTTTACTCCATATATTCTCTTACTCCATATTCTATATTTCTTCTTCAGTTGTGTTATGTCATCTGTAACTTCTTAGGCCAGATTTTTCTCTGGGAAATGCTTTGAAAATTCTAGAACTTGTAATAATATTCATGTGGGATCCAAGGAATTTAACAAAAATCCCCTACCCCTGGACAAGCAGAGCAAGACTAACTCCATTTTGTGCTACACCCACCATCTCAGGTATAACCCCCACATGACCTACTTATTGCTTAAGACACTCCCCCACCCTAGTCAAGCCTCTGAGCACACCCTTACTGGAAACAGGCTCATATAGGAATGCGGAACCCCTAACCGCCAAAGAATGTAAACCCTGTCTTTTGCCCGCCAAACTTGTGCGCCAATTCTGACCAGAGTGATAGGCTAGTTCAAACAGTTACTATAGGGTAAATTGTAATTCAATTGGCCACCTACGTGTGGACTGACATGAATGTGGAACTTTCTGTGTGTGTTACAATCTCATTGGCCACTGGCCCCTATAAAACTGCTATGCCTTTTAACCTAGGGGTCCAAGTCCCTGTTCTGCTGTGTCGGGTATACTTGGACCCAAGCTCCAGCTTGCAAATAAACTCTCGTGCGTTTGCATCTGTATTGGCTCCTTGGTGGTCTCTCGGATTCGAAATCAGGGGCATTACATTCATATTTCCTAAATTATTTAATAGGTCACTTAACAGGTATATTTAAAGCATCTTTATGCTCTGAAACTTTTACATATAAAAATTTTATACCCTGCGGAGTTCTGGAAGAGACTAATCTATAGTGAAAATAATCAGAAGAGTTGTTGCTTCTGAGATAATGGGGACAGTGATTGACAGGGAGGGGACACAACAAATGGAACTTTCTGTGCTTAAAGTTTGCATTACACAGGAGTATATATTCATCTAAATTCATAAAGTAGCCACTAAGATTTTGTCCTTTTTGCTGTATATAAATTTTACTTTTTTATGTCTTTGTTTTGTATTTATTTCTTAGCTGTTTTATGCCTTTCCTTCATAGGGTGAAGTCCTGAACAAAGGAGGTTCTGTCCTCTTGGAACTTGGGGGCTAGCACAGTGGTACATGGAAGCATTCTGATGAAGCTCGCTGAAGCCTCTCTTTTTGGGTTCTTATACAGGCTTCATTACACAGGTATGATTGATTAACTCATTAGCTAGAGTGATTGATTCAACCTCTAGCCCTCTCCTCTCTCAGGAAAGCAGGGAATAGGTCTGAAAATTCCAACCCTCTCATTTAAAGTTGTTTCTCCTAGCAACCAGATTGCATTCTTAGGTGCTTTCCAAAAGTCACCTTCTTTAACATAAACCCAGTTGTGATGGAAAGGGACTTGTTATGGATAACAACACACCCATTTCACCTATATGGCTCCAGCATTTTCTGGAACTGAGGGCAAGAGACCAAATATTATAACAAAAGATGCTCCATTGCTCTTATCAGGAAAGTCTAAGGGTTTGGGGAGCTGTGAGCCAGGAACTGTGGATGAAGACCAAATATGTAGAAGGAACATACTGTGGCTATCTGAATAACCAAATATTTATAATTTACTTTCTCTGATGATCAGAAAGGTTTTTTTGGAGGACATGTGGGGGGGGGGATTAGATTTAGAAGGTGTCTTAGTCCCTTTTAAGCTACTATAACAGAGTACCATAGACCCGATGGTTTATAAATAATAGAGACTTATCTCTCACAGTTTCGTTGGCTAGGAAGTCCAAGATCAAGGTGCTGGTAGATAGTGTCTGGTGAAGGCCTGTTTACAGATGGCTGTTTTGCTGTGTCCTCACATGGCAGAAAGGGGCAAGAGAGCTCTTTGGGGCCTCTTTTAAAAGGGCAATAACCTCATTCAAGAATGCTCCAATATTATGATCTAATCACATCCCATAGGTCCCACCTGAAAATACCATCACTGGAGATTAGGTTTCAACACAAATTTTCGGGGGGGACACACACATTCAGTCTATAGCTGGAAGTACCTTTTTTTTTTTTTCCTGTGGTAACAGAAATATTTATAATTCCCTTTCTAAAATCCACAGAATTTTTTCAGACAATTCACATTAAATCCCATAAGGGAAAAAATTGCAAGCCAGATTCTTGCTATAAACTCATCCTACAGATGAGGAGAACAAAGGCAAAAGAAATGTAGATAAAATTAAATTTTCTTACAACTTGCAGCCCACTGATAAACACCTGAGACAAGCAGAGTGACATTCCTCAGGAACTCACAACTGCCTTAACATTAATGCTTTGCTAGAGGCAAAAAACAACCTTAGCTTGACAACAGCCAAATCTCTAGAATCCTGTAAATCTTCTTTAACATATGAAAAGCCCTTTAGAAATTATCTCTACCTCTCCATTTAAGAGTATATAATCAATCACTCCTCACAATCACAGTACAGGGCTTTCTACCCATGGTTCCTGTCCCTGTGCTTTAATAAAAATTTCCTTTCTTGCACGCAAAATGTCTCAAGAATTCGTTCTTGACCATTTGCTCCTGGCCCACAACACATCACTACTGTGTGCATGAGAAAGTACTTTTTGTACTGTAAATGAGAGCAATGTCCCCCAAAGCTCAGGCTGTTAGGGTAAAAACATTTGAGAATTCTAGATTATCTTATTTTTTTAATTGGTAATAAAATAATGATACCCAGGTTAAACAGTTTCAGTTCTGCTACACTGCATGCATACAACGCACGTAATTTGTAGTGGTGGGAAAATCTATGGTTTCCATTACATATATGGAGGGAAGAAACTCCATGAGTGTTCCTGTAGCTGAAAAGGGAAACTATGACCATTGAACCTCAGAAATTGCCATCTTCTAGATCAAAATCTGGAAAAATTGGTAATTTTATATGGCTCAACTTAATGTATACTGTCTGGGGAACATGTGATGGGTTTTGGTAGTTAGCATGAGAGATTGATCATGGATAGAGATTTCTCACTACGTTTATAGATAGTGAGAAACGCTCTTAGAAGGTAAGGTATGGAAAATTTTTTTGATAATATTAATTAGAACAAATCAGGGTTAAGATATTTAAGAGATCATCTTCTGTTACTAGGCATCAGGAGACAATTTCCTAGACTGGCTCCTCATATACTTGGAAATGCTATTAAATCCAATTAGTATTCATCCTACCTCCATATATCTAAATATATCTGTTAAAAGCTTAATATTTACCAAGCATAGTATAAGTTTTGAAATCCACCAAAGAAAACACACAAAGCTTATTCTAAAGGATATAGAGCTCTATTAAGATACTGAATAATTACTCAACAGTTATCAGGTATCTGCCTTTTGTCATATCTGATAAATTTGGGATAGGGCAGTAAATTTTAGTAGGAATAATCTGAAAAATTCAAATTTGAGATGACTTTGCAAGGAATACTACGTAGAGTTGTACTGTTTGCCAATGTACAAAGTAGAATGAAGACAACTAGACAAGGGAGCAAAAGTGCTCTGGTATGATGCTGTGTCCACCTAGAAGAGATTCAATTTTCTGATTTTTACATAGGTGTCCAATGGGTAAGTGAGGTCCAACAAAATGAGAGATAAGGTGGAAATGCCTAGTTGGTAGTTACTCAAAACTGCATCTCAAAAAATTATTTTAAAAGCCAAAAGCTATTTACCTCCATCATTCTGGCCCCAGTCCACATTTGGGGATGCAGAAGAGATTTTTACTTATTATTGCAGTTTTTGAGTGGTACCCATATTTGTAATTGTAGACACAATTCATTTTAAATTAGAAGAGTCCTTAGAAAGTCATCGAGTTGACATGGAATTCTACAATGGGACAGAGATATAGGGAAGTAATCTTTTTCACGATCCTATGGAGTATACAAGTATTTCATTGAGGGAAGGCCAAGTTTTTCTATAGTAATAATCCTAATTTAAAATAATGACAATTTCTTGCTCAATCTATACATTGGACAAGTGGCTGTACTCACTAGTCTCTCAGGGATCCAGGCTGATGGAGGCTGTATTCCTGCAGTACAAGTAAGGGGTACACTGTCTTCTGTAAGCTTCCATGAAGAAGTAACACATCACTTCTGATCATATTTTCATTTGTTAAAGCAAAGGAGACAGAGTTCGATCCTGGCATGCACATAGAAGAACTGGCAGACTTGTGAAAAACCCTAATGCCTATTATACCAGGTTAGGAAAAGACCCAAACAGCTTGTACCCATATTCAAATATGAGTTCAAGAAGTCTGTCCAAAATCAAGTATAAATTATTTGAATTATATGTTCACTAAAAAATCTTCACGGTATCAATGTTAAATACATAGAAAGTGGCTATCTTCCTTTTGATCTGTAACATGTTAATAGCTGGAAGAACAAAATATTATTTCATAATGGATAAATTTTTTAAAAAATTTTGATACAGAGTATAAATCATGTAAAATATTCCACTATTTACTATAGAAAAATTATTTATTTTCTATTCAAAAGAAGAAAAAAAAAATAACCCACAATACTATTTCTCCTCTCTTCCATAACAGTTTATTCTGGTTATAATCTAAAGACCTTCATTTATTGGATACACTAAAATAAAAGGCTTATTACATTTTGACATTTGGTTTCCTCTTTTCAGTACACAGATCTTCCTTGACTTATGAAGTGGTTACATCTTGCTAAACCCAATCTAAGTAGAAAGTATCATTTAGTTGAAAATGCATTTAATAAACCTAACTTGCGGAAATAGCTTAGCCTAGCCTACCTTAAACAAGGTACGCTTGCATTAGCCTACATTGGGCAGAATCATTTAGCACAAAGCCTTTTTTTCTAATAAATAAATAAAATGAGTATCTCAGGTAGTTTATTGAAAACTGTATTGAAAGTGAAAAACAGAATATTTGTTAACCCTGTTGTTTACCCTGGTGATCCTGTGGCTGACAGGAAATAGTGGCTCTCTGCTGCTGTGCAGCATCACAGGAGAGGATCCTACTGCTTATTGTTAGCCTGGGAAAAGATCAAAATTCAAAACTCAAGTATTCTAGTTTCTACTGAATTTATATCAGCTTTCACCATGACAGTTTGAACACCTTAAGTCAAACCATCATAAGTTGAGAGCCGTCTGTACTACACAGACTAGCTGCAGCAGGCACTGTCTTTCACACACCAAAAGCCACTTTCTTTTCCCTTTCCAGTAGAAAACAGATTTGTTTCAGTGCCCACTCTTCCCATAGAAGACCTGGGAGAAATCTTAATTGCTCAAATCTAATCACTGTGGTACCAGCCATTCCCCTTGCTAGTGTTGTATTTAGAAATGAATATATGACCCTTGTGACCAATGAGGAATGGATTTCTAGGCAATCTTTCTTCACACTTAAAAATAAGTTCAAACAGGGGTGCCTCGGTGGCTCCATGGGTTAAACAACTGACTCTTGATTTCACCTCAGGTCATGATCTTATGGTTCAGTTCGTGGAATCCAGCCACATTCTGGGCTCAGCACTGACAGCATGGAGCCTGCTTGGGATTCTTTCTCTCTCTCTCTCTCTGCCCCTGCCCTGCTTGTGCTCGCTCTCTCCCACTTGAAATTAAAAACTTGAAACAGTAATTTTTCTTGCTGGATATTGTCAAATCTGTGTGGGATGCTTGGAACTATGGCAGCCATCATATGACAAACAAAGCAAGACGTTACGAACAACAGGTTGAGTAAGATAGAAGGCCTTTAAGTCCACTGGGCTCTATTCCTTGTTAGGTGAAACTATGCATTCCCTAATTCTTTACATCAGTGTTTCTCAAAATACTAGTCTCAAACAAGATCCACAGCTATTGCCTTTTCATCAAAGTTTGTCTACAAAAAGTATCAGATGGACTAAACAGTGTGGGCAGGGACGTAGCTCAGTTACATTTTGGCACAAACTCCTTTCATTGAGTCTGCAGTAACTGGATTACTTCAATATACATTTGGTTGGAGAAACCAATTCAGTGAGTCTTTGGGGAAAAACTTTTTTATCTAGAAAACATGGAGACATACACTATTTTGGCGTGCAGATTAGGCCTGGGATTTGCTCTTTTTAAGTAGTTTTATCATTCTTGGTTTCTACTCAATAAATGTTCATTGACCACTCACTAAATTATACATGCAGGACACATGAATAAGTAAGTCTCCCTGGTCTCAGAAATATACGCTGGTATGAGAGACAGGGAAGGAAATCAGTAATTACACTACATGCTGAGCTGATTGGAAAGCTGTTTACAAAGTGTTGGAGACTTATGTGTAATGTGTTTGGGATATTGGGGAGGAATCATCAGGAAAATGTGGCACCTGAGCTAACAAGATTTGGAGGAGGTACATAAAACTGGAGCTATATAGCTAGGATGATAATGAAACTGTAGGGAAATGACTGAATGACATACCATTGTGGAGCTGGCATTTTACTGATGGTGACAGCTTACTATAAGATCAGACTTGGGGCGCCTGGGTGGCTCAGTTGGTTAAGCGGCCGACTTCAGTTCAGGTCACGATCTCGTGGTCGTTGAGTTCGAGCCCTGTGTCGGGCTCTGGGCTGAGGGCTCAGAGCCTGGAGCCTGCTTCGGATTCTGTGTCTCCCTCTCTCTCTGCCCCTCCCCCGTTCATGCTCTGTCTCTCTCTGTCTCAAAAATAAATAAAACGTTAAAAAAAAAAATTAAAAAAAAAAAAGATCAGACTTGATTTTACTAACATGCTCTCAGGCATTTTTGGACACGGTAAGATTAAACGATCAGCTGGATACTTAGAACTGTAGCTGGAGTAACTGAAAATACCAACCCACAACTGTAGAAAGGCTGTGGGATCAACTAGAACAACTTAAATAATGTGTTTCCTCTACCTCACCTGTTTTTCAGTTAAACAGTCCACATTAGGCACTTAAAGAAATTTGCCTAAATAAGACCTATTTCCATTTCTAATCTTTGAAACTAAATAGATGTAACAGGAAGTGAGGCAGTCTCTTGAAGACAATATACGATCAAGCCTGGTTTTGAATCCAAGCATCTTAAGTCCTAAACCTGTATTAACTGCGTTTGTTCTGCCTCTGTAGCAAGTTTTTTTTTTTTTTTTTTTTTTTTTTCCTGCTTTGGGGTAGCCAAAGCTTAATTATGGAAACAATAATAGTTTTCTTAAAAGCAAATGGCTGGGTTTTGGCCCCTTGCAACATCCCTAATCAGGTATTCTGTAGTCAAGGAAGCATCCCTGTGGGGTACTTTGCCTAGCTTAGTTTCAGACATGCGTGTATGAGTCCTTCCAGTTTAAGTTTTCCAAAAGAATCTGGATTTTTATGAGACTCTTATAGTTTTAAGTGTTGGCTTGAATTTTGAAAAGACAGTTTAGGGGAAAAAAGAAGAAAAAAACCAAAAACATTCTGTGGTGGTTTTTCAAAAAAAGCCAAGCCAGTACTTTAAAATATGGTAGATGGAAGCATATTCTTATATATGAAATGGTCATGGTTATGTGTCATCTTGACTGAGCCATGTGTCCAGGTATTTGGTCAAACATTATTCTGGATATGTGTGGTGTTTTTTGGAGATTAACATTTAAATTGAATAAGTTTCATTAAAGCTTGATTATTCTCCATAATGTGGGTTAGCCTCATCCAATCAGTAGGAGACCTTAATAAAAAAAAAAAGACAGGGGTACCTGGGTGGCTCAGTTGGTTGATCATCTGACTTTGGCTTAGGTCGTGATCTCACAGTTCTTGAGTGTAAGCCCTGCATCAGGCTTGTTGCTATCAGTTCAGAGCCTGCTTCACATCTTGTGGGGCTCCAATTTACAACCCTAAGATCAAGAGTCTCATGCCCTGAGCTAGCCAGGTACCCCCTGGAAGAGGAAATTCTGCCAAGATACATTTGGACTGGAAAAGCAACTTTTCTCTGGATCTCCAGCCTTCAGCGCTACCCACCAGAGTTTGGACCTGTCAAGCCTCCACAATCACATGACCCAGTTTCTTAAAACAAATCTTTCTACATACATATCCCATTTGGTGTTTTCTGAGTATACTACTACTCAGTATAGCTGCTGAATGAAGCCTTTTTATGACGGGGCAATCTGTGCTCCTCTCCCAGGATGGGCAAAGTAGGTTTTTCCCTCATTCATGTAAAATCCTCAAATACTGTAACTTAGGAAGACAAATATAATAAATCAGATGTTATCTACCTAGACTCTGCTGTCCAATCAATAGTAAGTAAAGTCTGATTTATATTTTACATCAGAAAAAAATCATTTAGGACTTGCCAGAAATTAAAATGTTTTTATATAGTTATTGAATCTCAAAATACAAGATATACACTATTCCTAGATCCTCCAAAAAAATGAAGACAGCTAAATTTGTAATTTAATGGCACAGATCTGAACCAAGAATTTGAAATCAATTTATGAACCTTAAACTTCCTACTTTCCCAAAGATAGAAAGCCGTAATGTTACAAAAACGCAGGAAGACATCTGATTCATTAATGGATAATCAAAAACAAAAACAAAAAAACAAAAGGACAATGACATGCAAGTACAGGGAATAAGCCAGGCAAAGTCATAAAGATTTAATTGTATCTATATTTAAATGGTTGTTATGTAGCTAGTGTAAAGATAGGCCCTGTCACATAAACTGAGAAGTGTGTTTTTAGAGCTCCAGCAAATTAGTAGTTTAACATTAGGGGTATACAGGAACTCTAATGTTATGGTGAGGCAGCTCTTTTGTTCCATGAAGAAATGTAGAACCACCCACAGCAATTTTTTAAGAATCCACAGAGACTTTCTTGTAATTATTCTAGTTTTTAAACACTGCTTTAAAAACTATAGCCCCCCAACCTGGGTGGCTCAGTTGGTCAGGCGACTGACTTCGGCTCAGGTCATGATCTCACAGTTTGTGAGTTCGAGCCCTGCACTGGGCTCTGGGCTGACAGCTCCCAGCCTGGAGCCTACATCAGATTCTGTGTCTTGCCCTCTCTCTACCCCTCCCCTGCTCATGCTCAGTGTCTCTCTCTCAATAATAAATAAACGTTAAAAAAAAAACCCAAAAAAACAAACATAGCCCCCCAATCACCAAAGTCTAGAGCTCAAATACACCACTAGTTTACAACCTCTATTTTATGGCATTCTAATACAAGTGGTATTCCAAAAGTGACTAAACTAGGATTAAAACATTCAGCAACTACCTTTTTCCTGCCCCAGTTCAAAGCTCTAGGAACTATGTCATTATATTTTAAGTAGCTAACAGCATTTTACCATCCATAACATAAATTTGATTCACGGACACAATTACTCTTCAGAGGCATCTTTTAGTCCATGTCTACTCAAGTTCAAGAATAAACTTGGGAGTATTTCTATGTTTTATCTTGCATGCTATTACATTTCATTTCAAATATTCTACTTTTATTCAGTCTAAACAAAACTAGTATTGGTCAATAGCAAATTTATCAAGGCAAAAAATTTAGTTTTAGATCACAAGCCTGGAGGGAAAAAAGCTCTTGGACTTCACTCTATACACTCACTATTGGTTTTCCTCATGATTAATTGTCACTCATGAAGAAAAACAACTTTACTGCTTCAAGTAAAGACTAAATGTACACTTCTTCCTCTTTTTCAATTTAAAAAAAATTATTCTGGGACAACAAAGTCAAGTTTGCATGTTATATAACATAAATTACCAACAAGGTCCTGACCTAGTAATCAAAAATTAAATCTCAAAATTTAAAACCAAGAAATAGGCTAAATTTACACATATTTTGAGCAAACAAATACTAGAACATTTCCTAAATAAAAAGTCAGCACAATTATTACATTCCAGGTTTCAGAGAAGAGGCATTAAGGATTCATGCCATAAGTTTATTTACAAACATATTGAGTATGTTGAATTCAAGAGTTGGATCCATTTTTCAAAGAGACTGCACCTCTTAAAATGCTCCTTTTCACACCTGCAAATAAAAAAAATATATATTGGTATTTAAAACGTCTCACCTATTAAAACAGAAACCATGTACTTTCATACACATATTGTCTGTCCATCAGTTTGGTACATCAGAAAGCGTTTACAGTATCATGACTTTATTCATACTGATTTGCTTCATCATATGCACCAAAATCTTTCCATTATGCATCACTTGGATAAAGAACTTCCCTTGTATATTTTGAAGAATAGAGTCTTTTCTTTCCAAAGGATAGTTTTGGAATTTATTCCAATCATTCCACAGATCTTCCCAAAATGTTGCTTTGAGGCAAATTCTGATTACAATTAAATAAATCTTTTCTTCTCACGCAAACAATCTGTTAATCTTCTAGCAGGTAAGACTGATTGGGGTATGCACAAACATGTGTTGCCCTAACGTTAATTAGTCTATCAGAACTCTACCTGGTTAAGTGTGTGAACTGAAACAAGACTGGCTAAAAATCCTGGTTAACCATCACCAGTTAATGGATATGAGTCAACTTAACATCTTTGTGTCTTAGGCCAGGTGAAGTCACCCAACTTCAGAGGCTTGCTAGGTGTAACTAGATGACATTAATGTAAAGTGTGCCTGACAAACAGTAGTATCCAATATACACTGGCTTTCAGGCAAAGAAACGTTTGTTTATTGGTTCACCAAAGTGTCTCCACCAAGGCCACATCTACACTAACTTCAGAAATCAGCCCTACACACTGTGTGGGTGTGATGGGGGGGGGGGGGGGGAGAAATATAAGGAAAAACAATGTTTTAAGATTAGAAATCCATTAATTACCTGTTTAATGGATTAATTAAAACATCCTTATTTCTTAAGCAGCTGGTGTCTTACTATAAAAAAAGGTGCAGCAAATCCAGATCCAAAGTACATAGTCATCATAACAAGTAACCGCCACTTGTTTTCCACTGAAAATGGCAAATTCTGTTGGGGAAAAAAAGAGAACCAACAAAAATGAAAGTGAATCATCTGATTTTATAGATTATAGACGTACACAGGGGATGTTAGGTATTTTTTTTTTTTTTTTACATAATCAGGTTATGTATGCCATATATAATATCCTATTTCAAACATTATGTTTTACATCCTATGACCTTCATGTAGGACAACACTGTAAGGTTTAAAAAAAAAAAAAAAAGCACTGGCTTTACTGAGCACAGGCAGTGGTCTTAACTCCAGTGTATCACACTGGTTAAGTTTTCCTTTTTACTTTAGAAAAGCCGAAAAATTTATTCTTCAGGGGACCTGTTTTAGAAAAAGAATGCACTGTTCTGGTTTGCTATTTGTTAGAAACTAGTCACCTTGTAAAGGCACACGGCAAAGTTAACTGAATTACGAAGACTGACTTTTTCATAATCAAGCGGCGCTACCATCGAAAACCCTTCTTCCGCCCTTTCCTACTAGGCCTCGATCACTGGAGATTGTTACTGCTAACTACTCGACTTAAGCTATTGATACTTGACGCTAAACCCAACTTCAACTAAAGAGATTTAATACTTCTAATTTAGTTAACTAGCTTAGACTCGACCCACAACCACAGGCCCTCACATCCTCCTTTGTCTCCGACGACCTTCACTCCGAGTCCGGTGACCTCTAGTTCGGCTTTAAGCCACAAATATCTGCAGCATTGGCCTCAGGGACCCTCCAGATCTCGGAGGACGCGGCGGGGAGCGCTAGGGCCAAGTGGGGCCTAAGGCTCTTCCTATTCATTCCTTTACCCGCCGACGGCGTGCACCGGGGTCCTGCGCTTTGCCCCTGGTTCCTGGGGGAAGTTGAACGCTACCCGACGCCCCAGCTCACCTCTCCTGCTTACGGTCTCCCTCTCCACGGTCCTTGGGAGGCCTTGGAGTTCAGCAAATCGCAGCTAAGTGCCCCCTCCCCCAACGAAACGGGGCCCCTAACACACTAACCTTCCCTGGGCCCTCCTCATAGTGGCTTCTACGGACCACAGAGGTTGTGAACCTCCGGATGCTCTGTCCCAACATAGCGCTGTTGGAAGTTCTGCGAAAAGCGCAGAGCCCCTAGACGATACAAAGGACAGTACCAAACCAAGTCCTCTTCTTTTCACGACCTTGTTCTCCGGTGTGTAAGACCCGGAAGGGAAGATGGGAAATGGGGAGCGGCCACAGAAAATGCGACAAGATGGTGGGGTCTGAGGATTGTGGGAATTGTAGTTCAGAACGCGGCATCGCCTTGTCGGCTCTGAAGGACTATGGGAAACGTAGTCCGACGCGAGAGCCGGATTGCTTGTGGGGGTCGGGTGGAGGTACTGGCTGTGTGTGTGTGTGTTCGGGAGGCCGGGAGGGTAAGAGCCCAAGGGGTTTCTACGTGCAATTTAGTCAAACCTGATTTCTTGTCGAGTTCTGATCAGGATTTTGGGGGCCGGATTCCAGAACAGTAGTACTGAATTGAGTGACGCAGTCTCACCGAGTTTATGGGACACAAAAATAAACCTTTACCTCTTCTTTTTTGGGGATTTTTTGTTTGTTTTCTTTTAATGCTAGGAGCCTGTGATTTGCAGTACTTTGCCAGCGCTGAGAGAGGTGTATATCGTGATCTTATAAGAGGAAACAAAGCATAAACTTTGAAGTTTACTTTGAAGAAGTAACCAAACACTGTGTAGTACAAAATATGTCGGAGAGAAAATTGAGATGAATTGCTAAGGGAAGGATTCCTGAAAAATATAGGTTATTAAATAGAAGAGAATTAGAGACAGGGCAGAGCAAACTCAAGGCCGATGTATGGCATGTTCAGAGAGTGAAAGAGAAAAGCAGCTTCTTCTATCTGGAGTTAGCCTGGCCTGAGGATTGGTGTTCTGCTGAACATAAACAATTTCACAGAACATCAGCCTCAGACGAAGTTACTCTGTGTCAGTGATGGATCAAGGAAAGAGTAAGGTCACTCCATTTTCATATCTGAACATAGACAAAACATAACATTGTCCAAGTAACAAAAATGACCAAACATCACCATATCCAGTCTAACATGATGAGTTCTGTCTCTTCACCAATTACCACCTTAACCTTGGATTAGTCTTTCTTTTTGCTAAGTGAGATTTGGTAAGATAGACATAGTCACAGAAAACAAGCCCAAATCTTGTTAAGTCTTGACATCTTTTTACCGAGATGCCCATAGCTCTTCATGGTATTTGGTTTCCCTTGATGCAGTGAGTAATAACCCAGCTTGTTCAATTGTAAGTGTGTTTCTGGTGGTCTTTGACTAGTGGGATTGGGAAGTGATATATAAGGCTGGGAAAGTGGTATTAGGTTAAATTGTGAAGAGCCCTGCTAACCTAAGTTTTATGTTATTCATCTGTGGGAGAGCATATACTGCCCTAGATGGCTCATTAATACAGCAGCAGTAAATAAAGTCTTGCTTTGAAAACTGGGTATAAAATATATACATTAACATATACTTTACTTATCTTCTGTAAGAGAAAAGTGATGCTTCCCCATCTCCAACCGCCCCCTGCCCCCGCAAAAAAAACTCCACTTTAAAAAATTAATAAGTTTATTTCTACAAGTAACTTCTGATTAAGTAGAGACGCATGTAATGCATTATAACTGATGTTCTCCTCCTAATAGAGGATGTAAGACATTAAAATTTTTTAAATGTCCTGTTCAGGGCTTTTATATATTAAAGGATTCTTATCTGACTATAATTGGGAAATGTTTTCACATTTAGTATTTCTGAATTGTCCCTTTCAGTCTAATGAATGTAATATCCCCTGTATATTTGGTTCACTGTTAGTTCTAATTCGTACTGTTTGAGTCTCCCCTGCATATCTGGCTTTCGTCTAACTCCAAAGGGAAATCCAGGATAGATTCTAGCAAATGGCCTCAGAACCGTCAGCCTCCTCATGGGCCCTGTGCCAAAATGGATAGCTGCAAATCCTTTCATCAAGATATAGAGCCTGCCTTCTCATCCCAAATCTGGGTGGACTCTGACTATTTTGACCAAGCGAATTTGTTATAAGTGACACTGTACCAGTGTCCTGCCCAGGTCTTATGATATTGACAGTGTCCTTTCCTGTCTTTTGGAACACTTGCCCTGGGAACTCTGAACATTCGTGTAAGAAGTTTGACTACTTTTATGGAGAGGCCTCCTGGAGAATCCCCAGAAGTCGACCAAAAGTAGGTAAAAGGGGTCAGCTCAGGTGTCAGGCATGGGAGTGAGTTATCCCGGATCCTCCAGTTCAGTCCAGCTGCCTGCTGAAATTCATCAGTGAGTGTCCCCGGTCAATGCGATTTGAGGAAGAGTTGCCCAGTAGAGCTCTGCCCAAAATGCTGATCTACAAATTTGTGAGATAAAATAAAATGATTGTTCTTCCAAGCCATTAAATTTGTGATAGTTTGGAGGTACCTGGGTGGCTCAGTCAGTTAAACTTCTGACTCTTGATTTTGGCTCAGGTCATGATCTCACCATTTGTGGGATTGAGCCCCATGTCAGGCTCTGTGCTGACAGTGCAGAGTCTGCTTGGGCTTCTCTCTCTCTCCCCATCTCTCTCTGCCTTTCCCCTGCTCATGCGTGTGTGCGTGCTCTCTCTCTCACTCTCAAAATAAATAAATATTAGAAAAATTTAAATTTGTTAAGTTAAATTTAAATTTAAATAGTTTGTTAAGCAATAGTGAATTACCAGGACAGACACCTAGAAGTAACACAGCCATTTTATTTAAGGAAATCACCTGCCATTGGAAGAACACACTTTCTTATCATCAATCTATATTTAGGAATCAGTTATGTTACATAAAACATTTATCTTTGCTTAATACATACCTTTCTGTCAGATGATGCTTCTAATGTAATTCTCTAGGGGTAACGAAAATGACTGTGCTGAACATATCAAAACATGGAACATCTGGGAAGCAGAGTGGCTCCATTTGATGGTGATACAGCAGCTGGCATAATTCAGGGAGTGCTAAATACCCTCAGAAAGTCACGGTGCAGCTTTTTGATGCTCTTGGTAACTAGAAGGTAAATGGAATGGGGTTGAAAGTTGATGAGATCACTTATTCCTTGCATGATTACTCACCTTTTTGTTAATGGCTAGATATTACCCACAGAACACATTCTTGATAGTTATTTAAAAATATTTTCTAAAGAATGTTTTTGTCATAAAGCCAAACTGAACTCTAGGGAAAATTTCTTATTAGTTTCCATATCATTTTTCTTCACTGCTAATTAGTGACCAATTAATAAATTAGTTAAATAGCTAAGATACTCTGAGTTTTGGGGTTTTAAGCTAATCTCAATCTCTTAAAATTCGCTATGGAGGGAAGGAAAAGTTTTAAGAAATTTGTTAATCTTCTTTTTTGAATAGGCATTGTGTGTGGTAAATTAAAGATGGCCACAGTTTCTTTGTAACTCTTACCTTTGAGAGGTGGGTTCTAACTCCCCCCACTCTTGACCTTAGAGACCTGCTTGACCAATAGAATGCAATAGAGTAACATTCAGATATTTCTGAGGCTGACTTATCAAGAGCTTTGAAGTTTCCATTCAGGCAACTTGGAATGTTTTCTTGAGAGGAGACAGCCACCATGTAAGAAGTCTAGCTACCCTGAGTGTACCAGGACTGTAAGGGAACCCAAGCGAACCCTTTGGAGAAGGCTCATGGGGGGAGGGGGAGGAAATGAGGGGGAAAATAGGCCAGATCAGCTTCCAGCTCTTCCTGCCATATCCTAGCCTGGGCACCAGATATATGAGTAAAGAAGCCTTCAGGTGACTCCAGCCACAGTTATGATTTGCCTATGATTTTATGAGCTATGTTAAACAAGAACTGCCCAGCTGAGCCCATCAACCTCCAGAACTGTAAGAGAAAAAAATAAAATATTGTTTTAAGCTGCTAAGTTTGGGGTAGTTTGTTATATAGGAGTACAAAACCTGGAACAGGTATCATGCACTATTTATTGGTCTAACAATCTAAATTTAGTCATTATAGTTGGCAAGAAAAATGTGAATTATCTTAGAGAAAACTTTTGATTCAGTATGATACTCTTTTGCTATAAAATGAATTTCAAGAGAAATGAGACATTTCACATATTGGTACAAAATAGAAAACATCTTTAGGGACATGAAGTTTACTCCAAAGTTATATTTTAAAAATAAAATCCAATTATTTTAAGTACTGAGTAGGGTGTATATCATAGAGTGAGCAGTGTACTTTCTAGACCCAGAGGAGTCTTTGGAGACTGAAGTTACATTATATAGAACAGTATTTCTAAAAATTAAAGTACAATATTTGTCATTTCTCTCAACAGCTACTATATAAGATTTTTAAGAACTAGGTTAGAGTTTATTTAGAAAGGGATTCTTTAGTAAAGAAATTATGTTTCTATCCTACATTGAAAAACTCAAGTTAACATGTTTCTTTTGGTCTTAAATTTTTAGAATATCTCATACTACAGAATTAAAGTCAGAACTCTGTGTTAACTTGTATTTGAAATTTTACATTTGTAGGGGAAAATAACACCTGGTTTCAGGAAAAGACAAAATGTAATTCCACTGTAGCAATCAGGGTTGGAAAATATTCTGCCAGCCTTTTGAATGATTTAGTGATGACCAACTGGAAGAAAAAGTTATGCTAAAAAAATGCTTACTTGATCAAGCTGTGTATTTTACTCTTCCTCTTGTTTCATTACTTTTGAATACCATTATTTCCTTAAAAGCATTTCATGTTTCTTATTCCAATGTTATTTCTTAATCTCAATGTAGGTTTAAGGACGATTCACTTTTTTGACAGATCAACTCCTAATATAATTATTTGTCATTCAGTGTTGGCAGGTAGAGGTAGATACATTTGTATAAGATGAATACAGAAACTAACACTTCTCAATTTGAAAGTCATTGATTCTAACTATATTTATGTTCCATCTCCATCTTGACTTAACTTGCAGTGGTATTTATCATTGTTTTGAACAGGTTTCTTTAAATTTACCATGGCATTTCCCCGTTGTCTCCATAACTGGGATACTAAGTGATTAAATGGTTTATTTATTTAGTTTAGAGAAACACATAATTTAAGTGAGGAAGGGAATTTTGAAAATCAATTTGATGCATCATTCTAAAGGAAATGCTTTTTTTTTTTGTTAGAGTAGAAGAAAAACAGGAAATAAATGGGAATAGAATGAACTTTGGTGCATTACATGTGATGATTGTGAAGGATTGTGCCAATAAGGATCCCATCTTTTTTTTTTTCAGATTTATTTATTTTTGAGAGAGGGAGAAAGCACGAGTGGAGGAGGGGCAGAGAGAGAGGGAGAGAGAGAGAATCCAAAGCAGACACACCACTGACAGCACAGAGCCCTATGTGGGGCTTGAACCCACTAACCGTGAGATCATGACCTGAGCTGAAGTTGGATACTTAACCAACTGAGCCACCTAGGTGCCCCCCAACCTTTTTTTTAAAGATTTATGGAAATCTTTATTTATAACCAGGTCCATTACTGCTGGTCAATGCATGTTAAGCTGCTGCTATATTTTGACCAGAAATTAGATCAAAGGCACCCCTTTTTCTCTGGACCATGGATTGGCAACTATATGGTTAATACAGCCCATCAAGATGTGCTTGTTTATGCTATAACAGTTTCTGTATTTGGCTTTTCACTTTGAACTAACAATTAAGAAAAATGGGAATTTCTTGAGAATATTTATGCAGTTTGAGAAAATTATTACTGAACTCACCAAACATTATTTTAATCATTTCAACTAATTATAAAATTATTCCATAGGGTAGGTTAGGTTTAATTTGCAGTTCTCTCCATATCTGTCAATTAAACTAGACCCTCACCGAACAGCATTCTAAAACTGCTTCATCGAACGTGAGTTGTGCTCAGCATCTTCTTACCACTTTGTACTAAGAGATTTTATAAATATCAGACTTATGAATCTTATTGCTGGGTTTACTGTGGAGGTTGTTTCTTTCCCCACCCCCTCCTTGTAGGATGTGTTTCAATACATTTCACATTGTCATTTTTAAGGCCCCATAGGACAAATTTTTCTCTGGTCTGAAAACTAGAATAAACATGCCTCTCCTGGGTAGCTGATTTGCTTCTGCCTTATGAGCACTGTGAATAACAAACTTGATTGTAATTTCCTCCTTGTACTGGTTCCTAGAATGTTAGAGCCAAAAGTGTGACCTATCTTTAGTGGAGACGATGGATCTATTTCGCGTCTCTCACTCCCGGCTCCATCTACTTTTCTAAATTTATTTACCTTTGTTTCACATTCCTCCCCAATTTTAAATTTATTTTATCTTGTTATATGGTATGTGTCTTTTTGTTCTGTACCTCAGATGTTTTCTGGAACAATATTAGCATGTAAATAAACTAAAACATCATAAATTTTTTGTCACATAGCGAGTTGTTGCAGTATTACTTACTTTATCAGTTTTCTCTTTTTTGCTTTATGGAGCCTGGGCTAAGTAAGGTAATTAAAGCTAGCTAATATACCAAATGGTCCCCCGATTTTAATGGCTTAATACAGCGAAGATTTATTTCTCACTATGTCACAGTTGGAATCAGATGTTCAGCATGCCATCTTCCACATGGTGATTCAAGTGTCATCATCCTCTTGTGCCTCCACTCAGTCCTCTGGGTTGACCCTGCTTGCCACCATGCTAAGAAAGAGAAAGTAGTGACTCACACAGGGTTGTGAGGGACCAGCTCAAGCGTGCACCACTTGTGCCAAATTCTATTATCTGAATCAGTCATATACTACCATCCAGATGCAGGGAGTCTGAGGAATTGAGACTTTTGTGTGTCCTAGAGGAAATTGGAAACGGTTTGGTTGAACAGATAGCATCTCCTCTACAGAGACCTAGTTTCTTCCTGAAATCTTACACAGTGCCTCTATAAGAATTCAATTTCCACTTGTTATATATACTCTCGGAACTTTGCTAAAGTGGTTCTGAATTGTCATAATTCTTGTATAATTTCTTGGTCTTGCACATTTCCCCAGAGTTGCACACTTCAGGCGATGTATTATAACCTGGAATCAGACTGACATGGATTCAAATGCACAATCTACCCTAACTATTTAGCTTTGGGCAAGTTGCATGACCTTCCCGTATCTTTCAAATGGGGACAATAATGTTCCTTACTTTATAGGGTTACTGGAAGGGTTAATGGGCATATTTGCTGCTTCGAAGTGTTATATTATCAAATTCCCCATAACAACTCCCTTTTGGGATCCCCGTCCATATGTCACTTTTTAATTAATTTTCTGTCTTTCTCAGTGGATTGACCATTGAAGTGTGTAGTTCTGAAATATAAAGAAGTCTAATGCTCTACTTGCATGTAAGCTCTCAGGGCACCAAGTTTTGTTTTCTTCTGGTCACCCATGTGTCTATGTCTCCATAGAGACACTCCTTGAAATGTTTGCTGAAACCAATGAACAAATTATGTAGCAGTTTTTGAATTTAAATACAAATACTATATTTTGAGGGTGAGATTATGATTTAGTTTTTAAAATTCACTTTATTGAGCCACTAATTATGTGCAATAAAACATATCTATTTAGAGTGTACTGTTCAATGAATTTGACAACTGTATACACTTGTTAACCAATGCCATAATTAAGATATAGAATATTTAAATCACCCATAATTTCCTTTTAGCAATAAAATATTACTTTCAAAAGGATTGATTTGTTAATTGCCTCTGAGCACCTTAAACTTGGATGCCTGGGTATTCTTAATTAAAGCCAAATGTGTTCTATTGCAAAGTTTTTCAACAGGGGACCATTTACAGTCTGGGCTAGATAATTCTTTGTTGAAGTAATGTCCTGAACATTATAGAATGCTTGGCTACAATTCGGGCATCTACCCACTAGATGCTAGCAGCACTTCCCAAGTTATGACAACCAAATTTGTCTCCAGATGTTACCAAATGTCCTCTCTGTTGACAACAGTTGTTCTGGATTGAAAACCACTGCCCTATTCCATCTCTTCACAGCAACTTGAGTCAACATACACCTAGTCTGAGCCAATGCTTCTGCACTTGCTGGGATCCATCTGGATAACTGCAATGACTCACCCTTCTCAACAAGGGAAGGGCCAACTGCCTTAGTGTCCTGCAGTCTGCTGGCAGAGTGCCCGCTTCCTTTTCCATCATCAGTGTTTGCTATCCACTGCCTGTAGTGTTGAACATTTATAAGCTTCCATTGATCCTCCCCTCTGTTCCACAATGCATCAAGGGCAGATGGGAAGTGATATTAAAACTTGCTTCTGTTTTATTCCTATCTTATGAATCTGTGTTCTCTGGTAGCCACTCATTTAGAAGGTAATGAACCTATCCTTAGTTCCACCTTTAAAATAGACAATTAGTTTTTAATTACGTGAACACGTGTGCTTAGCGCTGTATCTGGCAATAGCAATGCGCAATACATAGCAGCTATTATTATAACTTCCACACTGCTGTTTGTGCTGCTGTTATTTTTCCCTCTTGTCTTCATGCTGAGATCAATCCTACCCTCCTCATAGTTACTGCACTTTCTCTGCTTGTATCATCAGCTTTTGTATTAAGGCCACAAAATTTGTGCTCGCATGCCCCAAAGATACCTTCTCAAGCTGCCTAGGCCACCACGGCACCCCTACCCTCCTGGCCTCTTGAGTCACTGGTCACACATTTCTCAGCTTTTCATGCAAGATTTTAAAAAATGAGTTCCTTAGGAAATTCCATCACCATTTGACTGGAAAGGAACTTCTTTTCTGACTAATGTCACTAGAAAGACCATCCTATGAAGGAAAAACCCCAGACATTCTATTTCTTATAGTCTCCTAGTTTTCTTACTGAGCTTGTCTGGAAAAGCTATGGAGCTCAGTACTAGTACTGAGCACTTTGTGACTAACAAAGGAAAACACAGCATTGGATTAAAAACATGTTCTACAGGGGCGCCTGGGTGGCTCAATCAGTTAAGCCTCTGACTTTGGCTCAGGTCATGGTCTCCTGGTTCTTGGGTTCCAGCCCCAAGTCGGGCTCTGTGCTGACAGCTCAGAGACTGGAGCCTGCTTCAGATTCTGTGTTTCCCTCTCTCTCTGCCCCTCCCCAGTTCATATTCTCTCTCTCTCTCTCAAAAATAAATAAACATTAAAAAATACACATACAGTTTATTAAAGATAAATAGCTTAATTGTTAAGAAGAGAATATAAACTTAAAATGTGAGACAAAACACCTCCCTTACCAGATTAGCTCAGAATATTGTTCATTTTATTGTGAGAACCCGAACCACACAAGAAACCTTGAGTGTGAGGACTATCAAAGAAGTGTAAGTTGTTATTATTATATTCTGTATTATTTGCATATGTATAGGTTATAATAAACTTTTCCAAGTTTATATTTAAATTTATATATTTATATATAAATTTTACATATATGTATTTATATCTATATAAATAAATTATATATACATTTATTATATATATAAATTATATTTAAATTTATATATTCCAAGTCATTGCTGAAGAAGTCTGAATTTGGTATTCTTATAGCACAGCCATCAGCATTAATAAGACTTTTGAAGCTTAGTATCCAGGGATGCAAGATCCCAAATCCCTAATTACTCAACCTGTTGTGTCACCTGTATTTTCCAAAGTCTTTTCAGGAACTCAAAAGCTGAAATTGGAGGTTCCCCCCGCCCCGGCTTTTTCTTTGCATTCCTGCTGTAGAAATTCTATCCTGAAGGGAGGAAATGGTAGGAGAGGGTAGAGCTAAAGGTAATTTATGGTTAATAAAAAACAGGTGATGAATTAAAAGTTATTTTCCGAGGACACAGGTTTTTACTATCTGAAGTAAAATAACTGATTTGAATTATATTCACCTCTCAGAGCAGTCTTGTGCATATATTGGGAAGTTAGACAAAACCTGACTACAGGGAAATAAAAAAAAAAATCCCAGTACTTTCTGATCATTCTCAAAAGGAAAGCAAAATCTTTGATTCTAAAATTAGAGACAAAGGCTTAGATACACATTAAGAACAGAAGTAAGAATTTGACTTAAATTCACAATCCAAGACCTTTCCAGAAGACAACATTTCTAGGGAAGGTTGTGTGTGTGGCAGGGATTGATTCCTGGAAGCAGGAAAGAATTAGAGATTGGTTAGAGCAACATGCAAGATGAAAAATGATAATATATACATAACTGCATAATTTTGTTCAGGATAAGATTTCTCTCTCTCTCTCGCTCTCTCTCTCTCATGTGAGTCATGGAAACTTGGTGGAAAATATACAGATTCGATGTGATTACTTTGCAACTTTAAATAACTTGGAATTCCAGGAAAGGAATGACAGATACAGGAGTTAAAGATTAAGGATACCAAATTAATGTATATCAGGGAAATAATATGCTGGATTCCAAAGTTTAAATCATAAAGATTAAAGAGGTCTGACAAGGTGGTTTAATAATGATAATGGAGAAAATGTTCTCCATTTGGTATCTCTTAGATACCAAACTGGTCATCTTTTTGAAAGCGATGCCCTAAACCTGCTATACTTAACCTGACTTTTCTCAATGTTGCCATCATTGGAGGATTTTAATACAGCCCCTTGCCCTGCCCCATGAAGTCATAATAGCACCACAGACAGTCTGTGTAAAACCAAATGTGTTATGTTGGTGAAACTCCAGCCTGTACCACAAATCTACTCTTCCTCCCAATTTTCTTTTCATGGGTGTCATTTCCACTCTCTGGTCATCCCAATCTAGAATATGAGAATTGTATTTGAACTTCTTTTTTTTTTCTCTCTCTCTCTTTTCAAGGTACTCATCATTTAATGGAGAAGGATGGAAAGAAAACAAAAAGCATAGAATGTTTTAAATATCTAGAAAGAGGAGGGGTCTAGACACAAGGCTGAATACTCTTCCTCATGCACACAGAGCTGCTCAGTGTTGCAGTGCTGACCATTTTAAGTGGATATCTCAGGGCAGACAATAGCTGGTTATTTCTGAGTCCAAGTGAAAGGATGAAAGGAAAATATTCCCTCTATATTGCTCTAAGAAAATGAAAAACTTTACACTTGATTTCCTAGCTTCTCATCTCAAGGTCACACCTGGTTGTGTATGAGCACAGTACCTACATTAAACACGGCCCTTAAGTAGAAAAATGGCGTCCTTAGTATTTCTGTTTTTGATTTCTACTCCAGTTCATGCCACGCTGTGACTCTTCTCTTCTGCACATTCCTTTCCAAGGCTCAAGAAACACACTCTTTCTGGGAAATATAGCCTTTTATGAGATCTAAAATTAGTATCTTTTTAATATATAAGAGTTAGCATTATATTGGAGTGCTAATGTTCTCTGAAGACTTTCCAAAGTAGTAAGAATCGAAGTTTCAGTAAAAGAAATGATGCTTTTACAGATAATTTCAGACAACATGAAGGAGGAAGATTCTCTGTGTTTGTTCTGTTTAATTAGGACAGACTGTTCTGGACAAAATTTAAAATATTCAGGTGATTTCTGTACCATGTACATTTTACAAAGTCATGGAAGTTTCTAGACAAAAAGTTTCTTTCCTGGGCATATGTGCAACTATAAAATTTATATATTATATTTTAGATTACATCTTTTTTAGTTATTTGAAATTAGCATATTCAATAATAATTTTTAAACAACAGTTTCACTTCTTCCATATTGGCTAGAAAGGTATGGTCAAATTGAAAATACAAGAAAACATGATACATTTTTTTACTTTTTCACAAAATTTTATTGTTTCTGGCAATAAATCATTTTTATCCCTTTCAAACATATTACTGTGTAAATATAATTTTACAGAGTAATTTAAGGCTTCCATGCTAAAATTTTACAATTTTAGCTTTTTTTTGTACAAGTGATTCTCTTTGTGCACGTATTACACACAATGTTACATATAGTAGTCTAATGGCATGTGACCTTATTAATGAGGCAATTAAAATTATAAATAATGTAAGGAAAATTTGGATGGGCCAGAAAAAACAAATGCAAAAAATTCACAATCAATTTTTCAAGAAAATGCTATCTCATGTCTTTAATAATGTGTAGTATATTAAGATTTGCTTATAGTATTCAATATGATTTTAAGGAAATAGCGGAACACTTTTCAAATATCAAAAAGTAACAACAATGAAATAAAGTACTTAGGTCAAATCTTTTCCTTGTGAAATATAGAGATAACTGAGTCGAGGAAACAGACTGTGGCACAAGCCTTAATGCTCCATTTCACTTCACTCTGGTGCCTGCAGCAAGGAGCATATTCTAAATTTTCAAAACATAATTTACAAAACAATGAACAAAAATTAAATCTAAAATTTATTTTGAAAGGGGAGGTGATCAAACAATAAGAAACAGTTAATTTTTCTTAAATAGGATACAACAGTTTTAGATAGTTACTAATTACTAGCTAATTGTAAAATGGGAGTATATAGAAGGTTGTTAGCATTACCTAAAATTTTGTAACAGTGTATAGTTTTTCTCTGAACAACAGTTGGCCTGTAGAAGACCAAAACTACAGTTTCTAAGTTCATTGATTTTCAGTTGATAAGAAAAAAAGGATGATGTGGCTTAATCTTGTTTGCTCCTTCTTGGGTTTTATTGGCACAATCTGTAATGTGTTTTGTGTACTTAAAAATAAGATAGGCTGACAGGTGCTTCAGCAGTGAGACAAAAAGAACAGAGTACGAAATTTTATTATCTAATTTAGTCTCCTATTTTGTTTACTTAAAACAAACATTTCATTACTCAAGTATGTGTAACTTCTGTTTTTAAAGGGAAAATGGATTAAGTAATTAAAATATGAATGGACTACAGAAAAAATTACCAAATTGTGTAATTTAAAAAATCAATTCCATTACATTTATAAATGTGTACTGTTTTCAGGCACACAGGAAGAACAGAGAGGTGATTTCACTGCTTCTTTGAAGTTTGTTCTTTTGCAGCCAGAAGATAGAAGAGGATGTTTTGGAACATTTTTACTAATCAATGTCAATACGTTTAGCCATTTGAACTAAAATGCTTATTTTATGTGGTATAGTACACAGAACATGTCAGAACTAATAAACGTAAAAGAAGGAAGGGAAATGGCTAACATTACCAATTTTCATGCTTCGCATATGGTTGCCTAAACCATGTCCCTCGCATCCACTGCTTGGTGAAAGTTTCCTTATCCTAAAGAAATACTGTGGTATCCTGAGAGAGCCTTCCCTGGTCCTCTCAGTCTCTATACCAAGTCACTCATTTCATTCCAGATGAGCTTGTTTATTAATATATCCAAAACATTTTAACTCATGTAATGTTGGTACAATGCTACATATTGGGTAGAGCGCTCAATTACCAGGAATACAGACCTCGGCCCTAAGGTAGGTTAGAGTCTAGTAGGGGACACAAAATATAGATAATTATAACAGTGTTCAATAAGCGATAAAGTAAACATAACATCCTTCCAGTGTCACTGGAAGAAAGAACACCAAGCTCAGGCAATGGGTGAGATGAAAGGAATGATCCTAGTTGGAAAGATTTTGACACAATCAAGATTAACATTTTCAATACAAAAAACAGGTCTAGATCAATCCTTTAATAAAGTACCTATTTTTGTCTCTATAAATGTTCTTTACTAGTTGGTTAGCTATTTTGCTAATTCACTCATTGAATCATTCATTCATTAAATTTGACAGTTACTTCTGGAATGAGGCACAAAGTTTTGTTATATCAGACATAGGCCTGAGCTGTTTTAAAACAAACGTTAAGTATAAGTAAGGGAATGGAGTATACTTGCTGTCTTTAAAGTTAGTGTAGCAACTTTGTATCTTAAATTGATGATTGAGCTATATTTATATACAATTTGATTAGTTTCCTGGAAAAAAATTTGTAATTTATATATCTCAAAGTAGTTCATAAGTATACCAGAGGTAATTTTCCAAACAGACATTTTAGAATGCTTGCAATTAGAGTTACAAGTGACTGTCTGCATTTTCTTGTCTTAATGGCAATAAACTGCTCATTATTTAAAAAAAAAAAAAAAGTGAGTCAACCGTTCCTGTTTAGAATACTGCCTTTTCTCTAGAAGTTGATAAAACACTCTACTTTCCACTGACAGTGCAGGAAATATGAGGGAAGATGCCAACCTTCAAAGACTGACATAAGAATCCACACTGAATTTTGATGGATTTAATATTATTATCCTTAAAATTGCAATTTTCACAGGTAAAATGCTTTACTTTTATATTTGTCCATCAAAGGTTTATGTCCATTCATATTATTATTATTATTTTAATATTTTATTTTTAAGTAATCTCTACACCCAACATGGGGCTTGAACTCACAACCCTGAGATCAAGAGTTGCATGCTCTATAACCTAAGTGAACCAGGCGTCCCTGCATTCATATTATTAATACAAATGGAGACATGGTATTTCACCAGTTCATCCAATTTCTTTTATCCATAATATTATAAGATAAAAGAGTAACATTAGTAAATTTGTCTTACTATACCCATGCCTTATATTTACAGAATAAAATAGTAAGGATGAAACAGAAATATCAAATTGTTTAACGGGAGTCTTAGCTTTTTCTTTCTGAATCTATTTAGAACAGGGTTTAATCAATGCTTTTGGTCAAGTATTTTCTATAGCCACATTAAATAAGAGAAACTGATACACATCATTTTTTTCTTTTTAAAAATTATTTTTAATGTTTATTTATTCTTAGAGAGAGAGAGAGAGTGCAGGAGAGGCAGAGAGAGAGGGAGATACAGAATCTGAAGCAGGCTCTGGTCTCTGAGCTGTCAGCACAAAGCCAGACGTGGGGCTCGAACTCATAGACTGCGAAATCATGACCTGAGATGAGGTTGGACACTTAACCAACTGAGCCACCCAGGTGCTCTTTTTCTTTCTTTTTTAAGATAACTTTTAAGAAGTTGAAATGCATGTAGGCGAGAAAATAGAAATGAAAAGATTTTCAGCTAGGCTTTCCTGAATAAGTTATTCTGCTAAAAATGGTTTCACTTTTCTGTTAGGCCATTAAACTTTTTTATGACAGTATCAACACTGGCTATTCCTTGGTCATTTCAGACATGTGAGAAGTCAAGGGTAACTGATGCAGAGCTTGTATATTAGTGGTAACTGTTCTTAAAACAAAACAAAACAAAACAAAACAAAACAAAACAAAACAAAACAAAAACAAGCAACAGGGGCTCGCTCCTGGGTGGCTCACTCAGTTGAGGGTTGGACTTGGGCTCAGGTCATGATCTCATGGTTTGTGATTTCAAGCCCCATGTCGGGTTTTGTGCTGACAGTGTGGAGTCTGCTTCTCTGTTTCCCTCTCTCTCTGCCCCATCCCAGAGCTCGTGCTCTCTTTCTCTCTCTCAGTAATAAATAAACATTAAAAAGTTTTCAAAAAGTTTTTAAAAAGTAAGCCTGGGTGGTTCAGTCAGTCAAGCGGCTGACTTCTGCTCAGATCACAGTCTCATGGTTTGTGAATTTGAGCCCTGCATAGGGCTCTTCACTGACAGTGTGGAGCCTGCTTGGGATTCTGTGTCTCCTTCCGTCTCTGCCTCTCCTTCGCTCATGCTCTGTCTCTCGGTCTCTCTCTCTCTCAAAAATAAATAAACATTAAAAATAATAATTACAAAACAGTTGGTGTTCATAAAAATATCACTGTGAAATTGAGAAAAAAAAAGTTTCCATTGTTCAAAGAAAACCGACATTTCCAGATCACTGATTGCTTAAAATTAAAATTACCCTGCTAGTAAGTGGCAGAGTCTGCAGGAGTTTTGAACCCAGTTTAACTCCAGAGCCTGGGCTTTTACATAAAATCCTATGGAACTTGCAATTCTCTATGGAGAGAAGTGTCAGTACTCCTTTCATTGTTTTATTGTAATAATTTCACTTTATCCCTTTATCCACCCTTTGGTGCTGATTCAAGGGCTCCACTGCTTTTCCTTTCACATTCCGATAAAATTATATGTCAGAAACTTGTGGGTGTTAGGAATACAATTCTTTTGCCCAGAAATCTGAGAAAATTTGGTCGCTGGACACTCCATTAGGCTAACACCAATTGCCTCTCACTTTAATATGTTATTTATAGAGTGAGTAAAGATCAATACCCTTCGGTATTATTAGCACTCCACTGATACATGAATGAGAAGTGGCAGGAGTCCACAATCTGGCAGAGTTCTACAATGACCATTCTCTAATGCCTGTCATTTAGAGTTCTTGGTGAAGATCCACCTCTTGTAGCTAGGTACCTCACATTCATCAGCCTTAGGGTGCAGGGAGGGGTGGGGGTTGGGTCACCACTCCAGTTACTCAACTGCCTTTTTTTTAATTTAAAAAAAAATTTTTTTAACGTTTATTTATTTATTTATTTATTTATTTATTTATTTATTTATTTATTATTTTTTAATTTTTTTTCAACGTTTATTTATTTTTGGGACAGAGAGAGACAGAGCATGAACAGGGGAGGGGCAGAGAGAGAGGGAGACACAGAATCTGAAACAGGCTCCAGGCCCTGAGCTGTCAGCACAGAGCCCGATGCGGGGCTCGAACTCGCGGACCGTGAGATCGTGACCTGAGCTGAAGTCGGCCGCTTAACCGACTGAGCCACCCAGGCGCCCCTCAACTGCCTTTTTGATCACAATCTTGTCCATTGGGCCAAAGTTTTTCGATGAAGAAATGTTCCGTGAGCTACAGATTTTATCTAAAAATGTTTTCTCTTCAAAAAACAGAAACCTGCCTTTCTTGTTCTTCCTGGTTTTGTCCTCTTGGGGTACGAGGGATCAATCAGCATTCAAATGTTTTCTATTACCTTGCTTCCTAGGGAATTCCTCCTTTGATTCAGTATTTCAGTGTTACAACTGCCCTCTTTCTCTGCTTCAGTCCATAAATTCCTTCAAATCTTTGTCTTCACACAGTTTCTCTACTTCCTCCTGTCACATGTGTTGCATCTCACTCCAGTCTGGCTTCATCTCTACCACTCCACTGAATCTGATCTTTCTTGTCAGCATCACCAGTGTCCTACACTTTGTTTATTCCTCTGTTCATTTTTCTCTGGTCATTTATCATTTTATTTGAAAGTAGTTCAAGATCAATGTCTCAGCTGGTTAAGCAGCCAGCTCCTGGTTTCAGCTTAGGTCATGATCTTGCAGTACGTGAGATGGAGCCCCATATTGGGCTCTGTGCTGACAGCATGGATCTTACTTGGGATTGTCTCCTTCCTCTCTCTCTGCCCCTCCCCCCACTCGCATAAGCACACTCTCTCTCAAAATAAACTTTTTTTTTTCAAAAAGAAAATAGTACAAGATACATTTTATCTTTCCCTTTGTCCCAAGATCTTTTGTTTGTTTTTTTTTTTTTTTTTGGTCTTAAAAATAATGTTACTGGCTATTGAGTGAAGAATGACTTGGATAGGGCAAAAATGAATTGTGGGAGACCAGTGGGAAGGCTGTTAGTGATAGCAGAATTTGATGACATATAATAGTAGATTGGACTGGGATACTCTCATTGGAGATAAAGATAAATGAATAAGAGAACAATACTTAGAAGGCAAAAATGGAAACTGACAAATTTTGGTTCAGTTTTGGATATATTGAAATTGAGGCACTCTTGAGACACCCAAATAGAGAAATTGAGTAAACATTGCCCATAGTGGATATGGACCTCAGAGAAGAATTCTGAGGTAAAACTAATTTGGAGCATCATCAATTTAGAGTTGATTTGAGGCCATGGGCTTAGAGGTGATCACTTAAGGTCAGAAGAGTAAATTGAAAGAGAGGTCTTAGAAAGAAGCATGCTATAGCCTGTAATGTATTCTAGCTCTTCATTCACTTAAAAGAAGGGCTATAGAGTAAGTCTAGGTATATAGGAAGTGACAAGATAATAACCCTTGGAGTTGTTCTTTTTATTCTTTATCCCATGTGATACATTTTTCTTTCAGTTTGTGATGAGACTTAATGTAGCTGAAGGCACACAAGCAGTAGATTTTGTCACACCTGTCACTCTACTTTTAATAATACATTTCAGTCCTAGTGAAGTCTTGTATGATGTATAAAGTCAATATACAGTATAGTAGTGCTATATTTGATTATGATGATGAAGTTTCATATAAATATCTTTTTCCTCTTTTAAGAGAAAAGTTTTGCTACAGCTATGAAATTCATTGAGTGCTTTGCTGTTGCTTGGCAATATCACACTCATTCTTTTTATTTAGCTGCCTTTAATACTTTAGTTATAATAGTTGAGGTTGCAGTAAATAATAGTGTTTCATTGTATCCAAATCAAGCAGATTCAAAAACAATTTTTTAATATTTATTTATTTTTGAGAGAGAGAGAAAAAGTAAGAGAGATCATGAGCAGGAGAGGGCAGAGAAATGGAGACACAAAACTAGAAGCAGGCTCCAGGCTCGGAGCTGTCAGCACAGAGTCGCACAGGGGGCTTGAACTCATGAACTGTGAAATCATGACCTGAGCCGAAGTTGGAGGCTTAACCAACTAAGTCCCCTGGGTGCCCCAAACAGATTTAAAACAAAAATATCTCAGTTAATATATAAATCTAAAGTGAAAAACTGAATAACAAATGTGTATCACACTTACATATGGAAAAAGTAATATATGCATATAAAAAGCATGCTAGCATTAATACACTTGTATTAAAAGAATTAAAACATTGGAAAGTATTGGGGTTCCTGGGTGGCTCAGTCAGTTAAGCTTCCGACTCTTGATTTTGGTTCAGGTCATGATACCAGAGTTCATGAGATCACCCCAAGTTGTGCTTTGTGCTGGTGGCATAGAGCCTGCTTGGGATTCTCTCTCTCTTCCTCTATCTCTGCTCCTTCCCTGATTGCACCCTCTCTCTCTCTCTCAAAATAAATTTAAAAACTTAAAAAAAATGAAAAGTATTCATTTGTCATAAAAGCTGTTATATGCATTGGTATCTTCTGACTAGTCTAGTAATGCTAATTCGCATGGATTATTAAGCCATATATCTTCCTTTGCAATATTCTGTTTTGATGCGGACAAAAGAAGTGTGTAAAAAAAGCAAATAAACAAGAAGTATCTTAATAACCTTAAATGTAAGAAACTACTTAATTACCCTGAAATTATTCTTCTGCTTGAGTGTCATCTTTCACTAACATACTTTAATAACTTTTGTGAACAAAAGAAAAGTAAGCTATTGAATTTAAGTCTTTGATATTTAAGTACAAAAAAGAAAGGGGTCGCTATTGGTCCTTTGAAATCAGTTTATATTTTCAAAGCATTCTCAACAACCAGATTTTCCAACTTAGTTTTTTGAGTAAATGATAAATAAATTACAAGGTAATCAATGATGAAAGATCTTTACTTTGGAGTTCATTGTGGTGAAATTCAAAATACTATACTATATCTGGACAATATTTTATTTATGATAGATATAGTCTGGAATGAAGAATTTCCCTGGAAATCTAAAAATATATTGGGAAATCTAATTTTTAAAAATGTGCTAGAAATTCATTTATTTCCTACCATCAATAAATCCGTATTCAGCTAAAGTTAGTTTATTCAACATGTGTAAATTTCAAAACGTCTATTCCTATTCCTATTTCAAAATGTCCAGCTTTCCTATTATTGATAAAACACTTGTATAACCCAAATTTAAATTTTATAAAAACATAAAAGACAAATGCTATTGTTTTCCAAATGATTTATTACATTTTTTCTTCTAATGACTTACTTTTTTCAGATTATCTCTTTAGTGAATAATACTTAAACCTGAACTACCACACTGAAAAATTTGTTGTTACTGCAAACTCCGTGACTCTAGTACCATGTTGAATTGGTCTCCAACCCCACCTCCACCCTTGTTCCTACTCAGGAAATTGCTTCGGGACTGGGAAGTTCAAGAATCATTTTGCTGGGGCACCTGGGTGGCTCAGTTGGTTGACCATCCGACTTCAGCTCAGGTCATGGTATCAGGGTTCAGTTCGTGAGTTCAAGCCCCACTTTGGACTTGCTACTGTCAGCATAGAGTCCGTTTCAGGTCTTCTGTCCCCTTCTCTCTGCCCTTCTCCATTTGCACTCTCTCAAAAATAAACATTAAAAAATTTTTTAGAAAGAATGATTTTGCTGACATAGGTTCCTGAGGATAATTTTCTCCCTGAACACCTCAAATCTTTATTTTCTGAGTATGTTCTCTTCCTAGAAATGTATACTCCTACAGCAAATATGTATTTATTTCAGATGTGTTACAAAAATAGACTAAAAATCAAACATTTAGTTTATTGTACGGTATTTTTTTTTCCTTTTGGTTTTATCTGAGATTATTTTCTCATTAATCTTGAGCTCAGAGATATTTGGTTATAGTAGAAACTAACTTTGACACTTTAGTGGAAGGTTTACTTCCTTCAGGATAGAACTAGATGAACATGGTAATTTAGTTGAACTGAGGCAGAAATCATGGCATTGTTATTCAAAAATGACTGCCTGAAATCAATAAAAAAAAAAATCCCTCTCAGTCTGAGTTTCTAAACTCTGTATGTCCCGGCTAGATTACAGTTTTGTTTAGCTTTGTAAACTACACTTCTCCCTACCCCCCACAAGCATTCCCATGTCCCTGTTTCTCTTAAGTCATACTCCGTTGTCTACACAAACAATTTATGCAACAATTAAATAAAGTGGTCTTATTCATTTTGCAGTATTTTTAACTAGTTAGAAATTGGGAGATCTTGACTTCTAAACAAAGAGTTTAGGAATGGTGTTGTACATTAACATTCACTACTTCAAAGAATTTCTGATGGAAGTAGCTTTTATTCTTAAGCCTGAATCTTCTGCAAAATATAAGAAATGAGAAACTCAAAAAGATAACTGTATGGACAAATCTACGTGTCCAGTTTTCCATTTATAACTAGGGGGAAATTCATGTCTTTATTAATGGAATATTCCAAATATAAAGGAGACAGAGTATAGCAAAATGAACAGGGTGAATTAATGATGTCTGCTAGTGCCTTTTCTTTCTCTAAGAATTTCCTTCCGGCCTTTGCACATTCTTATACTTGCTTATTTACTTTTTATTACTGATTTTCAGATTCTTCATAGATTTCATGTAACAATTCTTTGTCACTCAAAGTAATAGCAAATGTATTCTCCTAGTCTGTGATTTTCTTTCATTTTTTTAAAAATTTATTTTGAAATAATTGTAGTTTCACAGGAAGTTACAAAAATAATACAGAGAGGTCTCATGTATGCTTTACTTTTAATTTCCTGACATAACTGTAATACAATATCAAAACCTGGGAAGTGACAATGGTACAATGTTATGTGTGGTTTGATACCATTTATGAGCCATGTAGATTTGTGTAACCACTGTCACAAACAAGGAGCAGAACTAGTCTGTTCACACAAACATCTCCATCATGCCATCTCTTTATAGTCACACCTCCCTCTTCTTCTCCATCATCCCATAACCGTGACAACTCCTAATCTATTAATCATCCGTATAATTTTCATATGTTGAGAAAGTTATAAAAATAACAACCTACAATATGAGACTTTTTGAGATTAATTTTTGTCACTCAACATAATCTTGTACATACACCACCATGTTTTCTGCCAATAGAGGCAGTTTCATTTCTTCCTCTCCCATCTATTTGCCTTGTATTTTTTCTTACTTTGTCACTGGCTTGAATTTCTCATACTATGTTTAGTGGCAATGGTGAGAGTAGCTATCATGCCTTTTTTCTGATCTTAGGGAGTAAGTATTGTCTTCATTATTATGTATGATTCTAGCAGCGAATTAATTTGTACATGTTCTTTTTACTTGAAGTTCTCCTCCCATCCCGGGTTTCTGAGACTTCTTCTTTTTTTTTTTTTTAAGTCACGAATGGATATTTCAATTTGTCAACTGTGTTTTCTGCATCAGTTGATGTGATCATGTGAGTTTCTTCTTCAGTTTGTTAATGCAGTGAATTACATTATTTGATTTCCAAATATTGAGCCAGCCTTGTACCTTGTCCATTTGATTATGGTGCATAATTCTTTTTATATACTGTTAAATTCTGTTTTTACATGGGTACGTGCATGTGTGTGTGCATGTGTGTTGTTTTTGTCTGGGTTTGGTGTCAGGATAATACTAACTTCATAAAAGGTAAGGTGAGAGTGTAGATTATTGATTTGAAAACTTACTATTTCTAATGCAAATGTACAGTGATATAAAATTCTCTCTTAGCCTTGCTTTAGCTGGGTGCCACAAATTTTTATTTTTAACACATAACATTAATTATTAAATATAAATTACATTTATCAACATTTTACTCAATTTCTATGTTCTCCTTAGTTTATTAGGTTAATGTCTCTGACTCTGTCTTTTCTTGATTTTCTTTTCTTATTGGTGAAGTACCTATTTAAAAGTTATCTGAGTGCTTACTATCTTGTAGATACAGGAAAGGAGTAATTTAGGAATGTACGCAAACCAAAACCATAGAGCAAATAACCCATGAACATCTATTTAAGATTTTTTAAGTGTAAGTTTGATAGTCAATAATTTTATTTGAAGGTTTAAATAACAGTCTTGTGCCTTTTTTTAGATACATGTGATTACTTTTTAAGTATCTTTAATGTCTTCATAATGCATAATTTGGGAAATGTGTCATTTTGCATAATTATAGTTTTGCCATGCTATCACTTCAGATAAAAAAATGGGGAATGGACTTAATTATAGTCATTGTCTCTGAAAAACTGTGCATCATTGACATTCAAATTGTAAGTAAAAATTCATTAGATTTATTGAGCCTTGTTCCTACTTAACCATATTGTCAAGCCTGCACATAGATGATCTCAGCTTAATGAATTAGAAAAACATCAGGACTGGTGAAAAGAAAAAAAAAGTATAATAGGAATGATGTTTTTAGAATTGGTCCAACTCCTTTCTGAATCAGATAAGCAATTTTCTTTTATGTTCACAAACAGCAGGGTTTATATTGCTTTTGTCCTTATCCAAAATAATAGGTACTAGATTTTCATCTTTGCTAACTTTTATTGTGCTGTGTTTATGCCAAAACAAGATAGGAAGCAAGTAGTTCATTTAGTCTAAATATATTTATGGTTTTTTTTTAAACTAAATTTTTGTGTTTAGATGCCACATCAGTTTCTTCAATTAAATTCAACAAGTGTTTACCTTCTTATTTTGTATAAAAAAACTCTGAAAGACACTGTCTGGGGTATAAAGACACAACCCTACCCTCCAGCCATTTTTAGTCATCTCGAATATTTCTAGTTGCTCAAGAAAAAAGGAAATAAACCTGGCTTCTTGGTTACCATATACAATTTAAGCATTGACAAGAAATTACATTGATTCTGAAGGAGGGACAATCAGTATTCCATAGTTTTTCCTAAATGGAAATTAGCCTACCTGCCAACAAAATATTTTTCTGCTACTCGGCTACTAGGTGAGAATGATACAATGGTTTCTAGAATGATTGTTCACAGGACAAAGATTCTTACATTCTTTTGATAGGCAATAACTGTAAACAGATGGTGCTCTGTGCGGACAGATTGTTTCTTACAAATGTCATTTAAGCCTTCAGGCTCCATGCTTTCCCATGTATGAAGCCAACTCTTATAAAGGAGATGCCTTTCACACTTCAGAATGCTGACTGATCGGTAAATGCATACATTTTAGAATATCTTGCAATGATTACGTGTTTAACCTTGTCTCAAGCAGTGTAAGAGCATTCATATAGATTTGCCATAGGAGCCTAAACAAAAACAATAAAGAATAATGTTTCAGAGTGGTTGTCTTTTATTTTGTCTATGGTTCTTACTTCTTTTGAGGTAAGACAAGACTGCAAAACAAATGTCATTCCCAAAATACGTTACCTGCGTTGGTAAGAAAAATCAGACATTTTCAAAAAAATAAGATTGACATTCAATGTTTTGCCCAATATTTTGTGTAGTATACTGTGGTACTGAGCCTGGAATATAACGTGAGGTTTGGCTTTTCAACTGAAACCTGAAAATCATTTCTTTAAAAGAAACTCATCTACAGATCACTTAAAAATCAGAATGCTGCACACCATAGTTCACAGATGAGAGCTTCTATTTTTATGTGACATAATACCTTTACCTTTACCAGGCAGACCTAATTTTATGGTCATGACAACCTTTAAAATGCACATACTTGTGTGTGCTCACACACACACACACACACACACACACACACACACACACACTCACACATTCACAAAAAATACAGTACTCCTGACACTTTCATCAGCTTAATGGATATATAAGGGGGATTTCACATGGCAGATGTTTGAGAAAAGAAATTCTAACTGGAGAAAAAATGATGGATACAGTCTCAGGTTATTCTGATCATGTAAATTGTTTAACTCAGTTAATTCTGAATCTAATCTTAAGCATGAGGTCTGTGAAAGGGAACAGTTTGTTGGAAGGATGTCTTAGAGAATCATTCTAAAATATCCAGTTTCTATTCTATAGAAACTGGGGACATGTTGGAGATTAAACAGACTAGACTAACCTATTGAATCATATTAGGCTATCTACTCTTAACCAATTACCTCCATAATTTCAGTGGCTTCACAAATAAACACTTTCTTCCTGCTTTTATCATACTCCAGTGTGGGTCAGTGGGAGACTTTACTTCATATCGTCATTCAGAGATCTAGGCTCCTTCCATCAACTCCTAGGACCTCAGTGTCCTCAGTATCATTTTTGGGACAGGACTAAAAGAGCACTTTTCTTCTGCCCACATTGTCTTAGAACGGATCTACATGGTCCCAGCTAATCTCAGAGAATGTAGAATAGGTAGTCTGGAAGAAATTGGGAATGTAGGAAGAGATATGTTGAAGGTGGAGAGGCCATTTAAAAGGTCCAGCATAGCACAGTTTTGCCCTAGTTAGGACTAGGGCAAAAACTCTCAACTTATATTTCTACACACAACATTTAAAAGTGACCACATTTTGGGGCACTTGGTTGGCTAGCTCAGTTGGTGGAGCATGTGACTGTTAATCTCAAGGTTGTAAATTCAAGTTGGGCATAGAGATTACTTAAAAATAAAATCTTAGGGGCGTCTGGGTGGCTCAGTCGGTTAAGCGTCCGACTTCAGCTCAGGTCACGATCTTGCGCTCCGTGAGTTTGAGCCCCGCATCGGGCTCTGTGCTGATGGCTCAGAGCCTGGAGCCTGCTTTGGATTCTGTGTCTCCCTCTCTCTCTGGCCCTCCCCCACTCATGCTCTGTCTCTCTCTGTCTCAAAAATAAATAACGTTAAAAAAAATCTTTAAAAAAATAAAAATAAAATCTTTAAAAAATAAATAAAAGTGACCACATTTCTAATACAGCATTACTGTGAAATATTGTTTAAAATAGGGTTTGTGAAAATTATAAAGTAAGGCACTTTTTGTATTAGTGAAAATATATATATTTGTAGCCTAAGTTTACCTCTATTAACCTCAGAAGATAATGACAGAGAAGAGAAAAGGCTAAAAATAATAAGCAGTCAATAGGGACACAAATGAAATTTTCAATAAGAACCATCTGTCAAGCCAGGGGGCTTTGAGTACAGAAAATAAATAATAGAGCTATGCCATGTACAGGTGTGGAGATGAGAATCCTTGCCCCTGCAGGGCAGTCCAATAGCTGGGATGGATAGTCTATTTTAATTTTATCACAACTACATGCATTTGAAAGAATGAAAACACTGAACAAGAAACAGGTTTACAGACGGCTTTTATCTCCCAGTGGGGTGAGGAGCACTGCAGTGTGGAATTATTTGCCTACCAGCTCAAGAAGTTGTTTGGTTCAGTCCTACCACTGATACCAGTTTCCATCCTTGGAAAAGTCTAAGAAAGCCTTAAACCAGAGTTGAGGTTCTTTACTACCCACACAACTAACTTTGCCTTTGGCTAATGTTGTAGACACAAAGATAATTATGTGAGGTCTTCCACTCTTGCCTTTTATCTAAGAACCTAAGAACTGGAGGTGGTTATTGACAGTAGTATTGTCTGAAATTATTCACTTAGTTATTTATTCACTGTGTGATTTGGATATAAACGTTTACTGTAAGAAATAGAAGCTCATACAACAGAGTAGCTGAAGGAACAAACGTCAGTAAAATTTTCATTAAATATTTAAGTCTAAAATATCAGAGTAGTCCTTACTTTGCTTGGAAGCTGCCTTAATAGTCTAGAATTTCTGGGAAACTCCCACCAACTCTCTCAATCTGCATTAGTGAAATGGATGGTTTGCAAAAACTTGCCAGTAAGCTTCTGTGAAACTCAGATCTGTGCATGCAGCTGACTGCACTTAACTAAAGGAATCTGGATTCTCCTCTTCTGCTCTCAAAATCTTGTGCCAGAGCCTCCCTTTGGAAAATTCTAACCTAGAACCAAATAGTGACGTGGATTTTGTGAAATGTACACCCTGACTTCTCTCTGAGACACAGAAAAAAAAGATCTTAGAAGGGGGCAAGTAGTGATACCAGATTGACCACAGGTGACCCAGCATTCTGGCTCTTAGATCCACTCATTTCCAACTGGGCTTCTGATATGCTCTGAAGTTTGCCCTTTGCATTGTTGATCTAATCCATGGATCTCTGGGTTACTGAAGAAATCGTACAACAGTTCCCAACTCACAGATAAAGGAAATTCTCTGGACATGAAGAGAAATATGAAAGCTGAGTTTTGGGAAATTCTAAGTTTGGAATGACAGTCTTCATAAAAGGGAAAATATATATGTATATATATATGGTAGTAACTCAAAGGAGGTAGTAGGTTACTCGGCTAAACTCTGGTTTTATGCATGAGGCAGAATAAGTATCCAGGTTGGTTCTCTTTCTATAGCACCAACATACTTGCTGAGTGCCTACCATGTAATCAATTTAATACATACTTGCTGAGTGCCTACCATGTAATATTACTTTTCAAGAGTTAGAAATACAGTGGACAATCTGTAAACATAGCTCCTATATTCAAAGTGCAGAAGACAGGCACTATGGTAATTATGAACGGAAAGACCAATTATTCTTTATATAGTATTTTGTTTGTTTGTTTGTTTTCTCTACTAGATTGTGAACTACTTTAAGGCAGTAACACCATTTACCCATACATGATGGGCCTGGAGAGATTTTCGCATTCCTCCTGATATCCTGGGCACCAACTGCATAATAGATTCCTATGATATGCTGAATTAAGTTATTCTACTTGACCTTCCCCTAACACACATCTCAATCTTTATTGTTGTTGTTGTTGTTGTTGCTGTTGTTTCAGAACAAACTTTCAATCCACAGTTATCTTAGGATTCCTTTCTTTAAAAAAATTTTAACAGCTTCTTAATAAAATATGTCCCATCTGGTTTTATTAACTTCATGTAAAGAGCATAGTGCTTTGCATTTATTAAGTCTCATGGCTCCTGTTTGTTAATTTATTGGAATGGTGTTTTATTTCCTTTTCACACAATTCTAAAGCTGTTATGTATTATTTTCCTTCTTCCCCTCTCAACATTGAGAACATTTGTATTTTATGTGATTTTATTCATGGTTCACATTGCTATCTGTGGAGTCTGTTAATGTAACATCAATAATATGAATTTCAATTGACTTTCATTCCCTGACAGCAATGCTAGAGTGACTCTAAGGAAATAAGAAGCAGTATAATAAAAGGAACAAGAGAGTTGAGGGGCCCCTTGCTGGCACAGTTGGTTGAGTGTGCAACTCTTGATCTCAGGGTTGTGAGTTCAAGCCCCACATTGGGTGCAGAGATTACTTAAAATAATAAAATCTTTTTAAAAAGCAAAAAAAACAAAAACAAAAACAAAACAAAACAAAAAAAACACCACAAGCAAAAGAATAAGAGAGCAGAAAATAAAAATTTCCTCTGAAAAGCATGACAATAATCCATTTTTTTGGCCTTTTTATACAAGTGAAAATAATTTATACATAATTAAACACATTAAAATATATATTTATACTTGGTAAAAATACTTAAGCAGTAATTTTTCTAATATAATGTTTTTGTTTGCTTGAACTGTTTTCACTAAGGGAAAATAAATATTCAGCCCTCCTTGTACCTGCTCATGTATGGCAGTTATATTTTGGCAATTTCACTGTTGAATATCACAGGTATCAATGCGAAACGGTTTCAGTATATATATTGCTTAAACGATATTGTTATATAAAAGAGCCAAAGATGGTCATCGTGTACCCCTAGGTTATTTATTTCTTTACTACAGGTTGAGATATGTTGGCTCAAAACTGTACTAGTAGGAAACTTACATTTTTACACATCCAATTATTTTTATAATAGTCAAAACAAATAGAGTTTTAGCCATTTAGAGCCTGTCTTCTTTTCATACTTCGATAAATTTAATCTACTTCGGCTGGCCATTGGTAGGATAGGGCCTTGTGGTTATAAGATCTCAAGCTGCTATGGGCCTTTGGAGTCCTCTGACCCAGACACTCTCAACCATGCTGTTGAGTAGCATATATAACTAACATATTAGTTTCCTCCGTCATATCTGTCTCCCACAAGTTTTCCCTTGTCCTCCTTGTCATATGCCTCTGGATAATCTCATGCTGTGAGGGACTTCTCTCTTATGCAACTCTGTCCAAGTACAGCCCAATAAGCCTTGTGTGTGCTACATTATATCTTTTTTCTTATTAGTCCCCAAATCCTTCCATCCCTTACAGTATTTATAACTACAATACTTACAGTTAAATATAAAGATTGTGCAGCCAACTCAGTCATCCTGGTAACTTTATTTTATATTAATTTTTATTATTTTTTAATTCTATAATTTTTAAATTTGCATCCAAGTTAGTTAGTATATAGTGCAATAATATCCCCTGCATATAATACCCAGTGCTCATCCCAAAAAGTGTCTTCCTTAATGCCCCTCACCCATTCAGCCAATCCCCCCACCCACAACGCCTCCAGAAACCCTAAGTTTGTTTTCTATATGTAAGAGTCTCTTATGTTTTGTACGCCTCCCTGTTTTTATATCATTTTTGCTTCCCTTCCCTTATGTTCATCTGTTTTGTACCTTAAATTCCACATATGCGTGAAGTCATATGGTATTTGTCTTTCTCTGACTAATTTTGCTTAGCATAATATCCTCCAGTTCCACTCATGTAGTTGCAAATGGCAAGATTTCATTCTTTTTGATTGCTGAGTAATACTCCATTGTGTGTGTGTGTGTGTATATATATATATATATATATATATATATATATATTTGTGTGTGTGTATATATATATATGTTATATATATATATATATATATATATATATATATATATATATATCACATCTTCTTTATCCATTCATCCATAGATGGACATTTGGGCTTTTTCCATACTTGGGCTATTGTCAATAGCACTGCTATAAACATTGGGGTGCATGAGCCCCTTTGAAACAGTACACCTATATCCCTTGGATAAATACCTAATAGTGCAATTGCTGGGTTGTAGGGTATTTCTATTTTTAATTTTTTGAGGAACCTCCATACTGTTTTCCAGAGTGGCTGCACCAGTTTGCATTCCCACCAGCAGTGGAAAAGGATTCCTGCTTCTCCACATCGTCACCAACATCTGTTGTTGCCTGAGTCGTTAATTTTAGCCATTCTGACAGGTGTGAGGTGGTATCTCATTGTGGTTTTGATTTGCATTTCCCTCATGATGAGTGATATTGAGCATTTTTTCATGGATCTGTTCGCCATCTGGATGTCTTCTTTGGAAAAGTATCTATTCATCCTTTTGCCCATTTCTTCACAGGATTATTTGTTTTTTGGGTGTTGAGTTTGATAAGTTCTTTATAGATTTTGGATACTAACCCTTTATCTGATATGTCACTTGCAAATATCTTCTCCCATTCTGTCGGTTGCCTTTTAGTTTTGCCGATTGTTTCCTTCGCTGTGCAGAAGCTTTTTATGTTGATGAGGTCCCAGCAGTTCATTTTTACTTTTGTTTCCCTTGCCTCCAGAGACGTGTTGAGTAAGAAGCTGCTGCGGCTGAGGTCAAAGGTTTTTGCCTATTTTCTCCTCTAGGATTTTGATGGCTTCCTGTCTTATGTTTAGGTCTTTCATCCATTTTGAGTTTATTTTTGTGTATAGTATAAGACAGTGATCCAGGTTCATTTTTCTGCATGTATTTGTTTGGTTTTCCCAACACCACTTGCTGAACAGACTGTCTTTATTCCATTGGATAGTCTTTCCTGCTTTGTCAAAGATTAGTTGGCCATATGTTTGTGGGTCCATTTCTGGGTTCTCAATTCTGTTCCAGTGATATGAATGTCTGTTTTTGTGCCAGTACCATATTGTCTTGATAATTATAGTTTTGTAATACAGCTTGAAGTCCAGGACTGTGATGCCTCCTGCTTTGGTTTTCTTTTTCAAGATTGTTTTGGCTATTCGGGGTCTTTTCTGGTTCCATACAAATTTTAGGATTGTGTGTTCTAGCTCTGTGAAGACTGCTGGTGCTATTTTGGTAGGTATTACATTGAATATGTAGATTGCTTTGGGTAGTATTGACATTTAAAAAATACTTGTTCTTCCAATCCAGGAGCATGGAATATTTTTCCATTTTTTTTGTTTTCTTCAATTTCTTTCATAACCTTTCTATAGTTTTCAGTGTATAGATTTTTCACCTCTTTGGTTAGATTTATTCCTAGGTGTTTTAAAGTTTGTGGTGCAATTGTAGATGGGATCGGTTCCTTGATTTCTCTTCCTGCTGCTTCATTATTAGTGTATAGAAATGCAACCGATTTCTGTGCATTGATTTTATATCCTGTGACTTTGTTGAATTCATGGATCAGTTCTAGCAGTTTTTTGGTGGAATCTTTTGGGTTTCCATAGAATATCATGTTGTCTGTGAAGAATGCAAGTTTGGACACCTTTTATTTCTTTGTGCTGTCTGATTGCTGAGGCTAGGACTTCCAATACTATGTTGAATAACAGTGGCGAGAGTGGACATCCCTGTTGTGTTCCTGACCTTACAGGGAAACCTCTCAGGTTTTCCCCACTGAGCATGATATTAGCAGTGGGGTTTTCATATATGGCTTTTATGATCTTGAGGTATGATCCTTCTCTCCCTACTTTCTTTAGGGTTTTTATCAAGAAAGAATGCTGTATTTTGTCAAATGCTTTCTCTGCATCCTTTGAGAGGATCATTGTCCTTTCTTTTAGTAATCTGATAATTTTATTTTAATGGAAATTAGAGTTAAAATCCCTGTTATTAAAACAAATACATAGTGTTTTTTCAAATTAAATGATTTATAATCAGCTTTGTACTGAAGAATAAATACAGAAGAATCCTTTTCATATGACATGATCCATAATTGCTTGAGTAACCAAAAGCTTGACTCTTTTATTAAAATAATACACACATAATTAAACATTTTAGCTTAAAGCATGTAAATGTACTTTATTCACTTATATTTATACATAGAGTTGAGACATCTTCTTGAGTACATTTCTACTGATTGTAGTTCATTTTGTATTTCTTATGCCACAGTATTAAAACATCATCATTAATTTTCAGTTTCTGTTTCATTCTAGTGGAGTGAGAAATGGAACACTTATGAGGAAATCCATGGGTAGAATCCTTCTGGATGTTTATAAGTTTTATTCTCAACCTTCTATAGTTGCCTTAGATACAACTAATTAATATAAAATCAATTTCATTGTGTGGTGTCCTTTCACTGACTCTTCCCAAATACTATAATTTGTCTTAGATATAATGACTCTGGATTTTCAAACTCCTGCTCCATTGGTCTGTACAATATTTAAATAAATTACTCAATAAGTAATTATACCTGGATAAAAAGATTTGGAAATTATCATAGCTGACTCACAGTTTGTTAATTTAAATGGTAGAATTTGGTAATTTAAATAGTCAAAGTAAAATTAGAGATAACCTGTTGCCTTAGCAGTAATACTTGTCAATAAGCATTCAGTTAGCAGGTTTGATACAGTGAATTGAGATTAGCCTTTTAGTTATGAACACCATCAAAGACTGAATTATATCTCTTTAAAATTCATAATTTGAAGCTATAACCCTTAACGTATGTTTGGAGATAGAGCCTTTGAAAGAAGTATTTGAATTTAAAGTTAAATGAGATCATAAAGTGGGGAGAGAAATCCAATAGGGCTGGTGTCACTAAAAGAAAAGGAAGTGATGGAGTGCTTGGCTGGCTCAGTTGGTAGAGCATGTGACTCTAGACCTCAGAGTTGTGAGTTGGAGCCTCACATTGTGTGTAGAGATTATTGTAAAAGAGAGAGAGAGAGAGAGAGAGAGAGAGAGACTAGGAGTTCATGTACATGGGCAGCTGTCTGTAAGTCAGAAAAAGAGGCTCACTAGGAACCAATTCTGCTGGCACCTTGATCTTGGACTTCCAGGCCCCAGAACTGTGACAAAATAACTTTCTGTTGTTTAAGGCATTCAAATGGTGGTGTTTTGTTATGGCTGCCTTAGAAGACAAGTACAGACACTGAGAATAAATATGAATTACATGGGAATGGAGGTTCTTGTTAATTAGTTGAGTTCAAATAAGAGAGTTTCTATTGCATTAGTAAATATCTTAATATGGTTTACTGATTGTCAGTGCTCACAGCCACCCCTTTTTAGGCATGACATTTTCATTCTTGGATTTTTATTCTTGTCTTTCAGAATGTCTTCAAATCATATGGTCAGGAAATATATCTGGGAAATATTATCTGTTACCTGCTCATTTGCATATCCAATATTTTTCTGCTGCCTTCACACAAGAATTGACAGTCTTCCTGGAAATAGAATTCATGGATAACTTCTTCAAAGTTTGATAAATATTGTCTCACAGTCCCCTGGCATTTAGTGTTGCGGAGCAATCTGGGCCAATTTTATCTTATTTCTCTGTACGTTATTATTTTTTTCCCCAGATGGCTGTAGGATTCTTTCTTTACCTTTTAACTGTGACAATTCCACTAGCTATGTTTTGATATTGGTTTTTTTTTTTATTGATTTCCTAAAATATAGCAGTTACTCTCAGATTTCAGAATGTTTTATTAAATGGAAAAAGTATCTCATTCTTTAGATTATTAATTTTCTTTCATCCATTATCATGTGCTTTGATTAAAATTGATGATTTGTTTTCCTTATAGCTTATTTTTTTCTCATTTTAATTATTTTATTCATTATTTTTATGTTTTAGAAGGATTTCTCATATTTTTCAGTATCATTAATTTGATTTTCTGTAGTATCTAATATGCTTTCCACTTCCTTATATGTAAAATTCAGAAACCATAATTTAGAAATCAATAAAATGTGTGCAGTTCTTCTTGTTTGTAACTTTCCATTTTATTGGTAATTTATTCTTGACTTAAATGTGCAGTGCCTCTGTGTGAACAAAAGGAAATTGTCTAAAATTTTTTGTTGTTTTTGTGGTTTATTTACTTCAAAAAAAAAGCAACTCAAAATCTTTACAGAAGTAAAGACTGCATTCTTTGAAACTCAGAATTTCTCCATAGTCTGTGATGTGTCTGTTTTCACTTATTCCTACAGGGAACAATATATCCCAGCTCTGCCACTCACTTGCTGAGTCATCTTTGACAAATTATATTAACTCTTTGTGCCTAAATGCCCTTATCTAGGAAACAGGATTGGTAATGATAGTGTTCATCTTACAGAATTAATTTAAAAAGTTAAGTTTATCAATATATTTTTTATTAATCTTCCTAGCTAAGGAGAGTGCTGGGCATACAGTAGAGATTCAATGACCACGACACTTGAAATGAAGGAACGAGTTGGTTTCCAGGAGAAAACCTTATTCTCTCTATCCATTGCTCGTTCTAACTTGCTCTGGAGGGGTAGTTCTTTTCCACCAGGGCAGGTCCTGTGACTGTTCTGGTCACTCCATGATAGTTAAAACAATTCTCTGGAAATTTTAATCACAAAATCTCATTGTGAGATCTAAGATGTTTATAAATGCATTGAGAGTTATAGCTTCTCCCTTCTACCTTTCGAGCCCGCTTCAGGCTTCATGTTCACAGTGGGTAAGGTAGTATTGTTAGCCTCTTTTGTATGTTCTGAGCTTTGTGGCCTTCCTCTTCCCTCCTTGCTCAGGGACTCATTTCTGATCCTGCCAGCTTGGGACTATGAAGGGTGAGTGAGGAGAACAAACATGTAGGAAAGAAAAGATCTGAGCCAACTAGTTGATTCTAGCATGACTTGCTATTGGAGATTTCTCAGCATACAAATATTCAAAGTATTCAGTACTCAGTTGCTGTGGTCATCAAAACAGCAATGATGTGTGAAAAATGCAGGGGTGTCAGAGGGTAGTGATCTCACTAAGGCGGAGAGGCTATAAATGCCGACAAAAGCAGAGCATTAAATGGACAGTATAAGAGTTTTGAGAATAGTTTAGGTACCCTCAGGGACTTCTATGTTTATTTTGGGAGACTGTGAAATAGCTATATATTTACACCCATTCAGCTGACCCAGCTCCGCCAAGTGAGTCGTTAATATTACTATTACTTATTTTGTTCCATGTAGCTAATAAGGCTCTTCAGAAACATGGGTTATATGCGTATTTCAATAACTTCTGAATAATACACAGAGTAGACAAGGGTATGCTAAAAAGTCAAATACCACCACAATTCAGGTTGAATCAGATTCTAGCTAATTTCAGGTTAGATGTTTTAGGAAGTTGTATTAATTTTCAGAATTTCAAGCTACTGCTTAGTAATTTTGGTGTTACTGAAGGAGGTAAGTATTACTATAAATTCCAGGTTTTCCTAATTTTCAAAATATGATCGCCTAAGAAATTGCTTAGTGGTTGCTAAAATTTTAAATTCTAAACACAGACACAAATGTTTCTCTGCACTTCCTTTTTTATTTAAAAAAAAATTTAATGTTTATTTATTTTTGACAGAGGAGAGAGAGAGACAGACAGACAGAACATGAGTGGGGCAGAGGCAGAGAGAGAGGGAGACAGAGAATCTGGAGCAGACTCCAGGCTCCAAGCTGTCAGCACAGAGCCCCACACAGGGCTCAAATTCCAGACCGCGAGATCATGACCTGAGCCAAAGTTGGACACTCAACCGACTGAGCCACCCAGGCGCCCCTCTCTGCACTTCTTAAGAAGCATAACATCATTTTTAAAAACTACTAAGGAAGGTATTTGTATTCTTCTAAATTATTTTTTTCAGGATTTGGAAATTATATATCATATTGTTACAATAAGAAATTTTACTAAATTTAAGAAGGTCATAGTACGTAGGTCAATTCTTCTGTCATTTAAACTAATTATTTGGTTTTTAAAATCTCTGTTATTTCTCCACATGGGTTGCTCTCTTCTGACATAATACTCATCAAAATCATACCAATCAACTAAAGACAGATTTATATTCTCTTGATGATAAATTTCCCTTGACTGTATTAGCCAGAAATACATTTTCCTTCTTAGTTTTAGTAATGTGATTGGAGTCTCCAATTTTGTGAGACATTTTATTTTGAAATGTTTATTACAGACTGCTTTGGTAATATAGATGTTTCCACGTGTATCTTAGCCCTATATTACCATATGTGAGCATGTTCTAGTTTCCACAGTGTCTCTTAACATTGGGCATTGTGGACAGCTACAATATCAGCAACACTATTCAAGACTAAACATTAAAAGTCTGCAAGTAAAAGTTTAGATTTTTTCATTTATTAGGAGAAAGGCAATGAAATAGGGAAATAAACAAAGGACAGGAATTAGAATTTCGTAGAAGGATAAAAATCCAAATGACCATTAATCATATATAAAAGGATACCAAACCCACTGAGAGCTTTGAGGAATAAGACTGAAAGTCACAATGAGAGATTACTTCCCACTCATCATGCAGGCAAAACTGAAACAGATTAACAGAACCACCTCCGGCAGTGATGGACAAAATGGTACTTTCTGACTGATCTTGCTGTGGGAAAGGTGAGCTTGAATGCCTTCTTGACAACATATCAAGAATAAAAAAAAATACACATACCTTTTGACCCAGCAATTCCACTTCTGGAAATGTATCCTACAGAAAAAAAGAACAAAAGTACTTCAAGATTGATTATTACGGTATCTCTGTAGTGGAAAAAAACTGGAAATAAAGTAATGCTCATTAATAGGGAAATGACTAAATATATTTTAATATATCACTTGAAATTATCCCGCCATAGTTCTATGATATTGGCTTGGAAAATAATGTCAAAATTACATGAAGGAAATCTCCCTAAGGCCAGACCTGAGGCTATAAAGTTTACCCCTAGCCATTCCGTATTACTGAGCTCTCTCACCTTCCCCTAACCTCTTCTAGCATTTGTCGGTATCATCCAGGGTTTGGTGACTAGTAGCTGTTTTAATGTATATGTCTTGTCTCCTTCAGCTCTGATGTTTTATGTTTTCACTTTACAATGTTCAGGCTTACTCTGTGCATAGTAGGCAGACAGGACATCTTTTTTGATAGATCAGTTGTTTTCCTGAGAGAAGGCTGTTAATAAATGATGGGCTCCTAGACCTTAGTGTTTGTTAGTAAAACCATTTCCTATTCATGTCCATTGTGCACTCAGGGATATAGCTATTCTATTCAATTATTCAATCATTTTGCTAAAAACTTGGAGAGTCTATTTGTTACAGATCATAATAAAAATGTAAAGCCATTGCCATTAATAAATAACATAACATACGTGTCTGTTTTCCAGCAGCAAGCAGTCTTTAACTGAGTATTCATGTTGTTCAAGATTAAGTAAATCACCACAGACAAGGAAAATTACGCCATAGCTTATGTGATCAGATCAAAACAACAGTCATTTTCTCCACCAGTGATTCCTATTAAATGAATTGTATGCTAACAGTTTCCAATAATGAGTTGGGTTTAATAAATTATGTACTCTTCATAACTTTTTAATGTACATTCTTCCAAGACTGGCCTGTCCCCAGAAGGGAATTTATCAAACGGCTTCTGCACATCAGAAATAAAAGCAAAATGAATGAAATTGGAGTGGCTGAAGCATAACTAGTGGTAATGGGATTGGTTTTGCTTCACTTTCTCTGTCACCCACCAGACATGAAAAATCTCCCATGGGTGGTTCAGTGTTATCTTTTCTTCCTGTTTTCCCCATAAGTATCAGATGCTGGTTACAGACAACAACAGGATAGTGTTGGTGATTGATCTGTGTACTGCTCTGTTGCACCAAAAACTATTTCTAAAATATAGTATGTAAAATGAGGCTGCTGAGAACATCCAAACACACACACACACACACACACACACACACACACACATCTCTAAAGATATACAGAAGAGACCGGAGCTTAGTCAACAATTCTTTTTAATCTTTAATCTTCATAGGATAGCAAAGAAACATTAAAGCAGACACAAATCAAAAGTGATATTAAAGATACTTTTTAGATTTTGACAAACCACCCAGAGAAAGTAAATTCCAATAGCTGGGACTCACTTAACAAATAAACATAACATTCAGTTTTGCATTCTAAACCAAATGTTGAAAGCCACCTGTTTTTATTACTCATTTTATCAAATGCCCAGTCTGATTGAACAGACTTCTTTCTATTAAAAAATAAACTTGATCTTTGGGAAGATGCCATATATTAATCCCACCTACTTTGTATCATTCCCCAGCATGTAAAGAGAATATCCCTAGTTTTATTGGAGTAGGAAGAAGGATTTTTTATATACTATACATGAGTGGCAAATATATCTTTCAAAGCATCATACTGTTTTTTTAAGTAAGCTCTACTGCCCAACGTCGGGATTGAACTCATGACGCCAAGATCAAAGTCGCATGCTCCATTGACTGAGCCAGACAGGAGGGCCTTCAAAGCAAGATACTCTTAGGGTAGAATCTTTTTTGGTGGAATAGGTGGTATAGCAGGTTATTTTTTTGCTTACTACCCCATGATTAAGCCAACACTGACTTAAAAAAATGTTACCATATCAGAACTGTTAAAGCAAAATTAGAGACAACACTATGTGTATGCCAGACCCATTTCTTCTTCCTTGTGAGCACATGGCTTGACTGCATTTCCCAGCTGAATTGGTGGGATTACACGACAGAGGTCCAAGTATTGGAATGTGTCTTTGTTTCCCATTACCTCTTTCTTTCCGCAATATGTTCCTGCATGTAAAAGAGGTAGAACCACATGGGGCTACGGTAGTCTGCACGGAGCACCGGCTTCTGCTGACTGAAATTTGACTATAAGGTGAGCAAGAAATGGATTTCTATTTTGTCTTAAGCCACTGAGATCTTGGATGTTTGTTATTGCAGCTAGCTTTTCTGAGTAATATATTATGTAGCATATATTATGTTTCAGATGTAACCCAAAGCCCAACTTAAAATGACCTAAGCAATAAAGATATTTACAATATCACAAAACAGGAAGTCTAGAGTTGATTACATTTCAGTGTGATAAATTCAGTGACTCAGTCAAATAATGAAGAAGAATCCAGATTTTTCCATTTTTCACTCTGCAGCTTCTTAGCCTGGCTCACCTTTTAGGCCCAAAACAGCTCCTGCAGTTGCAGATATCACAAAGAGATGATAATGGCCAGAAGGGGTAAAAGGATATTTCTCCTGTAGTCTCTTTTTTAAGAACAAAGAAACCTTGCCCACAAGCCACCCAACAGACTTTCTCTTATGTCTCATTTCCCAGAATTGGGTCGCACGTTTTTCTCTAAACCAATCACTTGAAAGGGGAATGATGTAGACTAATCAAGATGCAGCCCTTGGGAACTTAAGTCTTTTCTGAAAGACACGGTCAGTAATACCTGAATGAAATCAGGATTCTTTTAGCAAAGAAGAAAAGAAGGATGGATTTTAGGCATCCAACAGTATATATTCAGATTCAGATCTTTTAAGGTTTATTTGAGTCAAATATTACAGATATTCTCAATCTATTTTGGTTAGATAGGTAATATAACAATGTATTAGTTTAAGGGAAGAGCTTGAATAATAAAAAAACAGAACTGACCATCTATGCAGTTCATATATTCAAAGTGAGGTGGTATTCAGTTTCTATAGTACCAAAGGTACACATTTAATCATATCAGAGGGTGCTATTGTTAGCAACTTTGACGTTGTGTAAAGATATGATAGCTAGGCTTTTTTTTTTTTTTTTTTTTGAGAGAGGGAAGGTGAGCAAGGGGCAGAGAAAGAGAGAATCCCCAGAACAGCAGAGAGAGGGAGAGAGAGAGAAAGGGAGAGAGAGAAGTGGGGCTCACTCAAAGCGGGGTTCATGTTTACTCGAAGTGGGACTCGAATTCACCCCAAGCAGGGTTCATGCTTACCCAATGTGGGACTCAAACTCATGAACTCTGATATATGACTTGAGCCGAAGTCAGATGCTTAACAACTGAGCCACCCAGGCACCCCAATAGCTAAGCATTTTTAAAAATTGTAGATAGATGTGGGAAACATGAAAACTCTATTTGTTCAAATCATCTTATTTAGAAAGCAGAGGGATGAATACATTTACTCAGTTTCGGTTATGACGGCACAAACAACATAGTGTATATTAATCATAGGAAGTAAATGAACCTGGAGATCAAGAAGGCAATTTAGAGGTGTTGAGTTCAGTTCTACACATCACATACCAGGGAACTGTATTCTCTAGTGATGAAGCGACTTGTACCAGGTCATATAAAAAGTCAGTCCTTGGCAATACAGGTACCACAATAGAAATTTACCTACATTCAGCCTAGGGTTTTTCTAAGGCAGGATTGTACTCTTAATGCACAAGCATCAGTTAGGAAAGTGGCACTTAAAATAAAAAAAGGAATGCATTACATATGTGCAAAGCAGCATACTACACAATTCTTAAAATAATAATGATACTTAAATGTACTGAGATTTCCCTGAGCTCTGCACTAAATTTTCTACATTGCATTAGTTTATATATTTGCCACAACAACCCTATGATGTAGATATTATTAATGCCCCATTTTTTTAAATATAAGACTATCTTTCAGAGAAGATAAGTGTATTTTATAATCTAAGATTCATCTCTCGTTTTTTGTCATTGTGGACTTTTGAGTTAACAGCTATTGGGGTAATTTGAAACGAGAAAGTCTAATCAGGCAGAAGTCCCCTGACTATTTTTATTTTTGTGTAGAAAAGGAGCCAGAAAGACAGGCAGCCCAGCACCTCAATCCAATCTTTTAGTTTTTTAATATATTTTAAAATATATATTATTTATTTTTTAAGTAAGCTCTATGCCCAACATGAGGGTTAAACTCACAACCCTGAGATTAAGAGTCATACACTGTACCAACTGAGCTAGTAAGGCATCCCCCCAAGCCAGTCTTAATAACAGATATTTTTTGATAGTCTCACAAGAAGCACCTTTTACCAATAAAAAATTACAGTCTTTAAATATTACTCCTTTCAACCCTGAACTCACCCATACAAGCCAGTTGGAGGAAACACTTCTAGAGGATTCAGGATTAATTAGTGTGGGCTTGCAATCTTTGATATTTGTTTGGGAAGGTCCTCTTTCATTGTTTCTTTATATACTCTTGGATTTTTTTAAAAATCAGCATCCATAAAGAATCTAGGATTGAGTTTTATCTCCCATGTTTAGTTTCAATACTGATCAGCAGGACAACACCCAGTATGTGTCCAACAAAGGCCAAGATTATATGCAATTCAAAGCAAAACAATAGGGAAGGAAGGCACCCATTTGGTGGCTCATTCTGAGAAACAAGACCAATGTCTAGCTGTTCTGAAGCTCCACTTAACACATCAATCACTTGATTTAATCATGTCAAGTTTCACTAGGTTTGTTTAATGGATGAGCACTGCTTTCCTCACCTTTCTTATCTTTTGTGACTGATAGAAAAGAACACATCAAACCTTTTGTCCTCCTGGTTCTATCTCTCGCCTACCTGTGAAAAGGGTTAGATTGATAGCTTAATGGAATTTTAGAGCTGTTTAATTTTCCCAGGTGGTCCAGAATGTATGCCTCAGTGGAAATGTAAACAATCTTGAATTTCTCCCATGCTGGTACAATATGTTCTAAGGAATGTTTTAATTTCCATTTATAAAGGAAAATCTTTTTTTAATGAAATGGTCTTGAACAAGACTCATTCCAAAAATGTTCAGTTTTGTGCTAGGAGTAGCAATCATTATTTTTCTACAAGAATGACTCTATTCTAGAATCTTTAGGGATATCATTTGGAAAGATGAGTCATAGTATCCCAGCCTGCCCTCACAAGAGGCTGCATGATTGGTAGAATTACAACTTTGGTTATTAAATCTCAACAAATAAAATCCAATTTTTATTTGTCCACCAAATATAGGTATACGTAAGTATGTTTGCAAAAGTGTGTATGTGTGAACAATAGCTACTCAATGGCCTGTTTGGGTTAATCATTTGTATGTGCATGGCTGCACAAAAGGATCATTACAGATGTTACAGATGTAAAAGGAGAAAAAAATTAGGAAAATTTAGAATCACTATTATATATATTAATACTTAATAAGTGGTGTATATTGATTCTCTGAAAATCTTAGTGAGAGGACAATGGTGTTTCTAGGAGAAGGATGCAAAATAGAAAATGTCTTTTCCACAGAAGGAACATTTATAGATGCTTATATTTTTGGCTTCTTGAGTGACTGTGGGTATAAAACACTAGCAACAAAGTCTTTGGTATTATGTTTCAAATGACAATTATAGTGCTTTAATATCCATTGTTCATAAAATTCTTAGTTGAAAATGAGAAAAATCAGAATTAATATGTTGGCTTCTTCATGGACTAGTTTATATTTTATGTTTATTTTTAGTCAGTTTAATTGGATTTGTGTTGACTTACATGCATCAAATCTCAACTTGTGCCTATTTAAATTTGTGTATATGTGCGTGCGTGTGTGTGTGCGTGCGCAGTGTCCAAAATAACTTTTTTCTACAAACGTATAATCATATAGATTCTTGTATCGTGAAAAATCACTAAACTGTAAGAATTAATCAGATCATAGCATGGAAAATTAATATTGGATTATAGAGTGTAGGTTAGTAAGAGGCTTCAGGAAGCTACCCTGTTGATTTCTTTTGTCTCCAAATCATCTAAGACAGATGATTCACCTTTCAAGATTTCCAGAGAAGAGTGGATTCCATAAGCTTCTTAGATAACCTTTTCCTGTATTAACCCTAGAAATGAGAAGTTTTTTTCCTTATTTTATTTAATTTCTATGAGATGTAGATAAAATGTTTGCTTTCTTTTCTGACCTCACTGGAAATGAAGAAGACTGGTCACAAAATACTGTCTTGTTTGTCACTGTGTCATCGTCATAATAACTGGCATGTAGTAGGTGCTTGACAAATATTTGTTGAAAATATAAATGGAAAAATAAAGCCCTTATTTAAGTTAATTTTCAGTATTTTCTTCTTGAAGCCAAATAATCCCAATTCTTGTACAAATTCACAATACCGCATTGGCAATTCAGAGGTTCCACAGTTTTTTATAAGTGATAATTTTAAAGCAAAAACCTCACGTGAACTCATTTTTTTGGTGGCAAATTTCAATCTGAAGTGACACGAGCATATTTATAGCCTTTCTCTATTGCAGTTGCTGCATATATTCCTATATATTGTTGCAGAAATATTAATGTAATGCTGCCTCCCACCCTACTGGGGTGTTATACATAACAAAAGGTATATGTACTGTCCCTCCACACCTCTCTGAAATTCTATACATACTCCTATAGCCTCAAAATATTTGGGTAAGAAACAGTGGAATTGAATTACCATTATATAATCTTTTTAATTATTTTAGACATTTGTTCATAAGTTTCCTATAGAATGCTCGGCCAAGATGTCAAACAATCAATACACACAGATCAACATTAATGTCTTTTGTTTTTCTTATAATAAAGCTACATGTCAGACTTTTTCTAAGCTTTCCACATCTCTGCTCTTCAACCCAGAGGAACCACTTATAAGAAGGGGCAATTCAGCTCCTATGAACCTCCAGTTTTGACCTCTCTTTTCAGAGCGCTAACAAGGATGCCAATTAGTGTCAGTTGTGATAGCAAAGTTTTAAGATTTTGACACAGTATTATTTTTAAAGATATGGAGTGTCTCACCTACTCATCTCACATAGAATTGTGATGAGGAATCCGTAATGGTTTTGTATTCACCTCCAATCTATACAAAACAAACTAATGATCTTAAACTCAAAAATCTCTTAAGTTCTGTATTTGATGCCTTGATTTATTTTCTTGGTCACCATATACTTTCTAAATGCTGGTATACTGCCCTAATATGTATTTATTATTGTAATATTTGGAAAAACACATTCATGCACTTAAAACAAAATTGTTTTAATGTAAACAGGATGGTAAAAACCAAAGGCTATATTAAAAAATGTACTACAAAATTAAGTAGGAAAAAAGTAATGCAACTATAAGTTCAGTGAAAGTTTCTATGTATTTGAATTAAGCTAGCCTTAAATGTATACAAAACAGTTCTAAGGTAACTTCTGTAAGAAATACACACATTTTCACCCCCTCCGCCAAACATACACATATATGCAGAGAGAAATAATTTAAGAACTATATAAATTTCTTCACTTGTTTGTGTGATCTTGGATAAGTCCCTTGAAATCTTTAGCTTCTTCATTTGTAAAATGAGATGATAACAGTACCTGCCTCTTTGAGTTGCTGTAATAGTCAATGTTTAGTAGGCACATAACAAGCATTAAATGATGGGAAATACGGTAATAATGCTAATATTAGTTACCTGAATTTCCACTGTACTTGTAATTATAATAAAATAAAGATCTTCTCTGAGGATAATTTTTGGATGATTAACTTTTATACTGCTCAGTCTACATCTCTGATTCTTTGGATATATGTTTTCAATAGAAGAATTTGAGTTGAAGCACATCTGGTGTCTGAGGAGATTTCGAAGGATAGAATAGTTCAGGTGGGAAAAAGGAGAAAACCAAGCAACAAATGTGTCCACTAAAGAAAAGCTTACCCACTAAATGTTACCTACTCTAACTATGCTGTTATTGCCTCATAATAAGAATGTTATTAATGCTAAAAATTGCTGTTATATTCTTACTCGTATTATTAATAGATTTTCATGAATGATATTTCCTAACATTTGAATGTTCACAGTTTTAAAGCATAATTGGAATAGTTTTCAAAAATTTCCTTGACCCATAAAACTTGTTTGGTTTATATATTAACACTGATCTGATCAATTGTGTAAAAGAATGTAAACATTTGCTTAAGTGGAGTTATTTCCTTGTCAAGAGAAATTCTCATCATAGTCATCTCATCCAAATTAGAAACACAGTACATATCAATTTCTTGTTACTCTGTTGTCCTGTTACTTTTGTACATGGCCCTTTTTTAGGTTGCCTTTTTAAAAAAGCCAACAACTATACAAACCATATCATGTATGACATGAAATATATTTTAATATATAAAGCATAGCACATTTTAGCAAAACTTTGAAAGTTGAAATTATGGATTGAAATTATTGTTACAAATATTGCAATGGGGATGAAAGTTTTATTATGTTCTATTACTCTTAATAATAGCAATTTAGGTGGAGATGCTGGATCTCCAATTTTAATGCAAACACACACACACACCCCTCTAGGTGCTTTGTTTTTCTGATCATGGAAGATTAGCACATTCTTCCCTTTTGAGCAAAGCTATGAAACATCTGAGTTATATCTTCTCTTGGACATATGAAGCAGATGGGGGCTGTACGCATAATGGTTGGACAGGCTTTATTGTAAAATAGGCTCGATTATGACCCTTGGCTCATTTCTTACTAATTTAGGCACATTATTTAACTGTGTAAAGTCTTAGTGCCTTTACATCCAAAATGGGGGCAATAATCTTTCATCAGAGACTTGTTATGAAAATAAAATCAATCAATGCTGTCATATCCAAAGTTCTTGGTGTGGGTCCCAAGGAATTTAACAAAAATCCCCTACCCCTGGACAAGCAGAGCAAGACTAACTCCATTTTGTGCTACACCCACCATCTCAGGTATAACCCCCACATGACCTACTTATTGCTTAAGACACTTCCCCACCCTAGTCAAGCCGCTGAGCACACCCTTACTAGAAACTGGCTCACATAGGAATGCGGAACCCCTAACCGTCAAAGAATGTAAACCCTGCCTTTTGCCTGCCAAACTTGCGCACCAATTCTGACCACAGTGATAGGCTAGTTCAAACAGTTACTATAGAGTAAATTGTAATTCAATTGGCCACCTGTGTGTGGACCGACATGACTATGCAACTTTCTGTGTGTGTTACAATCTCATTGGCCACTGGCCCCTATAAAACTGCTACACCTCTTAACCTAGGGGTCCAAGTCCCTGCTCCGCTGTGTCGGGTATACTGGGCCCAAGCTCGAGCTTGCAAATAAACCCTTGTGCGTTTGCATCGGTTTCGGCTCCTTGGTGGTCTCTCGGATTTGAAATCGGGGGCATTACACTTGGCAGAAACTAAGGAATACATATATATTTTAGCTTAAATCTTGAATAGTCAGACAGCTGATAGACATAGGAAAAAATAATGAATGTGCACTAAGAAACACTTAGAGCCTAGGTTGAGATATAAGACAAGGAAGCTAAGAGACAAAACTCCACTGAAGGCTTTTTTGAGAATATCAAAGCCCTAAGCCTGCCAGGTTGGTCAGATTACTTACTGCCCCCTACCGGGCAAAGTGTGCTAGATCTGGCCATGTTGAGAAGCACACAAATCCAGGACAGTTTGCCATTAGTCCCTACTGAATAGTCCCAGGACCACAATCTATCTTTTCTGACCTATATCTTCAGACCAAATGATTTCAGTCTCTTGAACTGAAGACATTAGGATAAAGATATCTATATCCCATCTCCCTTTCCTCCACCCTGTGCTTAACTGTTCTTTATATCCTATTATTATCATAATTTGCTCCACCTCTACATAGATTATGTTCTTCTCTCACTACTAAACAAACTTTTATGAAAGTATGATATTTGAATTGATTTCTAAAGAAAAAATAGAAAATAGATATTCAGGAATTTCCAGGGTAAAGGAGAGGAGTCTTTTTCTTTTGTGAGCCCTGAAATGCGATGCTGAAAATTTTCAGCAAATATATACACATTGTTGCTAATTCTCAGGAGAGGGAACAATAAAGATGGGCTATGGTCCTAATTCTAAATGGCTAGGTGGCCACTTATGGTAATGATAACCATTCTGACCGAGGGTTTTAGTTCCAGCCACCAGCGAGAGGCAATGGATAGCAGTTTTGATCTTTGTCCTTGAACACGGTTTATGGCTCCAGGAGGAGTGCTTCCTTGGATGTCACATTAACAAAAACAACATTGAGCAGAGTCATTTACATGCTATTTTGCTTTGGGAAAGGAATATACTGGACATTTTCATTAGTGCAAAGTACAGCATTATGTTTAACCCTCTTTCTCTCAATATTTAAGGAGGATCATTTGGCACATTTTGCATTTTCCATGCCAATTATCAATTTCTTCTTTTTTTGTGTGTCTCTGGTAAATACATCATCATACATTCATACTGTTAACCTGATACGTGCTCTCTTATAGCCATGGACCCAAAATAAGTATTTTGGACTTGTTTTTTTATAAATTGAAACTTTGCCCCAATAATTAGGAAAAGATGTCAGTGATTTAGGGAGATATTTATAATTATGAATTTAACATTCGAAGATATGACTCTTTCCTTCTGAGTAGAGCTGACAGCCAATAGTAAACAAAATTTCTCTTTAATAAGAATCTCTTTGCAGAAAACTGATAACAATTCCCATTTGAAAAGAATGGGTAGACACTGAAAATAACAATGAGCAACTTGGTGCTTCAAGTCATATAATATTCATTTAACAACATAATATTTCTGCCAAAGTTACTGTCTGCTTAAGTGTGTCAGAACAAGAAACACCTCAATGCAGCTTCCAAAATCAGAACGCCATGACTCCAGGATTACTCTTTAAATGATGCCAGGGTAAATTAAATTAATAATATAGAGAAAATGCATAAGAACTATTAGTGAATTGGGATTTCTCTGAAGTTTGGAAGGCTTAACTGTTCAGATTATTTAATACTCTAAACTTTGGCCTAATATAAATTACTCTTATTTCCTTTCCTCATAATAACTATATATAAAATTACCCTATTGGCATGTAGACTTTTAATGAGTTGGTTTTTTTTTGTTTTTTTTTTGTTTGTTTTTTTGTTTTTTGTTTTACTCTAAGAGACCTGGTGAATTGATTCACTTTTAAAATAGTAGTGTTTTCTCTGTGCTGATTTGTAGTATTTTCTCTGTGCTGATTTATATAAATTAAAAAAATCCCCAAATTGAAAATATTTTGTAGATCAGTTTGAATGTAAAGTGTGAAAATCCTGATTTAAATACCTTTGACTAACAAACCTTATTCAAGGGGTACCTGTGTGGCTCAGTTGCTTAAGCAACTGTAACTTTAAATTTTTGGTGTCTTACAATTTAAAGCTTCTTTTTCATAGTTATAGCTACTATAGTTATAAGCTACTTCACATGAAAATAAAAAAAAAAAAAACATGAAGACAGTGAGATGGACCCAATTGTGTAACAGACATTAATACATAACAGGCACAGTCAAGGGGAAGGCTGAGAGGTTGAGAGTTAGGCAGCAGATGTGAATCCAGGAGTCATAACCCTTTTGATAATCAGGAGAGGTGTATCAGTCTGAGAATTCATGGTGAGCTTAGCTCTAACCTAGAGTAGGCAGGTTTATAAAGGTTTCTTTGTCTTAGAATTAGCTGCCTTTGTTCTTGATCTTAAGATGTAGTTCAGCTTTTTAAGTGAGTTTCATTTCATGATAAAAGCCATTAATCCTTTGGGAAAGTAAGAATTCTTTGTGAGACATGTGGCCACAGCCCTAATAGTCGACTGGATATATGAAACACATCTTTCATTGTCATATGTGACAATCTGGGGTGAGGTATGGGTAGACTGGTCACAGCCTTTGAGCACCAATGATAGTTCTGACCAGGATTTTTTGTTACTCTTCTCATTTTAATAACATGCAACTGACATAGGTGCACTGTCCTTGCTTCAGCTTATAGCATCCTTTCTTGGATTTTTGCTTAAAGAGATTATAGGGGTAAACATATGAATAAAGAAGTGAAAGCTATCCAAAATTTACAGACTGGTGATAAACTTTGACTTTCTTTTGCTGGTCCCACCCAGGTTGAATTGAGTTAAACTGTCAAAATTGAAATGAATATTAATCACAAATTTAGCCTATATTTTATTTATTTCAGAGACTATCACATTAGGACCAGAATAAGGACTTTAAATTTGTCAGTAGTAAATTAGACATTAAACATTTTTTTGAATGTTTATTTATTTTTGAGAGACAGAGAGAGACAGCATGAGTGGGACAGAGCAGAGAGAGAGACAGGGAGACCTAGAATATGAAGCAGGCTCCAGGCTCTGAGCTGTCAGCACAGAGCCCCACGCGGGGCTCAAATTCACAATCCGTGAGATCATGACCTAAGCTGAAGTCGGACGCTCAACTGACTGAGCCACCCAGGCGCCCCTAAATTAGACATTTTAAAGTTATAGCTGATTTCTCTTATCCCTCCCCCAAGTAAATAATGAGGGAAAATATCTACATATGTATTTATTTAAACTTGGGAGAGATTTGTAATGTTAATTAATTAATTAGTACTTTAAAAAATTTAAGTTTATTTGTTTATTTTGAAAGAGAGACAGAGAGAGGGAAAGAGAGCAAGAGGAGGAGGGGCAGAGAGAGAGGGAGAGAGAATCCCAAGTAGACTCTGTGTTGTCAGCACAGATCCTGACACAGGGCTCAATCCCATGAACTGTGAGAGCATGACCTGAGCTGATAGACAGTAGGACACTTAACTGATTGAGCCACCCAGGCACCCCTAATTAATTGGTACTTTTGCTCTCCATTTGTCCTTCAGTATTCTAAGAATTAGCTTGAATATAGCAAAATATTAGCTAATCCTTTGATATTAGATGAGATTTGGCAAGTGCAGGGCTGTATGACTATAGACTAGCTAATCTTGACAGCCAATATTCCATGGTTTTCCTCTGCAGGTGAGATGCTGAGCTAGACTTGTCTAGAAAGTCGTTTCTTATTGTGTAAGAAACTTATTGGGTAAACTTGCTATATGAATTCTCTTTGGTCCAGAGAAATTGATCTCTATGTAAAACATTGCTCTGATTAATCTCAAGAGCTAAACCAACCACAGATAGGTGTTTTACTTTGTACCTTGCTTGGAAAGAAAGAGCAATCACATAAAACCCAAAAATTCTAAGCAGTAATTTTACTGCATAGAATGTGAATAGTTTGTTTTTCATATTAGTGCAAATTAATGATATATAGAAATTCAGATGGATTTGTTACTTCAGAAAGAAACCCATTCTGCTTTCTATTTTTTCTTTCCTTTTCTTTTCTCCTTTCTTTTCTCCTTTCTTTTCTTCTTTCTTTCTGTCTTTCTTTCTTTCTTTCTTTCTTTCTTTCTTTCTTTCTTTCTTTCCTTCCTTCCTTCCTTCCTTCCTTCATTAACCTTGTTTCAAACTGTATTCCCAGGCTTCTTCAGCTTAATTAGCTGCAAAGAATGAATTGTGTATAACCAAAATCGAAAAGAGCTGCAGTGTCCAAGAGACTTGGGCTTAAAAATATTAGAGATCTAGATTTTATCAGATCCATGAACAATATTTTTAAAAAGCAGTCATAATATAAAATAGCTCCCAGTAACTCCTTCAAGTTTTATCTTCTTCAGAAGGTGCCTCTATTCATTTGCTTCGTTCTTTGAAGCTTCATCCAAGTTTTCCACAAGATCTGGAACGTCATCATCGCCCTCCTCTCGGGTAGCAAGCGGTACCTTTCCATCCACACACTGTGTGGGCAGAGCTTCAGCCAGTCTTAAACTAGTCAGACCGTCTGCACCAAGTTGGTTCAAGAAACTGGGTAGCATTTCTGTCAGCTGCTTGGTCTCAGCGTGACCTGTAATGGTGAAAGTTTTCGCTGCCAGGGATGCCTGAACTTTAGGGTTCTTAAAGTGGACCCCTGTTCCTTGGTTTGTGAACATATTCACTTCTTCAATACCAGAGATATCTTTTACCCCCAACTTCTTTAAAGAGAACTGAAGTTTCTTTTCTTTTCTTTTTTTTTTTATCATCTGCTGCAGCTGTTCTAAGAGCCACCTTCTTTGCACCAGCAGCTCTTTCCCACCAATGCACACTTGTGCTTGCGGTTCCACGAGTTTCTTCCGGCTCATGATAGTTTCTTTCATCTTGTTGGAGAGGAAATGGGACTGCTTGGGGGACTAGGGTTGGTGCTCAGGGGGTCTCGGTGGACCAGTTGAGATTAGTAGGTGCACACATGCGGGGAAGCAAGATAGCAGCTATTTTTTTTTCTTCCATATAATTGTATGATCTATAAACAACAGCAGATTCTATATATTTTTCTGCTCTTCAAAAAAAGATATTGAACAAAATGAGTCTCAATCTTAATTTCTAAACTAAAAATCCTTGACAAAATTTTAAAATGTGATATCTTCCTTTTCTATCAGTTCTTTTTATCAAATTTTTGTCGATATTAATGTATATATTTATATAACCCTCCATTGATTAATCAATTATCTTTGGTAGAAGGTCTCCTAATTAACCTCTTAATTAGTTTAACAGATGAATTAATTTTTCCATATAACGTGCTGTCTAATGCCCTTGGCATGCTGAAGGTTTACTGCTCATGGGGTGTGTTCTGTTTTGCCAAGGAATGGTTTACTCCTACCAGTTGAAGACTTATTCTCATAGGTTTATACTTGTTACTGCAATCACAAATGTTTAGATAAATATAACATAAAGTGATGACATATGTATGGAAAGAGATCGTTATCTGAATAAAATAAAAATTAAATGCTTTGGCATGGCTTGACTTATGTAAATGGCTAAAAATTGTGATGACTGTAAAGACTGAAAAAACAAAAATTGGAAAGGTTTCACACATTTTGCTTTACAAATGTCTTCAATTCTGTTTTTACCTTGAAGATACTGAAACTGAAAATGGGAGATGAAGCATTAGACACAGTACATTACTGGTCAATAATCCAATTCATCTTTGGCCAATATCAAATTAGTGAATGGGTGTTCATGTTTTAAGTAAAAATATTATGTACGATGTTTTTCATCCATTTATTACCTTTATGTATTTGAATCCTACATTTTAGGATTTGTTGTTGAAATTAACTCTTTTAATTAACTGCCATACTATGACTTTTGGACAGTAGGACTTATGATTTATCTATCTATTTGTATTTTTTTTCCATATAGAATTAAGGTCCCTGGTCAAAGCCATCATCAAGGTTTTATGTATAATGATGCTACATATTATAACAATACATTCAGTTCAGTATATAATTCTTTTACTCATAATTTGAAGATTAATCAACTTCAAATAACATTCACTTAATTTTTTCTAGAATTTCTATTCTTTATCATGACAGAAGTGGAAATACTCTTAATCATATTTAGATAAGTAAAAAGCTTGTCCTTTCTCCTTGTAGTAAAATTCTAGAGAGCTGTTTCTTAGGTCTCTTGCTGCATTAGACCATTGAGCTGATTGGATATCATTTTTATATCAACATTACAATAACAGTAAAAGAAACTAAGCTTCATTGTCTGAAATAACTTACAATTTAGATTTTAAATTGAGTCTAAATCAACAGCACTTTTATTTCATTTTTCTGCTTTCCAAGTTGCCAAAAATATGTGTTCATTATCACATGGCCTTTCTGCGTTTGTCTTTGGGCTATCACTCTTCCTTATCTCTTGACTGCACTGTGTTCTGATCGGAATCTGGGCAAAGCCTGTTGCAGCTGTCTTGTGCTGACTCCTAATCTGCCTGTACATTGTTTGGTCATTTGGTTCTACTGTCCAAGAAGAGTCAGGTGATTTTCATTTCAATCATTTTGTAGGTACAGAATGACTTTCCATTGAAACCTGAGGTATAAAACGATTCTATTAGATAGTCATAGAAAGATACATTCTGCATTATAGAATTAAACCTGCCATCTGGCCATGGCATCTTGAAGTTTTACTGTTTAACCTTTCATGTTCACTGTTGTGTAGACCATAAGAGCACTCCCACATTTCGCTATTGGTGTCTGGTAAACTTATAGTTGAAAATTTAAATTAAATTTTATCTATCTCATCTTTTGTATTTATATCCATATATTTGTAATTATTATTGTTCTTTTGTACATATTTGTGTTCATATATATGTGTATACATGTAGAGTGTATATATACGTGTATATATATGTTTGTGTGTTCATATGTGTATGTATATATATATATATATATATATATATATATATTCTCTATATGTAGCATGGCAAGGATATGGCTAAGTGGCCACTTCCCACAGAAAGCAAAATTAGTAGTGTGATAAACAAAGGATAGTATGTATTTTTCCTGTAAACATGATCTGAATTGGTCATTTTATAGAAACATCAAAATGAGAAACAATTCCTGAATGTACTATGAAATTCTCATTATGATCCTAGAAAAAAAAGTTCTGTGTATGTGCAAATGATGGTTTATCATAATAGAGCAATATTCATGTAGTTCATCAGTCTGTGGTGGCAGTTTTCAGGCTGCCTTCTTTTGCTTCTGGTTTTATTTTTATCTTTTTCTTTCTGGAGATAGATAGAAACAGATACATAAGTCCCCAGAATGAAAAATGCCTTTATTCTATAAAGCTCAAACAAAATCACACAATCATGAATCTCAAAACAATCCCAGATTAAACCTAGGGATTTACTATAAAGAGAATTACATTAAAAAGAATTCTAATGAAATTCTAAGAAAAACCTATCTGAGAAAGATAAAGCTATTTTCCATTGCTTAAAATGTTTTTCTAACTCTTTTAAATTATTTTAAAAGGTCTTATAACTTCTTAATATATGATAAAATTCTGCATTAACTTCTTTATCTGATACAATGCTTGGTATATACTTGCCCTCCTGAAAACTTACATTATGACACAAAATCAGAGGTTCCTGATGTTTACCTTCAGAGTATTTGTTTTTGAAGGAGTAATATGAAGTTTTTGTTAGGAAAGATAAACAATATATTTTTATAATCATTGTTATTAGAGAAATTTATAGTTAGCTATTTCTGCATGGGAAATTGTGCAGGTTTTATTTTATTTATTTATTTATTTATTTATTTATTTATTTATTTATTTATTTATTTTTTCAATGTTTATTTATTTTTGGGACAGAGAGAGACAGAGCATGAACGGGGGAGGGGCAGAGAGAGAGGGAGACACAGAATCAGAAACAGGCTCCAGGCTCCGAGCCATCAGCCCAGAGCCCGATGCAGGGCTCGAACTCACGGACTGCGAGATCGTGACCTGGCTGAAGTCGGACGCCTAACCAACTGCGCCACCCAGGTGCCCCTGGTGCAGGTTTTAAATCAGCTTCCAGCTACTTCTTGCTTCTGAAACCATGAACGCTTCTGCCTCATAGTTTCAGAATGATATATTCTGAATGAAATATTCATAATGAATAATACTGTTCATTTTAGCCTCACCTTCAGCTCCAAGTCCTTATGAAAATCCATGCCCTCCCCCATATAGCTTACAGGCTGTCAAGCTGAGCTATTCCCTGGGCTCCATCTGGTCATTCCAAGGGCAACAGTGCTTTCCTAAACTGATGTGGAAGAGATGACCCTTCTTCAACTATCATTGACCTGGTTGTGCTCTACTTCAGGGTGTACTTCTTGAGACTGACTTTGCTTTCAGTCTTTTACGCTGGCTTCTGTTTTGATTATTAAATGTTCAAATGTTACCCTCTGTCACTGAGCCCTTTTCTCTCTATAAACTCTCTCTAGAGGGCCTCACTGAGTTTCATGGGTATAAATAATATCTATGTGTTGATAATTCTTAAGTGTGTAGATATAATGCTGAACTTGCTGGAACTCCATGTTCACCTATCTATTATACTATGTGATATATCCACATAGGTAACCACTAAGCATCTCAAACTTAACGTGATCCAAATAGAACCCTTGATTTTCATTCCAAGTCTGCTTTTCTCTTACTCTTGCTTGTTTCAGTAATAGACACTACCATTCAATTATTTGCTCAAGCCAGATTTCTAGAGCTGGTCTATCTAATTTAGTAGCCACCACTTGCATGTGATTATTTAAACTAAAATTAAGTAAAAGTAAAAATTGCATTTCACACTTATACTAGTCACAATTTAAGTGTTCAGTGGTCATATATGGGTATTGGTTACCATATTAGCACAGACATAAAAAAATTTCTTTTATTGCAGAAAATTTTATTTCACAGTACTGGTCTAAAGATATGATTATATCTGTCTCTCCCTCACCATACATCTCAGGTCCTATCTGCTCAATCAAAATAATGTGCGGGACACCTGGGTGGCTCAGTTGGTTGAGCGTCGGACTTTGGCTCAGGTCATGATCTCGCAGTTCGTGAGTTCGAGCCCTGTGTCAGGCTCCATGCTGACAGCTCAGAGCCTGGAGCCTGCTTCAGATTCTGTCTCTTGCTCTCTCTCTGCCTCTCCTCTGCTCATGCTCTGTCTCTCTCTGTCTCAAAAATAAATAAAACATCAAAAAATTTTGAAAATAATGTACTTTATTCAAGAAATAAAAGGGTATGCTAAATTTATTCATAATTACCCCAAATTTGTCCACTTAATTTATCTCTGGAATTACATTAATCAGAGTTGTCACTGTCTTTCTGCAGGGGTCTTCCAAGTTGTCCTCTTATCAACTGCTTCATTGCAGAGCAGCCAATAGTATTTATTTATTTATTTATTTATTTGTTTGTTTGTTTGTTTGTTTATTTTTAAGAGAAACAGAGAGAGCACATATGTGCAAACGCATGAGCGCAAGCTGGAGATGGGCAGAGAGAGAGGGAGACAGAAAATCTCAAGCGGAACTCTGCATGGGGCTCTAACCCACCAGCTATGAGATCATGACCTGAGCTGAAATCAAGATCTGGATGCTTAACCAACTGAGCCACCCAGGCGCCCCAGCCAACAGCATCTATTTAAAACATAAATTAGGTAATCTTCTTGCTTTAAACACAAACCTTCATATCAGATAATGCATTAGTATCTACAATCTATAAAGAACTTATCAAACTCAACACCCAAAAAACAAATAATCCAGTGAAGAAATAGGCAAAAGACATGAATAGACACTTTTCCGAAGAAGACATCCAGAGGGCCAACCAACACATGAAAAAACGCTCAACATCACTCATCATCAGGGGAATACAAATCAAAACCACAATGAGATACCACCTCACGCCTGTCAGAATGGCTAACATTAACAACTCAGGCAACAACAGATGTTGGCAAGGATGCAGAGAAAGAACATCACTTTTTCACTGCTGGTGGGAATGCAAGCTGGTGCAGCCACTCTGGAAAACAGTATGGAGGGTCCTCAAAAAATTAAAAATAGAACTACCCTATGGCCCAGCAATTGCACTAGTAGGTATTTACCCAAGGAATACAGGTGAGCTGTTTTGAACATGCACCCCGATGTTTATAGCAGTACTATTGACAATAGCCAAAGTGTGGAAAGAGCCCAAATGTCTATCGATGGATGAATGGATAAAGAAGATGTGGCATATATATACAACGGAGTATTACTTGGCAATCAGAATGAATGAAATCTTGCCATATGCAACTGCACGGATGGAACTGGAGGGGATTGTGCTAAGTGAAATTAGTCAGAGAAAGACAAATATCATATGTGGACTTCACTCATATGTAGACTTTAAGAGACAAAACAGATGACCATAAGGCAAGGGAAGCAAAAATAATATAAAAACAGAGAAGGGGACAAAACATAAAAGACTTAAATATAGAGAACAGAGAATCACTGGAGGGTTGTCGGGGGGAATGGGCTAAATGCATAAGGGACATTAAGGAATCTACTCCTGAAATCATTGTTGCACCATATATATGCTAAATAACTTGGATGTAAATTAATTAATAAATAAGTTTAAAAAAATCCCAAATCCTTTGATGGCCTATTATTGCTCATAGAACAAAATCCACCCTTCTTACCCTGATATACAAGTTCTTTATGACCCAGCTTCTACCTATTTCCTGGCCTCATTTCACATGTTTCCTTTCATTTGCTATGCTTAATCACACTTATTATTTTTATTTTCCCAACAGGATAGACCAATCTCATACTATTTTAAGTATTTTTTCAGGCCATCCTCTTCATTTAAGATGCTTTGCTTTCTGGTCATAATATAGCTAACTCCATCTGGGCATTGATATCTTACCTTGGAACTACCCACCCTCACCAACCAAAATAAGAGTAGTATCTGCACCCTCTTTATTTTTTCTTTCAATATATGAAATTTATTGTCAAATTGATTTCCATAAAACACCCAGTGCTCATCCCAAAAGGTGCCCTCCTCAATACTCATCACCCACCCTCCCCTCCCTCCCACCCCCCATCAACCCTCAGTTTGTTCTCAGTTTTTAAGAGTCTCTTATGCTTTGGCTCTCTCTCACTCTAACCTCTTTTTTTTTTTTTTCCTTCCCCTCCCCTATGGGTTTCTGTTAAGTTTCTCAGGATCCACATAAGAGTGAAAACATATGATATCTGTCTTTCTCTGTATGGCTTATTTCACTTAGAATCACACTCTCCAGTTCCATCCACGTTGATACAAAGGGCCATATTTCGTTCTTTCTCATTGCCACGTAGTACTCCATTGTGTATATAAACCACAATTTCTTTATCCATTCATCAGTTGATGGACATTTAGGCTCTTTCCATAATTTGACTATTGTTGAGAGTGCTGTTATGAACATTGGGGTACAAGTGGCCGTATGCATCAGTACTCCTGTATCCCTTGGGTAAATTCCTAGCAGTGCTATTGCTGGGTCATAGAGTAGGTCTATTTTTAATTTTCTGAGGAACCTCCACACTGCTTTCCAGACTGGCTGCACCAATTGGCATTCCCACCAACAGTGCAAGAGGGTTCCCATTTCTCCACATCCTCTCCAGCATCTATAGTCTCCTGATTTGTTCATTTTGGCCACTCTGACTAGCGTGAGGTGATATCTGAGTGTGGTTTTGACTTGTATTTCCCTGATAAGGAGCGACATTGAGCATCTTTTCATGTGCCTGTTGGCCATCCGGATGTCTTCTTTAGAGAAGTGTCTATTCATGTTTTCTGCCCATTTCTTCACTGGGTTATTTGTTTTTCGGGTGTGGAGTTTGGTGAGCTATTTATAGATTTTGGATACTAGCCCTTTGTCCGATATGTCATTTGCGAATATCTTTTCCCATTCCGTTGGTTGCCTTTTAGTTTTGTTGGTTGTTTCCTTTGCTGTGCAGAAGCTTTTTATCTTCATAAGGTCCCAGGAATTCACTTTTGCTTTTAATTCCCTTGCCTTTGGGGATGTGTTGAGTAAGAGATTGCTACGGCTGAGGTCAGAGAGGTCTTTTCCTGCTTTCTCCTCTAAGGTTTTGATGGTTTCCTGTCTCACATTCAGGTCCTTTATCCATTTTGAGTTTATTTTTGTGAATGGTGTGAGAAAGTGGTCTAGTTTCAACCTTCTGCATGTTGCTGTCCAGTTCTCCCAGCACCATTTGTTAAAGAGGCTGTCTTTTTTCCATTGGATGTTCTTTCCTGCTTTGTCAAAGATGAGTTGGCCATACGTTTGTGGGTCTAGTTCTGGGGTTTCTATTCTATTCCATTGGTCTATGTGTCTGTTTTTGTGCCAATACCATGCTGTCTTGATGATGACAGCTTTGTAGTAGAGGCTAAAGTCTGGGATTGTGATGCCTCCTGCTTTGGTCTTCTTCTTCAAAATTCCTTTGGCTATTCGGGGCCTTTTGTGGTTCCATATGAATTTTAGGATTGCTTGTTCTAGTTTCGAGAAGAATGCTGGTGCAATTTTGATTGGGATTGCATTGAATGTGTAGATAGCTTTGGGTAGTATTAACATTTTGACAATATTTATTTTTCCAATCCGTGAGCAGGGAATGTCTTTCCATTTCTTTAAATCTTCTTCAATTTCCTTCATAAGCTTTCTATAGTCTTCAGCATACAGATCCTTTACATCTTTGGTTAGATTTATTCCTAGGTATTTTATGCTTCTGGGTGCAATTGTGAATGGGATCAGTTTCTTTATTTGTCTTTCTGTTGCTTCATTGTTAGTGTATAAGAATACAACTGATTTCTGTACATTGATTTTGTATCCTGCAACTTTGCTGAATTCATGTATCAGTTCTAGCAGACTTTTGGTGGAGTCTATCGGATTTTCCATGCATAATATCATGTCGTCTGCAAAAAGTGAAAGCTTGACTTCATCTTTGCCAATTTGGATGCCTTTGATTTCCTTTTGTTGTCTGATTGCTGATGCTAGAACTTCCAACACTATGTTAAACAACAGTGGTGAGAGTGGGCATCCCTGTCGTGTTCCTGATCTCAGGGAAAAAGCTCTCAGTTTTTCCCCATTGAGGATGATGTTAGCTGTGGGCTTTTCATAAATGGCTTTTATGATGTTTAAGTATGTTCCTTCTATCCCGACTTTCTCAAGGGTTTTTATTAAGAAAGGGTGCTGAATTTTGTCAAAGGCCTTTTCTGCATCAATTGACAGGATCATATGGTTCTTCTCTTTTATTTTATTAATGTGATGTATCACGTTGATTGATTTGCAAATGTTGAACCAGCCCTGCATCCCAGGAATGAATCCCACTTGATCATGGTGAATAATTCTTTTTATATGCTGTTGAATTCGATTTGCTAGTATCTTATTGAGAATTTTTGCATCCCTATTCATCAGGGATATTGGCCTGTAATTCTCTTTTTTTACTGGGTCTCTGTCTGGTTTAGGAATCAAAGTAATACTGGCTTCATAGAATGAGTCTGGAAGTTTTCCTTCCCTTTCTATTTCTTGGAATAGCTTGAGAAGGATAGGAATTATCTCTGCTTTAAACGTCTGGTAGAACTCCCCTGTGAAGCCATCTGGTCCTGGACTCTTATTTGTTGGGAGATTTTTGATAACCGATTCAATTTCTTCGCTGGTTATGGGTCTGTTCAAGCTTTCTATTTCCTCCGGAATGAGTTTTGGAAGCATGCGGGTGTTTAGGAATTTGTCCATTTCTTCCCGGTTGTCCAATTTGTTGGCATACAATTTGTCATAGTATTCCCTGATAATTGCTTGTATCTCTGAGGGATTGGTTGTAATCATTCCATTTTCATTCATGATTTTATCTATTTGGGTCATCTCCCTTTTCTTTTTGAGAAGCCTGGCTAGAGGTTTGTCAATTTTGTTTATTTTTTCAAAAAACCAACTCTTGGTTTCATTGATCTGCTCTACAGTTTTTTTTAGATTCTATATTGTTTATTTCTGCTCTGATCTTTATTATTTCTCTTCTTCTGCTGGGTTTAGGCTGCCTTTGCTGTTCTGCTTCTAGTTCCTTTAGGTGTGCTGTTAGATTTTGTATTTGGGATTTTTCTTGTTTCTTGAGATAGGCCTGGATTGCAATGTATTTTCCTCTCAGGACTGCCTTCGCTGCATCCCAAAGCGTTTGGATTGTTGTATTTTCATTTTCGTTTGTTTCCATATATTGTTTAATTTCTTCTCTAATTGCCTGGTTGACCCATTAATTCTTTAGTAGGGTGTTCTTTAACCTCCATGCTTTTGGAGGTTTTCCAGACTTTTTCCTGTGGTTGATTTCAAGCTTCATAGCATTGTGGTCTGAAAGTATGCATGGTATGATTTCAATTCTTGTATACTTAAGAAGGGCTGTTTTGTGACCCAGAATGTGATCTATCTTGGAGAATGTTCCATGTGCACTTGAGAAGAAAGTATATTCTGTTGCTTTGGGATGTAGAGTTCTAAATATATCTGTCAAGTCCATCTGATCCAATGTCTCATTCAGGGCCCTTGTTTCTTTATTGACCGTGTGTCTAGATGATCTATCCATTTCTGTAAGTGGGGTGTTAAAGTCCCCTGCAATTACCACATTGTCATCAGTGAGGTTGCTTATGTTTATGTGGTGTTTTTTATATTTGGGGGCTCCGGTATTCGGCACATAGACATTTATAATTGTTAGCTCTTCCTGATGGATATACCCTGTAATGAGTATATAATGCCCTTCTTCATCTCTTGTTACAGCCTTTAATTTAAAATCTAGTTTGTCTGATATAAGTATGGCTACTCCAGCTTTCTTTTGGCTTCCAGTAGCATGATAAATAGTTCTCCATCCCCTCACTCTCAATCTAAAGGTGTCCTCAGATCTAAAATGAGTCTCTTGGGGGCGCCTGGGTGGTGCAGTCGGTTAAGCGTCCGACTTCAGCCAGGTCACGATCTCGCGGTCCGTGAGTTCGAGCCCCGCGTCAGGCTCTGGGCTGATGGCTCAGAGCCTGGGACCTGTTTCCGATTCTGTGTCTCCCTCTCTCTCTGCCCCTCCCCCATTCATGCTCTGTCTCTCTCTGTCCCAAAAAACTAAATAAACGTTGAAAAAAAAAATTTAAAAAAAAATAAAATGAGTCTCTTGTAGACAGCAAATAGATGGGTCTTGGTTTTTATCCATTCTGATACTCTATGTCTTTTGTTGGCGCATTTAGTCCATTTACATTCAGTGTTATTATAGAAAGATACGGGTTTAGAGTCATTGTGATATATGTATATTTTATGCTTGTAGCGATGTCTCTGGTACTTTGTCTCACAGGATTCCCCTTAGGATCTCTTCTAGGGCTGGTTTAGTGGTGACAAATTCCTTCAGTTTTTGTTTGTTTGGGAAGACCTTTATCTCTCCTTGTATTCCAAATGACAGACTTGCTGGATAAAGGATTCTCGGCTGCATATTTTTTCTGTTCATCACATTGAAAATCTCGTGCCAATTCTTTCTGGCCTGCCAAGTTTCAAAAGAGAGATCAGTCACGAGTCTTATAGGTCTCCCTTTACATGTTAGGGCACGTTTATCCCTTGCTGCTTTCAGAATTTTCTCTTTATCCTTGTATTTTGCCAGTTTCACTATGATATGTCTTGCAGAAGATCGATTCCAGTTACGTCTGAAGGGAGTTCTCTGTGCCTCTTGGATTTCAATGCCTTTTTCCTTCCCCAGTTCAGGGAAGTTCTCAGCTATTATTTCTTCAAGTACCCCTTCAGCACCTTTCCCTCTCTCTTCCTCCTCTGGGATACCAATTATGCGTATATTATTTCTTTGTAGTGCATCACTTAGTTCTCTAATTTTCCCTTCATACTCCTGGATTTTTTTATCTCTCTTTTTCTCAGCTTCCTCTTTTTCCATAATTTTATCTTCTAGTTCACCTATTCTCTCCTCTGCCTCTTCAAGCCGAGCTGTGGTGGTTTCCATTTTATTTTGCATGTCGTTTAAAGCGTTTTTCAGCTCCTCGTGACTGTTCCTTAGTCCCTTGATCTCTGTAGCAAGAGATTCTCTGCTGTCCTCTATACTGTTTTGAAGCCCAGTGTATAATTTTAAGACTATTACTCTAAATTCACTTTCTGATATATTATTTAAATGCTTTTTGGTCAGTACATTAGCTGTTGTTATTTCTTGGAGATTCTTTTGAGGGGAATTCTTCCGTTTGGTCATTTTGGATAGTCCCTGGAGTGGTGTGGACATGCAGGGCACTTCCCCTGTGCTGTGGTGTATAACTGGATTTGGTGGGTGGGGCCGCAGTCAGACCTGATGTCTGCCCCCAGTGGGGCAGTGGGCTGGGGCCACTGTCAGACTGGTGTGTGCCTTCTCTTCCCCTCTCCTAGGGGCGGGTTCACTGTGGGGTGGCATGGCGCATCTGGGCTACTGGCACACTGCCATGCTTGTGGTGCTGGGGATCTGGCATATTAGCTGGGGTGGGTAGGCAAGGTGCACGGGGGCGGGAGGGGCAGGCTTAGCTCACTTCTCCTTCGGTGATCCACTTCAGGAGGGGCCCTGTGGCAGCGGGAGGGAGTCAGACCCGCTGCCGGAGGGGTGGCTCCGCAGAAGCACAGTGTTGGGTGTTAGCACAGAGCAAGCAAGTTCCCTGGCAGGAACTGCTTCCCTTTGGGATTTTGGCTGGGAGATGGGTGAAGGAGATGGCGCTGGCGAGTGCCTTTGTTCCCGCCAAACTGAGGTCTGTCGTCCCGGGGCTCAGCAACTCTCCCTCCCTTTGTCCTCCAGCATTTCCGCTTTCTGAGCAGAGCTGTTAACTTATGACCTCCCAGATGCTAAGTCCCGCTTGCTGTCAGAACACACTCCGTCCGGCCCTTCGCTTTTGCAAGCCAGACTCGGGGGCTCTGCTTGGCCAGCAGGCTGCCCCTCCGCCCCGGTTCCCTCCCACCAGTCCGTGGAGCACGCACCGCCTCTCCGCCCTTCCTACCCTCTTCCATGGGCCTCTTGTCTGCGCTTGGCTCCGGAGACTCTGTTCTCCTAATCCTCTGTGGTTTTCTGGGTTATTTAGGCAGGTGTAGGTGGAATCTAAGTGATCAGCAGGATGCGCGGTGAGCCCAGTGTTCTCCTATGCTGCCATCTTCCCAGAGGTCTCTGCACCCTCTTTAGATCTGAGACATGTACAATGATTTCAGGAGTAGATTCCTTAATGCCCCTTTCCCATTTAGCCCATCCCCCCTCCCACTTCTTAATTATCCGCCTAGTTTTAACTATCAATTCCCTTTTCGCTTATGTATTATTATTTAGTCCTCTGTTCCTCTAATAAGAGCCTAATTTCTTTGAGAAACAGAATATTACTTATCTGATTTACCATTTTATCTCTAGTTTCAAAGTTGTGCCTGGCACACAGAGGAGGATTAAAAGAGGTATTTTCTATATAAATTTATGTAAAATGAAAGAAGAAAAGATAATTTTGACTTTCAAGATATTCCCATCTCTTTTAATTTTATTCACGATCCATGAAATTAAAATAAGATGTGCATAAGAGCAGGGATTTTTAATCTCCCCGCGTATGATCAGAGGATGTAATAATAGTTGATAGAATTGAGATGAGACTTTTGGAAAAAAATTGTATATTAATTCGCTGAAAATTTCCTGAGTCACAGGGCACTGTTCTGGTTTCCCCCTACAAATTAAAAAAAAAAAAAAAAAGAAAAAAAAAGAAAAAGAAAAAGAATGTCTCTAAGATTCACCATAACATTAGTGAAAAACATCCTTACTAAGTTTTTTTTTTTAATTTTTTTTTAATGTTTATTTCTGAGACAGAGACAGAGCATGAATAGGGGAGGGGCAGAGAGAGGGAGACACAGAATATGAAGCAGGCTTCAGGCTCTGAACTGTTAGCACAGAGCCTGACACAGGGCTGGAACTCACAAACCTGAGACTGTCACCTGAGCCAAAATTGGACCCTTAATCAACTGACCCACTCAGGCACACAGAGTTTTTTTATTTTTAAATCTAAAATTTGACATCACATAAAAGGAACTTCAAAATTGACAGAACGTTCTCAGTGATGAGATTCAATATTATCTCATTTTTAATTTTGAAAAACATAATTTATACTTATTGAACATAAAAAGAAGTAAATCTAAAATTTATGGGGCACCTGGGTGGCTCAGTTAGTAAGCATCTGACTTTAGCTCAGGTCATGATCTTACTGTGTGTTCAAGCCCTGTGTCTGCCTCATGCTGAAAGCTCAGAGCTAGAAACCTGCTTCAGATTCTGTGTCTCACTTTCTCTCTGCCCCTCTCCTGCTCACACTTTGTCTCTTTCTCAAAAATAAACATTTAAAAAAATTTTAAAATAAATATAAAATTTAGCTTCATGCCTTTAATGAAATGTATATTCTTAACAGTTTCTTATGCTTTACTCTTAACTAATAAAATTTATATAAATTGTTGGTAAATGCATAATTTTTCTTTTTCAGTATTTCCACTTAAAAAAATTTCAGATGCTCTTTGCTATCCTTTTTGCATCAAAATTTTGAAGCACATTATATTCACATTTCATAAAATGGCATGAAATAAAAACACAGTTACTGAAGGATACAAAAATATCTTAATCTCTTGGGAAATAAATTTCAATTCTGGGGGCATCATCTTTAGATCATTTAGGTTTCTTGTTATGCAGTCCTCTGACTACCCATTAGAATCAGGTGGGTGTTTGTGAAAATGGAGAGTCCTGAAAGTCATACATATAAAATTAAATGGGACATAGATGGGACATAGAAATTCCCACTGAAAACAACAACCAACAACAACAACAACAACAACAACAACAACAAAAAACGTACAGTGATTCACTTTAAATATTGTTAAGTTTGAGAATCAATAATCAGTGTTTGTAATGAAATTTAATAGAATTGTCCAAACCAGACTTTAATGGTCGTTGTGTAAATAGTCCTCTATTGTTTAAAGTATAGTTTGATTCAGAATGAATAGGAGCAGTTTTATCTGAATGACAGTATGCAATATTATGTGACAGGGTGACCTCTCTTGAGCTCAAAGGCTCTGCTATTACCTGCTCATGTTTGGACTTGAAAGTCTTTTATCATCAAGCTTTTAGGCTTGCTAAAGTCAAGATTGTGTTAAAATTAAAATGCCTATTTAAGAAAATAATAATTTATATTACTAACTTGCCATGAATTCTTTTATTAGTCTAATTTCAGGAACATAGCAGGCCCCGAATGATTTAAACAGAAATAGTTGAGTTTTATTTGTGGAGAAAATTTAGAGCACAAGGAAATTTGGCCAAGCACAGTCTGAGTAATCAATCAATCAATTCAGTTTACAAATGATTCTTGGTAGTTGTGTTAGACGTAATGGGAAAGCACAGGGATAAGCTTTATGTCCCACCATGGCACTTAAAATACATGAAAGACATGTGATGTGCCAATATATTCCATCCTATTAAGTAAAAACTGCTACAAGAAATGTATGAAGAGTACAAAGGAGGCAGTGATTTCTAAGGTGAGGATATACAGCTCATGAGGTTCCTTGGAGGACCTAATATTTAAACTTGACCTTCAAAGTAGAAAGAATTTGAGTATTAGGAAACTCCAGATGAGTCTGATACTACTGGGTCTAGATTTTCAAGTTGCTGAGTGTCTACTAAGAGAGAGAAAAAGCCTAGAATAAAGAATAAAATGAATACCGTTAATACACATTTTTTTCATATCAAGTTTTAAGAAAAATTCAATGATGACATGAGGCCTTATTCTATTTATCAGTAAAAAAAAATGAGAAATTTATGGTTCTAATCTACTCAAAAGCTCTCCCACAGAGTAACTGAACTCAGGCAGCCACTTCCATAGTAGGGAGGCAGATATTCTGGGGACCTTTAAAGGTTGATAGTACCTCTTCCTTGTTCCATGTCGTAAAATTTTATTATTTTGGCTTCTTTACTAAAAATAATGCCCTTTGTAGAGCCCGGCCATCATAGATATTAGATATTAGAACCTGGCACTTATGTCAGAGAGAATATTCAAATTGTCCATGACAATATACCAACCACAAGGACTTTTCCAAAGATGTTCGTATAGTATTCACCAATGCCAATGACAAAATGGAAAATTACAAACTCCAGCTGTTGTACATCTATACTTCATGAAATGGCAGCATGCAGAGGTTGTTAGAATAAGAACATCATCAAGCATAACTCTGAAAATATTTCTCTAAAATTAGAATAACCAATAAAATCTGAGTAGAAAATGAGACTGGAACTTAATCTAATGTTTTTCAAGTTTATTTTTGTTGTTGTTGTTTTATTATCTAAAAATGAACAAAACTGACTTTGATAGAGTTGAGATTGGAAATATACAGGTTTATGGGTAGAATTCAGAAAATAGTTAAAGTAACAAAGCACAGAAAAAGTAACTAATACAGTAATTTGCCTTTCCCCGAGGAAGCATATATTTAGTGATTTTAATTTAAAATGTATTATTTATGCAGGGTTTTTTTTTATAGTAGAAAATTTCATTTGTATAGTTAAGTATATGAAAAATCAGGTAAACAGACATTGTATATGAGCGATCATTAACTGACATTACAAGTACAAACATATTCAACAGTCTGTAGGCAATAACATAAAGAAGGAAATGGGAAATCTATTTCATGACTTGGAAAAAATGCACGAAGCAGTAGTTTATGATATCCAAAATGCAAAAAGAAAGAAAAAAAAAGAAAATGTAAACAGCGTCAACACTGGAGTAAATGTACTAATTTTGAGGCAGAGGAAAAGATAACAAAATGGCCCCACAATGTGAAACATCTGGTCATTGAATCAAAAATGGACTTTAATTGGAAACAGACAGATGGCATAAACGCTATTAGCACAGAGAAAGCTGTTGCATAGACATGGAGATCTGGGATATTGACTTTGGCAGTACTGTCTTTTCTTTGCATTGCCAATGTTACCCAAATTAAATAGAAAATCAGGAAAGGTTGACCTCCTTGCTTAACAGTTCATCAGGCCTATTCCTGCTCTTTTAAATAGATTATTACATGCTCTCATGTAATTGAACAAACAGGTAAAATGTCTCTTTTTGTTGATATTATGCACACATACATATACTGTAATAAAGAGTATTGTCATAGTGGCATTTAGCTTTCTTTTGGCAATATTAGCTCAAAATAAGTTTTCTAAGTATTTTTATTATAAGAGGCTAAAAATTTTATCATTCTTAGAGCTGAAAATAAGAATTCAGGAATTATTATCTAGGTCTGTTCTATAGAGCTTATCAAACCAAGATTGGAAATTCAAACACAGTGAGGTAAACAGGTGATATAAGTATTCTCATCTCTCTTTGGTTGATCAGATGTGACTTACAGAGTTGTTAGATATTTAATCACTACATTCAAGTCTAATCTACAAATCCATTTTAAATAGGCTTTGTCACAGAGCATTTAGTAAAAAGGTGCCAGTGATAAGTGTTTTTAATAAAACTCATTTTGGGAGTACCTTATTTATGCACTGGCTTTATCTTCTAGCTTTCTTGCACATGGAAGGAAGCATTATTCATTTAAATCAGTGACTCAGACTCCAATTCTGATTTATTTGAGAATCTGATGAAAATGAAGTATATTCCTCCTTGAAAAATGCACATGCACACAGAATTTTTCGAATACTTTCAAGAAGCTTATCCTTTGAAATCCCATATTTGGGGTCCATGGAACTTAGGTAGCAAATCTCTGGTTTCCAGAAATTTATAATATAACAAAATAAGTGAAATAGGTGAAGAGGATTAAGAGTACACTTATGGTAAGCACTGACAAATGTTTAGAATTGTCCAATTACTATATTGTATACCTGAAACTAATATAACACTGTAGATTATCCTGGAATTAAAATTAAAAAAACCCCAGACATTAAGAAATCTAAAAAGCAGAGTCTTAAATATTACCATGATAGAATTATGTTCCAGTGAATGTAAAAAAAACAACTTGATGGATAAAGATATTTTAATCTGTTAGCATCTTGCTTATGATCATACTCTTTCAAATGCTTTAGGAAACATGCTTTTTCTAATGCTTTTACAATATGGGTACAACCTCATAATTCCATTGTTTACATATGATTTCCTTCCTTTTTTTTTCTTTTTTTTTTTTTAACATTTATTCTCTTTGAGAGACAGGGCACGAGTGGGGGAAGGGCAGAGAGAGAGAGAAGGAGACACAAAACCTGAAGCAGGCTCCAGGCTCTGAGCTGCTCAGGTATAGAGCCTGACACGGACTCAAACTTACTAACCACAAGATCATGACCTGAGCTGAAGTTGGACACCTAACAGACTGAGCCACCCAGATGCCCCATATGATTTTCTTCCTTTAAGTTGAATCAAATTTTATTTATTCCAAGTACAGAGCCTTTGAACTGTATCTTGATAAAAATAATAATAGGCAAAATTTAATGGGTACTGTGTTAAGCCCCCTACAAAATTTCAACTGAATTTTCACAAAAATCCTAGGAGGTAATGAGGATGATTAAAAACAACAACAAAATAACATAATAAAATTTGCCTTCCATTAATTTCTCCCAATTCTGTTCTTTGGAATTACCTCGAACAATTCTTTCTATTTTACATCACAGATATTTGTTTTTATTTGTTTGTTTGTTTTCAGTCTCTTAGAACAAAAAAGAGAAAACAGGGGAACTTATAATCATTTTAGATTAAATCTTTCAGTTTAAAAATGATAAAATTGAGACTAAAAATAACTAAGACAAGACATGTATTACTTCTCTCAACAGTATTTTATTAGGATGCCCTATGTGCCATTAACCTTATTTTAAAGAATGTTCTCTAGATAGTTCCTTACATATCCCTCCTCCCAATTGCTCTTCTCAAGACTCTTCATTAGTGTGGCACAAGAAATCTGTCACAAGGCTCCATTTGGGGCTCGAGCAGCAAGAAGTCATATTTGTGATTGCTCTGAAATGGCCAGTTTTATTCAACAAATTAAAAAAAAAATAAGCGGCTATACTTTGAGGATTTTTATTTAGATACCTGTCAAATGATCAGTTTTGTAAATTTAGTTTTCCCTTTAATAGAATTTGTAAAATGTCAGACAGATCTAAAAAGGACTGAGTAAGTAAAATTAGAAAAATAAAACCACTCAATAATAGTTGGTCATATTTAATGAAAACTTACAGTGTGTCAGGAACAGGACTGATTGCGTTAATAGGGCTACTGAAATCTTCCCAGACACCTCATGCAATAGACACTATCCTGTACTGTTATTAGTTTACATTTCATAGATAAAGAAACAGATATGAAAGCCACATAGTGTGAAGTGTGAGAACTAAGAATTAATCTCTGAAAAATCTCTGGGGCTCTTAAATTTAGCTACTACGTTGTAGTACCTCATTCAGTTGATGACAATAGCATAGCTATGTCAGTTATTTGATATTTCATTATGAAATTAAAACTTTAAAATTCTAGATAAACATAGAGGGAGGAGCTAAGATGGAAGAACAGCATCGAAGTTTTTTGTGTGTCTTGTGTCCATGAAATACAGCCAGACCAACACCAAAACATTCTGTACACCTAGAAAACTCATCTCCAGATTAACAGAACAATCTGCACAACCTGAACCACAGAATTCAGCAGGTATGCGGTGTGGAGAGGTGAATGTGGGGAGAGAGAAACTGCAGAGGGCAGGGAGCCGCTTTTGCATGTGGAGAGAGGATGGAGATGGGGGGTGGGGGGAGAATACAGGAAAAGCACCCCTCCCCAAAGGCAGCTGGAGAGAAAGTGGAAAGTTGGAAACAGCCACAAGGACTGAACTAAAAAGGGAGAAAGGAGAAAGGAGAGGGTTTAAATTCCATTAAGACTGTAAACAGGGGGAGCACAGAGTCTGTAACTCCGCAGCTCGATACCTGGCGGTGCTCTGGTGGGAAGGACGGATCCACAGGAGCAGAGTGGGGTCCAGGAGGTCCTTGGGCTACACGAAGAGAAGTGGTTCCACTGCTGGAAGGACATTTGGTAGAGTCTGTGAGGCTACCTGGGGCTAGCAGACCCCAGAGAAAGGCCACATTCACTGGTGTTGGAACAAGGTCATTGGGGGTGAAGCCTGGTGTCAGATGTGTGTGTGATTTTCCATAATCCCTGAGGTGCTACTGCTACACTGTCTTGTGAACTTTTTCTGGGGTGGGCTGGCACCTGGCCACAGTCTCTGGGCATCAGCAGCAGCACAGTCCCACGAGAGTTCCTGGGTGTGGCTAGCACCCAGCCATTGCTCGGTGAGACACTCCACAGGGGGTAGAGCTGGTCAAAGCCGCAGTCCCTCAGAAGTGGGGGGCCAGGGAAGACAGCCGCATCTGAGACAAAACTCGGGAGGGAGGTGCTGCCTGGGGCTTGGTCACTGACAGTGAGGAAGCAGAGAATGGATAGAAGATGAAGACAAAGGATGGTTGCACGAATGCTGATCATTGAGAACAGAGTTCCAATACTAGAGACTGCGTAGCTGGATGATGCCATTTTCACTGCTCCCGTGCATGCACATACGCACCTACAATCGCCACAATAATCCACCCCAGTAGGCTAGCAGCACCATCTACTGGAGAATGGAGCTGCTACACTAGGCCCTGAACAACTGGGCCAACCTCCTTCTTCAAGAACACAGGTCTCACCGCCTGCTTAGTTTATGGACTAGAACTTAGTTTATGGACTTCATAGTTTGACTTCTAGGGGGAAACTAAGTAATTTCAGTCATACTTCAGTCTGTTACCTGGACCATCTATTCAATTTTCTTTTTCTTTTTTTTCTCTTTTTCTTTTTTTTCCTTTTCCTTGAATACAGAAAGAGAAAAAATTCATTTTTATGTTCAATTTTTATTAAAAATATTCTTCAAGTTTTTTCTACTATATTTTTTACTTTTGTGTAACTTTTTTCAAATTCTATTTTACTTCCATTATGTCATTTTAGTCTACTTCAGTGTATTCATTTTTCAAATTTTCAAATGATTTCCTTTTTTTCTTTCCTTTTTTCTCTAATCTATCAAGTCACTTTCAACACCCAGACCAAAACACATAGGATCGAGCATCATTTACTCAAGTGTGTGTATTAATTTTTTTTTAGTTTTAATTTTCTTTAATTTCATTTTTTTAATTTTAATCTTTTCTACCTCATTAATTTCCTTTCTCCTTTCAAAATGACAAAACAAAGGATTCACCCCGAAAGAAAGAGCAGGAAGAAACAACAGCCAGGGACTTAACCAATACAGATACAAGCAAGCTGTCTGAACCAGAATTTAGAATCACAATAAGAAGAATACTAGCTGGAGTCTAAAATAGATTAGAATCCCTCTCTGTGGAGACAAAAGAAGTAAAAGCTAGTCAGGATGAAATAAAAAATGCTATAACTGATTTGCAACCTCAAATGGATGCTGAGGTGGCAAGGATGGATGAGGCAGAAAAGAGAATCAGTGATATAGAGGACAAACTTATGGAGAATAATGAAGCAGAAAAAAAAAAAGAAGGAGATTTAGGCAAAAGAGAAAGATTTAAGAATTACAGAAATCAGTGACTCATTAAAAAGGAACAACATCAGAATCATAGGGGTCCCAGAGGAGGAAGAGAGAGAAATAGGAGTAGAAGAGTTATGTGAGCAACTCATAGTGGGAAACTTTCTTAACCTGGGGAGAGACACAGACATCAAAATCCAGGAAGCACAGAGGACTCCCATTAGATTCAACAAAGACTGACCAATAGCAAGGCGTATCATAGTCAAATTCACAAAATACTTAGGCAAGGAGAGAATCATGAAAGCAGCAAGTGAAAAAAAGTCCTTAACCTACAAAGGAAGACAGATCAGGTTTGCAGAAGACATATCCACAGAAACTTGTCAGGTCAGAAAGGAGTGGCAGGATATATTCAATGTGCTGAATCAGAAAAATATGTTGCTAAGAATTCTTTATCCAGCAAGGTTTTCAATCAACATAGAAGGAGAGATAAAATGTTTCCCAGACAAACAAAAATTAAAGGAGTTTGTGACCACTAAACCACCCCTGCAAGAAATTTTAAGGGGGATTCTCTGAGGGAAGAAGAGAATAAATAAATAAATAAATAAATAAATAAATAAATAAATAAATAAATAAATAAATAAAGTTCAAAAGCAACAAAGATTAGAAAGGACCAGAGAAAACCACCAGAAACTCCAACTCTATAAGCAACATAATGTCAATAAATTCATATCTTTCAGTACTTACTCTAAACATCAATGGACTGAATGCTCCAATCAAAAGACATAGGGTAACAGAATGGATAAGAAAACAAAATCCATCTATGTGCTGTTTACAAGAGACCCACTTTAGACCTAAAGACACCTTCACATTGAAAGTAAGGGGATGGAGAACAATCTATCATGCTAATGGTCAACAAAAGAAAGCTGGAGTAGCCATACTTATATCAGACAATCTAGACTTTAAAATAAAGACTGTATGATGAGACGAAGAAGGGCATTATATCATAATTAAGGGGTCTGTCCACCAAGAAGCCCTACAATTGTAAACACTTACGTGACAAATGTGGGAACACCCAAATATATAAATCAATTAATCACAAGCATAAAGAAACTCATTGATAGTAATACCATAATAGTGTGAGACTTCGACACCTCACTCACAGCAATGGGCAGATCATCTAATCAAAAAATCAACAAGGAAACAATGGCTTTGAATGACACACTGGACTAGAAGGACTTGACAGACATATTCAGAACATCTCATCCTAAAGGAGCAGAATATACATTCTTCTCCAGGGCTCATGGAATGTTCTGCAGAATAGAACACATACTGGGACACAAATCAGTCCTCAGCAAGGACAAAAAGACTGAGATCATACCATACATATTTTCAGACCACAACGTTATGAAACTCAAAAACAACCACAAGAAAAAATTTGGAAAGGTAACAAATACTTGGAGACTAAAGAACATCCTACTAAAGAATGAATGGGCCAACCATTCATTAATTAAATGTATATGGAAATTAAAAAGTATATGGAAATAAATGAAAATGATAACACCATAATCCAAAACCTCTGGGACGCAGCAAAGGTGGTCCTAAGAAGAAAGTATATAGCAATCCAGGCCTTCCTAAAGAAGGAAGAAAGATCTCAGATACACAACCTAACCTTATGCCTTTAAGAGCTGGAAAAAGAACAGCGAATAAAACCCAAAACCAGCAGAAGACAGGAAATAATAAAGATTAGAGCAGAAATTAATGCTATTGAAACAAACAAACAAACAAACAAACAAACAAACAAAAAACCAGTAGAACAGATCAGTGAAACTAGAAGCTGGTTCTTTGAAAGAAATACCAAAAATGATAAGCTACTAGCCAGTTTGGTCAAAAAGAAAAAGGGAAGGACCCAAATAAATAAAATCAAGAATTAAAGAGGAAAGGTCACAACCAACACAGCAGAAATAAAAACAATAATAAGAGAGTATTATGAGCAATTATAAGCCAATAAAATGGGCAATCTGGAAGAAATGGACAAATTCCTAGAAACATATACACTACCAAAACTGAAACAGGAAGAAATAGAAAATTTGAACAGACCCATAACCAGTAAAGAAATAAAATTAATAATCACATATCTCCCAAAAAGCAAGAGTCCAGGGCCAGATGGCTTTACAGGGGAATTCTACCAAACATTTAAGGAAGAGTTGACACCTATCCTCTTGAAGGTGTTTCAATAAATGGAAATGGAAGGAAAATTTCCAAACTCTTTCTATGAAGCCAACCAGATTGATTCCAAAACCGGACAGAGACCCCACTAAAAAGAAGAACTATAGACTAATTTCCTCGATGAACATGGATACAAAACTCAACAAGATATTAGCCAACCGGATTGAACAATACACTAAAAAAATTATTCACCATGACCAAGGGGGTTTATTCCTGGGATGCAGGGCTGGTTCAATATCTGCAAAACAATTAACATGATTCATCACATTAATAAAAGAAAGTACAAGAGCCATATGACCCTCACAATAGATGCAGAGAAAGCATTTAACAAAATACAGTATCTTTTCTTGATAAAAACCCTCAAGAAAGTAGGGATAGAAGGATCAAACCTCTAAATCATAAAAGCCATATATAAATGACCCAACACTAATATCATCCTCAATGGGGAAAAACAGAGCTTTCCCCCTAAGGTCAGGAACAAGACAGGGATGTCCACTCTCACCACTGTTATTCAACATAGTACTGGAAGTCTGAGCCTCTGCAATCAGACAACACAAAGAAATAAAAGGCATCCAAATTGGCCAGGAGGAGGTCAAACTTTCACTCCTCGCAGATGACATGATACTCTATATGGAAAACCCAAAAGATTCTACCAAAAAACTGCTAGAATTGATTCATGAATTCAGCAAAGTTGTAGGATATAAAATCAATGCACAGAAATCTGTTGCATTCCTATTCACCAACAATGAAGTGACAGAAAGAGAAATCAGGGGATCGATCCCATCGGTCCCAAAACCCATAAAATACCTAGGAATAAATCTAACCAAAGAGGTTAAAAATCTATGCACTGAAAACTATAGAAAGCTGATGAAAGAAACTGAAGAAGACACAAAGAAATGGAAAAAGATTCCTTGCTCCTAGATAGGAAGAACAAATATTGTTAAAATGTCGATACTACCCAAAGCAATCTACATGTTCCATGCAATCCCTATGAAAATAACATCAGAATTCTTCACAGGGCTAGAACAAATAATCCTAAAATTTGTATGGAACCAGAAAAGACCCTGAATAGCAAAAGCAATCTTGAAAAAGAAAACCAAAGCAGGAGGTATCACAATCCCAGACTTCAAGCTATACTACAAAGCTGTAATCATCAAGACAGTATGGTACTGGCACAAGAGCAGACACTCAGATCAATGGAACAAAATAGAGAACCTGGAAATGGACCCACAAACGTATGGCCAACTAATCTTTGACAAAGCGGGAAAGTACATCCAATGAAATAAAGACAGTCTCTTCAGCAAGTGGTGCTGGGAAAACTGGACAGCGATATGCAGAAGAATGAACCTGGACCACTTTCTTACACCAAACAGAAAAATAAACTAAAAATGGATGAAAGACCTCAATGTAAGACAGGAAGCCATCAAAATCCTCGAGAAGAAAGCAGGCAAAACCTCTGTGATCTTGGCCACAGCAACTTCTTACTTAACATGTCTGCAGAGGCAAGGGAAACAAAAGTAAAAATGAACTACTGGGACCTCATCAAAATAAAAAGCTTCTGCACAGCGAAGGAAACAATCAGAAAAACTAAACGGCAACCGACAGAATGGGAGAAGATATTTGCAAATGACATATCAGATAAAGGGTTAGTATCTAAAATCTATAAACAACTTATTAAGCTCAACACCCCAAATACAAATAATCCAGTGGAGAAATGGGCAAAAGGATGAATAGATAATTTTCCAAAGAAGACATCCAGATGGTGAACAGATCCATGAAAAAAATGCTCAATATCACTCATCATGAGGGAAGTACTAATCAAAACCACAATGAGATACCACCTCACACCTGTCACAATGGCTAACATCAACAACTCAGGCAACAACAGATGTTGGCGAGAATGCAGAGAAAGAAGATCTCTTTTGCATTGCTGGTGGCAATGCAAGCTGGTGCAGCCACTCTGGAAAACAGTATGGAGGTTCCTTGAAAAATTAAAAACAGAACTACCCTATGACCCAGTAATTGCACTACTAGGTATTTTTCCAAGGGATACAGGTGTGCTGTTTCGAAGGGACACATGCACCCCATGTTTATAGCAGCACTATCAACAATAGCCAAAGTATGGAAAGAGCCCAAATGTCCATCGATGGATGAATGGATAAAAAGTGGTATATATTTATACAATGGAGTATTACTTGGCAATCAAAAAGAATGAAATCTTGCCATTTGCACATACGTGGATGCAACTGGAGGGTACTATGCTAAGTGAAACTAGTCAGTCAGAGAAAGATAAATACCATATGACTTCATTCATATGAGGACTTTAAGAGACAAAACAGATGAACGTAAGGGAAGGGAAACAAAAATAATACACAAACAGGGAAGGGGACAAAGCATAAGAGACTCTTACATATGGAGAACAAACGGAGGGTCACTGGAGGGGTGGTGGGAAGGGGGATGGGCTAAATGGGTAAGGGGCACTAAGGAATCTACTCGTGAAATCATTGTTGCAGTATATGCTAATTTGGATATAAATTTAAAAAATAAACATAAAAATTATAAAAAAAATTTAAAAACTGTAAATGCAGAAGCACATATGACAAAAAATATCTACCTTCCAGATATTAGCCAAAGTTAACTTAGTTATATTTTTCTAGGTTATTATCCTAGATAAAATAAATTATAAATTTTGGTTGGTATCAAAAACTGAAGTTCAAAGGTAATTGCCAGATATCACTTCTGCCACTAAAAAGGATATTTTCCCCTTCTGAAATATTTCAGCAGAGTAGGTTACATGTATCCAGGTTAACAGCTGCATTTCCACTGTTTATACAAGGTAGTAAAATTGATTAGCTAACACGATATTATAAAACTTCATAATCAACACATCTCCTAATAGTTTTTAACTTTGAGTAGATTATTATGTTACATGAACCACAAAGTATAAAGGCTGAACATACTGCAAACTGCATTTTACTGCTTTGATCCAATAAAATGCACATAAGTTAATCTAGCATCTATTTAATGATATGCATAATGGCCGTTGTGCTACATGGTAATTAAAACTGAATGGACAACAGATGATTATAATTTTCCATAGCCAAGCTAAAATTATATAGCTCTTTCATTATTTCTTCAGTATTTTCATGACTGGTAGTACCGATAATTTTATCTGATACCATGTAAAACTTGATCCTCATCAGTCACACATATAAATTCTAACCTCACAGCCCTCCCCCCCACCCACTCACCCCGCCACCGCCCGCAACGCCCAAGGTCTTAATATGACTCCTCCACTGTTAAGAGTTCTATTAATACAATTAATCTTTCCTCTCTCCCTGTCTCTGCAGAATACACACCAAGATTAAGACTTTAAGATCTGTTTCCCTTCTCTGCAATCTTCCCCCACCCAAGAAGTAAATAAAGCAGTTTTGGGAAGAATGACTATGGAATAAGGCAGATCTGGCTTTGAGTTTAATCTCTGCTTCCTTTTGGATGAAATTGAGCAATACATCTAAGCTCCTGAACCTCAGTTCATCTGTAAAATATGAGATAAAGCTGTTACCTACTTGAAAGCGGTATTATGTGAATTGCATAGCCAATTGATATAAAGAATATGACCCAGGTTGTGATGCTTAGTTTTTGCTCAATATTTGTAACTGATGGTATTATCCTTGCCTCAGCCCAGTTCCCTGATCTTCAGCTATCATAGGTCTGGAAAGCTGGAGGCTCTGTGGATCTGATGCTTGAATAGCCAGCTTGCTTGGCTAGGCTGACCCCGGATCGTGGCAATCCCCAGACTCTAAGAATATTGTCTGGGTGCTTAGACCTCTGCATAAGGGAAGTTATAGGGGAGCAAAGATAACTTTTATGTAAGGGGAAGGAAAGCTGGTGAAGGACAGTTTTCAGTTCTAAAGAGCAATGTCACCAAATAACTGGAAACGTTGGTTAAAGTAGATTAAGTTACAGGGAGCAGAAACCGTAGGCATGCATGGGGGTGACTGCATGAACATTCCAGCTCCCAACAACACACAGAAATAATACCATGGTAACTGCAGCTAGGTTATTTCCAGAATCATTACTTTTACTAGAAAAATGCTCTTCTAAAATAAATTAGTTTTAGACTTCAAATAAGCCATAGAAATGGTCATAATATTTCAAGGACAAGAAAAAATTACTACCTACTTGGGTCTCTGAAGGAGAGAAAAATGTTCATTTTGTAATACTTTTATACCAAGGCATGCCATACAAATGACCAGGATTGATGATACAGTGGAACTCATTCACACTTAAGTATATTTAATAAATCAGCAGACATAATGAGTTAACTCAAGCCATTTCTCAGTTTCACCAGTGGTAAAGGATTAGAAAGCAGGGTGGCCCTGTAGATGTCCTGACTTGGATGTGAGGGTAGATATCATCAAAGAGAGAGAGGGAAGCTAGTGCAAAAACAGATTACTGGCACTCTAAGAAGTAACTTTGGAGGTGTCCAGATTTTTTTCCAGGCTGTGCTTCTTATCTTAAAGGCAAATAAAATGAAGAGTTATGTTTTCCTGTCCATGATGTAGTTTAGGCAAACATTGCTCATATTTATGCTGTAGTGGAGAAATGATATAAAGAGAGTCTGAGATGGTAATGATAGCGATAATATTTGTCTGGATTTTACAGTGCTCAGGTACAGGGAAATTCTGTCTCATGATTAGTAGAAATAAATAACATACAATGCAAGAAGCTTTTATAACTTTACTTGTTTTCCTACAAGTGAGTAAAAAACAATAAAACAAAGTGCAATTTAATTATCAAGGCATGATAGACTGTAACTTAATTCTGTATTAAAAAGCTACTGTTATAAATCAATATAATTGAAACCATACGTGTGCTAATTCTTAATTGATGATTGAATGCATTTGTTGTCAGAGAGCCCAAGCGGAATAATTACACCCTGTCACTCTAGCTCTCAGGAAATTGAGGACCCATATCAAGGGAGAAAGCTCTAATTCACGGATTTTGTAAGTTGTATGATCAAATTTCTAAGAGTACAATTGGGAACATATTCTAGATGCATATGGATTTTCTTATTAATTCTAACTGAAAAGTAACAACCCATATTTAGTCAACTGGAGCCAGTTCGTTTCATCGGAAAAATATCCTTAATTATGAAATCAAACTGTTCTGGCTTAGATGGTCTTGAAATGTTAGATCTCTTTTATTTGGTAGGATAACATTTAATGAACATGAGTAAGTTATTTTAGGAATAAGAGACTTCAAATATATTGACTTATCAAATCTAGAATAATAGATATGTCATCTACTCTCAGTGTACTAAATGCCATTTATTTCAGGTATGGTTTTGGTATGACGGATATGTTTGTCTAGAAAAACACTGGACCAGGAAATGTAATTAAAGTTATTATTAAAATCATAAATGGTTGTACACATCCATTAATTCATTGCTTCATTTCAAAAATAGTTCGTGACAATATTCTAGGCCCATTTTTGGTAGTAGTGATCCAAATTTACATAAAATATGGAATCCATTTTTAAGGATCTCATAGTCTACATTGTTAAATGGATGGGCAAATACTCCCTAGGGAAGATGATAAACATATCATGATGTGTGTACATAAGGTATAATAACTGATAAAAAGAGTTAGTAATGATTATTCAGAAGGGAGGTTGGGCAGGTGAGGGAAACTTCAGCAGACACAGTGGCATAAACATTTCAGACATACAAAGTACCTAATGGAAAACCCAACACCTAGGCATTGAGTGCATCCTTGTGAAACATAGCAACACCAGTAAGTAATAACAATAAAATGCAAGGGTAGAGTGGACAGGAAAATACTAAGAGACATGCATCTAGAGAAGTAAGCAGTGTGTGTACCAGAGCATGCCAAAAAATGCACTGCAAACTTGGATGTGGGAGCCTTTGAAATAATTTAAGCAGGCAAGTAACAGAATTATATTTAAGAAATATATGAATTTTTAAATTATTTTTAAGAGACTACTGTGGAAGCAGATGTTGATATTCTCCATTCCTGAGGGATTGAACAGGCTGGCGCCAACTGCTTAGGGGTCAATAGCTAGGAGTTGGGTCCCTATGATCCATAGTTTATATTATCTAAGATAGCACAAGATAGGGTAAACTGGTGAGCTTTTGAATAGTCATGTTTCACAAAGAAAGTGCTTGAGGGAGCATCATTTTGTATTTAAACCTGTACTTTCCAATCCTTCTAGAATATGTGCAAATCTCTCCTTATATCTCTGTCTCAAATTTTGACCCTAATAGTATAGGCCTATTCTTCTTTCACATCTAAAACTCTCAGTTCCAGTTAAAACCCTGACTCCAAGATTTCACCCTCCATTTACTACTTAATGTTTTGCAATTTGACTTGCATCCTCACAATCCATTAAAATAGTTCTTGCTGAGCAACTTGCTCTGTGTAACTGATAGGGAATTTTTTATTCCTCCTCTCACTGGGGCACTCTATAGCTTTGAAGACCCAAAATTCTACCTTGGTGCTGGTGTCATTAAGTCTATCCTGTTTCCACTCCTGTCACTCTGGGTCTCATTTTTTTCCCTAAATCCTCTTCTTCCATCCACTTCTTAAATACTGGTTCCCTTTCAGATACCTTCTTTAACCTCTCTCTCAAGATCCTTATTCTTATAGTCAATATTTTACTAGATGCCAAACTTTTTTTTCTGAAACCTTTCTATAGAACTGATGACAGATTTTATTGTGTAAACATGCTTTTATTATAGCAGTGGTAACACTTGACTAAACTCATTTGTTTATGCCTACTTCTCCATAGCATAACAAGAAAAATTTAAGGGTGAGGATTCTATACAGTTAATCTGTTTATTCCTTTCATTTTACCCACAGTATCTGCGATAGAGCCAATATTTATTATATACCAGGCTTTATGCTAAGTGTTTTTTTATATTATCTCATTTACATTACAGGTACTAAAACATAGACAATATTATTCCCAGTTTACATATAAGGAAGCTGCCATTTGAAGAGTTAGGTAAAATTTTCAAGATCATATAGCTAGTAAGTAGCAAAACAAAGTAGCAAAATAAAGTCAAAGTGATTCTAAAATCCAATGCTAAATGCTTTATACATATGTTATCATGCTTTTTATGTATGTTATCAATCATTAAATCAACGGTAGCAAATTGGTTGCATATCTTGTGCCTACTTTAATTGATTAGTGTGGGCCACTGGTAGTGCTATACAGAGGATTTTGAGGTTGAATCTGTACTCACTGGGACAGAGTACCATAACTGCTCAACATTGTCTATGAAGAATATCCAGTGGGTAATGGCAGGATGTTTGCATTCATTACATAATTTCTATACAGCCTTCCTACTTACGAAGGATTGGTGATTCAATAATAAATACATTTATGTTTGTTGAATGAGTAGATCTTAACACATTTGGTAGTAGTTCTCCAAATAGCATAATATGGTTCCCTGTGATTTATGGGCCCCCTAGTTGGCAGAGAAAAATAAAGAAAAGTATCACTTTCCTTGTTGATTCTTTCCTTCTCCTCCATTCACTTCTTCTCTGCTCTCTTCCCTCCTCTCCACTCTCATTTCTCCTCCCTCCCTTCCCCCTCTCTCTTTTTCCTTCTCTCTCTCCACAAATTTATAAAAATTCATTAAATTTCTAGGTTTCAAAGAAATAAAAATATTTCCAAAAAGTTGGCAGCATTCTGCTTTAATTGCCTTAGACGTTTTTTCAGAGATGCACTGATACATTTTTTTCAAATTAATAATCCAGATACTGAATTATGTTACTGACAGTATCAAAGTTTAATTAAGATTTTGGATATTGACAATATTAAAAAAAATGACACATTTTCAATTTGGAACAACACTAAAGAAAAACATCAATTTTTGGTCATTATTTTTATTTTTTTTAATATTTATTTTTGAGAGAGAGAGCGAGCATGCGAGCGGGGGAAGGGCAGAGTGAGAGGGGGACAGAGAATATGAAGTAGGCTCTGTGCTGACAGCAGAGAGTCTGACATGGGGCTCAAATTCACAAGCTACAAGATCACGACCTGAGCCGAAGTTGGACACCCAACAAACTGAGCCATCCAGGCATCCCTGGTCATTATTTTAAAAATACAGTAGTCTCCCTTATCTGCAGTTATCTACTTTCAACCACCATCCTGAAGCAGATAATCTCCTTCTGATGTATTTGTATTTCTATCTGGAGGCCTCTTTCCTTCAATTTTTCCACAACCAAATTCTATCCATGTTTTTAGGACTTTTTCATAAGCAACCGTCTCTACAAAGCATTTAATAATTTCCCTCAAAATTCCCAGAGTATGCCAAATTTTGGCACTATTCACCTAAGTAAAAAGTTATAAATGATATTCATTTTCACATTTTATGTCCTCTGCTGCAATTTTAAGTCTCTTGGGGATAGTTAGTGTGTTTTATCAGTAATTATATTCTTCATAATACCTTGCATATAGTTGGTGTTGAATAAATACTTGTTGAATAATTACTTAAAAGTTGTCATCTTTTAGATGTATCAACTCCTAATAAGCTTTCTTTTTCAGCTCAATTGATTATGCGAAATGAATATGTTGATTGGGTACTTTTATAACCTATAATTATGTTTAAAGGAAATTTCAGTTAAACACTTTTTTTGTTACCTAACTTATCCCCTCTGACCCTGCTTTAAAATAATGTCTTTATTCTGAAGTCTTAATGAAGTTATTCACACTGAATAACCAATTAGATTATACTTTATGTAATAAATCTTCTGTTTTGTGTTCAGCTTAAGGAAGCAGATTCCTGGGCTGCTAAAAGAATTAAACTTTTACCTGGGAATGTTTCTTAGTGCCAGACATAGGTTCATATATATAGAGGCTTATTGTGCTAATACCAAAACTCTCTACATTATTGTAACTTATTATATATAGGTAAATCTTATAAAGAGCAACACTTTAAAGCAATAACTCTAAAAGACTATAAAACACAATGCTTATTGAAAAATTCAATTGTTTCCCATGCTAAAGGAAAAATATGTAATGTCAAAGTTAAAATAACTTACTTAAAATACTTTACTTTAAAAAATATTTTAAAAGTTTGGGGCGCCTGGGTGGCGCAGTCGGTTAAGCGTCCGACTTCAGCCAGGTCACGATCTCGCGGTCCGTGAGTTCGAGCCCCGCGTCGGGCTCTGGGCTGATGGCTCAGAGCCTGGAGCCTGTTTCCGATTCTGTGTCTCCCTCTCTCTCTGCCCCTCCCCCGTTCATGCTCTGTCTCTCTCTGTCCCCAAAATAAATAAACGTTGAAAAAAAAATTTTTAAAGTTAAAATACTTTTACTTATTAAAATATTTTATTTAATCTGTTAAATAAAATTAACAGGTAATTTGAAACAAAATTTGGTTCCAAAATCATACTTGTTTTCAGTTATAATCTTTTTTTTATCAGTAATGCTTTCTATACTGGAGAAAGTATTACTATTTAGGGTAGCAAAGAGTTACAAAAATGAAAATAATGTAAATATTATAGAATTCTAAAACTCAATTATAAACTATGAAGTATAAAATATTTTTTTGAGTTTTATTTATTTTGAGAGAGAGAGAGAGCACACGTGCACACACACGAGCGGGGGAAGGGCAGAGAGAGGAGAGAGAGAATCCCAAGCAGGCTCTGCACTGTCAGTACAGAGCCTGAGACGGGGCTCGAACTCACGAACCATGAGATCATGGCCTAAGCCAAAATCAAGTCAGACGCTAAGCCCAATGAGCCACCCAGGCACCCCTGAAATATAAAAGTTTTAACTCTCTGGATTAGAATAGGGTTTAAAAATAATTTTTAATCAGAATTAATAAATAAAACTCAGAGATCAGAATATCAGAATATCTGATATCTGATGTCAGAATCCTGACATCAATTTCTCACCCATATATATGGCAAACATTACTAATCAATCATGCTATTTTTTTTTTGCTCTTAGTGGGACTTCACAACCTCAAAAGAACATTGCTATTACTTATTGCTCTGAATGAGAAGAAGAGAGGATACCGGTTACTCTAGACATAACTCAGTCTCAAAGTAATCTTTCATATACCTATGTTTCATCTTTCTTTTCCTTTTACCTAATTCTTTGCTGTGTACCTTTCCCAGGTGTGGTGATATGAGCTGAACTCGTAAACTCAGTTTATAAAAAAGAACTCATGATGCTGACTACACCCACACAAATCATGCCGTCCTCTGCTACTGAGATGGATAAGACGGTGAGGCTCACAGGCTACATCTCTATATATAGATCTCTCTCTCTCTCTCTTCCTACATATATAAATCTTTGAGGTGATTTACCTTAAAAGCTCATTTTGGCAAAAGGTAAAAGTGGGTGTACAGGTGCCAGCTTTCTGAAATTGCTGTTAAGTGGCAGAGATGAAAATAAGGTGCAAGTTTTTTGGTCTAAGGAATGAAACAGCTTGGATCTGCTTAGGGTTTTATCCCAAAGGACCACCATTTGGTTCATTAGCTTATCTAATCATAGAACTTATTTAGGGGAGGGGAAGAGGTCTTTGTTCTTTTTAGAAAGACTTTTTCTATAATCTGGGCTTGAAATGTCATTTTCTCTCAACAGCTTGATACTATCTTACTTTTCTTAATTCTTTGTCATCCAAACCATACTGGCACAAAAAGAGATTTTTCTTGACCCTGGCCTTGGTATCTCTAATCCTATTTTAATTTTGTCCAGGTTTTTATACATTCTGCTTTGCACTGTGTTGTGTCTCCTGATTAGTTTCTGCAGCTGGTCTTTGCTTAGTCTTTTCACTCATAAACCTTCATTAGAGTAATTACTTTATTTTATTTATTAAAGTTTATTTATTTGGGGGGGGTTGAGGGGCAGAGACAGAGGGAGAGAGAGAGAATCCCAAGCAGCTCCACACTGTCAGTGCAGAGCCTGGCACAGGGCTTGATCTCATGACTCTCATGAACCGTGAGATCATGACCTAAAGCAAAATCAAGAGTTGGACGCTTAACTGACTGAGCCACTCAGGCGTGCCTAAACTAACTTTAAACACAAATGTCATTGAAGCCATTTCCCATTATTACTATAAAAAAGTCAAATTTCTCCATTTAAGTTAGGCCTCTATAATTTGACTTTATCATCTTTTTTACTGCTTAACTTAAAATATTTCCTACTCCAGACTAATCTCACTCTTTCCAGAAGGCACCATGCTTATTGTCAAGTTCTTACTGTATACTCCTAGTGTTTTCCTGCATTCCTTCCATCCCACTCTTTGCTGAAGTAGCTGTTTATTTTTTATTTATTATTTATTTATTTGTGTTTAGAGAGACAGAGAGACAGAGTGAGTGGGGGAGGGGCAGAGAGCGAGGGAGAGAGAATCCCCAGCAGGCTCCCTGCTCTCAGTGCAGAGCCGGATGTGGGGCTATAGCTCACCAATCATCAGATCATGACCTGAACCAAAATCAAGAATCAGACACTTAATCCACTGAGCCACCCAGATGCCTGAGTGCTCATTTAAATTTCTAATGAGCCCCATCCAAGGACAATATTCCTCATTCTCTGATATCTAGGAAAAGGTGTGTGTGTGTGCGTGTGTGTGTGCGTGCGTGTGTGTTGTTTCTTTTATCAATCATAATTTGTTAATTTTATTTATTATAAAGCACAGTGTTAGAGTGTGGGCTTTGGAAACACACAGATGTGGATTTGAATCCTAGCACCATTGCTTACCACCTGTGTGAGCTTGTACTCTGAGACAATCTTCTCACTTGTGAACTGGGGAGGACGGCACTTAGTTCTAGTCTTTGTTTTCAGAATAAAATGAAGTTGGTGTCAAATATCTACCACAGTGTTGGCCAGAGGAAGCCTGCATAAATGGTAGCTGCAAATTCTCTCCAAATGTATTATTACCCAGTTAAATTACTGCTGTGTGAATATCATGTTTCTCTAACTGGCTTGTTATTACCTCAAGGATGGGGACGCTATCTTTTGTGTATCTGCTCAGGTCTATGATCTTTGATAGTGGAAAGAATATTAAAACTGTTTTCAGATGATCTAGTCATATCCCTTATGTAAGTGAGTAAATAGCTTAACTTTTCAACCTATTTCTTCATCAGTCAAATGGAAACAATAATATCTTGTGGACTATATTAAAAGAATTAAGAAATACTATATTCACAAACAGGTTTTAAAATTATATACTTGCATGTAACTTAAAGGAATGTTGTGACAGTTAATGATTCATATTTTAATAGTTAATAATAAGTTAATAATAATAGAAAATAAATATTTTAAGAATATTGAATAAAAGGAAGGAACCCATTGTTCAAGATTATATTGCCACTTTAGGGGTCAAACAAATGATACACCAGGAAAATATCTGGACCTGTTTTTAGCTAGCTGAGATCCACTTAACACGGTAGCTGTATGCAAATAATTCAGAATGGTAGTCATCTCAAAGACTGTTAGTAACTGATTTGAAGTCACAAAACAACGGATATGTATATCAGCCTTTATATAGAGAACATAATGGGGCAATTCTCTACAGAACTTTTTCCTTTAAGTCCAGTGTAATGATTGATGCCCTTCTTGTGGATGATCCTTTACTGCTATAAGTGTGTTAAGAAATTTTTCAGAAATGATGAATGCCTCACTTTAAGCATTCTGTACTGTACTTTTCTGATGAATCTTGGACCAAGTGGTGGCTGATAAATAATAGATATAGAAGAACCATAAAGGGTACTAAATATGGCCCAGGCCAATAGTTTGGTTTATGCTATAATTCTGAAGATAGAACAGGCTAAAATTTTAGCACTTTTGAATAGGAAAATAATGCTTAAGACAATCAAAAAGGAAATGGTGTGGAGATTCTGCCTTTTCACAAATATTTTTTGATGTCATTAGGTGCTAGGAATTCAGTGAGGGCCACAGAGAGTTCTTAGTCTCACAGTATTATTATTCTAGTTAAGGAAATGCAAAAGAAACAATTGGGTCAACAAATATATATTACTATGTTAAAAGGTCTGGAAAAAAAATAAGGCAAGGGAAGGAGATCAAGAATGTTGACAGCAAGAGTTTGGGCTTTTTTAGCTAGGGTTTTCAGGGAAGACCTCTCAGAGAAGGTGACATTTGAAAACCACTTGTACTGAAGTGAGGGAACTAGCTGTGTTAGACCTGGGAAAAGAGCATGAAGATGAAGGGGTCAGGAATTTCAAAGTCCTGAAGTGAGATTTTGGCATATTTTTTTTGTTTTTGTTTTTTAGTGTTTTGTTTTTTAGTGTTTGTTTTTTTAAGAGAGACTCAGAGCTCAAGCAGGGGAGGGGCTGGGAGAGAGGGGGACAGAGAGTCTGAAGCAGGCTCTAGGCTCTAAGCTGTCAGCACAGAGCTGGACACGGGGCTCGAATTCACGAACCATGAGATCATGATGTGAGCCGAAGTGGAATGTTTAATCGCGTTAGCCACTCAGGCGCCCCTTGGCATATTTTTTTTTTTTGAAGACTATGTCGTACTCATTAAATTGTCTCTCCTCGAAAAGCATACTGTATCTGTTTCCTACAATGTACCTGACTGCTTCACCAAGAGTGTGGTGTAAAAGATCTGATTCAGAATATATTTTGAGAGTCAGGCCAAACGTCAGATAGGTTGTATCTGGGGTGTGAAAGAAGCTAGGGATTACTAGTGGGTTGTCAGTCCCAGCAACTGATTGAATGGCAGCATCATTGACTAGATGTTGAAACTAAGAAGGGAGGCTCCTGTTCAGTTTAAGATGTGTCTTGAATCCAAGCAGAGATAGGTAGTATGCAGCAAAGCATAGGAGTCTTGGTTCGCTAATGATTTTAGGAGCCTTTTAAATCTCTAATCTTTTAAAAATAAGTAAACTTAGTTGAGAAACTTCATTGCTGCAATCTGATTTTCAGTAAGATTTTCTGGATGATGCCTTCTGCCAATTTAGCAACAAAAAGAAAAAGAGTCAGAGAGTGAATTATTGAAGACAATAGCTTTAAAGTATTGTGCCTGAAGAAGCATGCCTGGAAATATATTCAAAGCTTTTAGCAAACACTTTTTTAGAAATAATTTACTCTACTGAAGTGGATCCAATCCTGCGTTTATGTTGTACCTGCCTTTACAAGTAAATTGCAGAATATCCTGTTAGATTTTAAACTGCCTCACCTTCTCTAATTTCTTGAATTTTTGTAATTCAATAACTAGTCCTCAAAAAGAAATAGAATTATCAGTGTATCAGTCAAGGTTCAGCTGAAGACAAAACCCAGTTTATTTAGTTTAAGCAAAAAGAGATTTAATATAAGGAACTGGATGCTCACACAGTTGTTGAAAAGGCTGGAGATACAGGTTTTAAACTAAGCTTACAGGAATTACTCCCAGAAGAGCATTGCAATAAAAAACAAATGTACAGTATTTCCTATGGTACAGGAATTATTTTACATTTTTACACATATTAACTACATCAGTCCTCACTAAGCATTTTCATCTAGTGACTTGTTCAATATCGCCTAGCTAGTAAATAGCAGATCTGGCATTTGAATCGAGGCGATGTGCTTCCTAACTTCATGCTCGTAACCACTGTGCTCTGTTGCCTCTTGTAAGTAGTGACTCAGCATATGTGTTTATCTCTGCCAAGATCAAGAACTTAAGGAATTAGGAAGTGGCTACCCAAACAGCTGGGTCTAGGGCCATACCCTTTCAATCCCACCGGTGCCAGCAAAACAAATGCCCTGTGACTCGTAAAACCAGGTTCCAAACCCTGGGATTTCTGATACCGCAGCTAGGAGAAACAGAGGTGGGACCTGACGGCGTTTCAATTACCCGAGGCGCGAGTCTGCTTGGGGAAAGCTTGATGTCTCGTAGAACCAAAAGTAAAGTGCGATGTAGGCTTCAGCTTTCCAACCTGTCGATTTCCATACGACTGCAAGAGCCACGAGTGAATTTATCTGCACTGCAAGCCACATCCAGGCATGATATTGTGTGGATAAGGTAAGCCGAAAACGGAGGCACTGTTCAGGAGGAAAGAGGAAACTTTCCGTGTACAAATGTGCTACAGTCACAAATGGTTCTACATTTTCGTTGAGGCCAGAACAATTATGACACTCGGACGTGTCACATTTTCAAACTGTCGTGACACAGTATGCACAAACTTGTCATGCTCCAAGTATTTCAGCGTTCTACCAGCCTACTTCTCCCTTTGGCTTCTTCCTCCAACATCAGGGAAAGAAAGGCAGTGTTAGATGATGGATCGAACTGTAGCAATAGACATAGCTTTTTGATTCTTATTTTCCTGGTTGTGTTATGTATAAAATAAACCGCTACCCTCATATGTTACCCTTTCTTCCCCCGAAATAATTCTGACTTCTTCTGGTTTACAATAAAGGAACACAGATCTGACTATAGGAAAGAGTCTTCATCGAATGAGATCTATTGCAGCTTCTGTATTGCAATTGTAAGAAAATACCAAGAAATTATAATTAAGGAAGACCAAGTAAAGTTGATACAAACTGTTTTAAGGTTGTGATTACAGTCCTTGTGTGATTTTAATATTAAAGGACATGAGCTCTGGGCTTGGAAATTTTCCATCTGGCTCCTCCGCTTACCTGCTGTGCAATTTTAAACGTTACTTTTTTGTAAGGTATGTTTCCTCAATCACGGAAGGAGAATAACACAAGCCACTCCATAAGATTATAGGAAATCTAGGTGAGGAATAAATATATATTTTTAAAATAGTGAATAGTGAGTCAGAATGGAACTGCTTTGATCAAATTCTTGCTTCAACGCTTGTGTGCTCTATGATCGTGAGCAAGTCATAAAACTTTCTAAACCTATGTTTTCTCATTTGTCTCCCATCCAAGTACTAACCAGGCCCGACCCTGTGTTTTCTCATTTGTCAAATGGGTAAGTTCAAAGTAGAAATTTCACGGGGTTCTTGTAAGGGTAAGTGAAACAATATAAGAGGTGTGCTGGATCTGATGATTTCCAGGTATAAAATGCTCATTAAATGTTAATAATTAATTGACTTCAGTGAAGATACACAGACTTGTGTCACTTCTGTGGAGTTCCAATGTTTATAATCATGCATGATCTGAATAAAATACTTGTTGGAATCCCCCAAACTCATGAGCTGCCTCCTCGCTGAGCGCTGGGTTCCTGAACCATGGCTGTGTGTAATTTATTTATTTATTTTCCTGGTAGGCTTAAATTGGACCTAATTCCAACTCACTTGTTTGCCTCTCTTAAGTTACATTTGGTAATAACTGTTAGTAAAACAAAATTAGGGCAAAGGCATTTGTAGAATCATTTATATTGAAAGAGCTTAACAATGAAGATTGGAAAAAAATGCAATTCTTCAAGCAGAAGAGACAAGAAAAATACAAAAGTGAAGAAATGTTGCTTTAAGAAAAACATATTCTTGGTGTTTGGTTTCTAAAAGCAGAAGCCATAAAGGAAGATGCTTTTTGAAATTATATTGCTAATTAGTCCAGAATAGTCTTAGAAGCTTGACTTCAGCCTGATTGCTGCAGCAACTATTTGGAATGCTGAACAGAATTTTCCTGGCTTACCCACTTCAGAGCAAAGATGTGCCCTCAAGAATATGAGATAATACTCCAATTTCAATAATTCCTAAATCAAAATCAGGACTAACCATTTCTTATACTTCCACTGTTGGGAAGCTGGGAAGAAGGTAAATCACTATTGATAAGTTTGTCAGGCCTCAATATCTTGAATTTTTAACATTATGCAGACTCTGGAACTATTACTCTAACACACACACACACACACACACACACACACACACACTGACATTTGATAAGTGAGCTTAATATTCACAGAGCCAAATTTTGACTCATTGCTGCAGAAAAGGTATTAGTATTACATAGATGTCAGCTTTCTGCTATTTATATTCATTTAAAAATAAAAATAAAGCATAGCAGATGTGTTAGAGACTGAAATAGATAATGGTGTGCATCAAACTATAGGGAATATTATCAACATAGTATTAATCTTATTCAGTTATTTGCACTGGTAGATTCTGCCATTAGTTAGAAAGTTCTGAATCAATCAATTAAATTGCCTTTATGACTTCATTTTCATACAAGTAGTTGGAAGCTATGAAAGCCGGGACTAAGAAATCTGAATAATGTCAAAGTACTGTGGCAACTAATTCAATTCCAGAAGTCCTTAAGTTGTTCATTAATGCTGTAGCTGGATACTAGAATATTTAATGTATCACTTTTTATGGAAAAGAAATTTCCCTCTGTGGAACCACAGCATAGATAATACTGAATTGTTTTAAAGGACAAAAAAGAGATTCTGGATTAGTTATGGTGAGTGAAATTCTCTCTCTCTCCCTTTAACTTAAAGGAGAGAGGGTGGTAACAGACTCAAAATGAGTGGACTGACACATTCAATCTCCTGGACAAAAGTCAGTAGTTTTATTTCTATTCCCTTGTTCTAGATCAGAACGATGAACCTGCCCTTTACTCATGGATATTGATGAGAAAGAACTTCTTGGTTGGGAAATCCCAGTTGTTTGTGAGATTTTTGAACATTTCTCATGCTAACATGAGAGGGATATATATTCATGTTTAGACATATTTCCTACCTGCACAATGGTAAGACAGGAAACATCCATTGTCTATGGTGTTTCTAATTTAAAGTTAGATCTGCAGAGTGAAGCCTATTAACCCAGGGTAGGCCTTTCCATCTTAAAGGAGATAATAGATCATTGTGAACTCTTTTTGTTTGAAATTAACTTGTGATTTATCTTAATCCCATTTAAAAATTGAAATCAAATAGTCACTAAACCACCTTCTTTTTTTGAGGACAATGACATAATTTTAGGTGTTTATGAGTTTAAGACTATTAAAAAATTAATTAATTAATTAAAATTAATTAATTTTTTAATTAATTAATTTTTTAAATTAATTTTTGAGAGAGAGAGTGAGAGACAGAGACAGAGTGTGAGAGAGGGAGGTACAGAGAGAGAGAGGGGGAGACACAGAATCTGAAGCAGGCTTTAGGCTCTGAACTGTCAGCACAGAGCCCAACATGGGGTTTGAACTCATGGACTATGAGATCATGATGTGAGCTGAAGATGGACACTTAACCGACTGAGCCACCCAGGCGCCCCATGAGTTTAAGACTATTAATTGATTTTTTATAAATGAACATACCCTCTACATTCCCTAACACCCCTCCAAGCCCATAACACAAAGAATTAAACTAGATCGAGTGTGTTAAATTGTGGAAAAATTATCTGAAAATGATCTGGACCCCTCCCTTCTTATCTATCTGGAAATAATTTGCCATAGAGAAGCACACATGATCTTATAACAACATAATCACTATCAAATTTTCATTTAAAACCCTTCAAAAGAGTCTCATTGCATTTAGAATAAAATTCAATTTCCTTACCAGGTACTAAAGGTAGGTAGTGCCTTCACGATCTATCTCAGCTTAGTTTTTCAGGTCTTGTCAGCAGTGTCCCATTTGTTCAATATTCGCTAGTGACATGTCTTCCTAGCCTTAAACACGCGACTCTCCATGCCCCAGGACCTTTGCACATGCCATCCAATCAATTTTTTCCCATTCCTCACATGCTTATGTCCTTCTTATCCTTCAGGTCTCAGTTGAAATACCAGCCTTTTAAGTGAGACCCATCTGTCTCAGCCTCTTTTTTTGTTTGTTTACTTTGTGCTACCATCACAATTTATAAGTATTTTACTAAATTGTCTGATGATTTTTAAGTTATCCATTTCTAGTCTTCCATAAACTAGAAGCATCAAGAATTCGGGAAGAAAGCTGCCCATCTTGGTCACTGAGAACAGTGTTTGGTGCACAAGATCACTAAATAAAACCAGGTTTGTCCTTCCTAGTCCTATGCTTGTTATGTTACTTTCCATCATTATAAGTAATTCTCTCTGCAGGGATCCAGTTTGGAAACTTTGGCGGTGCTATCAGTGGTTGGCGATAGTAAATGGAATGACAAGATGTCTGAATGGTTTCAAGCATGGGTGTCTAACAAGATTCGCCGGGATCCACTAATAGCACGTGTTTAACTGCAGAGGGCAGTGCTGTCTAAAGTGCTGTACAGAAGTCCCTTGACTCAAAACCAATGCTGTTTATTTCACATTCAGTGTTCTTTGATGGATGCTCTCAGATTCCTTCATTACTGTTTTAGCGATGTGTCATGCAATTACACTTTAGAAACGACATTTCTCATAAGAAATACCAGAGTTTTCGCCATGGATGCATCAGAGTGTTTCTTAAATTAACTGAACAGCCCTTTGGAAATGATTTTTTGAAAAATAGTAGATACTTTCATTTGGTTCTAACTTCTGACTTCACTTCCTTTAATCTCTTCTTTAAAAAAAAAATGCTTTTGGGATTTAATCAGAACTAGCAGTAAGTAATGCAACTTCTAAGCAGCCTCACTAATTTTTAGAAGGCAAAAATAGATTTCAAGTCTAAAAGTGCTTATTCTCATGCTCTTGCCTGTAAATTTTCTGCCCTCTCATCTTCCTCATCCCAGCCACATTGCACACTCTGCCAGATTAATCTCCAAAGCATACCTCTGACCCTGTCACTCTTTTCCAAACAACATCTAAAGGTGCCTGATTGCTTAGTTAGTATTGCTTAGTCTTTAAGACTTTCCACATGTTGCCTGAAATCATCTGTCCAATCTTATTCTAAACGCTTCCCTAGCTAGTTTCAAAGTCTCCAGACCTACCCAGCAATGCCCTTCCCCCACGTGTTTGCTGATCTCTTAGCAGCTAGCCCAACCTGCGTCAGGGAGGGGTCCTCTAAAAATCTGGCAGACAACTGGAAGGCCGGTTGCTGCCATTTCCTGGGCCTCAGATTTACTCTATGAATATTGAAAAAGTCTGCTTTTTAAATGTTTCCTTATTTTTGGGAGAGTGGGAAAGAGAGAGAGAGAGAGAGTGAGAGCATGTGTGCATGAGTGGGGGAGGGACAGAGAGAGAGAGACAGAGAGAGAGAGAGAGAGAGAGAGAGAGAGAGAGAGAGAGAGAGAGAAGGGGACAGAGGGTCCAAAACAGGCTCTCCTCGCTGACAGCCCAATTTGAGGCTTGAATTCACAAACCAAGAGATCACAACCTGAGCCCAAGTCAGATGCTTAAATGACTGAACCACCCAGGCCCCCCGGGGAAAAATCTGCTTTTATTTTCATGATCTATATTTTTGCATAAATTCCCTGATATGAGGAGAGAGGTCTGAGATGCTAAATGTGGGAAAGATTGGGATTAGCTGTTACGAAAATGACTTGTCTTTGGTACCCTTTTCAATACTTGACCCTCATTATTTTGGTCACTGTTTTCTATTTCTCCCACCCCTTTCAAAAATACATGTGCATGTGTGTATGTATATATCTCTATCTGTGTATGTCATGAAACTTTGTATGTAACATTTATTCATGTGAGAGATCCAGAAGATATTATGTTACTTTTTTCAGGGTGTATCTGTATTAGAACTCCAGTGAAATTGGGAAAAGCAATCACTTTATTTACAAATAACAGAACACAGAATGTTAATTACAAATCGAAAAGGTTTTTTTTTTTTCTTTCCCTCATCCTTTTCTCTTCCTCCTCCTTAATTTAGACAGAAAATATTTTTTCCTTGCTGATGAATCAAAGTGGTCACGTATATGAAAGAAAGCACAGAGTAGCACAGGAGCACTTTAAATATATTATGTTTGTATTCTATCTATCTATCTATCTATCTATCTATCTATCTATCTATGAATCTACAATCCATATGTATACCAGAAAGACAGTATGTTTGTTTGACTAAAAATTAATGAAATGTAAACAGCAAAATCTTTCTTCTGTCTGTGAACTCTATCTACCTACTTTCCTCTCACTGCAAATAGATAACCGTGGTTATAGCTCTCTTCTCTACCCTTCTGCATATACGAGTAAATATAAATATATTTGTAATTTTTTCTCTTTTTATACACATGGTACTGTACTTGTACTTTCCATTTAACAGTATATCTTAGATATCTTTTCATATGAAAAGCTTTCTCATTCTTTATAGCTGAGTAGTATGCCATAAAAATATGGATGTAACATAATTTAATAAGTTTCTGTTTATGGGCATTTAAGTGTTTTCAGTCTTTTATTAGAAATAGTAACAAGCAATACTGAAATGAAGCACAATTTTCAAACATTATTTAATCTGTTTGCAGCTGTTATCTGTAGACTACATTTTCTCTCCTAAATCCTACACCATTGTATTAGTTTTATATCACAGCTGTAACAAATTACCATACATTTATCATCTTAAAACCAATTACATCTACAAACTCTTTTACCTTGTACTATAACATATTTATAGATTCTGGAGATTAAGGCATGAACTTTTTTGAGCAGCCATTCTACCAACCACATTAGCTTAGCCCTTAGTACGTGTAGGGTTGGATAGATTTTTAAATATATATTAACCAATTGAGCCACCCAGGAGCCCCTAGATTTTTAGATTTGCCTTTCAATGTTTGATGTTTTTTTTTTTTTTTATTCATGGTCAAATTTATTACTTTTTACTTTTGGGTTAGTTGCCATCTGAGTTACTGTTGGACTCAACCCTTAATTATTCTGCCTTGGTTTCTTCCAGAATATTAATTACCTCATTTTCATTTTTAAGATTTTATCCACTTAGAAGTTCCGTTACAAGAGATATGATACAGATCTACATGTTTAAAAATCCAGATGGCTAGTTAATTGTCCCTATGTAACATTTTCTAATTTAGAGACTCTCATGGCATCCATGAGTGTTTAATGAACCCCTAAAATTTCAGCAAACCTTTCCATGTATATGCATTTTTCTCAAAGGGATGGGAGACTTAAAAAATAATTTTCTCATTGAAGAAAGAATACAAGGACCAGATTTAGGAAGCTGGGTTCCTGACTTTTGCACACTGTGAGCTGAATCTGTGAGTCTGAGAATTCTCACCTCTAAAATGGGAGAGGTGTGATTGCATGATTCCTAAAATTCTTTTCAGTTTCAGAAATATTCACTACACCAAACTAATTGATTTTAGTGTAATCATTTAGAGCTTCAGAAGAGATATTTCCTTAAACCAAATAAACCTAATGGAGAAATGGTATAAAAGATACTGCATATTGGAAAGTTCAGAGGACTGTCTAGTTACAAACCAAAATTTTACTGTGTTAGATTTTAATAACTGAAACCTTCAGTTTCAGTCAGAATTTCTACAAATAGCAAATTGCATTGTTAACAGTTGTTACTGAATTGGCAAAACACACACACATAAAATCCAGCCAAAAACCTGGCATGCTTTATTATTTTTATTTTTGATTTTCAAAACTTTTTAATATGTTGACCATCTATATTATATTATAAAGTTATCACAGGCAGCACTTTTAATTGTATAAATTGTATCTTGCTATTTCCAAAGGAAAAGAAGTATACTGACAGTGGTCAGCAGCCTGACATGAGCAGGTCCCTTTAATAGTTAACCTATTTCAGATTATCCTCATGGTAGCAAAACAGATTAAAGTTAAGCCATTTGGATAAAAGAGAGATGTGTTCTATATCCTAAGGATTGCAGCTGTTTAATTTTAACAGCTTTGTGGATGTGATTTTATAGAAAATTTTTACCTTTCTTAGACTTCATATAGTGTTGGATTGAAAGACAAGTTAGAAAAGAATAAAAGTTAGGGGCACCTGGGTGGCTCAGTTGGTTAAGCATCCAGCTCTTGATTTTGGCTCTGGTCATGATCTCATGGTTTTTGAGTTTGAACCCCATGTCAGGCTCTGCACTGACAGTGTGGAGCCTGCTTGGGATTCTCTCTCTGTCTCCCTCTCTGTCCCTTCCCTGCGCATTCTCTCTGTCTCTTTCTGTCTCCCTCTCAAAATAAATAAAACAAGAAAAAAAAAGTTAATGAAGTTTCTGATTTTCAGTACAGTAGTCTACTTAGTGCATTGTTAATACTTATAATGCCTTCAAACTGTGCCAGGTCATACCAGTCATAAACCACATAAACATTTATTTAAGCCATGAATAAAAAAGTCTATCTTATAAACTAAGAGAAGCAGCAACATAGTATAAATCTACACATACTTTTTATAGTAACTCTTATTTTCTGTAATTATACATTATTGTAACGTGTCATTATCATGGATGAATTGGTTGTGGGTGCTCATAAGTTTGTGGAAGTCTATAATGGAAAAAAGAAAATTGTAAACTAAAAAAAAAATTTAGGGGCACCTGGGTGGTTCAGTTGATAAGCGTCTGACTCTTGGTTTTTGCTCAGGTTATGATCTCATGGTTCGTGAGATAGAGCCCCTCATTGGGCTCTGTGCTCCCAGCATGGAGCCTGCTTGGGATCCTCCCTCCCCCTCTCCCTCTCCCTGCCTCTCTCCCCAATCATGTGTGTGCTCTGTCTCTCAAATAAATAAATAAACATTTATTTATTTATTATTATTAAGATTTTAATTAATTAAAATCACAGTTTTTTGTCACAGTTAATTGGTTATGACTACTACTGAAGAGGTAACAGAATAGGATAATTAAGACATAAAGAATGTATCTGGAGGGGTTTGATTCTTGATAAGACAGAATAAATATACTCTATCGGGTCTTTCCCACTGAACATAGCCATAAAATCTGGAGAGATACATGATACTGGTATATGAGGTCTCTGAAGCATAACACAGAGGTCCTCAGAGGATAACATTCAAATGTCCACAATACAACCCAAAATTACTCATCTTATGAGAAAAATCTCAACTCACATAAGAAAAGATAAAACACATGCCTTTGTCTAGAAGATATAGATGTTAGAATTACCTAACAAAGACATTAAGCAGCTATTAAATAAATGCTGCAACAAGTAATTGTGAAAATACTGAAATAAATAGAAAGGTAGAAACTATCAGCAAATCAATAGAAGATATAAATAGAGAAATTTAAGGAACATAATACCATAAAAAATAAAAATTATATTCATTAACATAATGGGAATGACAAAGTAAAAAAATCAGTGTATTTGAAAATCGATTACTGTGTTGTTCCACTCAGGATTCTATGAAAAGTATGATAGGCTTGTGGTTTAAATAAGAGATGTTTATTTCTCAAAGTGCCAGAGGCTGGAAAGTACAAGATCAAGGTGCTGGCAGGTTTTGTTCTTTCTGTGGGCCTTCTTCCTGGCATGCACATGATGGAGACAGGAACTTTGATGTCTCCTCATCTTCTTAAAGAGGCCACTAATTGTATCACTATACTGCTTCATCTAAACCTAATGATCTCCCAAAGGCTAAGTACAATGATGTGGATAGATTAAATGTAAAACTACAGACCAAGATACACTATGCAAATATTAATCAAAAGAAAATTGGTGTGATCATATTAATATCAGAAAATTAGACTACAGAGCAAAATAAAGAAATAACAATAGACATTCAATTATGAAAAAAGACCAATTCACCCCAGAATAAAAAAAATAAGCAAAAGGAGAAATAGATAAATATACAGTTATAGTTGGAGACTTCAATACTGCTCTCTTAAGAATAGACAGTACTCATATTCAGAATATTACAAAGGATATTGAAGAACTGAACAATGCCATCAATCAACTGTATCTATTGATTATTTACTGAGCATTCTATCTCCAAACAATAGAATACATATTCTTTTCAAAGATACATAGAACATTCACCATGATAGAGCATATCCTTGGTCATAAAAGAAACTTTCACAGATTTAAGAGAACTAAAATATGTAAAGTATATACTCTGATTTATAATGAAATTAAACTAGAAATCAGCAAATAAATAAATAATAAATAAATAATTAGTAACAGAATAATGCCCCAAACTTGGATTAAAAATGTACTTCTTAATAATTTATGGGTTAAAGGAAAAGTATCAGAGAAATTAGAATATACTTTAAACTGGACAAAAATGAGGATATAAGATACCAAAATTTGTAGGATGTAGCTATAGTGGTGCTTAGAGAGAAATATATAGCATTAAATGCTTGTATTAGAAATATCTGAATCTATAATCTGAGCTTCTATCTTAAGAAACTAGAGAAAGAGCAAAATAAGACTAATGCAAACAGAAGAAAATAATAATTATAAATAAGAATAGAAATCAATGAAATTGAAAACAGAAAAAATAGAAAAATTCAGTGAAACCAAGTGCTTGCTTTGACAAGATAAATAAAATGGATAAACCTCTGGCAAGGTTTATCAAAGTAAAAGTAAAAGAGAATAGTAAAGATACAAATTATCAATATTAGAAATAAAAGAGGAGAGATAACTACAGACCCTCCAGATATTAAAAGGATTTATGTGCAGAATTTTTATAATATTATTATAATAACTCTCTGCACATAAATTCAGTAGCTTTGATTAAATGAGTAAATTTTTTGAAAGTTATAAACTACCAGAATTCACCAAAGATGAAGTAGATAACCTAAATAGTCAAATGACTATTAGATGAATTGAATCTATATTTTAAAATCTCCCTCCAAAAGAACTTTTCAGGCCCACCTAATTTTACTGTTGAATTTTACCAACATCTATAGAGGAAATACCACCAATTTTACAGAAAAAAGAAGAAAAGAGAACTCTATAAATTCCCAACCAATTTTACGTGTCAAACATAACTCTGATAACAAAACTAGACAAAGAGAATAACGAACACAACCATTCTTCATGAATATAGATGCAAAAATTCTCCACAAAATATTACCAAATTGAGTCCAACAATAATATATAAAAGAAATAATATCCCAAACCAAATGATATGTTTCTCAAAAAACAAAACAAAACAAAACAAAACAACAAGGCTGGTTAAATATTCAATAATCAGTTAATGTAATCTCCCAATTAGTAATCTAAAGGAGAAACTTCACATGATAATTTTGACAAAATTCAACATTCACTCATGACAAAAAACATCTGTAATCTAGGAAAAGAAGATTTCATTCACCCTTTATAGGGTGTCTACAAAAGTCACAGATGACCTCGTATGTAATGGTGCAAACTTTGGCTCTTGGCCTAAGGCTAAGGTAAGGATGTATACTGTTGGTATTACTATAATTACTGTTGAATTATAGAAATTCTAGCCAGTACATGAAGGACATAAAAAGAATAAAAGTTTACATAGATTGGAAGGAAACAAAATTATCCTTATTGGCAGATGATATGATTGTCTACATACAAAATATCAGGGAATCACTAAAACAAAATGAAATCTCCTAGAACTAACATGTAATTTTAGCAAGACCACAGAATACAAGGTCAATACACAAAAATCCATTTTATTTCATTATTCTAGCAACAAACAATTTAAAACCAGTTTTTTTCAAATACCATTTATAATACTCCCCAGATAAAAACTTTGATATAAACTTACCAAAATATATACTGAATTTGTATGCTATAAACTACAAAAGGCTGATAAAAGCAATCAAAGAATGCCTAGATAAATATACAAACTGTCTGCATGGGTTGGAAGATTCAGTATACTGAAGAGATGAATTTGGCCTAAATTGGCCTATAGATCTAACACAATTCAATCTCCAACAGGATGTTTTCATAGAGACAGAAAAGGTGATTTTAAGCTCTATGTGGAAAGGTAAGGGATTAAAATAGCTAAATCAATTTTAAAAACAAAGAATAAGACCAGAGGAATCATATAATAATGATAACACTGGGCTGCCTGGCTCAGTGGGTTAAGCCTCTGACTTCAGCTCAGGTCATTATCTCACATTTTGTGAGTTCAAACCCAGCAATGGGCTCTGTGCTGACAGCTCAGAGCCTGGAGCCTGCTTTTGGTTCTGTGTCTCCCTCTCTGTCTGTTCCCTGTTCTCTCTCTGTCTCTCAAAAATAAATAAACATTAAAAAAGAAAAAGATAACACTATAATGTTACCTTAAGCAACACAGATCATGGGAAAGAACACAGAAGTCAGAAAGAGACCCACAATTATGGCAAATTGATTTTTGTCAAAAATAAAAAAAGCAAGTCAACAGAGAAAGGAGTCTTTTTAAAAAATGGTGTCAACAAATAGACATTCATATGCAAAAAAAGGACCTCAATTTAAATTTCACATCATATATGCAAAAATTAACTCAAAATTGATCATAGACCAAATGTAAACCAAACACAATAAAATTTAGAAAAAAAAACACTGGAGTAAAATCTTTGTGGCTTGCATTTGGCGAGGAAATCTTTTTTGTGTATGTGTGCATTGGCAAAGATTATATATATATATATGTATATATATATACATATATAATCAGCAATTAATAAATTATATATTATTTAATATTCTTTTAATTTATATATTACTTAGAATATTATTTATTCATATAATTTAACATATTAATATAGCATTAAATATTAATATGTAACTATATTAAATGTTAGCAACATATTAAATGTATTAAATATTAAGATATAATATTTATTAAAAAATATTAGCAAAACAAAACTTTTGTCTTGAAAGACAAACTTAGCAAAATAAAATATAAGCCATAGATTAAAATATTTATAATCACATATGTAACAAAGCACTTACATGGACAATATACAAAGCAAAGAATTCTCAAAATTCAATAATAAAAATGCAGCAATTTAATCTAAAAATGACTAAAAAATTTGAATACAGTGCTTATGAAAAATGTACAAGCATATAATATGAAAAATATTGAACATAAGTAGTCATTAAGAACTGCATATAAAACTAGTGAGATGCCACTACACAGGTATTTGAGTAGCTAAAAGAAAAATTACTGGCAATACCAAGGGTTAGGCAGTTCCAGAACAACTGGAACCCTCATATATTACTGGTGAAAATATGGAATAGTGTAGCTTCTCCAGAAAACAGTTTTGCAGGATTTTATAAAGTTAAACTTACCCTATTTTCCAGCAATCTTACCCCTGAGTACTCACAGTGCAGACAGAAGCTTACACTCTCTGAACAATCTTTACATGAATGTTTATAGTAGCTGTAATCATAACTACCAAAAACAACTTAAGTGTCTTTCAACCAGTGAAAGGATAAACCAACTTTGTGAAATAGTTGTCAGCAAACAGAAGGAATGAACTATCGATAGATGCACCAACTTGGATGAATTTCAAAAGCATAAGTGAATAAAAGCTCATTTCAAAAAATTACACATGGTAGGATGATATTTATATAACATCCTTAGAAAAATTTTCACAGTAGCCAAGAATACAGAAACAACTCAAATTGTCCATTGACAGATGAAGATGTGATATATGTATGTGTGTGTGTGTGTGTATTATTATATATTATACATTACACACACAACAGAGTATTATTCAGCCTTAAAAAAGAAGGAAATCTTGCCCTTTGTGACAACATGCATAGCCCCAGAGGACATTATGTTAAGTGAGATAAACCAATCACAGAAAGACAAATACTGTATAATTTCATTTATATGAGGAATCTGAAATAGACAAGGGCATAGGGGTGCCTGGGTGGCTCAGTCGGTTAATTGTCTGACTTCGGGTTCAGGTCATGATCTCGTGGTTCATGGGTTTGAGCCCCACATTGGGCTCTGTGCTGACAGCTCTGAGCCTGGAGCCTGCTTCAGATTTGGTGTCTCCCTCTCCCTCTTCTTCTCCCCTGCTTTCCCTCTGTCTGTCTCTCTCTTTCAAAAATATACATACATACATACATACATACATACATACATACATACACAAGCGCATTGAAGCAGAGAATACTGATTACCAGGGGCCAGGCGATGGTAGAAATGGGGAGTTATTGTTCAATGGGTATAAAGTCAGTTATACTAAATGAGTAAGTTGTAGAGATTTTCTGCGAAGTGCAGTCAGTGCCTATAGTAAATAATGTAATATTGTGCACTTCAGAATTTAAGAGGGCAGATTTCATGTTAAGTGTTCTTACCATGACCAGACAAACAAACAAACAAAAAACCACAAACAGACAGAGGATACTTCGGGGGGTGTTAGACATATCTATTACCTTGCTTGTGGTGATGGTATCATGTGTTTACATATGTCCAAAATAATCAAATTGTACACATTAAATATGTGTAGTTCTTTGTGTCACAATTATGCCTCAGTAAAGCTGCTTAAAAAATATACCCACAATAAGCTAACATTTTAAACAAAAAAAAGAAGATAAAGCTATCATGGCAGAGAATGGATCAGTCAAAATTGAAGGAGGGAGTGACCACAGAAGGAGCCTGAGAAATTTGGAAGTTGCATCTTGACTGCGGTGGAGGTTACACAAATCAATGCATATGTTAAAATTCACTGAATTGTACACCAAATTATACACCAAGAATTATACACTAGGATCATGAATAATCCTAGAAGTGTCTCTACAATTAAAGGGCATTAAAATTAAGAGCTGATACATTTGCACAGGGTAGAGTGTGAAGTTTCTCCCTTGGCTTGCATAAAACTGCCCAAGTAAGCATTACTACATTTTAAAGAATCACATATTCCTGAAATTAGAGTTGATGTGACTCTTTGAAGTGTACATTCTTACAGGACTCCTAGTTTGTGAGGTAGCAGAGGAAGGATGGAAGCTCCTTGTAAAAATGAATTTTTAAGTTAATGTGTATATAGAATAATACATACAAAAGAATTCCATGGCTCTCTTAAGACTTCTAAATATACACACTGAATGCTGTTTAAAGTCTCAAGAGTTCATGTGCTGGACCCTGAAATGTAACAGATAAGCATCTGTACCATTGAGATGAATGTCTCTCTCTGGATTCCAAGTAAAGGAAAATATTTTTCTTTAGTTTCAGTATGAAAAGAGAGTGAATAGAAACATCCATTTCTTTTCTTCTCATTCACACAATCTTTTTATGTTATGTATTTTGTTTTATGAGTTAGGTATTGCTCCTCCAGAGAAGACTAGAAAATTTTATTTTGCTGTCAACCAAAGAGCTTTTCTGAGACACCTACTTGCATGTAAGCACATCCTATCCCCTCCAGGTTATGTGTGCAGAATCCTTGTAAAGGCTGAAAGGAAAATATTTCTTTTAATTTTTTTATGTTTATTTATTCAGAACATGAGTGGAGGAGGAGCAGAGTGAGAGGGAGACACAGAATCCAAAGCAGGCTCCAGGCTCTGAGCAAGCAGTCAGCACAGAGCCTGATGCGGGGCTCGAACCCACAAACTGTGAGATCATGACCTGAGCCGAAGTTGGAGGCTTAACCGACTGTCCACCCAGGCACCCAGAAAAACCTTTACTATAAACGTATTTTGTACAAACATTTGTTCACCTTCTTTAGAGTTTTTGTCTGTTGCCGTGTTTAGGTGACATAAACTTTTTTTTTTTTTTAATGCACTGATTATTTTTCAAGGGCTAAGCATTTCAAACAGATGATAGTTCACTTCAGGTACATTCAAGACAGTCTGCAGACAGATCTTTTTTGATAGCCCCAGAATGCACAGTCCAGACACATGAGAGACTTCAATCATGTACTCTTTACCTCGAGTAATATTATTTTGACTTTTGGATAATTCTGCATTGTCAGCTCAATTTTAACTGCTTCTTCATATTGTCAGTATCATAACTGTTTTCCTCTTTCACTCTCTTTCAGACACATTTCCCCGTTATTTTAACCCATCTTTTCTTTCTGAGAAGATAGGAGATTTCTCTCTAAATTCAGCAGTACTCTATCTTTGTTGCTGGGTTGTGAGGAACCGACTTCCTATACTACTTAAAAACTGGGAATACTTTTTTTTAATGTAGTAGCTGAACTCAAAATGAGATGACTTCCTTCTTTTGAAAATGGAAGTTACATTGAATATGAACACTTACAAAAAAGTTTTGGCCTTGAAAACCCTAAGGCAAAACTGAAATCTTTATTTGAAACTTTAGTAGGGATTTGGCAGGCTTTTCCTCCTCTAACACAGAAAGCACTAAACTCTCCAGCAGGCATCTCTAAAAGACCAAAAATTTGCTAGAAATTTATCAGACTCCTTAAAGAATATTGCCTTTGAGGAAAAGGTCTCAATTATTTGAATGTGCTCTGTGAATCCAGTCATCAATTCCATCAATTCAGGGACCGCTAAAGCTTTTCAGATGGAGGCTCTGAATGAAGTTGGTAAGACTTTAATTCAGTTTTGATTTTTTTTCCCTAAAGTTCAATATTTGCTGTCCATTGATCAATGAATGACTTTGAAATTTCTTGGTATTACTCTGACAAGTCCTAAGGCAGACTGTAATTTCCTGTGAAATATAGTTGTCTTGAGGTGGAAGTAAAAATAATAAGCTCAATATGAAAATAGGAATACAGGAGTTGCTACAGGGGTTTTTCCTTTGTATTTTCCCCTTCCCCATGCTCCTTTCCATTCCCAAAACGAATCATTTCTCTGCCTTTTAAGGGACTTCTGTTTTCCAGTTCCTGTTTTGCATTATTTTCATCTTATGGATATAGATCAAAATCCTGCTGTGGGTAGCAAAGAACACAAGTGCTGTTGTGCGTGAACCATTTAAAATGTTCCTGCCAGCACACTGGAGTGGTAAATACGTGAAGAGATGTGAACTCGGTGGACAAATGGGAGTTGAGAAATACATATGAAAAGAAGAGTAATATGTGTAAATAAAAAATAGGAAAAAGAGAGAGGGAGGAAAAAAAAATATGTTGTTAGCAAATGTTTAGGTATTTGACAATTACAATTGATTTAACAAACATGAAAAAAAAGATGAGGCAAGGTGTGCCTAAGATGTCACCTAATACTGAGAACTTAATCACTGCACTTTCCCCCTCAAGATCAGGGTCTATATGGCACTTCATTACAGTTAGAATGGGGAACACATTACATGGCTGTTTACCCACTTTCCCTAATAAACTCAATCACCACATATCAATCCAGTAGCAAAATTATTCTAATAACAGAAACAGATACTAAAGTAGTCCTTCCTGAAGTCTCATTATTATTAGAAGGAGTGAGAGAGTATGGGCTAGTTTTCGTTTGATAAAATATTTCTTTTGCTTTGTTTGTTTGTTTGCCCCACGTAAAATCTCCTATTATCTATACTATGGAACTTGTCTATATGGTTAGTCTTGGTACACTTTTATTCCAATATCAAAAGCTGAAGAGTCAGACATAACATTCCCTGCCCCCTGGCAGTGAGGGTGTTGGCATGTGATTTAAGTTCCATCAGTCAGATGTGCCAACTCAAGACACAGAAGGTTGAGCTGTTCAAGCAATTATCAGGCAAAGTCAGATTATGCTTGTTGCAGTTGCACAATAATGACCTGCAGCAGCACTGTCCGGTATATCTTTCTGCTAAAGATGATGATCTCATTTACTGCTTCTTCACTCTTCAGAATTGTCTTGATGCTTCTCTGTTTTCCAAACTTGGCCCTTCACATTCCATCCCATAAATTCATTTTTTTTAAACCTGAGATCCAGAGTCACATTCTATTACTTGCTATAAAGAACCTTATCTGAATGTCCATCAACTGATGAATGGATAGAGAAATTGTGGTTTATATACACAATGGAATACTACGTGGCAATGAGAAAGAATGAAATATGGCCTTTTGTAGCAACGTGGATGGAACTGGAGACTGTTATGCTCAGTGAAGTAAGTCATACAGAGGAAGACAGATACCATATGTTTTCACTCTTATGTGGATCCTGAGAAGCTTAACAGAAGACCATGGGGGAGGGAAGGAAAAAAAAAAAAAAGGTTAGAGAGGGAGGGAGTCAAAGCATAAGAGACTCTTAAAAACTGAGAACAGCCTGGGGGTTGGCAGGATGGGGGAGAGGGGAAAGTGGGTGATGGGCATTAAGGAGGGCACTGGGATGAGCACTGGGTGTTGTATGGAAACGAACTTGACAATAAATTTCATATATAAAAAAAGAACCTTATCTGATTCAGTAGAATAAATCTTTTCTAGGAAGGGTGAGGCTAGCTATTAAAAATCTACTCTATCCAGTTTGTTTGTTTTAAAGGTCTACATAAATATAGAAAGAACTGACAGGAATTTACCCCTCTACTGATGATTTCTAGTTGGCTCTTATCTTTTGTTTATTATATAACTGGTCTTTGTTTAAATAACTATCAGTAGGTAGGTTTATTTTCTTTGGCTTAAAGATGGAGGAGAAAAAATGGTCTTTTCTAGGCAGTGCGGAGAAGATTTTGTGTCTCAATACATTTGTTTTCTGAGAAATTAAAAAAAAAGAATGTAATGTGAACTCACATAGCCATATTTTAAGTCTGTGATACTTATAGAACTTAAAAATATACACATATTATGTTAAATATAATTTATGTTAAATATACTTTTGTTAAAATATTTATATGCAGTTAATACACATAAATATGCAAAGTAAAAATTAAAATACCATTTTGAGTGACTCACTTTTTAAAATCTCCCTTTCAGGGAACTCAGAGTTTCTATAAGATACGATACTTTTGTTCCAGGGATTTTGAAAACTGCAAAGTGTCTAAATTTCAAGCGAGGAATGGATTTGTGCCCTCAGAAGTGGTCTCTCCTTTTCAAGATAGGAAATTGAATTTAATGCTAAAGGGCTAAAGCACTTTCCTTTAGGAGATCAGGATATGCCACTGTAAAAAGGGTAGAGAGCTCCCTTTTAATCCTATTAATCCAAGTAAATTCACTTTATCTACTAGGTCAGTTAAATATAACAATCCATTTTCAGATCCATTACAGAATCATCTAAATGTGGGATATTCAACTTAGGAAATTTGACTTCAGACATAATATTTTTTGTGGGTTTTGTGTGCATGATTTGTACACTCTCAATACTTAGGCTATGTGTCATTCCTCAGCTTCCAAAAACATACATCTTTAACACATACACTCAATCATTTTAGAGTTCCCCTCTCTAGAGAGAAGTAACTGCTTTTAAACACACTACAACCATGAAAACTGAGGAAATTAAAAAATAACTACAATAATTTTGTTTTACCAAATTAAAAATAATATGTGTGGATTCTTTGTTGGTTAATTTTCTTGTGTAGAGGGTAGTAATAAGTTACACATTTGTGTAAAGATATACTGCCAAAAGAATGCCACAGTGCTACACGTATTTTAGGCATCATAAAAAATCTTAATCTCATTTTAATCCTTGTCAATAGAAAGAATTTATTATTTTTTTAAAAGCCTTTTCACTATATGAATTATTTTATTTTCTAAGTTTTAAAATAATATTTCTCATGTATTAGTTACCAATTGCCACATAACAAAATACCCCCTCCAAATTTAGCAGCTTAAAATAACCAACACAAACTATCAAAAGGAGAAACAAATAAAACAATTCCATTTACAACAGCATCAAAAATAATAAAATACTTGGTAATAAATTTAACCAAAGTGCTTTAAGATCTTTTACTGAAAACATGAAGATATTGATGAAGGAAATTGAATAAGACACAAATAAATAAAAATATATTCTGTGTTCACAGATCAGAAGAATTAATATTAGTAAAATGTCCATATGGCAAAACCAATCTCCAGATTCAGTGGAATCCCTATCAAAATTATAATAGCATTTTTCACAGAAAAAAAAAAACAATTTTAAAATTTGTGTGGAATCACAAAAGACTCTGAATAGGCAAAGTGATCTTGAGAAGTAACAAAGCTGGAGGCATCACAATTTCTGATTTCAAACTAAATTACAAAAGTAGTAATCAAAACAATATGGTATTGACATAAAACCAGGATTACATAAACAGATGGAACAGAATAGAGATCATAGAAACAAACCCATGCATATACTATCAATAAATTTATGACAAAGGAGACAAGGATATACAATAGGGAAAAGAATGTCTATTCCAAACATAGTACTGGAAAATTGGGCAATCAAATGGGCAAGAATGAAACTGGACCTCCTTCTTATGCCATACAAAAATAAACTCAAAATGCATTAAAGATTTCTATGTCAGGCATGAAACCATTAAACTTCTAGAAGAAAAAATAAGGGTAGTCTCCTTGACTCTGGTCTTGGCATAGGTCTTTTGGATTTGACACCAAAAGCAAAGGCAACAATAGCGAAATAAACAACTAGGGTTATATCAAAAGCTCTGCACAGCAAAGGAAGCCATCAACAAAATGAAAAGAAAACCTATGGAGTGGGAGAAAATATTTGCAAACCACATATCCAATAAGGAGTTAATAACCAGAACATACAAGGAACCCACACAACTCAGCAAAAAACAAAAACAACATAACAAAACCCAAACAACTCAATTAAAAACTGGGAAAAGGATCTGAATAGATATTTTTCCAAAGAAGACATACAAATGGCCAACAAATACATGAAGAGGTGTTCAACATCACTAAAGTGTTATCACCTCACACTTGTTAGTATGTCTACTATCAAAAAGAGAAGCGATAAGAAATCCTGGTGAAGATGTGAAAAAAGAAAACCCTATTGGAGGAAAACTGGTATGGTCACTAGGGAAAGCATACAAACGTTTCTCAAGAAGTTAAAAATGGAACTACTATATGATCTAGCAATCTTATTTCTGAGTATATATCCAAAGGACGTGAGACCATAAAGTGATATCTGTGCTCCCATGTTACTCACAGCATTATTCAAACTAGCGAACATATGGAAACAATCTTAGTGACTCTCGATGAATGGATAAAGAAAATGTAGTACTTATATTTATACAATAGAATATTATTCAACTTTTGAAATGAAGGAAATCCTTCCATTTTTGACAACGTTGATGAGCCTAGAAAGCCTTATGCTAAGTGAAGCAAGCCAGATAGAAAGAGAAATACTGCATAGTATCAGTTATATGTGGAATCAATAAAAGTCAGACTTACAGAAACAGAGAATAGAAAAGTGATTTTCAGAGGTGCATGGGTGGGGAAAGTAAGGAAAAGTTGGTAAAAAGGTACAGATTAATAGTTATAAGATGAATAAAATCTGAGGACATAATGTGTAACTGCAACTATAATGTATAACTATAGTTGATAACATTGTATTGTATAATTGAAATTTTTTAAGAGGGTAGAACTTAAATGTTCTCACAATACATACATACATACATACATACATACATACATACATACACACACACACATAAGTGAGATGATGGATATATCAACTAACTTGATGGGGAGGAATCTTTTCAACATATATACATATATCAAATTATTATGTTGTACATTTTAAACATCATTTTATTTGTCAATTATGCTTCAGTGAAAAATAAGTTAAAAATGAAATAAAATCTTAAAAAAACAAATAATAAGAAACATATTCATTATCTCATAGGTTCTTTGGGTCAGGAATTAGGGCACTGCTTAAGTGAATCTTCTACTTCAGGTTCTTTTATACTCAAAATTGAAATTATATATCTTATTGATGGAATGATTGATAACAAATGATGCTTATGTTTCATGGTACCATTAATATTATTGTTCTGATTTTGTGGTAGTCTTCTTTGGAAGTAGGATAATGACCATATTGGCTTTTTAGTTTAGATCTTAAGGTGATAAAACAATTTAATTTCAAACATTTAATTGAGGTTTATTTTCTATTCTTCTACTGAGATCACCAAATAAATTATAGTAGAGTGACATACAGGTAAAAGTACATCAGAATATTAAAAAAACGCTATGATTTGATACAGATAAGGAAAGAAGCTTGGGGATTAAATGTTAAGTGATAATCATTTTTCTGTCCCTATATTTTATGATCTCTCAGCAGCAATTGTTACAATTGATCTCTTAACTCAAAATCCTGTTAGTAATCCTTTAATGTTAAGGGCTGCACCTTTTTATCCTGTTTTAAGAGTTCTTCCCCTTATGTTATATCTCTGAATTGTAGTGTGCCAGGGTTTGGTCCTGGGCCTCTTTCTATTTCAAATATCTGTGGAACTGAGCTTATTATGTTCTATCTTATTTCACCCTTTTATTTTAGCACACAATACATAGAAGAAAAATACACGAATGCACAGCTTGAAGAGTTTTCGTATTGAACACATCTGTGTAACTAGCCCTTGGATCAAGAAATAAAATATTACCAACACTTCAGAATCCATCTCTGTACCTTTTTTTGATCACAATACTCTCTTAAAAGTTTGCTTGCTTCTATGTTTCATACAATGGAATGATACAATATATTCTCTTTGGCAGTAGATTCTTTAAGCCAATGATGTTTCAAAGATTCATCCATTTGTTATTATTGCTGTATAGTGTTCCATTGTGTGAAAACACCACAATTTACTTATTAATACATCTATTAACAAATATGGTAGTTTTCCATCTTCATTTATTACTAATATTGTTGCTATTGATGACCTAGTGCATGTCTTTTAGTAGACATATGTATGTATTCTGATGGGGGTTAAGAGTGGAATTATAGTGTAAGCCTTCTTGTGTTCTACCACTTAGTAGTTGTAAGACTTAATACAAGCTACTTGTATAAAGTACTTGTATCAAGTGCCCTCTGAGTTTCAATTTCTTAATTCCTAAATCAGAATCAAATAATACTTAATTTATAGGGTTGTTATGAAGATTAAAAGAGTGAAATCTTTAAACTGACTAAATGAATAAGTGACTAAATTTTTTAATAGCGAAATCTTTAAAGTCAAGAAAAGAGCTTGACTCTTAGTAGATACTTAATACATATTAGCTATTTTATTTCCTTTTTTTAGTGAATAGCATAAATTTCTATTCAATTGTCTAGCCCCCAACCTACTGTAGCATTCTTGATTTACTCCTTTTTCTCATAAATTCAAGTCCAGTCCATCATCAAGTCCCATGATGGCTGTCTATAAACATATCCTGAATCTACCTTTCCATGTCTTCCCATTCCCACTCTTTCAACTTTAGTTCACACCACATCATCTCTCACTTGATACTTTCCAAACTGTTCCCATCATTTCAGGGTTTCACTTTTGATTAATCCATTATCAACAGTAATCAGAATAATTATATATATATATATATATATATATATATATATATATATATATATGCTTTTGTATATAATGTAATGTCATTCTCTTTATTCAGAGTGAACAGATATAAATTAACAAAAATTCAAATGGCTTAAATTTATAGTTTATTATATGTTGTAAGACTTTACGATCTGGCCTTTTTTTCTCTCTGACTTCATTTCCTATCTCTGTCCTTCTACTTTACCACACTCTAGCCATACTGGTTTTTGTGTTCTTAAGTTTGTCATTCAGATTTCTGCTGAAATATCCTCTATTACCTTAGTGTCTGAGTACTTTTCCTGACTTCTCTCTCAGTCTGCCTCCACCAAATACCTTTCCCTTGAATATCATCCCTTTATATTTAATTCATTCCACTCATTTCTTTCTATAATAATATTGGTCAGTTTTTGGTCACTTGTTTATTTTCTTTCTCCTCTCTAGAATAAAAATGTTCCACAAGAGCAGAGACTTTGTCTTGCTTATTAGCTCTTTAACAATGCCTGGTAAATCATCCAGTTTCAATAAATACTTGAAATAAATAAGAGAATGAAACGAACTATCCTTCCGACTTCTTTTTGAAGTTTATTGCATGTATTGAAGTAAAGATTTCAGGATGCACTATATCAATAAATATGTAAAGATACTTCACTTATAAAAATCCTAACTATATGGCTATAATTATTATGAGAGTCAATTTTATTAATAGGTTAAAAAGATCACTTGAATGGTTAAAACAGACATCTACTGGATTAAGTTTTCCTTTCCTTGATGAAGTGAAAGTAAATCACTGATAAGTAACAAAAAATGAAATTGCCATTGTTTTCTTTCCTGATGCTGTTATATTTTACCTTTAGAAAGACAAAACATGAGCCAGGATGATGTTTTCCATCAAAGAGAAAATAGTAGTGGCTAGGGATGAGATAGTTCCTCATAGGAAGAGTGTGAATATTGATTTGATATGTTTTACCTTAATTATGGGACCCTTTTTATTTGTAATAGGTAAACATACATTTGCATCTATTGTTACTTGTTTTCTAACTATGACCTGTCAATAAATAACATCAATGTTGTAAGTCTCTAGAAATAGAGGTTAAAAGTTTCCTCTCTATCTTTGGAGGTATTTTCCATTTATGAATCAAAGACTTAGTGTTTATGATAAATACAAGACGTTCCTACATTTTGATGCTGGGAAGTGGAATAGTTGAATAACTTCTCTAAGATAATTGATAAAACTTGAGGAAAACAGAGCTCTAGTTTGAAGCTTTAATTTTTTTAACTAAGAATTCTGTTTTCAGGTGCTGAGGATTAAGGAAGGCACTTGTTGTGATGAACACCGAGTGATCTCTGGAAGTATTGAATTACTATATTTTATATCTGAAACTAATATCACATTATATGTTAACTAGAATTTAAATATAAAACTTAAAAAATTCTGTTTTCAATATCTAAAAATTATTTATTTATCTCTATCATTTCTTCAATGGAAATTATTCCTTTAATTAATTCACAAAAATGTATTGACCTTTAAAATACTACATTAAAGATCATTCCATGTTTATGACAATATCCCCCTGATTTAAGCTTAAGTAAAACAAAGAAAAGCAAAACTAACTTAGACAATGTTCTTTCTCTTTCACTGTTTTTGCTTTCACATGCAGTATTCCTACTGACAGCTGGGTGAAAAAAGGTGCATTATAGAAACATTAACATGCCAAGTTTCCTTACAGGCCGTGGCTGCCAAGCAGATAAATGTGTAGTGTGAATTAACAAGCATGCTGCACCTGGGTTTTCTCAGTGGTATTAAAAATAATTCTTCCCACTGCATAGCTATGGTAGCACTGATGCCTTAAGACCTAATATTAATAAAATTTGTATACCCTGAAGCTAAATAAGGAAGATTTGGAAACCAGGGAATGTAACGTTATTCACCCTAACTTATGAAGTAACATATGAGATTTTTTAGATTTTAAGAGAAGTTATGGAAAGAAAGTTCAAAAAGCAGTTACACAGAGGGGTGCCTGGGTGGCTCAGTCGGTTGAGGGTCCGACTTCGGCTCAGGTCATGATATCACTATCACTGAGTTCGAGCCTCGCTTAGGGCTCTGTGCTGACAGCTCAGAGACTGTTTCGGATTCTGTGTCTGCCTCTCTCTCTGTCCCTCCCCCACTCATGATCTCTCTCTCTCTCTTTCTCTGTCTCTCTCTCTCTGTCAAAAATAAATAAACCTTAAAAAATTTAAAAAAAAAAGCAGTTACACAGAGTCAACAAATCCATTTTGTTAGATCTGGATAATATAAAAATAAAGTGAGTACTTTTACTGAGTGCTTACTATATATCAGAAGCTTTGATAAGTGCTTAGATCATTAATTAGTTGGGCTCCCTATTTAGTCCTTTAACCTACTTCTTTCCTGCTTTTTGCCCCCTCCAGTACTCTACTTTTATTTATTCCTTAGTGCTTATTACACACTACCTCATCAGACGCTTTACTTATTATTTTTTATTTTCATATTGTCTCTTTCCATCACAATGAACGCTCCTCAAAGATAAATTTTAGCAGTCAGGATATGCTAGAGTCTACTGCAGTAACAACCCCAAACTTCAATGGCTGAATGCAATAAAATTTATTTTTTACCTATGTAATGTGTATCAGTAATCTACAGAAGGTTTTATACAATGTAGTCACTGGGGAATCCAGAAGACTCTGTCTCCAAATATGCTTTCATGATCACAAAACCTGGGAAAAGCAAGTATAATTGCTCACAGAGGCTTAAAGCTTCCAAAGTGACATACGTCACTTTTACTTACGTTTTATTAGGCAAAGAATGTCAGACGGCTATGTCTAAATTCAACAGTGCTGGGAAGGGGCTTACATTTTGGTGCACAGAATATAAGTTACCATATATCTTCCAATGATTGCTGCATCCCAAGGGGTGAGAAGAACACTCACTGGTGCATGGAAGATCCTGAATAAATACTATGGCTAGTATTATTATCATTACTTTACAAACAAGGAAAGTGAGGCACATGGAGGTAAAGCAACTCGCCAAATTCTAGGAAGAATAGTGTATGAACTAGACAGTATGACTTCAGAAACGATACTCATTTTTAAAGCATTTTTTTAATGTTTATTTATTTTTGAGAGAAAGAGCGCAAGTGGGGAAGGGGCAGAGAGAGAGGGAGACACAGAATCCGAAGCAGGCTCCAGACTCTGAGCTATCAGCACAGAGCCTGATGTGGGGCTCGAACTCACAAACTGTGAGATCATGACCTGAGCCGAAGTCGGACGCTTAACTGACTGAGCCACTTTAACTACTATATTGATAAGTTGATAAAAGAGACATTACTGTTGACAATACTCTAATTTCATTGAGAAATCGTGGCATAAACTCAGATAAGTTAGACTTCATCTGGCATACTCTCTCCACCTCCAAAAAGGGCTTTTGAGGTTGACAATTTGGAGAAGAGAAGGAAGACCCTTTAGTGTAAGGTGCTAATGTGGAGGTACATGTTGTTTTGTGGTCAACAGTACTGGATATTTATTTTCCCAAAATTAATTATTCACAAGGTATATATTTTTCATCATTAGATACAGAAATGTAAGTTTCTGCTGTGGAATTCTCAGAATGTACTCAATAATTTAGAAACCTGGGAAGTATAAGACTTTTCTGTATATCTTACATCTAAAAAAACAGACATAGGTAAACATGGTGATGTTTTGCATTTTGTTGAGAAAATTCTTTAAAGAAAATATGTGAATTAACTAATCAAAAAGCCTGGCAGTTAGGATGGAAAACAGAATTCCCATATATTTATAAGCCAAAAATATAAAGGAGTCTCAGTGTTGAATAAGAAGCTTCTTGTTTGCGGGCAAAAGTGTTAGTTTCATAGCAGAAATTGCTAGTGTACCTTAGAGAAAGTAGTGTCTAATTTCATGTGTATTTTACCCAGAGGAAAGTAAATTATACCAAAATATTATAGACCGTACTGGCTTCCAAGAATGAATGTATACATATGATAACTAACATGGAACAAGTTTGCTAAAGTCATTTTTGACCCAGAAAATGTCCATTAGGCACATGCCATATAGCAAAGAACTAAATGAAGGTGTCAAGACAAACTACAATATCAGGTGGGTATGTTTTAAGTCATCTTACTCTGTCCAGTGTCTTTAAAACTGCTTTGGGTTTTCCTAATGAATTAGGTTTGGAGAATATATATTTTGGTGAATTTTGCTTGGCAGTATGTCCACATAGAATGTTACCTAATATAAATCATTATTATGAATTTTTGTAACTATATTTAAAGACCATTTGTCTTTGTCTATTTTGTTTGTTAGTTGATTGCACCATTGCAAAACTTTGGAAGGCATTCCTCTCTATTTCTCTTTATCATGTAATTATATTTTTCCATTTGAGTATAAACTGACCATTTGCTTGCAGAGATGTGTCTATATGTAATTGCCAACATTGTACCCACATTCTCATGTGTCTAATCTAATGTAATATGGTATTTGAAAATTAATATTGTATATACGTCATGTATTATATATAAATGTTATATAAATTACATTTTCTAGGGGTGCCTGGGTGGCTCAGTCAGGTGTCTGACTCTTGGTTTTGGCTCAGGTCATGATCTCATGGTTTATGGGATGGAGCCCTGCATAGGGCTCTGCGCTGACAGTGTGGAGCCTGCTCGAGATTCTCTCTCTCTCCCCGTCTCTCTCTGTCCCTCCCCATCTCGAGAGAGTGCACTATCTCTCACTCTCTAAAAAAAACTCAAAATAAACAGCAAAAAAAATCAATATTCCACTTTCCTACCTTTATTCGATGGCATTCACTTTAATTAGAATGATCCCAGCATTTTAAAAGTTATTTCAATTGTTTTTACCTATTACCTAAGGCAATAAAATACCTAGGAAACATTCACTAACAAATAAAATGTAGGATTGATTTTTTTGCCTTTCTTTTTCTTAATACATATATCTTTAAAATATTTTTCCTATCTTAACACTTTTAAAGTTAATTGCCATTTGCAACAATGTGGATGGAACTAGAGTGTATTAAGCTAAGTGAAATAAATCAAGAAAGATAAATATCATATGATTTCACTCATATATGGAATGTAAGAAACACAACAGATGAACACGGGGGAAGGGAAGGAAAAATAAGATAGAAAGACAAAGGGAGGCAAACTATAAGAGACTTAAATACAGAGAACAATCTGAGGGGTGCTGGAGGGATGTTGGGTGGGGGATGGGCTAAATGGGTGATGGGCATTAAGGAGGGCACTTGGGATGAGCACTGGATATTTTATGTAAGTGATAAATCACTGGGTTCTACTCCTGAACCAATACTAACTGTATGTTAACTAACTTGAATTTAAATAAAATTAAAAAAAAATTAAAAATTAATTTAATTTCACCAAGATACAAAATACAATAAATCTAATATTACAAGGTAAAAATGTGATGATTTTACAGAATTAATGTCTCCAACTATTTTCCTGGTTTAGATTTTGAATGCATAAATAATGGCAGTTTGCTCAATTCCTACCCCTAAAACTTGAAGAGGGAATAGTAACAACTAACATTCATTGAACACTTCTGTGTGCAAGAAATTTTGCTCAGTGCTGTCAAAAGGTAAAGTGAGGCATATTAAAAACTTTGAAAGTCTATTTGAGCCAACATTCATTTTCAATCAGGCAGCACATGCCAGAACTGGTTAGGAGTAAGTACTCCACCCATAGGAGCTGGAGGAAAGACTTCCATGGAGAAAAGGAGGAAGCAAAGCAAGATTATTTGGTTGGCTGTGACTTGAGTGCTTGCATTACTTGGGAAAGTCTAGTTGGCTGTTTGTAATCGAGTACTTATGTTTTGATATTTTAACCTTGAGGCATTTACGGGCGTAGGTTTTGGGATTTGCTAACATAGACTGTTATGGCATTAAAACTACCTCAGTCTAATGGCCTCCTTAGAATTAATTTAACAATGCTACACATACATTATTTTGTTTAAACATCAGAACATCCACCAAAATATATGCAGAATTATTATCCTTATTTTAAAGATAACGAAACTCGGGCCTAGGGAGATGAAGTGGCTTGCCCAAGGTCATTTAGTCAGGAGATATAGAAGTCTTCTATAAACCTAGGCAGTGTGATGCCAGATTGGCATTTAACTTCTCCACAATATTGCCTCACACTCACTCTCTGAAGGTGCAAGAGTTCCTGCTAGGAAATGGGTAATATCAAGAGCACCTCCTCTCCACATCAACCATGCCTAGGGAGGTATTAAATCCCATGTTACAGGCAAGAACAAGCTGAGAATAGTTACAAGAAATTGCTCAGGGTCTGACCAATAGTAAGTAGCAGGACCAGGACTCCAATCCTGGTTGTCTGGGACCGATCGTAGTGAAACTGGTACAGGAGTACACCAAATTGTAAATGTGGCTTTCTTGAATTAGTTTTGAGGGTAGAAACAAACACGCACTTTAAATTGTTTTTTCTTAAATGAATTGCACTTAGTTAATCAAAGAGTACCAAAAAAAAAAAAAAAAAGGTACTGGAAGCTCATTTAACATTTTCCCATTACCTACAAATGAGTTGTTAAATTTGGTATTTTGTTGTAAAAGATATTGGAATTGTGGGGAACTTCACCTTGTACATATTTTCTTAAGATGTGAGAGTTATTTTTATTTTCAAATTGCATACATGCTAAAGAAAAGTTATCATCTTAACAGAAACCTTTATATAACTTCCCATGCTCAAAACACTTAATTCTTGAGTCCTATAGTTTTGAAAATTACCGAAAATAAATTGTACACATATATGTAATTTTTAAAAATAATTAGTGTTCAGTACAATAACCTGTTGTACAATTTTAATTAAAATTCATTAAATCTCTCTTTTTTGGGGGGTTTATTTTTAAGGGGTACTACTTTAAGTGAGGCAAATACTGAATACCATTAAGGAAGGCAAAATCTCCCCCATAAAATAAACATATTCTCTGTTGAGTGAAATAAGACAAGGATATGAAAACAAACAAACAAATTGAAAGCATCCAGATAGACCCAGGACATATCGGAAAGATGAACTTGTTGAAAACTTTCTACACTGTACTATTTTTTTTCTCAATTGCCAACTTCTTCAATTTGAGTTAGTGTGAACTACTAAGGCATTAATGTAAACAGCTAAAACATCATAAATTTTGTATAACCATAAGTGATAAGTAAATAGTGGTAATTAGGGTAAAAGTCATTGTTTATGTGTATATAGTTTAGGTCATTTGTGAAATATTGCTTACAATTTGTGAGCATTTTGCATCTTTTACTTTGAAAAAGCTGAACTATTATTAATCACTTATTTTCCATCCTTTCTCTTTCCTTTCTCTCACTTTCCTTCTTCCCCTTCGTGACATGTAGGTTTACATTATATTATGCCTACTCTACTGTGTGCCCAGACATGATGTCAATGACAGTGTTCTTTCAAGAGCTGGCTCCACCACCTATGGGCTGTGCAGTCCTAGGACAGTTTTACTTAATGTTTTCCTCTTATTAAAGCAAGGATACTAAAACTATTTACTTCATAATGTTATTGTGAGATGTAAATGTGTTATTAAATGTGAAACTCTCGCTTTAGTGCCTGGCATATAATGGGCTGTCAACAAAGGTTTTTATAGTGAATGGTAATTTTATTTTATTTTATTTTATTTTATTTTATTTTATTATTTTATTCATTTATTTTTAAACTTTTATTTGCTATTAAGAGACAGAGCGTGAACAGGGGAGGGGCAGAGAGAGAGGGAGACACAGAAACGGAAGCAGGCTCCAGGCTCTGAGCTGTCAGCACAGAGCCCGATGCGGGGCTTGAACTCACAAACCGCAAGATCATGACCTGAGCTGAAGCCAGACGCTTAACCGACTGAGCCACCCAGGCACCCCAGTGAATGGTAATTTTAAATGTGTTTGTAATATCCAACTTCTGAGAAGATATGGAACAGGAAAACTATATTATAAAAAAGGTCATTTATAGGCTTTTGTCTCTCATTAATAAGCCCACAGAATATTTTAACAAAACCAAATCCTAAGCAAAAGCAACCAAATTCTGTACCATATAAAAAGGAAAAAAAATATCATAAACAAGGAGGCTTATTTCAGGGATATATGGGGTTTTTTCCAGCTTTGCTGAGATCTAATTGACATATACTACTGTGTAAGTTTAAGATGTACAGTGTGGCAATACATCTATATTGGGAAATGATTACAACAATAATGGTTACCACATTTATCACCTGACATAGAAATCATTTATTTGTGTGTACAATTACAACTATTAAGATCTATTCTCTTAGCAACTTTCACGTGTATAATACAGTATTGATAAATGCAGTCCCTGGCTGTACATTAGGTCATCAGAATTCATTCTTCTTATACCTGGACCCTTCACTCATTTCCCTTACTCCCTTGTTCCTGGAAACCACCAATACACTCACTGTTTCTTTTCTTTTCTTTTCTTTTTTTTAAGTTTATTTACTTTTGAGGGGGGGTGTGGGGAGGAGCAGAGAGACAGAGAGTGAGAGGGAGAGAGACAATACCAAGCAGGCTCTGCACTGTCAGCAAGAAGCCCAATGTAGGACTTCATCTCACGAATTGTAAGATAATGACTTGAGCCTAAATTAAGAGTCGGTTGTTTAACCTACTGAATCACCCGGCGACCCCTACTCACTGTTTCTATGTGTTCAATTTCTTCTAATACTCATCACATAAGTGAGATTAAATAGTGATCATCTTTCTCCAACTTATTTCCCTTAGTACAATGTTCTAAAGTTTCATCTATGTTCTTTCAAGAGAAAACTTAGTTGTTTTCATGTCTTGGCTATGATAAGTAATGTTACCACAAACATATATCCTTTGAATATATACCCAGCAGTGGGAGTGCTGAATCATATGGTAGTTCTGTCTTCATTTTGTTTTTGTTTTTGTTTTTGAGGAGCCTCCATACTGTTTTCCACTGTTACAGCTATACATCTTTACATTCCCAGCAATACTGCACAAGAGTTCTCTTTTCTCCACATCCTCTCCAACACCTATTATCTCTTATCTTTTTAATAATAGCCATTCTAACAGGTATGAAGTGATGGCGCATTTTGGTTTTGATTTCCTTGATGACTGTGATGTTGAACACCTTTTCATGTATCTACTGGCCATTTGTAGGTCTTTAGAGAAATGTTTATCCAAATTTTTTGTCTATTTTAAAATCAGATTGTTCAGTTTTTTATGCTATTGAATTGTATGAGTTCTTTATATATTCTGGATACTAACCCTTTATCAGATAGATGGTTTGCAAATATTTTCTCCTATTTCATATATTGCCTTTTAATTTAGCGGAATCACCTCTGGGCAAGTGGGGTTGCAGGCTGTCTTTCCTGGGAGTGTAGTACCACTGGTTGGATTCTGTATCTGGTCAGTTCTGGGGATTGTGCTCCTCAATTACTCCCATTTGAGTGGGGTCCCAAGCTGTGCTTCCCAACCAAATGGTGCTATAGGACTCTACAGGCAGGGTTCTGCTGTTGGGTGAGGTTGCAGCATACACTTTCTGGTTGGGCAAGGCCTCCAGCACTACCCCATAGTTGGGTAGGCTAGGGATTGTGCTTAACAGTTAGGCAGAGTCACTGTCCCAACTTCCTGGTCAGGTGGGGCCCACACTAGTCTCTGTGATTGGCTGGGGTCACAGACTACGCTCTCTACCTGGGAAAGGCTTCCAGCCATGTTCAACAGTTGAGACAGACTATATGCTGTGTTCCACTGATAAGACGAGTTGTAGGCTGGGCTCCATGGCTGAGTGGTACCATAGGCTGGGCTCCAAGTATCAGGGTCAATGTTCAGGTTCCTAGATATTTGGGTCCAGAGGCTATGCTCAACAGTTGAGTAGGAAAGTGGCTTGGCTCTTTGCCCAGGCAAGTCATAGGTGTACTCTGTGGCTGTTGGGCATCTGTGGCCTTGCTTCCTAGAGGGGTATGACCAGAGGCTATACTAAGCAATTGGGTGGGTCTACGAGTTTTCTTCCTGGCTGTGTAGAGCCATCGAGTGAGTTTCAAGGCCTGTATGGTACACTGGTTGGGGTTCCAAATCGGGCTGAACTGCCAACCAAACTCCCTGGTCAAACAAGGCTACTGACTTGGTTCTGTAGCAAGGCAGAACTGTTGGCTGGGATCTCTGCTCAGGGGTGCTGCTGTAAAGATGAAGGCAGTCAACCAAGATCTGAACACTGTTTGCTGTAAGTTGCACCTCCCTTATCTCTGTCTGATCCCCCTGGTTGAGCTCTGCAGGAATTTCCAAGAGGTAAGATGCCAGTGAACTTCCCAGGAAGTTCCCCAGGACACTGGAGAAGCTGGATGTCCACACTGGGTTTTCTTTTCCACTAGAGAAACAATAATGATGGCATAGTGTGGCACTGAGTTGCCCTGGGGGAGGGGCAGTATAATCAAGATGAAACCACTCCTATTACCTTCTAGTTAAGTCTTCCTTGGTATCTTGGTTGTCCAGGAGAGTTTTGGGTTCTGAGATTTTCACAATGGAGTCTTGTTTATGGATAGCTGCTAGTTGGTCTTGTGAGAGAGACTGAAGCTGGAAATGACCTATATCACCGTTTTGATAACATCCACTCTTGAAGAATGCATGTTGAATTTAGCATTTGACTATCAATTAATGTAAGTGAACAAATTAACAGAGTGAAGAAGAAAGCTATGATTATCTCAGTAGATACAGAATGAGCTTTTAATATAAATCAATACTCACTTGAAAAAACTCTTATCAAATTATATATACAGTAAAACCTTGGTATGTGAGCATAATTCATTCTGGAAACATGCTTGTAATCCAAAGCACTTGTATATCAAAGTGAATTTCAAGAACCACTGGCTCAGTTGTAGTCATGTGACATTCAGCACTGCATACCACTCGTATTGCAAGACATTGCTCATTTATAAAGTTAAAATTTATAAGAAATGTTTGTTCATCTTGTGGAACATTCACAGAACAAGTTATTCACAATCCAAAGTTTTTCTGTAACAGGAAACTTCCTTAATTTAATAAAGAATGTCTACAAAAATTCTGTGCCAAATACTACACTGAATAATAAAATATTGACATCTTGCCCATGGAGTCTGGGAGGAGGCAAGAATGTTTGTTATCAACACTTCTTCACAATAGTGTACAGTAGGTCTTACCAAGTATAACATGTCAAAAAACTGAGGTATAAAGAAGAAAAATGGTTATTATTTTCGGATGATATTATTGTGTGCATAGAAAAATCAAATCAGACAAATTAGAGGTATGCATCATGGCTATAGAGTAGTAAATTAAATACTGTAAAGAGGTAAAAATTTCACAAATTGATCCATAGTTCCACACAACGTTAATCAAATTTCCAGCAAGTATTTTTTTGTATGCAAATTGACCAGGTGATATAGAGTTGAAGGATTTAGAATGATTAAAAACATCTTGAAAAAAAGCAAATAAATTTGAAGAATTTATATTAACAGATTTTATGAATTATTATAAATAATTAAGATATTGTGGTATTAGTGAAAGGATAGGTGAACAGATGAAACTATAAGAAATTCAGAAATAGGTACGCACATTTAGAATCATATAAATCATAGAACTGACACTGTGGCACAGGGAAAACTAATATTCTTTTCAATAAATTGTTCCGAATCAAATGAATATCTTCATTAAAAATAAAAGAGTTTAATCTGTACTTCACATCATATGCATGAATGTAGTTCAGATAGAGTATAAATTAAATGTGGTTCAGAGTGTCAATATTTCTATGTGTTAAGATTGTACACACATACAGATATTTTTAAATGAATATAAAATAAACAAAAGGAAAGCCTTCCAACTATATGTAGAAGGGTACTAAAGGAATATACATGTGTCTTCTATAATGAGGCTTCCATGTTCATTAAACTGGATACATAGGCTACATTTGAATATTGGCAATTATCTCATTTAGTCATGGACTTGTTCATATTTAAGGCAAATAATTGTTTTTCTTATTAAGGCTTTGATTGAAATAACATATTCAAAGATTAAGAAACATTTGAAGATTCCTTAAGGCTGATCTATGGTTACGGAATTATGTATAAAATTTCTAAATTTCTAGTATTCATCTTCTACTAAACATGAAAAAAATCCATGCAGTGAATCATTTTGACATCATTTCTTTGATATATTTTGACTTTCTTTGGGAAACATGGTTGATTTAAGGAAAAATTTAGATGGAGTTTTCCCCCTATATTGAATCTTTCTAAAAGCAACACAAAATGATAATAATAAAAAATATTTATCCCCAATATTTGCTTTCCTATTGATTTTAACTTATTTTTAACATTAATCCTCTTTTTTAAATTCTGTGCAATTTTTTTAAAAATGGCTTTCATAGTCTCTTATGTATTTCAATTTAGCAAAAAGTATGATTTATTACTCTTGCATTGAGGCTTTTTAGTGTATTATGTGGCTGTTCTTTCAAAGGAAAATATTCCTTTGTGCATTCCTCTAGCAAACAGGTAGTGTGGCGTCTCCAATGTCAAAGTGACAATCTTCCAATCACAATCATTTCCCAAATAGTATTCAGTGGAAAAATAACATCTGTAGATTAACTCAAACCATCATGATAAAATGAAGCAGGTGCTCATATTAGCATCTCTAAAGCTAGAGAAATCCATCTGCAGAAACTTGATTTACAGTAATTTTAACCTGATTTATTCTTCATTATAAGTAAGTGCACTACCCAAGAGATATGTGAATCATAGTACTTAGTGAGATAAACATATTTAGAAGATTATGATCTTGCAGAAAATCTGTTGTTACTCTCCTTGAACAAGAGTCTTTAGAAATCATTTGCTCTTTTGCTTTATTTAACTGTAATGATATATATAACGAAAAGTAATATTTTTTCTTTCCATAGCTAAAAAAAGATAATATAGATCTATAACCAAATAAATTTTTACGATACGAAAAAATGCTTTTTACCTAGTGATGTGAAATTTAGGACTACTCTCTTAACAACTTTCAAATATACCATACAGCAGTGTTAACTATTTTTATAATGTTGTATATTACATCACCAGCATGAACATATATATTAAAATAATATAGGAAATAATTTAGAAGGCTGCCAATAAAAGATTAAACAATTACTGTTCCTTGACAGAATAAAGTATTATGCAATTGTTAAAGGGACATTCAACCTATATGTATAATAATAATTATGGATTGATGGCCACAATACATTATTAATTTTTAAAAACAGTAAACATTAGAACAGCATGGATAATTTAAAATCATGCACACATAGACTTGGAAAATTGCCCGGAAGTACACATTTCTAAGTATTTATCAGTATTAATTTCTAGAGGGAGGAGTGTCTTTCATCTCTCACTTTATATACCTTTCTATATTTGAATATTTTCTTATTGATTTTGTATTATCTTTACTTTTTGAGTACATAAAATATTTTTAATTAAGGAGGGTACTGATTATTAGTGCTTAAGGAGCTCTTCCTTAATAGGTTGTATTCTTCCTAGATAGTAATCATGAATTGCATAGGAAAATGATTACTCATGTGCTAGAGACAGTCCTCTTAAACATTATAACCTACATATAGAAACAATATTTTTACATGGAATATTTAATTTTGATCATGTATGAAAATCCCTAAAACTGAAAGTATATAAAACTTAAATATATTTTGAATATATATGTTTCTTAGAAAATACAGTTTTACCAATACCTGAAATGAATGCTATCAATTAAACAGAACAACTGATTACAAAATGTTGAGAACCTGATTGTGAATTCTTTGGCATGAGATACATAAAACATCTCTATCATGTCCAACAAGCCAATGGAAATTAATTGATTTCCAAGGCATTTATAGAACAGAGGTGACAAATTAGAAGAACAGTAGTAGTAATAAAATATTCTGGCCTCTGATGTGCTATCTGTTTAGATGGAACTATATCTATATCAGTGCTTTTCTTAGAACATTCAGAAGGTGTATTTCTCCCAAGAATGTCAGGACAATGAGTTGACCTTGCTCTCTCCTGGATAGTTTTTCTCTTTATTTGTTTCAAGCTACTTTTTGTAGTCCTGTAACAAATAAAGAATAGTATCTATACAATAAATACATCTCATCAGAGATAGCCTTAGAAATGTAAGGAGATTCAAATCTGATAAAGATTATATTGTTTATCATACTCTGCCATTTTCATCCTATCCCATACCACCTCTAATATTAGCTGGCCTCCAAAAATGTTAGTGAAATCAAGTTACATAAATAACATGAGTGTTCAACTAAAGAGAAAATAAGAAGAGGTTTCAAATATGGGATAAAAAGATATGGTGGAAATTAGGAAAAGTGATTCCACTTAATATAGGTATTTTGGAGCATTTCAGTTAAATATATATATGTCCCTTAGCTCTTTTCTAGATACATACATCTAGAAGATAATGTACACATTATCTTTATGAGCTCCTGATAAGCCACTAAATGACTGATTTCTGCCATACTGCAAATCATCTGTCCTTGATCCAACTTTTATCACGATCATGGTTGAACTCCAACCAATTAAATCTTTAGCCACATTATTTGCAACCCTGAGCTAAGTCCACAGTCCTTCTCTTTGCTCTGCAGGCCCTACACATTTAGCCAGATGACTTTTCATTTTCTGGTTAACTCCCTACTTTCTCTGGATTCTGACTTTCCCACCTTTCCTTCTCTAGTTCTCATGTAAATTGAGTACATAGTATGGTATAATCTTTCCCCATATCTCTGATTTCTGGCTTCTGGTTTTCATTATTTATTTTTTTAACTAATATTCACTATAAACAGATCAGAACAAGGTAGGTAGATGCAACAAAAATGACTAATATAAGAAAATGTATGAAGTTACCAGAAATCAACTCAAATTTTCATATCTCTCCTTAAGTAAGGTTCTCAGGCCTCAGACACTAAGACAAGGAGCTAGTGCAAGTGATTTATTAAGGAAATGCTTCCAGGAGAAATCCTCAAAGAAATAGAAAAGGCAAGAAAGAAAAGTGAAGGAAATCAAAAAAGGGTATAATTTCACATAAAATCTCAGCTTTTAGTCTGATCCCACAAGGAACTTTGGAATGAAACTTATGCTTCAGGGTTTGTCTTGATTTGAAGCAAGGCCCTTAGGCTTTCAGTCAACTGTACCAGTTGACTATTCGCTAAGACCACCCTGTAGGACCATTGAAAAAACCTTCCCAGGCACCTCTAGCTCTTTGAGTAGGAAGGGCAAAGTGATCCAGTAGCTCAAGGGCAGGGCTTTGAAACAGGTGTGTTAAAAGCTATGCACAAGGGGGATGCCTGGGTGGCTCAGTCGGTTAAGTGACTGACCTTGGCTCAGGTCATGATCTCTTGGTTCATGAGTTCAAGCCCCATGGCTCAGGGCCTGCAGCCTGCTTCAGATTCTGTGTGTGTCTCTCTGTTCCTCCCCCATTCGCACTGTCTCTCTCTCTCTCAAAAATAAATAAAAATTTTGTTGGTTGTTTCCTTTGCTGTGCAGAAGCTTTTTATCTTCATAAGGTCCCAGTAATTCACTTTTGCTTTTAATTCCCTTGCCTTTGGGGATGTGTCGAGTAAGAGATTGCTACGGCTGAGGTCAGAGAGGTCTTTTCCTGCTTTCTCCTCTAGGGTTTTGATGGTTTCCTGTCTCACATTTAGGTCCTTTATCCATTTTGAGTTTATTTTTGTGAATGGTGTGAGAAAGTGGTCTAGTTTCAACCTTCTGCATGTTGCTGTCCAGTTCTCCCAGCACCATTTGTTAAAGAGGCTGTCTTTTTTCCACTGGATGTTCTTTCCTGCTTTGTCAAAGATGAGTTGGCCATACGTTTGTGGGTCTAGTTCTGGGGTTTCTATTCTATTCCATTGGTCTATGTGTCTGTTTTTGTGCCAATACCATACTGTCTTGATGATGACAGCTTTGTAGTAGAGGCTAAAGTCTGGGATTGTGATGCCTCCTGCTTTGGTCTTCTTCTTCAAAATTCCTTTGGCTATTCGGGGCCTTTTGTGGTTCCATATGAATTTTAGGATTGCTTGTTCTAGTTTCGAGAAGAATGCTGGTGCAATTTTGATTGGGATTGCATTGAATGTGTAGATAGCTTTGGGTAGTATTGACATTTTGACAATATTTATTTTTCCAATCCATGAGCAGGGAATGTCTTTCCATTTCTTTAAATCTTCTTCAATTTCCTTCATAAGCTTTCTATAGTTTTCAGCATACAGATCCTGGAGAGTGTGATGCTAAGTGAAATAAGCCATACAGAGAAAGACAGATACCATATGGTTTCACTCTTATGTGGATCCTGAGAAACTTAACAGGAACCCATGGGGGAGGGGAAGGAAAAAAAAACAGGTTAGAGTGGGAGAGAGCCAAAGCATAAGAGACTCTTAAAAACTGAGAACGAACTGAGAGTTGATGGGGGGTGGGAGGGAGGAGAGGGTGGGTGATGGGTATTGAGGAGGGCACCTTTTGGGATGAGCACTGGGTGTTGTATGGAAACCAATTTGTCAATAAATTTCATAAAAAAAAATAAAAATAAAAATTTAAGAAAAATATATTTAAAAAAAAGCTATGCACAAGGAAGAGGCAAGGTAGGATTATTGAAAGGATCAAAGAAATCCTAAGGGATGTGCCCACATCAGAGAGTTTGCTATATAGTCTTTACTAAAACTGTATTTGGGTTTGACTTGCTTTTGTCAAACTGCCTTTCTTGATTGCCTTATAATTTCTCCATGATAATTTGTTTTGTTCCCTTTGCCTGTCTTCAAATTGTTCCCCTGAGGTGAAAGTCTTTTTGAATATGTTCATCAAGTCTCCCTTTTCTCCTAAATAACAATGAGAAAAATTGTTTTCAGAAAGGTGACAAAAATGAGAGAAATGTCTAATTATCAAAGTCTCTAGCCAATTGGAGGCTACTCTCTTTCAGTGCTCGGGAGGGCCACTTTTGCTGGCCTGGAGTATTTCAGAAATCTGGGGTCCAGTAGTTCTAAGTATTTCCATCCAAGCAATCTCCATACAGATTTTGAGGGTTCACATATTTTCCGCCAGGTCTCTGACTTTAGTAAAGGAAACCTGTAAATTCTGTCTTACACGTAAAGTTTGATAGATTTCTGATCACACTTCAGTGAATTTATTTTTCAGAGTGGAGCTTAAACATAAGTAACAAATATAACAAGTAGTTAGAAATATTCTTAAGAGTAAAATTTGTATACATCAAGACCTAGACCAAAGTCATTTTACCTAATGTACTTCTTATCAATGCTTCAATGTTAAGTATTGGTGCTTCTAGCTTAAGAATTAATGAAGAATTTAATTTTAACCTGCAGATGATTTAATATTAGTGGTCTTGTGACTGTCACTTCCATACCAATTTGCTTTCTGAATTTGCTCTAGAATATGTTCGTGTTGCTTTTGTCTTAATTGATTATTTTGCTTTATCTTTTACTAATTTATATTTAGTTCCCTGCAGAAAAATCAAATTTATTTCTTACATTTTATTTATTTTATATTTCTTTTTAAATTAAAAAAACATAAAAGTAAAAAAAAAGATGTTTATACTGCATATATAACATAGACCTGTTTCCCAACAGGAATAAATGTTTATATGCTGACCATGAGTTATTTTTTGTTTGTAGCTCTTGTGTTGTATTTCAGCAGAAAGTCTGGATCCAGCTTCACTGTAAGTCTGAAGCTCATTTCTTGTAATCATTATATGGGAGTATACTGAACTTCTTGCTTTTGTGATTTTACCAGTTTAGGAAACACAACTGGATTCCCTTGCTAATTATGCTTGTATTTTAAGGAGATATACTTTCTCTTAATGTTTTATAAAACTATCCTTTTGAACACAACATTTTTAACAATTAAAATTACTTTTTGGCCGCCTGGGTGGCTCATTCAGTTAAATATCCAACTTCATCTCAGGTCATGATCTCACAATTTGTGAGTTCGAGCCCTGCGTGAAGCTCTGCACTGATAGTTTAGAGCCTGGAGCCTGCTTTGGATTCTGTGTCTCCCTGTCTTTCTCTCCCACCCTTGCTTGTGCTCTGTCCCTCTCTCAAAATAAACATTAAAAAAAATAAAATTACATTTTATTTACTAATTTTTTTTTCAAAGTTTGTAAAATCTCTTTTGAAAAAGTTCTGGGCAAGATTTCATTACGGCAATGCTAAATAGAGATCAGAGGGTTCAACATGGAGTTGAGAAAATGAGATGGGAAGGAAAAATCCAGAGATAGTACAAAGTACATAAAGACCTGAGGGTCAGAACTTAAATATATTGGTTCCCAGAGCACTGAAGGATGTAAGTGGTGTAGATAAGATTTATGTGGTTTCTGGAGGTAGTTATTTACTCCTTGACTAAGCACACCTTTCAGAAGAGCCAATTCCCATGAAAATAAGAGGAGGAAAATAGAATTCTACAAAGGGAAGCTATTAATACTTACAGCTGTTCGTCTTAAGACTTTTGTTTTCCTAATGGATTTACACATATCATAAAATGTTTAATATTATCTCACAATTTTAAAGTGAATTAAATAAAATCACAAGAGATATTAATGGTACTTAAACAGTCAGCCAGACCATACTGTAAACAAATATGATAAAATTTATGCTCATATATTACTCTCCATTGTCGTTTGAAAGATTAAATGTTTGATACTTAAGACTATTTGCAGAAAACTCTTCCAGCATGTCAGACAACATAAATTTAGCTTCTATAAATTAAAGGGAATCCAAGATGTCATAGTTAAATGTCAATAGATTTCTGTATTTAAGACTTCTGACCAACAGATGAAAGGGTAGAAATTAATGTAGGACCCAAGCAAGGAAGATGTGATACCTTTAGATTCAAATCAAAGATTCTGTGCTTAACATATAAATGAGATGGGAGACAATAACAGGATAAACTAGGAAGAAAGATATTGGTCTTATGCTCCAGGACAGGAATTGGAAGCCTATGGATTTGGGCCAAAACTGGCCTGGCACTCATTTTTAGAACTTAAGTTTTCTTGGAACACTGTCCCATGAATTCTTATGAATTTTCTATGGCTGTTTTCATGCTAAAATCATATGACCTGCAGAGCCTAAAAGATATCCTATGTGGCCTGTCTTTAGAAAAAAATTGATCATCCCTCTATTAGGTAATAATGTTTTTAATATACTAATGGTACATTATGGTAAGTTATTAATGAGCAAAGGCAAGAAAAGTCATATAAATGGTTTTTAAGAACACTAGAGTGCAACTGGTCTTTAATCCTCAATTTTGTAAAGGCAGAGATTGTGATTTCTATCCCTGGAGAAATTTGGAAAAGGATTTTTTTTTTCTTCTACTTCTTCTTTTTTAATGTTGATTATTTTATTTTGAGAGAGAGAGAGAGGGAGAGAGAGTGCTAGTGTGAGTGGGGGAAGGATGGAGAGAGAGAGAGAGAGAGAGGGAGAGAGAGAATCCCAAGCAGGATCCATGCTGTCAGCACAAAGCCTTACACCGGGCTCAATCTGGCAAACTGTGAGATCATGACCTGAGCTGAAATCAAGAGTCAGATGCTTACCTGACTGAGTCACCCATGTGCCCCTGGGAAAAGTATTTTCTAAATCAGTTTTTCTCAAAAAGTATTTTATACACATACATCACTTAGGAATTCATTCAACTTCAGTTACTTAAACAAATGCAATTTTAGTTTTCTTTGTATTATATTAGGCTTCCAAATAGTTATTAGAAGCACTTGGTGATACAACTCTGATGTTTGGACTGATTTTTGGTGATTTTATTGGCTTTTTCCTCTTGCTTTTATTTCATGGCTTTTAGGTAGCCTCTAATGCTCCAGACACCTTCCATGATGGGAAAACTTAGGTAAAACAGATAGAGTCAGTTGTGGCAAATCTCCAACCAAGGATGAATGTTATACATGTGTCAAATAGCCTCTATTATCCATAAAATATTCTAAGAATTTGAGAACTTACTTTTTTTTTCAAATTATGGTAAAATGTGCATAACATAAAATTTACCATTTTAAGCATTTTAAATTAATCAATTAATATTAGAGAGAGAAAGTATGAGTAGGGGAGAGTGGCAGAAGGGGAGAGAGCGAGAATCTCAAGCAGGCTCTATGCTCAGTGCAGAGCCCGATGTGGAGCTCGATCCCACCACCCTGGGATCATAACCTGAGCTGAAAACAAGAGTCGATTGCTGAACTGACTGAGCCACCCAGGTGCCCCTATTTTGAGCACTTTTTTGTAAACTGTAGAGTTCAGTTGAACTAAATATATTCACATTGTTGTACAACCATCACCACCATCCATCTTCTCTTTTTATAAATTTACATTTTGCACAATCTTTAAATTATTTTATTTAGCTTATTTAAAGCCCTTGTGAAATTTAATAGAATACAATTCAATCAATTCAGTCTGGGGTGACTTCTTTTAAGAAACATGCTTTTTCTCCCCCCTTTATTAAATTTTTCCTTTGTGTCAGCAAACTTTTGAAATGATGTATCTAAATATCCTGCATAGTTTTTGCTAAGTTTATTCCAAGATACTATGTTTTGCACCACTATGAATGGAATTTTTCCATTGTGTGGTTTTAAATTTGGTCATTGTTGGTCTACAGCTTTGCTACTCAATATTGGGCCACAGAGTGGTACAAGTTGGAGAAATGTTTACTTTTTGATGACCAAACAAGAAGTTTGTGACAGAATGTAAACTAACTAAGGACGCAGTTTAGTTTAGCTGACTTTGTCAAGACAGCCCTGATAAAAGAAGCTGTGGACTCATTTATGTTTTATATTTCGGAGGGAACACTCTATCTTGTTATAGGCTAGTAAGAAAAAGGTTGCAGATGAATTGTTTTGAGCACTGGACTATATAAAAAACTATTAATTTATTTTAATTTGTTTGTAACAAATATTCATGCTGAATTCTTTTAAACACTGTTTGGAGGGGGTGCCTGGGTGGCTCAGTCGGTTAAGCGTCCGACTTCAGCCAGGTCACGATCTCGCGGTCCGTGAGTTCGAGCCCCGCGTCGGGCTCTGGGCTGATGGCTCAGAGCCTGGAGCCTGTTTCCGATTCTGTGTCTCCCTCTCTCTCTGCCCCCTCCCCCGTTCATGCTCTGTCTCTCTCTGTCCCAAAAATAAATAAAAAAACATAGAAAAAAAATAAAAAAATAAATAAAAAAATAAAAACTGTTTGGATAGCTCTCTTTAAAACCCTATTGCAAGTCTGAAACAATTATATTAACCACAAAATGGGTAATTAAAAAATGCTTATTTTGAGACAAACAGAGAGAGAGAGAGAGAGAACAGATGCACAAGAAGGGGAGGAACAGAAAGGCTGAAAGATAGGGAGAGAGAATGCCAGGCACTTCCATGCTCTCAACACTGTGCCAGAATCAGGGTTGGGCTAGAACTCACCAATGAGTGAGTGAGATCTCACCATGTGAGATCATGACCTGAACTGAAAGTAAGAGTCAAAGGCTTAACTGACTGAGCCACCCAAGCTGCCCTTAGTTAAACTATTTTAAATGTCATGTTAAGAAAGTATTCTTCCTTTAAGTGTTTAAACTCAAGTATCATGATGAAGACAAATAATTACACATTATGTATTAAAGTCCTATGCCATTTATATCTCCAACTTTGGAGTAGTTAAATTCTTGGAGCTATCTCTCATCTGTAAGATTGTGTAGTGGGTTGAATGGTAGCCCCCAAAAGATACGTCCTTGTCTTATTTCCTAGAATCTGTGAATGCTAAATTATTTGGACAAATGATCACTGCAGATTTAATTAAGGATCTTGGATAAAATCATCCTAAATTACCTAGGTGGGCTCTAAACCCAATGTCTTTATAACAGTGTCTTTATAAAAGACAGTAAAGGAAAAATCACAATACACAGAAAAGGCAATGTGAAGACAGAGGCAACGATAATAGAGATGTGGCCCAAACCAAAGAAGTCAATAAATGTTTACAGCCACCATAAACTGGAAGAGGATCCCCTAGGGGCATGCCATGCCAATTCCATGATTCTGCCATGCATAATTGTGACAACAAATTTTGGTTCTTTAAGCCACCCAATCGTGATAAATTTTGTTGCGGTGGACCCAAGAAACTAATACAGATAGAGAAAATAATAAATAACTCATAGATTTTTGGAAATTAAAGAAAAATACACGGCAATCTTGGCTTATGGTGAACACTCAATCATTTTAAGTATTAAAATTATCCTTTTAAACCAATCATAATATTTTAATTCTCTCTCTCTTTTGTTTTAAAGATATAGGTTAAATTTTCAAACCATTTCCTATTTAGAAATTATATCAAATTTGTATATTCTTTAAGAATTGTAGTAACATTTTCATAATATATCCCAACTTTATTTAGAACAATTATTTAGTTTCAATTCTAAGATTAAATTAGCTTAATGCTCACTGCCTCTATACCATACCTTCTCTTATCTCAAACTCTTACCTTTTTTCCTTTATTGAAGTATATCTGCTATACAAAAACTTGCACACATTTAATATATACATACTTAGACATAAGCATCCCATGATACCATTACCACAACCATTACCCCTAAAAACTTCCTTGTGTTCTTCTGTAAATTGGTTTTGTTTTTGTTTTTGTTTTTGGTAAGAACACTTAATACAAGACCTACTCTTTTAACATATTGTAAAGTGCACAATACTTTATTGTTAACTATAGGTACTGTGCCATACAGTAGATTTCAAGAACTTACTTGACTTGCGTAACAGAAACTTTCTACCCATTGAAAAACAATTCCCCATTTCCTCATCTCCCCAGCCCCTGACAACCATTATTCTCTGTTTCTAAGCATTTGTTTATTTTAGATATTTCATGTAAGTAAAAACATGCAATATTTGTCTTTCTGTTACTGGCTTATTTCACTGAGGATAATATCCTCCAGGTTCATCATGTTGTCGCAAGTGGCAGGATTTCCTTCTTTTTTTTAACACTGAATTACATTCCACTGTGTTTAAATACCTCATATTCTTTATCCATTCATCATCAATAGACATTTAGGTGTTTCCATATCTTGGCTATTCTGAATAATGATGCAATGATCATGGGAATGTAGATACATTTTGAGATCCTGATTTCAATTCTTTTGGATTATATACTCAAAAGTGGGATTGCTGGGTCACATGAAAGTTTGATTTTTAATGTTTTGAGGATCCTCCATACTATTTTCATACTGTAGAATGGCTGTACTATTCTACATTCCCACCAAAAGTGTATAAGGGTTCCAATTTCTCTACTTCTTTGCAACACTATTTATGTTCTGTTTTTTTGTTTGTTTGTTTGATTGTTTATAGTAGCCATTCAGATAGGTAGGAAGTGATCTTTTTGATTTTGATCTTCTTTTCCCTGTTGATTAGTGATGTTGAGCATCCTTCCATAAACTTGTTGGCCATTTGTATGTCTTATTTAGACATATATCTATTCAATTCCTTTGCCCACTTTTTAATTGGGCCATTTGTTTTTGTGTTACTAAATGAAACTCTTAATTTTCCATGATGACTCTTCTTGATGGTGTTTTTAAGTCTTGATTTATTCAAAGTTTATTTATTTTTGGGATAGAGAGAGACAGAGCTTGAACGGGGGAGGGGCAGAGAGAGAGGGAGACACAGAATCGGAAACAGGCTCCAGGCTCTGAGCCATTAGCCCAGAGCCCGACGCGGGGCTTGAACTCACGGACTGTGAGATCGTGACCTGGCTGAAGTCGGACGCCTAACCGACTGCGCCACCCAGGCGCCCCAAGTCTTGATTTATTAAGGACAACTTTCTGGGCTTCTTCAATAAGTGATAATTTGACAATGAATATGTTTTTGGCTTTGCAAAATTTTTTACTCAAAATTTGGTCGAGGTAATACAATATTTTTTTTCTTAAAATATTGTTGCAAAAAATATTGAGGGGTGCCTGGGTAGTTCAGTTGTTTGAGTGTCTGACTCTTGATTTTGGTTCAGGTCATGATCCCAAAGTTGTGCAATCAACTTTCATGTCCACCTTTGCACTGAGCGTGGAGCCTGTTTTAGAGTCTCTCTGTCTCCCACTGCCCCTCTCCCCTGCTTATGCTCTCTCTCTCTCAAATAATAATAATAATAATAATAATAATAATAATAATAATAAATAATAATAAAAGAATATTGAAAGCCTTTGTAGGTAAACTTTATTATTTTTTCCAGCTGAATTCTTTGCTGTTCTATTTTTCCTGATGAATTTAAGCCTGCTATTGTCTTTTTTAGGTAATGTTTTTTTTTTTTTTGATCTAAAAAATCCAAAGTTATTTTGTTTGTTTAATTTTTATTTATTTTTTTATAATAGCTCCATACTGTTTTTATTCTATTATCTATTATTGTTTATTAATTTAAAATTACTGTGAAAATTGCTCTGTTTCATCTTTTCTACTCTTCAAAAACATTGATTATTTGCATTTTAGATTTCCATTCTCTATTCTTAATACCAAGTCTTTTCTCTGATTATTTTCATTTCTTATTTGTCTTCTTCCACATATTAGGTTCCTGAAGGCTTTCATTCACTCATTTCATATGATTTTTTTTAACAATATCAGTTCTACTTTCAAGGGCTTGTAAGTATTTTTTAATGTCCTCATGGTTTTAAAAACTGTACTTGTAATCTATTGAGTCTTTCTTTATATGTCTGCTTTGTCTTTCAGCTAGTTTCATTTTTAGCTAAGTGCTGTCATATTTCAGACCTTGTTTTATGTGTCTGATATTTATTTCCATTTTCTGAAAAAAATATTTTCATGCATTTTCTTCCTGTCTTTTTGTTATGTACTTTTTGACTCATACAACAGTATCTGTGTAGTAGTAAGTTTGGCCTCACAAAATAGAATGTCTGGCCTTTGCTCTTAACTTCTGAGTGATAATCTCTGGGCCCTTGGAGCATTATGCTTAACAACTTGGAATGTCTTTGTTTGTCTGAGGGCCTTAGATGACTGGATAGTCATAAAATCTTAGGATAGGGGCTGACCACCCCAAGGGAACTGGCTTGGGATCATTTGGTCTAAGATGACCTGGAGATAGAGATCAACAATATAGGCCACTCATTCATTATCTATGTGAAAGAAGTCTCAATAAAAGCTCTGGACATTAAAACTTGGTAAACTTACCAAATTTTATACGTTCTCTCTGTATGATCACACATCAATTTCAGGAAAGTAATGATTCCTGACTCTATGGGGAAAAGATAATGGCAGGTCTGCATTTGGTACTTCTCCTGGACTCCTCATATGCTTCTTTCCTTGGCTTATGTTTAACTGTATCTTTTCCTTGTAATAAACTATAACCATGAGTATAATAGCTTTTGTTGTGTTCTGTAAGTTCATCTAGAGAATTACTGAAGCTGAGGCTGACTTTGGGACTCATCCCAACTTGCAGTTGGTGTTAAAAGTGAGGGCAGTCTTGTGAACTATGCCTTCCAAGTTTGTAGTTGGCCCAAACTCTTTGAAGTATTTGTCCATAGACTTTGAGGTAATGTTTTCTTTATTAGTCAGAGAAAATTTTAATCCAGGTCTGGAATTTTTATCATAAATGGGATAAAGCATCCTTAAATCTTTTCTATTTTGAGCTGAAAACCTTATTCCTCATTCAGTGAAATGATCACCAGAGAGTATCAGGGAAGGTAATTACAAACATGCCTATTATTTTAGCACATTGAGTGTGTGTGTTTGTGTGTATGTATGTATGTGTGTGTGTGTGTGTGTGTGTGTGTGTGTGTGTGAATGAAACTACCATGCCATGTGCTGACACCTGTTGAGTTAGGCTTTTTCCAGGTGTTGATACATTGCTGTATATTCAGCTCAAATTTGGTAAGCATCTGCCTGGAACATTAATTAGTGAAAGCACAGCATAAACTTAGAAATCCATCCCTTCAGATCACTCACTTACAGTGATACACTGCTATCATGCATTGCAACTCTCTGTGGCCCAGGTCAATAGGCCCAGTTTGTCCAGGCAACTGTCCCTGCACGGAGAATCAAACGTGCAGAGATATTACAGTTTCAGATACCTGAGCTCATAAACCTGGCTGCAATTGTTGTTTTGAATGTAAACATCTCTAGTGATGACAAAAGAGATGACAAATGGAGCTTTTGTATTCCTGTTGTTTTTACTGTCCATTCCTCATTCTAGTCCCCTTGTTGGTTAGCCCCAACATCTCTTCATGGGATGATATCTGAGAATAATCAAGAGTGCTATTAAGTAGGTAAAAGAGGACTAGATGATGGGGCACCTGGGTGGCTCAGTCAGTTAAGCCTCTGATTCTTGATTTTGGCTCAGGTCATTATCTCACAGTCATGAAATTGAGCTCCATGTTGGGTTCCACACCAGGTGTGGGGTCTGCTTAAGAGTCTCTCTCTCTCCCTCTCCCTCTGCCTTACCCTCTTTTCTCTCTCTCTCTCTTTCTCTCTCTCTCTCTCTCAAAAAAAAGGACTAGATTAATAAATAGCTTAAAGGCTGAGCTTAGCGTGTAAAGTGGCAGGAGTACCAAGTGAAGGAGTCAAGGGATCTATACTCCAGTCATATATTTGTCTTCATTTTAATTTCTACCCTCGGTCAAGTTAGTTAACCTCTATTAGTAGGTTTTCTTCATTTCTAAAACAAGACCAATAATGTGTACTTCCTCTAGTAAAAATAAGCTGATATACTTTGCAATAATTTGAAAAATAAGGCGCATCAGATGGATGGCAGGAGCTATTATTTTTTCACACATGAAAAGCATTATTTCTAAACTGGTTAGTAATATGATGAGTTTGGCACCCATGCAAGAAGAAATGAAGTGGGAATGTAATGAGTGAATTGGGGTGGTGCATTAAGTGGCCACTCCAAAAAGAGGAGATGGGTGCAATCTTAGGGATATTTCAAGTAATGAATCAATGGAACATGAAAACTAATGGGATGTGAATTGAAGGAAAATAGTCTAAGCCAATCTCAGAGTTTCTAATTTTGTGAATCAGAAGAATGCTTATATGATTCACATATACAATGACTTTTGAAAAGAAAACCAGAGAAGGCCAAAAAAGTAAAAAAGGAGAGGCAAAGAGAAAGAAAACAGGAAAATAATAGAAGATATGTATATATTTTCTTAATATTGTTTACATCTACAATTAAAGAAAAAATAATATCTTTCAAAGCCCTAGATTTGTACATATATTCCTTAAGTCATTTTCTCTTTTCTTTGTTAAGGACTGTTCAAGTCTATATAATTTGTTTAAAAAGTGAGTTCTGTAATGCTTCAGGATATAAGAAAAGATTGGAACTCTGCTTTAAAAAGCTACATTTAAAGATTACTATCAAGGTGTTTTCATTTCAAACTAAAAGTGCCCTTTTATCTAAACAATAGCAGATTAGATATGCATGGAATAGACATACTTATCTCATGCTTTTCTTCCCATTTTGAAAGGGCTGAAATAAAACACCATTAAAAAATGTAATTGTTTTCTTTTAAGAAATCATTGCATAAGGAAAAATAAAAATGTAAGACCTTTGAAATAATATATAAAATGTTGTTAGGGATATTTCTTTTTTATTATAATTACCATTCTTTGAATTGTTTGTTATTCTCATTCATTGTTGTGGGCAGAGACTGTGGTGAGAAAAGACACTAACAGAACCTACTTAAAGGGTAATGGGAAAAAATTACCTATTATTACAAAGTAGTCTTACTCCTTGAAACGTGTAACCCCCATTATACTAATGGAATAATGTTAACACATTGAATATAGTAGGCTCCTTTTGCTGCAAATAGAATGTTTCATTTTCTGTCTTTAAAGTACTACTAATCAAGTAAAATGACCTTGCCAGGTCTGAAAATTAAGGTACAAAAAAGTTGGAAAGCTAGTTTTCCCATTAAATGCGTTATTGATAAGCTTGGTATTTTTCTTAGTGTCCTCAAAATCTTAAAATGATCTAGCCTCGTTATGTCTCAAATGGTGCTTCCAACATGAGCTGCAGCTGAACCTTAGCCTTCCACAGTAAGTTAGGGTGAGAAAATGAAGGTCACCAAAATTTTTCTAATATGTTTTGTTATTGCATTATGCAACTAAATAACTTATTAAAGTAGCCAGTAAGTAATAAGCATAACTGATTCATATTTATCTTCATCAGCTTATATGGTATATACATACCCACACACTCTCTTTTCTACACAGAAGACGAACACATATACATACCCTGCTAAAACTATACATGAAGCATGGAATTTGACGTAGTTTTCTTCCTCCACTTTCTTGTAAAAGATTCTCACTTCTTAGATCTTGTAACTCTTAGACTGTAGTGGTTCCCTTCCTTTTTACCTCTCCTAGTAAATCAGTTGTCTCCTGTTTTAACCCTCCCACCCTTGTTGGAGAACACTGTGCTTTTCCTAGGGTAAGTTCTTTTCTCTCTGTCTATATCTGGAACTTCTCTCCTGATGTTACGTCTTGTATTTTCAGCTACTTTGTAGATATTTCACACTGAACCTGACAAGTTCTCTTGAGACCAGCTTTTATTTACAAATAGTCTCTCTATTAATAGCACTAATATATATTCTTTTCATCAGACTTCCTTAATTCCTTACTATCTCTCCATATTGAATCAGTCCACAATCACCATCAATTTTTTTCCGTATTGTTAATTTTCCCCATTTCTATCCTTCAACTCTGTCCTTCTCTAGGCTCTCATTACTGTTTCTGAAAATTTATTCATCCTCAACAGAATTTGTTTATGGATCTATAGGAAACAGATGAAGAAAGTTTGAACCTTGTCAACACAGTTGATAATCTAGAAGGATGGACAAGATATGCCATAGTGATAATAAAGAACAATATCGTTTATACCCTAAGTTAAGGAAGATCTACACTACAGAGTGGGTGACTGGGGAAGATTTCACTGAAAAGATAGTATTTGAAGTAGAATGTGGGTAGATTGAGGCCATAGCAATTCTAGGTGAAAGCAATTGAATAATCCAAGGTGGAAAAACAGGAAGGCCCAATCTGGATGGGGCATAACGTGTATGACAGCGTGAAACATCAGGATGGGAGCATAACCATGGGCAGCTCTCTGTGATGGCCAAATACACTAGGATTTTATTCTATGAGAGTCAAGAGCCATTAGATGTGATTGATAAATGTTAATTTGGAGTTAGATGACTTATCTTCAAGGTTTGATTCTACTGTATTCTGTGTAAATAACCTGGACTGAGATATTTCACTATTCTATACAACTGCTTTCTCCTTTCAAAGTGAAAATAACCATATTAATCTTGCTTATGTCACAGTGCTAACTAAATATTTGAAAGGGAGATATTTTAAAAATTACAAAATTCCATGGGTATATCTAACATGAAGTTTGTGATGCTCTTGAGTGTGGCCATTTAAGCATAGAGACAGATACTCCTTAAAACTGGTATAATCTTTGTCTTGGTAAGAAGTGAAAAACTATACTCCTTATTTTTTTCCTTTTCTTGTAATATGATCTGACTTAGTGAGCATTTCCCCTCAATTATGTTCTATACATGTCTAGTCAATGAATGAATTTGAAAACTATGAGAATGAGGACTCTAAGCAATTCTGTAGATAGCCATCTTCTATATGAACAAAAATATTTAAAATATTATTTAAGTAAACATTATGTTATATTCTACTAATATGGTGGGTATCTTTAAAATATGTAATGTATACATATGATTCTTTAAACATAAAACTCTATCAGTGAAAATCTTATTTTTCTTCTGTCCACAAAAATTCTCCTTCCTTCTGCCCTAATAGCTAGCTATTTCTAAAAATCTTTCTGTGTATTATTTCACTTTATTTATGAAATTTCCAGTGAAGATGAATATATTTAGTCCTATCTTCTTTTTTATTTGTATAAAAACAGCACACTATATATTGTTCTGCTCTTTGCTTTTGTCATTTATGATATATCATAGAGATATATGTCATATTATATATGTCATTATCAGTACATATAGATATATGTCATTATCAGTACATATGGAGATTTCTCATGATAATAGTTCCATGGCATTCTAGTTTTGATAATTTTCCATTGTTTATTTAAATAGTCACCTCTGGAGGGAAATTTGGGTTGTTACTAGCTTTTCACTATTATAAACAATGCTTCATTGAATATCTTGTTCATTCATTTCACAAATATGCTGGTTTATTCATAGGTAATCTGTAAGTTCTTTTATAATACTGCTCTCTGTTATTAAATTACCCTTTCTGGAGTTGTACCATTTATCATTACCTCCAGCAATGTGGAACAGTGGTTGTTTTCCCTACAGCCACTACAACAGTGTGTGCTGTTAACTTTGGATTTTTGCCCATCCCATACATAAGAAATGAGAATATTGTTAGTTTTAATTAGCATTTCTTTTTTTTTTAAATTAGGATCAACAACTTTATATCCATTTAAGGACCATTGGTAGTTCTCTACTATGACATTTCAATTCATTGTATTTGATAATTTTTGTTTGTTTGTTTAGTGTTTTATTTCTTGACTTCCAGGAATTTTACATATTAAAAGGATTATCCCCATTTTCTACAACAGATACTACCAAGCTTTTGTTCGTTTGTTTTTTGTCTTTTGACTTTCTTCTTCTTCTTCTTCTTCTTCTTCTTCTTCTTCTTCTTCTTCTTCTTCTTCTTCTTCTTCTTCTTCTTCTGTCAGGCAGACTTTTAAATGTAATTAAAATTACCCATCTTTTCTTTTATGGAATCTGGATTTTTAAGTCTCAACTCCAAATATATGAAGGCATTTTACCATGTTTTCTTCTAATCCTTAATAGTTTCAGATTTTACATTTAATTTTTATTCTGTTTTTAGTTTATTGGGTTAGAAATGTGGTTTATGGGTGAAATTTTATTTTTCTCTAAATGACTCATTTTCAAATACCATTTACTTAAAAAAAGAAAACAAGAAAAGAAAGAAAAGTCTTTACTGCATCTATTAGAATGCTGCCTTTCTCATACAGATTTCCCACTTTGTGTCCACTGTTAGACTTTGCAAATCATTCCAGTGGTTTCTTTATCTTTTTATACATTAGTAGAGTAAACCTACATTTTTGAATAATTACCATATATATGTATATATATAATTTTCTGTACCATTACAATACTGTACCATTTGTTTTTAATTAAAAGGGGGAATTATTTTCATTATTTCTATGAGAAATGTATCCCTAAGTGTTGCAACAGTTATAAAATCCTTCCCTCTCTGTTACTCTGATCCCCACTATCCCCAATCTCCCCACACATAGTTTCTATTTTGATTGAATTTCAGTTGCTTGCTCAGATTCAGACCTTTTATGGTCAAGACTTTGGCAAGGAGAATGACAAGCTTTGATATAATACTAGATGTGTTTTGCTGAGGCTGTCATCTGGCCATGGGACATTTAATGGTTGAATGACAGAGAATCAGAATACTACTTACAAGGCAGGCATAATTTTGCAGGCTGCCATCTATCTATGAGTTAAAGAAGTCAATAGAAATAGCTGAAGGAAAGACAAATGGAATTTCTTTGCAATAATTTGAAAATAAAAAATGCTTTATTCCTTTAAAAACAAGTATTGAAAGAGCAACTGCCTCATTTTCCCCCATTTTATGTTTTATCTGACTCTGAAAATTAGAAGACTGTGTTTTCATATCAATCACATCATTACTACCATTGATTAATCAATATGCAATAATACTGTGATTTAAGTTCACATGAACAATCTAGGCTTTTTTAATATGAAAAAAAGTAAAATTTTCCATTTTCTTACCAAGTAACACATGTTAGTGAAGTTACAATGTTCAATATGATGTCACAGATAAATTAGGGAAATAGAAACTATTCAAGCATAAATCTGACATTTATCTAATTATAGCAGAAACAGGCATATAAAAAGTTAGCTAAAAGTAAAGGCTGCTCAGAATAAGTGACAAATGGATGAAGAGAAATTAAAGTCTCTATTAATTCAAATAAGGGAGATGACTTTCCATGGGAAGAGGGGTAGCAATGCTTTTTGAAGGCATGGGCTTTGAAACTGACTTTGAAGGGCAAATCATATTCAATAAATAAGGAAGAAGGAGAACTTGAGAAGCCTCAAGTGTTTGGGCCAGTGAGCTGAAAAATACCATAGTTCTTCTGGCTCAGTGTAAGAGTATTCTCATTGCTCTTGGTGATTAAGAGTGTAGCCTTGTGAGTTATTTAGGCATTTTGATTAAAGGTTGAACCCTAACTATTTTTCATCTTCCTTTGAGAAATTGTGCATTATAGTGAGTGTGTTTTAGAACTTCCATTTCAGTATACAGTGAAGTTTGTTTTTATTATGCTAAATTCTGGCAGCATGAGGCATCACCTGCCTGTGATGAATCTGGGCCCATCCATCTTAGGTCCTATTTAAATGAAGCATATTTTCTACAATTGCTGTTCATGATGTTATATTTTCTTGAATGATGAGGAATGACTTGTGATCTAAATGCTTGAGATACCATATGTTTATTCTCATAATTACACTCGAATAATGTCATTTTTTCTATTTATTTATTTATTTATTTATTTATTTATTTATTTATTTATTTATTTATTTATTTATTTATTTTAATATAAGAAATTTATTTTCAAATTGGTTTCAATACAACACCCAGGGCTCATCCCAAAAGATGCCCTCTTCAGTATCCATCACCTACCCTCTCCGCCCTCCCACCCCCCATCAACCCTCAGTTTGTTCTCAGTTTTTAAGAGTCTCTTATGCTTTGGCTCTCTCCCACTCTAACCTCTTTTTTTTTTTTTCCTTCCCCTCCCCCATGGGTTCCTGTTAAGTTTCTTAGGATCCACATAAGAGTGAAAACATATGGTATCTGTCTTTCTCTGTATGGCTTATTTCACTTAGCATAACACTCTCCAGTTCCATCCACGTTGCTACAAAGGGCCATATTTCATTCTTTCTCATTGCCACATCATACTCCATTGTGTATATAAACCACAATTTCTTTATCCATTTATCACTTGCTGGACATTTAGGCTCTTCCCATAATTTGGCTATTGTTGAGAGTGCTGCCATAAACATTGGGGTACAAGTGCCCCAATGCATCAGTACTCCTGTATCCTTTGGGTAAATTCCTAGCAGTGCTACTGCTGGGTCACAGGGTAGGTCTATTTTTAATTTTTTGAGGAACCTCCACACTGTTCTCCAGAGTGGCTGCACCAATTTGCATTCCCACCAACAGTGCAAGAGGGTTCCCGTTTCTACACATCCTCGCCAGTGTCTATAGTCTTCTGATTTGTTCATTTTTGCCACTCTGACTGGCGTGAGGAGATATCTGAGTGTGGTTTTGATTTGTATTTCCCTGATGAGGAGCATCTTTTCATGTGCCTGTTGGCCATCTGGATGTCTTCTTTAGAGAAGTGTCTATTCATGTTTTCTGCCCATTTCTTCACTGGATTATTTGTTTTTCGGGTGTGGAGTTTGGTGAGCTCTTTATAGATTTTGGATATTAGCCCTTTGTCTGATATGTCATTTGCAAATATATTTTCCCATTCGGTTGGTTGCCTTTTAGTTTTGTTGATTGTTTCCTTTGCTGTGCAGAAGCATTTTATCTTCATAAGGTCCCAATAGTTCATTTTTGCTTTTAATTCCCTTGCCTTTGGGGATGTGTCAAGTAAGAAATTGCTGCGGCTGAGGTCAGAGAGGTCTTTTCGTGCTTTCTCCTCTAGGGTTTTGATGGTTTCCTGTCTCACATTCAGGTCCTTTATCCATTTTGAGTTTATTTTTGTGAATGGTGTGAGAAAGTGGTCTAGTTTCATTCTTCTGCATGTTGCTATCCAGTTCTCCCATCACCATTTGTTAAAGAGACTGTCTTTTTTCCATTGGATATTCTTTCCTGCTTTGTCAAATATTAGTTGGCCATGTGTTTGTGGGTCTAGTTCTGGGGTTTCTATTCTATTCCATTGGTCTATGTGTCTGTTATTGTACTAATATTATGCTGTCTTGATGATTGCAGCTTTGTAGTAGAAGCTAAAGTCTGGGATTGTGATGCCTCCTGCTTTGGTCTTCTTCTTCAAAATTACTTTGGCTATTCGGGGCCTTTTGTGGTTCCATATGAATTTTAGGATTGCTTGTTCTAGCTTCGAGAAGAATGCTGGTGCAATTTTGATTGGGATTGCATTGAATGTGTAGATAGCTTTGGGTAGTATTGATATTTTAACAATATTTATTCTTCCAACCCATGAGCATGGAATGTTTTTCCACTTCTTTATATCTTCTTCAATTTCCTTCATAAGCTTTCTATAGTTTTCAGCATACAGAACTTTTACATCTTTGGTTAGGGTTATTCCTAGGTATTTTATGCTTCTTGGTGCAATTGTGAATGGGATCAGTTTCTTTATTTGTCTTTCTGTTGCTTCATTATTAGTGTATAAGAATGCAACTGATTTCTGTACATTGATTTTGTATCCTGCAACTTTGCTGAATTCATGTATCAGTTCTAGCAGACTTTTGGTGGAGTCTATCGGATTTTCCATATATAATATTATGTCATCTGCAAAAAGCGAAAGCTTGACTTCATCTTTGCCAATTTGGATGCCTTTGATTTCCTTTTGTTGTCTGATTGCTGATGTGAGCACATCCAACACTATGTTAAACAACAGTGGTGAGAGTGGGCATCTCTGTCGTGTTCCTGATCTCAGGGGGAAAGCTCTCAGTTTTTCCCCATTGAGGATGATGTTAGCTGTGGGCTTTTCATAAATGGCTTTTATGATGTTTAAGTATGTTCCTTCCATCCCGACTTTCTTGAGGGTTTTTATTAAGAAAGGATGCAGAATTTTGTCAAATGTTTTTTCTGCATTGATTGACAGGATCACATGATTCTTATCTTTTCTTTTATTAATGTGATGTATCACGTTGATTGATTTGCGAATGTTGAACCGGCCCTGCAGCCCAGGAATGAATCCCACTTGATCATGGTGAATAATTCTTTTTATATGCTGTTGAATTCAATTTGCTAGTATCTTATTGAGAATTTTTGCATCCCTATTCATCAGGGATATTGGCCTGTAGTTCTCTTTTTTTACCGGGTCTCTGTCTGGTTTAGGAATCAAAGTAATACTGGCTTCATAGAATGAGTCTGGAAGTATTCCTTCCCTTTCTATTTTTTGGAATAGCTTGAGAAGGATAGGTATTATCTCTGCTTTAAACGTCTGGTAGAATTCCCCAGGGAAGCCATCCAGTCCTGGACTCATTTTTTGGGAGATTTTTGATAACCAATTCAATTTCTTTGCTGGTTATGGGTATGTTCAAGCTTTCTATTTCCTCCGGAATGAGTTTTGGAAGCATGCGGGTGTTTAGGAATTTGTCAATTTCTTCCAGGTTGTCCAGTTTGTTGTCATACAATTTGTCATAGTATTCCCTGATAATTGTTTGTATTTCTGAGGGATTGGTTGTAATCATTCCATTTTCATTCATGATTTTATCTATTTGGGTCATCTCCCTTTTCTTTTTGAGAAGCCTGGCTAGAGGTTTGTCAATTTTGTTTATTTTTTCAAAAAACCAACTCTTGGTTTCATTGATCTGCTCTACAGTTTTTTTTAGATTCTATATTGTTTATTTCTGCTCTGATCTTTATTATTTCTCTTCTTCTGCTGGGTTTAGGCTGCCTTTGCTATTCTGCTTCTATTTCCTTTAGGTGTGCTGTTAGATTTTGTATTTGGGATTTTTCTTGTTTCTTGAGATAGGCCTGGATTGCAATGTATTTTCCTCTCAGGACTGCCTTCGCTGCATCCCAAAGCGTTTGGATTGTTGTATTTTCATTTTTGTTTGTTTCCATATATTGTTTAATTTCTTCTCTAATTGCCTGGTTGACCCATTAATTCTTTAGTAGGATGTTCTTTAACCTCCATGCTTTTGGAAGTTTTCCAGACTTTTTCCTGTGGTTGATTTCAAGCTTCATAGCATTGTGGTCTGAAAGTATGCATGGTATGATTTCAATTCTTGTATACTTAAGAAGGGCTGTTTTGTGACCCAGAATGTGATCTATCTTGGAGAATGTTCCATGTGCACTCGAGAAGAAAGTATATTCTGTTGCTTTGGGATGCAGAGTTCTAAATATATCTGTCAAGTCCATCTGATCCAATGTCTCATTCAGGGCCCTTGTTTCTTTATTGACCGTGTGTCTAGATGATCTATCCATTTCTGTAAGTGGAGTGTTAAAGTCCCCTGCAATTACCACATTCTCATCAATGAGGTTGCCTATGTTTATGAGTAATTGTTTTTTATATTTGGGGGCTCCGGTATTCGGTACATAGACATTTATAACTGTTAGCTCTTCCTGATGGATATACCCTGTAATGAGTATATAATGCCCTTCTTCATCTCTTGTTACAGCCTTTAATTTAAAATCTAGTTTGTCTGATATAAGTATGGCTACTCCAGCTTTCTTTTGGCTTCCAGTAGCATGATAAATAGTTCTCCATCCCCTCACTCTCAATCTAAAGGTGTCCTCAGGTCTAAAATGAGTCTCTTGTAGACAGCAAATAGATGGATCTTGTTTTTTTATCCATTCTGATACCCCATGTCTTTTGGTTGGTGCATTTAGTCCATTTACATGCAGTGTTATTATAGGAAGATATGGGTTTAGAGTCACTGTGAAGTCTGTATGTTTCATGCTTGTAGCGATGTCTCTGGTACTTTGTCTCACAGGATCCCCCTCAGGATCTCTTGTAGGGCTGGTTTAGTGGTGACGAATTCCTTCAGTTTTTGTTTGTTTGGGAAGACCTTTGTCTCTCCTTCTATTCTAAATGACAGACTTGCTGGATAAAGGATCTTGGCTGCATATTTTTTCTGTTCATTACATTGAAGATTTCCTGCCATTCCTTTCTGGCCTGCCAAGTTTCAGTAGAGAGATCAGTCACTAGTCTTATCGGTCTCCCTTTATATGTTAGAGCACGTTTATCCCTAGCTGCTTTCAGAATTTTCTCTTTATCCTTGTATTTGCCAGTTTCACTATGATATGTCGTACAGAAGATCGATTCAAGTTATGTCTTAAGGGATTTCTCTGTGCCTCTTGGATTTCAATGCCTTTTTCCTTCCCCAGATCAGGGAAGTTCTCAGCTATTATTTCTTCAAGTACACCTTCAGCACCTTTACCTCTCTCTTCCTCCTCTGGAATACCAAATATGCGTAGATTATTTCTCTTTAGTGCGTCACTTAGGTCTCTAATTTTCCCCTCATACTCCTGGATTTTTTTTTTTTTTATCTCTCTTCTTCTCAGCTTCTTCTTTTTCCATAATTTTATCTTCTAGTTCACCTATTCTCTCCTCTGCCTCTTCAAACTGAGCTGTGGTCGTCTCCATTTTATTTTGCATCTCATTAATAGCATTTTTTAGCTCCTCCTGGCTGTTCCTTAGTCCCTTGATTTCTGTAGCAATAGATTCTCTGTTGTCCTTTATACTGTTTTCCAGCCCAATGATTAATTTTATGACTATTACTCTAAATTCACTTTGTTTAAATCCTTTTTGATCAGTTCATTAGCTGTCGTTATTTCCTGTAGGATTTTTTGAGGGGAATTTTCCGTTTTGTCATTTTGGATAGTCCCTGGAGTTGTGAGGACCTGCAGGGCACTTCCCCTGTGCTGTGGTGTATAACTGGAGTTGTTGGGCGGGGCCGCAGTCAGACCTGATGTCTGCCCCCAGCCCACCCCTGAGGCCATAGTCAGACTGGTGTGTACTTTCTCTTCCCTTCTCCTAGGGGTGGGATTCACTGTGGGGTGGCGTGGCCTGTCTGGGCTACTTACACAATGCCAGGCTTGTGGTGCTGGGGATCTGACATATTAGCTGGTGTGGATAGGCAAGTTGCAGAGGGGCGGGAGGGGCAGGCTCAGTTAGCTTTTCATTTGGTGATCCACTTTGGGAGGGGCCCTGAGGCACCGGGAGGGAGTCAGACCTGCCACCACCATCGGAGGGATGGATCCACAGAAACAGAGAGTTGGGTGTTTGCGTGGTGCAAGCAATTTCCATGACAGGAATTGGTTCCCTTTGAGATTTTGGCTGGGGGATGGGTGAGGGAGATGGAGCTGGTGAGTGTCTTTGTTCCCCGCCATGCTGTTAGCTTATAACCTTCCAGATGTTAAGTCCTGCTTGCTGTCAGAACACACTCCATCTGGCCCCTCCGCTTTTGCAAGCCAGACTCAGGGGCTCTGCTTTGCCTGCGGGCTGCCCCTCCGCCTGGGCTCCCTCCTGCCAGTCCGTGTAGCACGCACCGCTTATCCACCCTTCCTACCCTCTTCCATGGGCCTCTTGTGTATACTTGGCTCCAGAGAATCCACTCTGCTAGTCTTCTGGTGGTTTTTGGGTTATTTAGGCAGGTTTGGGTGGAATCTAAGTGATCTGCAGGACGCGGTGAGCCCAGCGTCCTCCTACGCTGCCATCTTCCATTCAGCAGTCTGAATAATGTTATTTTTAAAGGCAGGTCTTATCAAGAACCTATTGTTATTGATGTATTTTTTTCACATAAGATTAAATAAAGAATTTATTTTTTGAGAATTTAAATAAAGATAAACCATGTATATTTCTCTCAAAAAGTTTATTTAATAGGGGGAGCTGGGTGGCTCAGTTGGTTAAGTGTCTGACTCTGAATTTTGGCTCAGGTCATAATCTCACAGTTGGTGAGATCAAGCCCTACATTGGGCTCTGTGCTGACAGCACAAAGCCTGCTTGGTATTCTCTCTCTTCCTCTCGGTCTGCTCCTCCACTGCTCTCTCTCTTTCTCTCAAAATACATAAACATTGCAAAAAGTTTGTTGAATAGCATATTCCACTGTTTCATAGCATGCAGTATCGCAACAGCAAAAATAGCAACAACAACACATAACAATAAAACACTTATACAGTTCTTCCTATTTGCAAGGTACTTTTCAAGTGCCTAGATGTATAAATTTATATAATAATCATAACAACCTTATTTACTTCTACTTCACAAAAGAAAACTGAGGCATAGAGTTTTTAACTTGCCAAAGGCCAGGCAATGAATAAATGGCAGCATTTGGGTTTGAACCCAGATTATTTCTCTCTAGAGGCTATTTATAACCACACAAAAATTTCAGTGTGTTTTAGCTCTACAGCACATTTGTGTTTATCATACAGTCCTATGTTTATGAAATGATATTACAAATTCTGTTAATTTGAATTAACAGATGACTAGACACTTTAAAATGCATTTTTTCTCCTTTCGGTTTTATAAGTGTTGGTTTATTGATTAGTAACATCTCGTGTTTGTTTTCAGATGGTTTTAGAATTCATATTTTTGCCTTTTTATTAAATTTGAGGATAATTTAAAATTTGTCCATGCTTTAACCATATATTCTTTAGTTTGTAGCTTTACAATTCCAAAGGAATGAAACAATAATAAATCTTGGGTAAACAGTACAGGAGAAAATAGATTTTGCAACTGTTTATTTTAGGTAATTACTTAATCAATAGTAATCAAACAAAGAAGCTACTTAGAGAAATAATCTTTTTTAGATATTTTAATGATTTTGAACACAAGAGATAATATGTATGCAATAATTCTCCCTGAGATCCAGTTAATAGAAGATTTTATAAAATTTTTAAATTGTTACAGTAATTTTTCTTCATTTTGCAAAATATCACTGATATCTTCTTCATTGAACATTTATTGCCAGTGTGGTCTTTGGTACTGTATGAGTAATTTTCAACTTACTCCTTTAAAAAACAAAACTGATAATATTCCCAGGAAAGATGGCTAAGGGAGAACATCTCCAATTCTGGCTAATTTCAAAGGGAAGGATGATTAAGGGTCTAATCAAATATCCTTATTTTGGTAAACTTAATTAGGAAGGAGGAGGTAATTTAAACTTGACTCTACATAGTATAGTGTGATTTATTTTGTGGGAGAGGAAAGGGCATTTCAGAGTAGATGACTGTTGGAAAATATCTTTCTCATTTTAGGATATATTGTTCTACCCTATCCTGGGAAATGCTGAACCCAACAGGGATATTAGCCAATAAAAAACCTAGTCTTCAATTGAATCTGGAGAGGAGAATGAGACAGGAGATCCTATCTAAAGGAACCATATCACTTAGCATCTGGTCCTTTCCCAATATTTACCTTGCTCTTATGATGAAAACTTTGAGTGGGTTAATTAGAATTTAAGTTACTCAGGTTGGGGAAAAGAACTAAAGAAGGAAGGGGAAGGATCCAGGCAGCAAAACCACTTTATGTTGGAGATATTTCTAAAAAGATGAGTAGAGAATTACACAGAAAAGTTTGTAAAAAGCATTGCTTTTCAGGGTGCTGCAGAGCCAATGAAAGAAACCCAAGGGGGAATAAGAATGTGCAGAGGACAGTCAAGAAGTTTAGAGGAGAAATGTGAGAAGGGCTTCATTTACTAAGCGAGTGTCTTTGGATTAAGAAAAGTTTTAAGAACAGCTTTAATTTTTCCCCAGTTACACATTAATTAAAAATTCCCCCCTGTCTTCAGTAAATCAATTCCTACATAATTTCTTCAGAGTATTGCCCTCATGGAGAGTGGAAAAAGATGGTTTAAATAAAAAAAAAAAAACGGTCCATTCCATCTCTATTTTTATATTCCTAAATGAGGTCAGGAAGCTAGAATTATTTAACTGAATGGGTTATTTTCTGTCATCCAGGCATGAAGTAATGATTCATTTACAGACTGTAGGATACACAATTTATAGCACAGTTAACTTTTGGTGAAAAGCATATAAACTTGAGGGCCACTTTCTGAGTGTGGAAGAAGGAAGTTCCCAGCAGAGGGAGGTGCTGAATCCATATAATGGGAGTTGGTGCTATTATCTCCCAACAAAGAAGGTAGCCATCAAAAACTAGGGAGTTTTTGGATTGTGTACATAATTGCTCCTGGAGTATTTTTCCTTTTGAGGCTATGCCTGATACTTGAGGCATGTGATGGGAAAGAAAATTCATGTAGCAAGCTTTTTCTTCTTGCTCAACATGGAGACTACTAAGGCCCAATACATGCACCAAACATTTATCCCTGGACAGTGTTTGTTTGGAAACTATCCAGAATGGTAAGCCACTAGAATGCATATGGAGAGATTGTCATTAGATGGTTGTGATCTTGACTATATTCTTAAGGGTGATTAATTCTCTTTGTTGGTGACCAACAGTCACCAATCCTTTATATTCACTCCTACTTTGGGTAAAATACTTTTCAAAATTTGTATTCCCTGTCAAAAATCTACTCCCATTGTGAAATAGTTTTTGATAGTGGATTATTATATGACATCTTCTATAACTGCTACTCTGATTAGGTTCTTCAGTGAGAGTTTCATCAATACTTAATAAAGATATTAGAACTATAATGGCCATACTAAAGGGGCAGTATATCCCATGTGGAATTTCTAGTTCATTGGGCCAAGAATTATTACTGCACTAAATTTACTCTTCAGGTTTAGATGTTTGGACAAAAGCTTCAATCAATTATTGATCTCTACTTTGGCATAGGAGATGAGAGTAGAAAATAGATTATGTTTCCCCAAAGCAGATAAACTAAAAGATAAACTTTCAGAAGCTTATCACTTGATTATTATTGCAGTTTACAATATGTTTAGACAAAAATATCTGTATCTAACTTAACCACCATTTTAGAAGCTTTAAGCTTCTGTTACAGAATTTAGGCATTACTGATTTATGTGTAAATGTTATACATGTGTCCAGAAATAAAGATAAAAGGTCTTTATAGAATTCCACAGATTTCCTCAAATTAGGAAGTGGAGGGCTGGGGGTGAGGGCAAGCCATAGCCATCAAAGAGATGGAGTTCAGCATTGAGAGTCTTTGTCTCTTGATTATTCAGATACATTCATATATGTCTTTACCAAGTGGTAAACCAAAAACAAACAAACAAAAACCAGACTCTAAATTATAGAGAAGAAACTGATTGTTACCAGAGGGGAGGCGGGTGAGGGGAGGAGTAAATAGTTGATGGGGATTAAGGGGTGCACTTGTTGTGATGAACAACAGGTGATGTGTAGAAGTATTAAATCTCTATATTGCACACCTGAAACTAATATTATACTGTATGTTAACTAACTGGAATTTAAAAGAAAACCTTTTAAAAATAGCATAAAAAAGTAATCTTCCAACTGATGATAGTGACTGAAGGATAGGAAAACAAACAAACAAACAAACAAACAAACAAACAAACCCTGGTAGATTGTAAAGAATCAAAATTGGGAAGCACAGGTTCATAAAGTATCTATTTTTTATTTGCTTTTTAATTTTTTTAAGTTCATTTTGAGAGAGAGAACACGAGTGGGGTAGGGATAAAGAGAGGGAGAAAGAATTCCAAGCAGGATCTGTGCTGCCAGCTCAGAGTCCCCCCACATGAGTCCCCCACTCACACACTGTGAGATCACTACCTGAACCAAGGATGCTTAACCAACTAAGCCACCCAGGAACCCCAGCTATCTACTTTTTGATTGGATTATGCATTCTGGGATGTTGTTTTATAAGTTGTTTATACATTTTGGGTTCTAACCCTTTATCAGCTGTGTCATTTGCAAGTATATTCTCCTATTCCATATGTTGCCTTTTAGTTTTGTGATTGTTTCCTTCATGGTGCAGAAGTTTTTACTTTCATGAAGTCACAACAGTTTATATTTGCTTTTGTTTTCCTTTCCTCAGGAGACATATCTAGTAAGACATAGCTACAGCTGATGTCAAAGAAGGTACTGCTGGTGTTCTCATCTAGGATTTTTATGGTTTCAGGTCTCACGTTTAGGTCTTCAATCCATTTTGAATTTAATTTTGTGTATGGTGTAAGGAAGTGGTCCAGTTTCATTCTTTTGCATGTTGCTGTCCAGTTTTCCCAACACCATTTGTTAAAGAAACATTCTTTTTCTCATTTGATATTCTTTCCTGCTTTGTTGAAGATTAATTGACCATATAGTTTTGAGTTCATTTCTGGATTTTCTACTCTGTGCTATTCATTTACGTGTTTATTTCGTGCTAGTGCCTTACTGTTTTGATCACTACAGCTTTGTAATATAACTTGAAGTCTGGAATTGTGATGCCTCCAGATTTGCTTTTCTTTTCAAGATTGCTTTGGCTTTTTGGGGTCATTTGTGGTGCCATACAAATTTAAAGATTGTTTGTTCTAGCTCTGTGAAAAATGCTAGTGGTATTTTGATTGGGATTGCATTATATGTGTAGATTGCTTTGGATTTTGTAGACATTTTAACAATATTGGTTCTTCCAATCCATGAGCATGGAATGTTTTTCCATTTCTTTGGGTCTTCTTAAATTTCTTACATCAGTGTTTTAGAGTTTCAGAGTATAGGTCTTTCACCTCTTTGGTTAGGTATCTTGTTATTTTTGGTGCAAATGTAAATGGGATTTATTCCTTAATTTCTCTCTCTGCTGATTCATTATAAGTGTCTAGAAATGCAATGGATTTCTGATTTTTTATACTGTGACTTTACTGAATTTGTGTATCAGTTCTAGTAGTATTTTGGTGGAGTCTTTAAGGTTTTCTATATATTGTATAATGTCATTTGCAAATAATGAAAGTTTTACTTCTTCCATACCAATTTATATGTTTTGTATTTCTTTTTGTTGTCTAACTGCTATGGCTAGGACTTCCAGTACTATGATAAATAGAAGTGGTGAGAATGAACATCTTTGTCTTACTCCTTACCTTAGAGGAAAGGCTCTCAATTTTTCCCCATGAGGATGATATTAGTTGTGGGTTTTTCATATACAGTCTTTATCATGTTGAGGTATGTTCCCACTAAACCTACTTTGTTGAAGTAGGTGAATGGATGATGTACTTTGTAAAATGGTTTTTCTAGAGTGATGATTTATGATAAATCTGGTAGACTTGCTGTAATCTCTCATTCTCTTGTAGATAATTCCCTTTGTGACCAGATAATATGCATTTTTTGAACTTGTCTGTGGAATATTGTTTCTACAGTTTAGTATATTGTGAAACTAAGTAAATATAAGAAGATCAAATGTGCTAAAAATATGAGGGCTTTTGTTATTGTGCATTACAATAATGCCAACAATGGCACTTAAATTTTATATCTTCCCAATGGGCATCTGTTTACATAACATTGGTAATATTTTCAGGCCCTTGTTATCAGCAGTAAAGCCACAATCCTTTTTTTCTGACAAGAAAGGAAGTAAATGAAAGTACATAATAGCCTGGATAGCAGGTGTGGAAAAGCTTTTATTATTTTTTTTATAGAAGAAATGTTAATGTAAAATTGTTATTTTTCTAACTGTCCTGAAACAATTATAATGCTAATTAGTATTTCAACTTCCATAAAAATTAGGCAGGAATTTATGAAGAGTAAAAATTCATTCCATTTTAAATCAGCTACTTTGATACACTACTCCACAGAAATCTTATATTATGATTTTCAGATGTGCCACTTTTTATTGAAAAGTTGCAGAAGCAGAATCCCCTGGTAACATATCAACTGTGCACCTGAAGACTTTTCAAATAATGTACAGAACATACATAAAACTGTTAAGCAAATAATGGATTTTGTGCAAGGCATGTTCCCAGGTGGTATTTTGCAAATATAGCTTGTCTTGTACTGTTATATCAGGTGAACCCAAGAACAGAGGGCAAAATTGCTATCAAGAGTAAATGATTGGAATCCAATTTTTCTGTTAACTGAACTGAACCCATATGCACATTCTAATATTCCTCAGGTTTGATAGGCATATTCTATTAGCAATTTTCTACTCACCACATACTGTAATTGGGTATTTAATTATTTGCATGAAATAAATCATCAGTTGAAACGTACTGTATTAAAAACACAAAAATAAGCCCTTTTTTAACACACACCAGCGCTTTGAAAAACTGGCTTGCCAAACTCAAGATGGCAAAATTAATAAAACGAGTAGCTAAGCATCTTATTTGCAATTGTACTCTTGGAAGTATTTTTAAAGCATAATTGAGAAAAAAGCATATTTATTGACTTTCCAATAAGGAAATGTTTACTTTCTTTTATCTCGTAATTATAGAACCAAATTGCCTGGTCACATTTGAAACAAAGAAAATTTGAGTCAATTTGTTACAGATAACTAATAAATTATATGGTTGCCGTTTTTTCACAGAGCATTTTTTAAAAATCATTAAAGTAATTGGAAAATATGTAGGCACTTAATCAATATGTAACAATTTGCAGAAAACTCTTAGTATGAAGTGTTGAAGGCTCAGGGGTGATTTGATAGTTGTCTATGAAAAGCTTATCTCCAATAAATAAAAAAAAACTAGGCAGGAGGGTAAGCTCCTTGAGAGACTGATTTATAGAGTAGAAAGATTTTTTTCCATTGTATACTTTCAGGGTATGAATTCTTAAAGATTAAGAGAACTATTCTGCTGTAGATCCAGAAGCACTTCCTTTCTGAGGTAGTTAAAAATAGGAAAATTGTTTTCAAAGGTTACAATGTAGTCTTCATAGAAATTGGGCGAAGATACCTGATATTTTAAGTTCCTGTTATGGATAAGATTTAAATATATGACATACATTTTAGGATAGAAATGCAGTAAGTCCTCATTTCTTTGTTCAAAAGATTTCCCCAGGAAAAGAAATGGGGAGGGATACAGTCCAAATGCTCTCTGGTGGTAAATGAACTATTTTGTATGTCCTGATTTCTGTCTTTTAGGAATCATATCTCACACACAAGTCCCTGCTCAGTTTATGGAGGGAGGCCAATCCCTGGGAAGGCAAAGAAAATGTGGTATATTCCCCTCTCCTTCATACTTGCCCAACTGGGGGCACTTCCTCAGGCTCACATGTAGCCCCTGAATGACAGGTGTATTCATTCTATTCAGCAATTCTATTCATTCTAACGGAAGGTGATTTTTTTTCTCTCTCTCTTTCTAACTTTCCCTTTTCTGTTTCCACCTTTCTCATTTTTTTCTGTCTCTGAGACTCTACATAACTTGTTTGTTTCCAGTAGGCAAGGTGACAATGGGTGATTGGTTCCACATGATTTGATATGAATGCTTTCTCAGTACTAACCTGCTTTAGTCCCAGGGAATCCACTGATTTCCTTCTTCCCAAGAGACTGTTTCCTACATATCACACTGGTGCATCCCCCCTCACTCTACCAAGATTTGGATTTGGTTTCTGTGTCTTCTTCAATTAGCTTTGCCTGTCCACAAAACAAAGAATCATTTTCTTATCCTTATTTTATATTCTCATTTATGTCTGAGGAGTCTTCACACACTTGCTTTTATTAAAGGAGCAATTATATTATCTTTAAGATGAAGCACTAAGGTATTTATTAGTTTTAGTTCAATTTCCATAAATTAATGATAAGGTATTTTGTGCAGAATTAAAAGTTATTCCAGGAAATAGGGTCTTATATTATAGACAAAGCCATTACTGCCTACATCACCTTATTTTTAGTCAAGTGTTTTTGTTTAAGAGTGTGTTGAGTACAGAACAAAGGGAATAGAAATCTATTTAAAGGACTCTCTTTTAAAGTCATAGATTTCATTAGAAAAAGAGGCACTCTCTTTTAAGTCTATAGAATTCCTAGTGATCTTCGCTTATACCATCAAACATTGCAAAGTGTTATTTAATTTTTTCATAACTTTTGAAAACTATGCATTGTGAAGTTTATATTATATGATTATCAATGTTTAGTTTTTTCTACAGGGTAGATTAGATTATTTAAATGTTAATGAATGAACTATGATATGAGACTAATTAAAAATTGAATGAGATATAATTTCTTATCTTTTATAATCTTGATTATTTTTCACTTTGTATTCGGATCCCTTATCTACTTCTCTTTTTTTTATAATGTAAGTGTTAAAATGAGCCTGGTGATTACTATATAAAATACATGAACTATAAATTATTCTTCTTTTGTATTAGAAAACCATGGCTAGGCTGCAGTAGCATCTTGAGGTGCCTACGTATTTTCTTGTAGGAAATTTGTTTGGACCTTAAGGATAGGATCTGCCTGCCTCTACCCAAGGAATCAAAGACACATTTTTAGAGACTAGTGCTGTCCAATAGAATTTCCTGCAATGTTGGATATACTCTATTTCTACGCTGGCCAGTACCATAGCCACCTAGGTATACGAGGCTAATGAGCACTTGAAATGTAGCTAGTGAACCTGAGGAATTGTTTTGAATTTTATTTCATTTTAATTAATACCAATTTAAGTTTAGATAGCTACATAATGGATATCGTATTGAAAAATGCAGTCTAGAACTTCCTATGTCGCTTAGTAGCCCTGAACTTAATTTCTCTCATTTGTAGAATAAAAATAATCGCCCCTGACTGTCTAACAGAATTTTTATAAAATCAAATGAAAGAAGGAAAAGGTATCAAAGAGTGGTGAAAGGCCCCGGGTGGACTCTGACACTGCACTGCTTACACGTGGATTCTGATTCTACTATATACCTTGTGCAAGATATTACCCCTGTCTTTCAGTTTTATCTTGTGTAAAATGGGAATAATAGTATCTAACCCATTGATTGTTGAGGTGATTAACCAAAACAATACATGAAAGGCTTTAGAATAGTGCTAGCAAGTAGTTAACTTCCTAGATAAATGGTAGCTATTGTTCTTATTATTAACTATACAAACATGTAAAGAACATGCTCTAATGTTTAGAAGAAACTCAATTTGCTCTCCATTCATTCCCTCCGCCCCCGAAAAGAAAACTTTACAGGATTCAAGGAAAAATTTAGTCCTTTAGGACACATGGTGAATGAAACTTTGATTCAGTTGCAAAAAAGAGAAACATCTCCTTTAAAATTACCTTCTTTTTTGTTCTACTATGTGATGGTTGTGTATGTTGCATCTGGATGAAATCACTTGAGGTAAAATTTTGAAGAAAGGAAACCTGCTATGGCTTAAAAGAAAGAGGGTGACAAAAGGGATATTGAATATTGTCAGTATCGTAATACTGTTCATAAGGGAAGAAACCAGAAAAAAAGAATTTGAAGCTGACTCTCTATTTTAGAAACACTTAGCATATGTATTAGCCTTGTGTTGGGTGTCTGGCTAGGTCTTGAGACATGGAATTCTGAGATCCACAATCCTGACATTATATGAATCTGTTTTCCTTCAGAATTATGGACAATAACAGCTAAAGGAGATGGAGCATCTATACCATTTTTATTTTTTTTACAGTTTTTATTTAAATTCCAGTGATTCAACACTGACATACAACACCCTGTGCTCATCACAACAAGCATACTCCTTAATCCTCATCACCTATTTTACCCATTCCTCACCCACCTCCCCTGTGGGAACCATCAGTTTGTTCTCTATAGTTAAAGAGTCTGCTTCTTGTAAACCATTTTGATGTTGCTGCCTGGAAAAAGCTGCTCCAATAATGAATCTTTTTCTGGAACATGCTCTATATGTCCTCTTTTTGATACATATTTTTAGGTTAGCAAGCAAATTCTCCTAAGTGTAAGTCCTCCGAAAAGAAGAAAAAAAATGTTTATTTATAATTTGGTGTATAATATTCTGACAGCTGACTTAGAATAAAACTGATGGTGGCCAGACCTCTGATGGAGCCAGAGGAGTGTCTAACATGGAGGGATAGTGTGGAAGGCAGCTAGGACAGTACTGAAGAAAAACATTTTTTGCCTAAGGCTGCTATTATATTTAATTTTTTTCCATGATCATCTGGACCATCTACATTTTGGATAATTTGTTTATTATACACTGAAAGTCATTTTTGGTATGTAATAATTTTTTTCAATTACTATCAATTTAGATGGAGAATGATGTAGTAGACTTTCATGAGAAAGACTTGGACTCACACCTAAGGTTTACATGAGTCAGAAAAATAACCACTTTAAAAAATACCACTATATCGGATTTTGACTGATATTTCCATGTTGAATTCCTAATTGAAAATGGTTTTTGTAAAATACATGTGTGCTGGGTCCTAAATAAACAAAATATGCTTTTATTTGAAAATACAGACTTCAGCTTTCAGAACATATTTTTGCATTTTAAAATCTGATATTTCAAACATCTTTAAATTTAAAAAAATAGTTGTTTTTTTTTTTGTTGGAAGACACTGATTTTCTCTGTTTGAGGTGAAGATCTAAAAAAAAAGTAATATATTGTCACTTTTAAAGTAGAAGTCTAATATGTAAGTGACGAATTACTAAATTCTACTCCTGAAACGAATATTACGCTATATGTTAACTAACTATAATTTAATAAAGATTAAAAACCAAATGGATAAGAACATGTCTGAGGCCAGGGCTCAAGAGAGTCAGCCAAAGTCTAACAGAAATCTGAGTCTAAGATACGCAAACGGCCACGAATCCTGTGCATTAAGGAGGCCATACTGATTGGCCAATACTGAAAACTCAGGGATACCAGGACAGTAGTGCTGAGCCTTTGGGGTTCTTGATAGGTGGGGAAGTATCTGAAAATAAATTAGGGAATGAGTTCAATTAATACTAAACTTTCTTAAATCCAGTGTAGAAAAAAAAAGTGTAAGTCTAAGAAAAGCTAGTGTTATTTTTCTTTGAATTGTTGAGCCAAATGGAAAAACATCATTTAGTTATTAACGGTACATAGGAGGCTAGACAAAATTCATCATAGAGGTAGGTTTATCAAGCTAAAGAACATAAAGTATAGAGAAAGCACTAAATGTTGACACATATCTCTCTCTTCTTCATTCAATAAATAAATTTTTACTATTTATTTATTTATTTGTTTGTTTTTTGAAGTTCCTAGAACCTTATTCATTCACAAAGTATTTGCTGGATTAGCACCTTAATTAACAAAAGGAATGAGGTATGGGTTTAGGCTACATAATCATGCTTAATGTTCAGGTACAAGTTTTAAATGAACAAAGCCACAGGTTCAAATCTATGTTTTACAAAGATACACATAGTGGCACTAGAAAGGGTGGATTATACTTTACTTTTTAAAATGCTAATTTGTGCAGGTACTGTGCTAGTTCCTGTTTCCAGCAAAAAGATAAAAAAATATCAAAATATAAAAAAACATAAAAATAACCAATGCAATAACTATAAAATAAATTGTATAATAAATAAAAATCTTATAAATGCCTAACAAATATACTTGACACAATTATGAAAGTAGAAACAAGGAATGTTTTATTTGGTGTGGGTTAGTAAATTTGTCATCTATAGGTGACATTTAAGTTGATCCTTGAATAGAATTTTGAAAGGCAGTGAGAATGGAGAGCCATGCTAAGTGGAGGACAAATGTGATGAGAAGCAAAGGTAGGTAAGGTGAGACAGGTTTATGAAAGCATGAAAAGCAAACAATAGTGGGTGAATTTATCCCTTAGATTAGTGGTTTGCAAACTGTGCACTAAAGAACCCTTCCATGGAGCCATTTCAATAGCTATGTAAGCTCTTACCAAATCAGAACTACACATATATTTTGCATGGTGTATTTTTATGTAAAAATTCATTTAAGCAAAAGATTTTACAGCTAAAAACTCTTCAGAAACTATATTGCAAAGTGACAGATGATTATGCATTTTTCAACAGAATGACAAGGTAATTGGTTTATTTAAAAAATAATTTGGCACATATACTTTTACACTCCCCCCATATATATTTATATATTAGAGCTTATAAAATGTACCCACCTTAGGTTTGGCCCACAGAGGCTATAAATTTCTTTGGGGGTATTTGCTAGTCTTCTAGGTGGATGCTTGTATTAAAGATTGTGCTTTGATGTGAAAGTGACATCACTCAGCAAAGAAGCTGCTAAAATCCACTTGTTACTGCATATAAGTGATTCAGAGCATATATACCAAAGGAAAATTTTCAGTGCCCTGTGTTTTATCTGCATGATGCCAAGACCCCAAATAGTGGCCGACGTTTGTAAATTTTCCAGTTTTCATTTGAATGCCTTGGTGTCATACAGACACTACCTCAAAAGACACGTCTTTTTTTTTTTAATTTTTTTTTAACATTTATTTATTTTTGAGACAGAGAGAGAGCATGAACAGGGGAGGGTCAGAGAAAGAGGGAGACACAGAATCTGAAACAGGCTCCAGGCTCTGAGCTGTCAGCACAGAGCCCGATGCGGGGCTTGAACCCACGGACCGCGAGATCATGACCTGAGCTGAAGTCAGACGCTTAACCGACTGAGCCACCCAGGCGCCCCAAGACACGTCTTTAAGGACAGATTTATAGTGTGCTTCATAAAGGAAAAGACAAAAGAGACCACTTATTTTGAACATTGGTAAATGTACATGTATTCCTACTTAATTATTTGGGTTCTGAACCTCATAATGGACATCTGGTGCTGGAATTCTATAATTTCTAAAGCTGATAAACTGGTACAGTGGGATAACTTCATGCCACTCCATGTATCCCCTCTATAGAGAGAGTACATTTCTATGGAATTCAATAAAGCATTTGTGTTTGTACATGGACAGAATTAATCCTGACTGCAAATGCTAATACAACAAGGTGTTTGGCTTTGTAGTCTGTCAAAAGCACTCAGTGCTGTTAGTCATGGTTGTTAAATTTATCATAAAATATCTGCCTTAAATACATCAGTGTTCTTAAGATTCTGAAGCCTTATTATTATAGGAAATAAAGGATTTGAATTTTTTTTTATCAGTTTCTAGATAGAGTGATTATAAGTTTTTGCAACTCTTTAAGTAATTGCTCTAATTTTGGCAGAAATTTTGAAATGCTTCAGAATGCAACAAAGCCTTTTTTTTTTCTAATGAGACATCATAAGCACAACTTTATTTCATGCCTGAAAGCCGTAAGAATCATGTGAATTCCTGAAACTCATTTTCCTATGACTCACTCTGCAACTACAACTTGGAGACTGCAAATACTATTACCCAATTAATTCTGAGTTACTAAGTACAGCAGCAAGATGTAAATGACAAAATATTGAAGTGAGAACTACTTAATTTTTTAAATGATACAGAGAAGCACAAGTAAAATAAGTGTGCATATGTCTCAGGCATTCAATATTCTTTTATTCATTGAACAAATATTTATTAAGTGCATGCTGTGCCAACACTGTTTGAAGCCCTGGGTATTATACAGATTTGAATAAAAGCCAGACTAAATGTAAGGGGTTCACGGGTGAACTGCATAGAAAAACACCTGCCTGGTGTTTTTCACACCAGGCACAAATGCTGGAGAAACTCCGTTAAAGGAATGCCACCTAATATTTAAAGTGTGCCACATTCACCGACGCTCTCCATTCCTCTCATAACACATAATTCATTGATGTCCATGGTACCCGAAAGTTAGCGTAATGTGGGATGCTTTTCTGCTTTCACTACCATTAGTGTTACATGCCTACCGAGAGAACTGGCTACTCTTCCCAATCATGTTTATGCAAACTGAACTTACTGTCAATTTAATTGTTAAAAAATACACATAGCTTATATAATAAAGTGACACAGTTTAAATATATTAATAATAATAAAACATATGCCCATGTACCCATAATTAGCTTAATAAATAGGCCAATACTAATAATTTGCAACCCTGTCCCTTTTTATAATTTCATAACTAAATTAATATTACATAAGTAGAAAATAGGGAATAAAAGAAAAATTGTCACATGAGCACTGTGAGAATGTTTTGAAAATAATGGGTAAGTCACTAAAACTCACTGTAGGCTTTAGATTTTATTGATTTTGGTATGAGCGAAAAGCCTGCAAAAGTTGAGGAAAAAAATCATAAAAATCATGAAATACATATATCTTCAGGATTTTTTATCTTTGTTTAAAAATTTTTTTAAATGTTTATTTATTTTTGAGACAGAAAGAGACAGAGTGCAAGCTGGGGAGGGTCAGAGAGAGAGGGAGACACAGAATCTGAAGCAGGCTCCAAGCTCTGAGCTGTCAGCAGACAGCCCTGACTCAGGGCTCAAACTCACAAATGGTGAGATCATGACCTGAGCTGAAGTCGGACCCCAACCAACTGAGCTACCCAGGTGCCCCTTTTACTTTTAATTTCTTCTCATTCTACTTGAGCAAGATTAAAATTTGAATTGTCTAAGAAAGATGATGTAAATTTTAATCAGCAGCTTCATAGTCTGAGAAGTTTCACCTAATATCATAATATTGGCACACAAAAGTACATTAATATGTCATAAGTTAAAACAAAATCCTTCTCATATGAATGTACTTCTTTTCAATTACTTGATTTCAAAGCCATTTTTTTGTTTACCTGAAAACTACCCCATTTAAGGATGACATATTAAAGAGTTTCAACTTTAATTACAATATAATGAGAAGTTTGGAAGAAGGTATCTATAAGGACACCTTCCTTACTCAAGTGTTCATTAATGCCACCCTCTCAGTCAGGTCTAATCAAGTGATCCTATCTAAACCAGTCTTCTTCAGTCCTCTTTATTCTTTAATTACTCTTTATTTTCCTTTATGGTACTATTACTACCAGTCACTACATTTTATTTACATATAAACTCCATCTTCTTCACAAAAATAGGTGTTTCACAAGGGCAGGGGCTTTGTCTTGTTTACCACTTTATCTTCAATGCTTAGGATGGAAGAGACACAGAGTTGCTGTTCAACAAATATGTGCTGAAGGTTCATTTCAAGACTCAGGGGTGGCTTGACTCTGAGCTCATGCTAGGGGAATTAATATGGATCTGGAATACTAGTGCTGAGGCTTCAGGGACAATGGCGATGCTCTAGGAAAAGGGATGAGAAAGAACAATCCTGTCAGAGCAAGCAGCTCGTGCAAAAGGTTGCATCTGTGAAACCATGTGGTAAATGTTTAAGGATTTCACAATGATGCATGGATGGATTCTTATGAGATACTACTACAAAACAGGTTGGGGAAGAAATGTTTGGGCCAACTCATAAAGGACTAAAGGTTTTGCATTTCATCTTGTAAGTGATGGAGTCAGTGTTGTATTTCAAGCCTGAAAATGACATATTCATTTTGAAATTGCACTCAATTTAAAAGGTGGCATGGGCATTAATATGAAGAAACAAATCATGAATATACTAGAGTCAGGATGTCAACCAGGTCAACATCCAGACAATAAGGATTTTCTGAATTTGTATGCAAGCAAGTAGATTTTGATGGCTAACACCAATCATGTACAAGAATACCTGGGACAGTTGAATTGAGTTTCAGGAAATGTGGGTAATTTAAAAAAATTGGCAAACATTTCACCTAAAATGAGAATCTGCATTTGGAGGAGAGATTGTCTTTTATCCCTAAATATGTTCCATTTTGATGAGGGGAAAGAAATGCAGGAATAGTGGAGGACCTGGAGGGAAGTGAGAACATTCTGATATATTATTATGCTGGTACTCAGTCTCTTCTACTAGCTTTGCTGATTCACATGGAACTATAGGAGCCACTCAAAGAGATGGAAAAACTTAAAAGCAGACGATATTTGGGTTACCTGACAATAATCTTGGCCAAACAAGATTGGTCTTACTTATTAGATGAATGATGCAGACAGCTGTTTCTTTATGGCAGACAGCTAAACATATATTGTCATATTAGCATTATCAATATGAATCTGCATAGATTTTTTAAAAATTATCACTTATTGTCAAATTGGCTAACATACAGTGTATACAGCGTGCTCTTGTTTTTTGGGGTAGATTCTCGCATTTCATCACTTATGTACAACACCCAGTGCTCATCCCAACAAGTGCCCTCCTCGATTTTTATATTATTTAGTGCTTATATTAATATATATCTCGACATCTCCTCTGTGCATCTATTATAATTACAGAAAAAGGAAGAATCAGAAATGGAAACAAAATTTTTCTTTCAATCAGTTATTCCATAATTTGTTTCCTCTTAGAATCACAAAGAAGTGAGATCAGCTAAGCCAAATCAACTGATGGGTATAGAAAAAACAAAGCACTTAAAAATAATCTTGAATAAGTTATTATTCTAATCTTGTGTTTAACTACCACATAGCTAAGGACTTTTTAGGAATACAGAGAAATTGCTGAATAATAACTCTTTAATTTAGAGATAATTCATATTTGAACATTTCAGTTTTAACAACTTAAAGTTAGAAACCAATATACTTTTACATTTTAGAGAAAGGGATTTTAAAATATTAAGCTTTTGGGTATGTATTAAATATTACTTAAAATATTTCTACAGCAGATAAGATATATTCAAAAGATTTCACTTATAATGAAGAAATATACCAAAAGTTTGGCTGCAATATAATTTTTTAAATTGGAGATTTTAAAATGTATTCTAACTTCAGAATTTTATTAATCTATTTTCAAAACTTTTTCTTGTTATAGCAAATCAAACTGCATCCTAGATGAATGTAGGAAATACTATCTTCTCAAACAGAGAAAAAAGGGATGAAAAATAATTTAGTTAAGCAGGCTCCACTATCTCTACTTCTGATTGCAGCAGAACATTGTTATGATATGAAAATAGAAGGTGATTTATCTTCTTCCTAGCAAAATACTTAAAAGTTCACGATGTATGTGAAAAACAGTTTTGGTATTCATAGTCAAGTGGACTGAATCAGTGGATCAATATTTTGGGTTCCTGTTTATGTTCTTGGCCTTTTTTTTTTTTAAGTTTGTTTATGTATTTTTTAATGTTTATTTATTTATTTTTGAGAGAGAAAAAGACAGCAAGCGAGGGAAGGGAAGAGAGAGAGGGAGACAGAGAGTCCCAAGCAGGCCCTGCGCTGACAGCACAGAGCCCATCACAGGGTTTGAACTCACGAACTGTGAGATAATGACCTGAGGCGAAATCAAAAATTGGATGCTTAACCATCTGAGCCACCCAGGTGCCCTATGGTCCTTTTATATTTGCAGACTTTTTGGCCATGGTAGATTCTCTATTATCTATAACTAGGGGTTTGAAGAAGTCAAATGCTGATGATGTCAGCCAGGGCTGCTTGTCAGGGTGAGGATGGGAAGTAACATATTGATGTAGGGGGATGGATGCCTGAATGATAATCACGTGCCCCCTTCAATTGCTAGTTCCTAAGTAATCTTTAGGGTTTTGTTTGCTATAGTTTGTAGTTATCTATTCCTTTTCTTTTATTTTCTTATTTTCAGACTCATTTTATTATTTATTACTATCTTTACTTGAATAAAAAGAATAAAATTTAAAATAGGTTCTTTTAATTTAATCATTGTTCATGGCTCTTAATGAGAACATATTTGGCACAGTGGTGATGAGGGACAGAAGCAAATAAATGTTCACCTTTAGCCCAGAAGGTTGACCTCTAGCCTGCATAGTTTGAAAAGTATGAAACTTGCTGGTTTTTGCACTCTTTTAATTTTTTTAATGTTTATTTTTATTTTTGAGAGAGAGAGAGTGAACAGTGGAGGGGCAGAAAGAGAGGGAGACAGAGGATCTGACGTGGGTTCTATGCTGACAGCACTTGTGGGCTCGAACCCACAAGCCATGAGATCATGACTGAGCTGAAGTCAGACACTCAACCGAATGAGCCACCCAGTCACCCCGTGTTGCTGCATTCTCAAAGGGTCTTATGACTATCTGCAAATCTCACCAACAGTTAATATCAAACTGAATAATGAGCACCAGAGAAATCTTGCAAAAGTAGTTTTACAAATAGAATTTCAATGACGTTTATGATCTAATACTCCCTGCATGTCACCTCCCCCTTGAGCACTAAGCATGTAACCACCATCTTTGTACAGCAAAAAGTGCAGCTATTTCTGCCCAAGGGTCCTGTCCCTGTGCTACTTAAACAAACTTACAAAGTTGCATCATAAAACGTCTCAAGAATTCTTTCTTGAATATCGTGCTCAATGATCCCGCAACAGTTGGGGGTTCAAACTACTGGATAAGTTATTTTTTGAAAATTTATCAGTTTCCACTAGTCTTAGTAAAACCTCTTCTTGGATAATCCTTTTCATTTTTTAAGGTTTTTAATATTTGTATTTCTTTCCATAAGCAATTTAAATTATAGCTTTCAAATATTAATTTCTCATATTTGATAATCCTATATAATCATACGGTGTTAATTACCAACTATCTGGATATAGGCCTCGAGTCTGTAATTTCAGCTTCGATATCTCTTCCATGCTGTAGAATCACACACCCAACTGGACAACTACACCTATAAATCCAAAAGGCAACTCTAACTCAATATGTTCAAAACTGAGCTGACCATCTGCCTCTCTTACATGTTTCATATCTGCTGGCATCACCATTTATCCCAAATCCCCAGAAACAATTCTAGGAGGCAACCTTGATTTTTGCCTTCTGTCTCACTGGTCATATTCAATCAACCATCTAGTCTTATCAATTGTACTGCCTTCTACTGTCTGATATTTTAATCTATCAATTTTTCCCCTTTTTCATCATACTACTTTATTTAGGATGTTATTATTTCTTATCTGAATTACTACAAAAGCTTCTGAATTACCACACTTGCTCTTTTCCAACCCATTCTCCACACCGTACAATATATACTGCACTCTGAAGCAGACAGGTATTTCTAAAAAGCAGATTTTACAGTTTCTTTTACCTGCTCAACAACAGAGGAAGTAATGTATTGCTATTGGGAATGGGGCCCGTGGAGCCAGACACCAGGGTTTGAACTTTGGATCTGCCTTTTACTAATGTGTGATTTGGGGCAAGTTCCTTAACTTCTGTGTTTATATTTTCTTCTCTGTAAATCTATATGCTAGCAATAGTACCAAACTCAAGGGGTGTTATGAGAAGTAAATGACCTAATACTTGTGAAGAATTTATTATAGAAGGTAGCAGATTGTAACCATATGATACTGTTGATGATGGTGATTAATATTGTTATTACCTTTCTCTGGATGTGCTTGGTCTTAAAAATTGCTAAAATCTAAACTCAGTATTGTTAAAAAGGTTTTCTATGACCTTTTTTTTCTAGCTTGATCCATACTATTTTCTCACGCCTCCTACCTTCTATTTCTGGTGATACTAAGAGATTAGTTATCTGTTATTTTGTTACTCAAGCTATCATCTAAAGCTCTTCAAATATTAGACAAATGGTTTTTAATTATTAATTTAATTTGGTTTTTAAGCTTTAAACCAAGACCTTCATGCATGAGGCATTTACATCACTGCAATATATTTTTCAGCTTGTGTCATCTTCCATTTTCTTAGTTTTGGGGTTATTTTTCTTAATTTTAATAATGATTCATTAGTAACATATCCCACGATCACATTGCAAATGGTCTTTTTTTGTGAAGTTTTTCCTCTAAATTACTATATAGCTAATTGAACATTTCATTTGGTTTGATTCGTTATATCTAAACACTTTCTGCTCTTGTTGCAAGATGTTACTTACTGACTGCCTACTAGATGTTACAAAGTAGATTGAACATACGATTTATTATTTTCACTGGATATTTGGGAGTAGAAAAGGAGTGCTATTAATATTATGTGGAGACAAAAGATATAAAATGGTACTCTTCTGTACAAACTTAAGTGTATGGTCACTCTCTGTTTCTCACAGTAAAACCACAAATTAGGTTTTATTTATAACTTCCATTTTATGGGTAAGTAAACTTGTCTGATGAGTGACAGAACTGAGGCTGGAATCTAGAATCATTCTTTGATGTCCATATTCTTTGTACTACATAGGTTGCCTTAATTTAGTTTTTTTGGCTTTTGATGTCTTCACTCAATCAGCTAACTTAGCTCTAAGCCTTTCAAAAAGGAAGAGAATTCAATTAAATACTTGAAGGAGAAGAGGAATGGTACTCACTGATAGAAACATTTTTGTTGATGTGAAAATAGTGAAGTATCTTGAAAAACATGACTATTCTATCAAGATTGGATAACCCTGTCCTCTACAAAAATTAAAAAAAAAAGTCATTTTAGTAACTGTTTGGGTCAAAGCAATGTTTTATAGAATTTCCTTGATCATTTGCCAATTTATTAAAAAAAAAAACAGAGCCGAAGTTCCATCTCATTCTTATGCAAATAAATCTGTTAATACATATGCCTATGCTCAAATATTAACATATATGTATATACTTAAGACATATCCAAAGCAATCATATTGTTCCCGTGTTACTGCGGAATTACTATTTTTTGCTCTCAGTCCTCTATAAAACAAATTATGTTTCAGTTTCAGAAAGAAATGCAGTTTTAGTGTGTATTAATCTAAGTAAGAGGCAACTATGGCATCTTATAAATATTAACAGTTTATTCTGAATTTGTAAGTTTGACTTTATTGTGATTTTTAAACTGCTTGTGACTTATAAATTATATATCCATCCACTCTCATGCTGGGTAATATTTTCAAAGTTTCAAACCTGAAATATGCTTTCTAGGGGGCATCTGTTTTGAGAAAATGAATACAACAGAGTTATTATCCTTTGGATTTTTAAAACATATTGGCTCATCCTTATGATTATTCATCATAACTCCAAAGGAGAAAAATAAAACTTAAATCACTTTCTATCTGTAGTTTAAGAACAAAAAGGAAGCAGGCAACAGCTAGCAAGCAGGTGATGGTGGCATGATCACTGAGTAGAGCACTAATTCTTTCACCTTGTCAGAATGAGAACAACATGCTTTAAGCAACCAGCCACTAAATTCCTTAAGGGAGAAGAGAGATAACTGGAATCTTCCATGTGATAGAACGAGTGGGGGGGGGGGGGAGGAAACCAGCCCAAGCCATGTTTATGGCTCCAACATTAAATTTGCCTTTGTAATGACTTGATTAAAATGCAGTCCTCAGATCTGGGTCATGTGTATCATCTGAATAGATACATTTATGTTTTCAAATCAAACATTACTGCTGTACTGCATGATTTAGTGTCATTTAGGATAAGCCAACATGTTTTAAATCATATAATGATTTAGATTTAGATACAAAAAGAACAAGATTATTAAGAGACCCAAGCAATTGAGCTCCAGAAAATGAATTTGCAGCAAAATTTGTTAGTGTAAATACTGTGTTGACACAATTTGACACCACAATGAAGGTTTTATTTTAAGACCTTAGCATTTGTCTGCCAATAAAAGAAGAAGAGTGTTTGCTGTATTCTATAGGCACTTGTGTGGACGGTAACCTCAAAAAGGTTGGAGAAATTTTATTTTAGATATATTGAGATTAGACGTAACCAAAGTGGCTAATCAGCTAATTAATGGTGTTTTAAAAATACAAACTATTGAGAAAACTAAGAGAAGGCAGAATGAACCAAGAGAGCAAGAGACATGCTGGGAGAAGGTAAAATATATATATATATATATATATATATATATATATATATATATATATATATATATATATATATTTTCATATATATATATGAATGAAAGTAAATGTGATTGAAATAAACTCTGCCTTTGAAAATCTGAAGTCATAAAACTGATTAACTAGAAGACCAGTGATTAATTTCATTGGAAACGCTACTTACCTTATGAAAGGATTAACCCAAAGGTCTCTTTCATAACATCTTAAATGTTTTGCAAGGTATTATCTACTTATCAGAGCCTTGGTACAGAGAAATCTGTAGCTGAAGCATTAGAAGCGAAAGCTAATGAAATGTTAATGAGAGAAAAAATTTTAAAAAAATATGTAATTCTGAAAGTAAAAGTCAGCCAGTAAAGTAAGATCTTCTATTCTTAAATTTGGATGTAACCTTAGGATTTCCCCAATGAACTATAGTATCATTGACTGTGTCTCTTTTAAGTTCCAAATAGGAACATTACATTCTACCTATCAGTCTCAGTTACAAAGATTGCCTGGGAATTAACATGAAGTGAGGAATAAGAATTCAGAATTTTGTAGAGGAAAATGGATATCAATTAGGGAGAATCAGGGCATTTCATATGTTTTGGAATTGGAACAATGTACACTACATTGCCCCCTGTTAAAGTAAGAAATTTTACAAAGAATTGACTTGAGGCAGTATATACCCCCCCCCCCCCCCAAACATGCTGGAGTGGATGTTAAACTTGTAGAACTTACATGCCCTTTGATGCATTCCGACAGGTAAGGCCGGCTCTGAGACACAATCTTATCTTAAATTATACTGTTGTTGAATATTCAATCCCAAAGTTAAGTTGTTTTAAAAGTCATAATTTTCTTCTCCATCTCTATTCCTTATCAAGATACAACTCCTGCCCTTCCCACTTTCTCTCTTGCCTTCGCCATGTAAATATCTTATGTTCAGCACATATTTTAATCTGTCTTTGTTTGTGGAACAGAGAGGGTAGTAGCATACCTGATTTTGCCACATTCACTCAAGTAGTTTTATGCCAGTGTTTTTATTTTAACAATAAATAAAGGCATCATTTATAACCTCTGGCATCTCAATTGCACAGATCTTCTAACAGAGATGTTGAGTATGAAGTGATAGATTAAAAATGAAAACATATTAAAATTTACATGGAAGAATTTAATTACTGAGATAAGAGTGGAACATATAGAAATGGGAAAATATTTGTGAAGGAATAGTAGGGTATACTTATTGGTACATTGTGCTCAAACAGCGGAAATGAAACTATATCCATCTTTTATCATCTCTTCAATAATATTCATCATTTTTTACTGAGTAATACATTATATTTAAATGCTCATGACATTTGGACTACCAAGTAAATATTTTCTGCTTGTAACTACGATTCTATTTAGAAATAAAAATGAAATAATTTGCAGGAGCATAATTTCTCTGTTTGCATTGATTTGCATGAGTAAGTATAACATTGTTTATGCAAAACAAATGAAGGTAAGAACAAAGAAAGCTAAATAAATATTCATTTAGTTTTCATTTCAAAAATTTTTAAATATACACATCTGTAGATGTCTAAGAAACACAATTAAGCAATTAATCATTGCATAAACAGGCTAAAAAGTTATGAAAACATTAGCAGAGGGTGCAATTATTATTTGAATCTTTTATTTATTTACTTTTCTTCAAAATAGCATAATTGAGTGGCTTGTGAATGTACTTGTGAATGTGTCATTGAGTTAATTAATGGTTAGAAATACCTGAATTAGCAGTTAATCAGAATATGGCCTAAAGAAAGGCTTCCAAAATCCAGCTAAGTATCATAGCCTCCAGGGAAGTTTTTGTTTTATTTTTTTTATTATTATTTTTTAATACAGATGCTCAGACTTTATTTTTGCAGATTTTGTTTTTTCACTTTTTTATTTTTATTTTTTAATTTTTAAAATATGTCTACTTACTTTTGAGAGAGAGAGAGAACAAGCACAAGCAGGGGAGGAGCAAAGAGAGGGAAACACAGAATCTGAAACAGGCTCCAGGCTCTGAGCTATCACCATAGAGCCCAAAGTAGGGCTTGAACCCATGAACAGTGAGATCATGACCTGAGCTGAAGTCGGATGCTCAACCAACTGAGATTTTCATTCTTTTTGGAGATTTTGATTCAGTAAAATGTGGGAACTGAATATTCTTAAATGGAATCTTACACATTCCGTTTCCAATAATCTTTTCTATTCTTTCTCTGTCACATTTCTCTGCCTACCAGTATCATCCTTTCTCTCTCTTTCTTTCTCTCTATATTATACATACATGTATAATATATATTTAATTTAGCTCTATTGCCGTATTCTCAAAGGTCTGTAGATTCTCCAGGTTTTTAATCTTTGTGATTAAATTTTCGTGATAACTCATTGTATGATTCCATTTATGTGAAATGTTCAGAAAAAGCAAATTCATGGGGGCAGAAAATAGATTAGTGGTTGCCAGGGGTTGAAGGAAGAGGGAAAATGGGAGTGACTACTAATGGGTATAGGATTTCTTTTTGGGGTGATGAAAATGTTCTAAAACAGTTAGTGGTGAGGGTTGCAGAACCCTACAAATGTACTAACAACCACTGAATGGTATGCTTAAAAAGATGCGATTTATTACATATTAATTATATATCCCAATTTTAAAAAGTGATGATGCAAAAACACTTTTTGACGATAACGTAAAATTTGATATTCGCATGTTCTGGACTATTCATGTTACTGCTAAATAACATCTTTTGTCAGCATTTGTTAGTGTCAAGTTGTAGTACTTTATATTCAGAAGTAGAAGAAACATAAAATGGGAGGATTGAATGTATAAAGTATATACTTGGACAACTAAAAGCCAAATACGGTGCACAGTTTTGCAGCTAGAGGAGAACAGTGGGAGAATTGAACCCTGACAGTCCCTGTGTCCCACAGACAGGCCCAGGCAAAGACCATGCAACAGAGAGTTGGCACCATGCTCATGTTGTGAGCAGCATTTGGTTTCCACAAAGCAAAATCCTTGAAGTTAGGTTGGGGCTGTCCATGCCATCCATATCCAGCTAATGTCTCATTCATGTGGGACCATTTCCTGTACAGAAATATTCCTTTCTTGTTGCTGTGATAGATTGTCTCACCTTTGGATCCATCGCAACCCTTTTGTATCTCACTTATATGGTTTTTAAAAAAGTGTATTTCAGAAGAAAAGCACAGTGAAAACTATGAGGAGGCGTTAAAAATAATCTCAGATCATCTCTGCTTATCTTGTCATTGATTACCCAGGGATTTTTCTTGAGAATTTTATTACATGACTTTAAAGGGAATCTTCATGTGAAACACAATGTATAAAATGACTGATTCTAGGGTTTTCCACATACTCCTCAACCCTATTAATACATTTATTTTTCTGAATTATTTTTGGGTAAAGAATTTTAATTGAAAAGTGATTTTTGATGTTAGTAAGGTTTTCATTTTGTAAAAAGTAGACTTTACACACAGTATGGAAAGGCAAGAATTAAATTATAAGCAAGTACTGTTAATAAAACATTAATCAAAAAATGTATTCAAAACCCTTTAGAAAGAAAGAGTTATTTTGGTTTTTTAAAAATTTTTTTTAATGTTTTATTTATTCTTGAGAGAGAGAGAGAGAGAGAGACATGAAATTGCATGAGCAAGGAAGGGGAAGAGAGAGAGAGAGGGACGCAGAATCCAAAGCAGACTCCAGGCTCCAAGCTGTCAACACAGTGCCTGATGTGGGGCTTGAACTCACGAGCCGTGAGATCATGACCTGAGCCGAAATAATATGCTCAACTGACTGAGCCACCCAGGAGCCCTAAAAGAGTTATTTTATATATGACATTACCATGTCAAATTCCAGCCATATTAAAAAGTAAAAGTCCCAGGAACGGAGGAATCACAATATTACAATAAGAGTATTTTTTCCTGAGGTGCCTAGGGATACAGTCCGTCAAGTGTCCAACTCTTGATTTTGGCTCAGGTCATGATCTCGCAATCGTGAGATTGAGCTCTGAGAGCTCAGCTCTGAACTGTGTGTGGGGCCTGCTTTAAGGCTCTGTCTCTCCCTCTTCTTCTGCCCCTCCACTTGCTCACACTTCCGCTTTGTCCACCTGCCCACCACCCCCCCCAACCCCAGCCAAAAAGTAATTTTTCCTTGACTTGCTGGTTAATGATTAAAACCAGTTTACTTGTTAGCTTACTGTGTATCTGGACTTGTGCTAAATGCATGATATGTGTTATATGGATTCTATTTACCTATGAATTCCATTTTACAGTAGAGGAAATTGAAGCTTAGAGAATTGAAACAGCTTGAACATGTTTAAAAAACAAAACAAAACTAAGAACAACCAAAACTGATAAATGACAGGACCTAAAGGAGCCTGGAAACACACATTTTTTTAAATGTTTGTTTGTTTGTTTGCTTGTTTGTTTAGAGAGTACAAGCAGCTGGAGGGGCAGAGAGAGAGGGAGAGAGAGAGAATCTCAAGCAGGCTCTGGGCTGTCAGCTTGGGATTCTCTCTTTCCCTCTCTCAAAAGGATGACAGATGACTTCCCTTTTAAAACTGGATAATTGAAGATGTCTATGCTGATCAGCTAACATAAAGCTAATAAGTATATTTGGGGAAAGCTTTGTGGAAAAAGAGAATTTCCACTCACGACTGAGGTTTTCAATATGCTACCAAGTTGTACACAATCGGCTCATTTATTCTCTTTTGGAGGGCTGTTAAGTTTTGCTGAAATGATAGTCACTTTAATTTAAGAGGAAACAGAAGATTAATCTCCCTTCCTTTTGTTTCAAAACCAGAGAATTTGATTTTAAATATTTTACCTTTTAATTGATTTCCAATTATCCTCAGTTTTATTTTACCATTTTCATATGCAGGGCATACAGTTCTGCTTTTATGGTTTCCTTCTTCCTTTATTATTTTATTTCCTTTGGTTTCTTGGCAATGGAATGATAAATTAATGTTTACTGCAACACATTATCTATGTTAACATATCAGCACTACCCATGGATCTGTTTTCCTTTTCATCACGATAAGAAATGTGCTGCTTGATGATAAAATATATCCCAGACAAGCATTTTGAGGTATTGTTTTCTTGTTGGTATTCTCCGTAGGCATTCTTTCCAAGGGAAGAAAATTTGTCTTCCGTTGGCAAATTGTTATTCTGCTCATTACCTTGATCTCATTATAATGTCTTCATCTTAGCAACGCACGATTTCTGTGCACAATGTGTCTTGCTGTGTTTAGGTGGGTTTTAGTACTGAGATGCTGCCTTTGACATGACAGAGGTTTGTGTCCTGACTGGTAGATAAGAAATCTTCTGTGAACAGAGCGATCAACAGAATCACTATGGATCAACAGAAATAGCTATCTGTGATTAGGTAGGTAAGATCAGTGATCTATATATTGAGTCAACATCTATCATGTGCTCCTTGAGCACAGACCAGGATAAAAATGATTTGGAGAATTTGTAAGGAAAATTAAAAAGCTAATTTGAACTAGTTTATAACCTATAATCTAGTCGTATTCGCCATACGCAGAACTTCTGATTCTATGGAAATGCGGCTGTGCAGTGAGAGAGCTAGAAATTCTTTCCAAAAATTACCTTAGGTATTGCTCTCGTTTCAAACATGAACGTATTCAGATCGCCTCCCTAAGGGGATAAAAATCCCCTTTCAGGAAAGACCCCCACAATTTATGTTTCCACTGATAGTATATCTGACTTTGGAAGACTTCCCTTGTAACGAGACACTGAAATAAGCTCGTTATGTGCCGTGTATTATTTCCCTCAATAAATCTACCAGTCTCACATTAAAAATAGGAACTACAGACTTCATGGTGTTAAGGAATCTAGGCTTGTCTGGCCTCAGAGGTAGAGTTCTTAATCACTGTATTCAACTCATGAAATGCTTCACATGTTACATTAATGTATTTTTCATTCATCAGACAAAATAAATTCCACAACTTATAAACAAATTCTTTTCTTTTTCTCCTTTCAAGCTTTTTTTGCTTTTCCATTTAGGTAGTATGATTTGGTTTTAAATCTCTGAGGAAAACATATAAGTGAATCAATTGTAAAAAAATTCTCTCCATAATTTCTTCTTGGAATAGATCTTGCTTCAATTCACCCTCTTTCTTATGAATATACCTTGCTTGTGGATGCAATTCTTCCTATGCCACTTTTCAAATGCACTGTATTATATTTCAGAAGTTTGGTGTTGTTTTTGTTATTCTATTTTAAAGTAGATTCATGCATTTTATCTTCCCAATACAGAATTCTTTATTATTATATTTCAATTTTTTTGCTTTTTCTTTTTAGGGTACTGCTGTCTTTGTGACTGATTAACTACTGTATTTACAGATAGGACAATTTTATTGTGACTTTATATGAGATCATTAACTAATAAGCAGACCCTTACATATTTCTAGGTTTCAAGAAACAAGAATGTAAATGAACCTTTTTCCAATCAGCAATTACTCAAATTCACATGGAACTTAAATGTCTTTAATAACATTTTAAAAATGTTTTATTAATTTTTGAGAGAGACAGACAGAGACAGAGTATGAGCAGAGCAGGGGCAGAGAGAGAGGGAGACACAGAATCTGAAGCAGGCTTCAGGCTCCCAGCTGTCAGCACAAAGCCTGATGCAGGGCTCAAATTCACAAACTGTGAAATCATGACCTAAGCTGAAGTCAGATGTTTAACTGCCTGAACCACCCAGGAGACCCTTAAATGTCTTTAATAATTTTATAACAGGTCTAAATAACACTTTCAACCAAACTGTGACTCAACATTTTTTGTTCTCCATTTATATGTAAAGAAAAAGCAGGGTGCCATTTTGATTCACTGATGACAGGACAGAAAATATAAGCAGTGGAGAGTTGGGGTAGTTTTGGGAAACTGGAATAAAGGATTGAAAGAAGATTTGAAACAACATATCAACAACTCTGTGGGAAGAATCAATCCAAAATATATGAAAATGCTATTCTAATGATTAGAATAATCTAATAATCATCTAATCTAAATGACTACCTTTGGGAGCATTTGTCCTATGCCTATAAATAAGTAGATGCTTTTCTTTTGAGGAGGAGATTTAAACTAACTTTGTAAAAGTTACAAGCAGAGAGAGAGAGAGAGAGAGAGAGAGAGAGAGAGGGAGAATTGTTAGAATTTTAGAAGACTGGGGTTTAAAAAGTGTATTGATTATTGTTGCTAAGTATATGATTTCCAACAGAATCCAGAATATATTTTTGATGCATAATATAAATGTGTTAAAAATGTGATAGAATTGTGCAAAGTAACCTAAGTAATAAATGAATATGGATTTCTAGTATTCAAGAACTTTTTGACAAAAAAAAAATATTCTTCCTGTAGATCTGAGTAAAATACCAAGAGAAATCAAAATACCAATTTATTCAGGATTTATTTCTTTCACCTGAATATGTGACAGTGATGTTTTGAAAGTTAATACAGAATTATGCAAAATATGCAACTGACACACAGATTTCAACAAGGGTAAATGCGGGTAATCACCAAGCTTTTTCACATTACTGAGAATTGTCAAAATGCTGTGACAGTGCACTTTGCAATGAGTTAGGCGATTCGCACGTTACTTTGTACACATCTTGACTATTGTGAATCTAACAGAGGGCGTTAATAAGGATGGATTTTGCTATCTGTTTTTTTGGCTGGATGAAATAAGATTCTGGCACTTTTGAATTTTCATATGGAGTCTATCTTTGCATGGCTCCCATAGGACTCTCTGTCAAGAGGGATTCAGTCTCTTTGTCAGTTGTATAAGAGAGTTAGTGACATTAAATAGAAATTGTCTTCACTCTATTCTACAAAATATCTGAACCAGAAGAGCTCTACCTCATTTCGATTACCACACTTCACCCTTAAATAAAATATGTGTAAACTAGGATAAGGCGTGAAACTCTATCATGGGATTATAGCATCTCAATCCAAGAAGGTTGTACAAAGACTAGTATTTAAATTGTCATTTTGTTTGGCCTCCTGGCAAGTTTTGCCCTCCTTTAGGTAATACTACCCTCAAGTACACCGTACTTACACCATAATAGGATTTTGAGTGATGAGATGTACGCTTCTCTTTTGTAAAGTGGAAAAAGGGTTATAGCAAGTACTGATGTGGGAAAGGACAAAAGCCCGGCACCTTGCTTTTAGAAAGAGGACGTAAGGGATTTGAGGATCTAGAATTGATTTTGGTAAAACCATCTGTTGTTTACATTAACCACCAGGACACATGTACCTCTGTTTGAAGTCCACTGAGTTCAACAGTTTTAAAAGAAATACTCAGCCTTTTTTTGGAGTTAAAAAAAAGAAAAAAGAGTTCAATCTCTAATTGTTCTCTGCTTTGAAGCCTGTTTCACAAGGACATAGGATAGCATCTGGGGGTATAAGGTGGAGAACGATAAATGGTTATATGCCTGGGTAGTTTTTGGGAACTATTCTTCCCTTTCCTTCCTTCCTTCATTCCTGTGTCTGCATGTACAATGACTGTTATTTAATGGTCTCTCTATGCCCTGCCCACTAGAATGCTGTGCACTCTCCAAGTCTCTGACACTAAAGTCTGAAGACAGTGTAACTTGTGATCTGTTTTATATTCTTTAGGCAAGATTTGGACGGATGGGGTTTTAAGCCATATTCAGTATCACTGAGTCTAAAGTTGAAATTAAGACCTCCTCAATCTTACAAACCAAATTATGTACTCATTCTCTTTCATTCCATCCCTATTTATTAGGCATCCATTCTATTCCAGACACTGGGCTCAGTTTTAAGAAAACTAAGATGTGATCTCATTGTGGAATGAACTCATAGACTTTGGACTTTCAGAACATAATAAGCAAGATTTTGTAATACTATTTGAAAAGAGTTGTAAATAAGATGTACACCAAGTATCTTTGGAGATGTACACCAGAGAGAAAATGACAAATTCTCTCCTGGAGGAATTGGGAAGGCTTTAGCAAGAAGATGACATTTGAGCAGTGAAGGTACTTAAAACACAGTTGTTAGAAAAGATCAATTTCACCTAGAGGCAGAAGACACTCTGCTGCTATATAAGGGACAATGTATTCCACCAGCTCTGTTTTCTATGTATAACATTTCTAAGAAAACTTAGAAATATCAGAACTGAAATAGAGGCTGAACTTAACAGTTACTGAAAGGACTGAGAGTTTTGAAATGACCAGCATCTGCTTCTAAGGAGATATTCAGGGATTTTATCTGCCTACTTTAAAAGTATAGTGGCACATCAGGGTTATCTCATTTTAAGATCCAAAATAATGGACTATAGTTTTTGTTACTCTTTTAGTTTTATCATTGCCTTCTGCAATAAATAGATTTTAAAATTAATATCAGTACTTTTGGACTGCTACAACTGAGTTCCAAAAACTGGGTGGCTTACAAACAATAGAAATTTATTTCTCACAGTGCTGGAGGACAGGAAGTCCATGATCAACGTGCTGGCAGATTCAGTGTATGGTGAGGACTTGCTTTCTGATTCACAGATGGATGTCTTTTTGCTATAACCTCACATGGTAGAAGGGGTGCAGGAACCTCGTTAGGGTCTCTTTTAGAAAGGCACAGCTACCATTCCTAGAGCACCACTGTCATGACCTAATCACCTCCCAAGGTGCACCATCAAACACCATCACAATGGGTATTAAGCTTCAATATATGAATTTTAGGGACACAACCAACATGCAGTCGATGGCAACATCTGCCTAGGGGTTCTTCCATCTGGCACTATTAACATTTTTTCAAAGTTTTCCTTTAAATTCCATTCAACTAACATACAGCATAATATTAGCTTCAGGTGAACAATATAGGGATTCAACAATTCCATACAACACCTATGGCACTATTAACATTTGAAGCTAGCTTAATCTTTTGTTGTGCATGGGCTGTTCTGTGTTTTGTCTTCTGGTTAGCAGCATCTCTAGCCTTTGCTTTTTAGAAGTCAGTAGAACCCCCTGGTTTGTGACAACCAAATATATTTCCAGACATTACCAACTGTCTGTGGGGGGGTGGCAAGATCACCTCAGTTGAGAATTACAGATTTAACTTAATCCCAATGTTTTTAAGACCACTTTATCTTTCTTTTTTAAATCAGATTTTGACCCAGAATCTCTCTTGTCATATAGCGTAATATTATTATTACTGTCATTATTATTTTGTGTCTGGATGGTTACTAACAACGTAATTTTCTAAGCAGGGAGAAGTGTTAACTTTCATCACATCTAGGATTTTCTTAGGCAATTGAGCCTGGCTTGGATAATTCACTGAGTGATACAGATCACCTGTTTACTCCCTCAGAGGACTAGATACATTAGATGATTTTAAATAGAATCATAGGAAAAGCACAGGCTCAAGGTGTATTGCTACCCCTGTCTTGCTACCCCTGGGTCATGTCTCGTGCATAATGTTTCCACGATACAACAGAACACAGCTTGAAATTCTTTTGTGAGCTTATAGGTTATAACATATTTCCCCAGTTAGTGGTGGGCAGGGGCAGATGAACAGTAAAAAAACTGCGTGGTAGGAAGAACCGATCCCACTTCAGTCTGAACGAGCTGTGAATGCCTACTACTCCCATCTAATAGAGGCAGCAAATCATAAGAAAATGGAAAAAATAGTTATTGCTCAGAGAATTCTTTGAGATGCTTCCCAATTTAAAACTAGGGGCAGTCAGGCCAGGATACAATACTAAGAACAGAAATAAAACCGCATATTTACCACTTCAGCGCTACTTCTTGATGTGAGGGAAAAAAATCTCTTTGCTTACCCTCTGCACTCTCGAGGTTTCTTCATTAAATTGTCAAAAGTTCCATTGAGCACCACAGAAATTGAGTTTCCTGTTTTCAGAGCAAAAGGGAGAACGTTGAATGAATGGTGAATGAACACGGTGCGTTAAAGAAAACTAAGTTCAGCAATCACGTTATGAAATGCAGGATACTCACAGAGAAAGAATCATCCTAAAGTCTGTCTCATTTTTCTAGTTTAGTATTTTATGTATGTGCGAACACATGGAAAACATTTTGAACCAGTTCTCTTCTTAAAGAGAAACCTGTGAAAATTGCACAACTTAGCTAATCAAAATGAGCGATAGCCCAGTTGCCAAAGAATGCTCGTTTGAAATTCCGTTCTAGAATCTCCTCTTTAGCATCTATTAAACACAGCTCCATTGGGGTGCTGAGTACAAAATTAAAAAAAAATCTGTACAAATACTTTCTGGTTTTCAAAGAGCTTCTAATTTACACTGAAAAACTAAATATTTATATAGAGTATTAGTGGTAAGAAAATCAGTGGAGATATATATTTTTAAATATTCCAACATTTAAATTAATGATAAATACCATATAGTTACAGAGGGAGGCTTTTCTGCAACTGCTTGGAGGACAAAATCTAGTTGCATTTATATAATGATGAAATTCTAGGCATGAGGTCCATTTTTTGTACAAAGTCTAGAGTAAAAACCAGGATGATATGGGTGCTAATCTACAGATCTATTTTTATTTTATTTTGCTTTTTACTAAAGCAGGCAGGCACATTTTTAATGAGTTATATAGTGCTGTAACATCTCTCCCCACTTTCCTTCCATATGCATATTCCATTCTCCCGAAAAAAAAATCTGCAATTCATAGTTATTTTTTCTTGAATTTAACTCATAGTTCTATATACTATACTAATTTTTCTATTGTTTAATTTATAGATTTTGGTCATAGTTTATTGACTTATAATAGTTTAGTGTGCTAGGTCTCATGTGACACCCAATTAGTTCAATTAGATGAAGATGGAAATTGCTAGATAGGTTTCTAATGAAGCTTCCTAAAAAGGGGAGTGAATCAGCTGGCAGGCACTGCTTACAATTCCCTCTAAATCTTTTCTTCTTCTGGGAAGAAGGAAATAGTGACTAATTGCAACACCTTTCTTGTGATCATGAAATCACACCAAGAAAAGGAGAGGTTGTCAGCAGAAATACAGCCCATAGTAGTCCTCAATGACATCCATGTTCTAATCCCAGGAATGTGTGACTATGTTGCTTTACGTGGCAAAAAGGACTTTGCAGGTGTGATTAAGGATATGGATACATGATTCTTTAAAAACAAAGACCTTTCCTAGCTGTGGTCAGAAAGAGACATGATAATTTAAGAAGGGTTAGAGAGAAACCTACTTTTTTAAAAACAAAAAGAAACTCTATGAAGAATATCTGACTTTCTTAAAGATGTAAGCATTTTTTTTTTCACAGTTATGGTTCTAGAGAGTTGGTGATTCCAGTGTTCAAGAAGTGTATTTAAAACAAATAAGTATATATCAAAATTAATTGCAAAAACAAACCCACACCAACCACACACAGCTGAATGAATGAATGAATGAATGAATGAATGAATGAATGAAGCCAGCTTTTAGTTGTCTTGGAATGTACTGCCATGGATTTCAGCTGTTCTTTGAAAAAGGCTCACCACTTCTTTGGAAATCACTAGAGATGGAGTCAGTCACAGAAGGAAATGTCTTTTAACAAGCAAGCTGCTTGTGATGATTACATTTATATGTCAGCTTGACCACAGGGGGCCTGGATATCTGGTCAAATATTATTCTGGGTGTTTCTGTGAGGGTATTTTGTACGAGCTTAACATTTATGTATGTATGTTTTGTTTCAAGTTTCTATTTAAATGCTAGTTAATTAACATGCAGTGTAATATTAGTTCCAGAAGTAGAATTTAGTGATTCATCACTTATATATAATACTCAATGGATGGGCTTAACATTTAAATTGGGGGCGCCTGGGTGGCTCAGTCGATTAAGCGGCTGACTTCAGCTCAGGTCATGATCTCACGGTCCGTGAGTTCGAGCCCCGCATCGGGCTCTGTGCTGACCCCCTCGGGGCCTGGAGCCTGTTTCAGATTCTGTGTCTCCCTCTCTCTGACCCTACCCCATTCATGCTCTGTCTCTCTCTGTCTCAAAAATAAATAAACGTTAAAAAAAATTAAAAAAATAAATTGGTAGACTGAGCAAAGCAATTTGTCGTCTGTCATCCAATGAACTGAAGGCCTAAATAGACAAAAAAGGCCGGTCCTCCCCTACCTAAGAAAAATTCTTACTGCCTTCCTACCTTTGGGCTGTGACATCAGCATTTTCCCTTCTTTGGATATGAACTGAAACACAGGCTTTTTCTGGTTCTTGAGCTTGCCAGTGTTTGGACTATAGACATTAGTTTTGAGTCCTGTTCCCCCCGCTCCAGTGTCGGTTCTTGAGTTCTGCCAAGAAATAATTTGGAGCCAAACTCTTAAGCAAGCTAGTGTTTAACAGGGGTCAAAGCTAAAGTACACCCTAAAGGTGGGAAAGGAGACAAGCCCAGAAGCGGCATCTGTACTGGGGTAAGGGGGGTCTTACCTGAATCTGGGTTGAAGAGTCTCACTATGGGCGGTCTTTGTTCTCCAATCACCCGGGAGTCTCCTCCTACAAGTCACTAGAGGGTAGCCTATGACCAAGTATGGTCCTTAGGGGACCAGTCATGGCAGCCATCCCCCTCAAGGCAGGTCAAAACCGTGAGGTAAATGTATTGTAATGAAGCTAAAGGTAACTTTAGGGCAGTGGTTATGGGGAAGAGTGCACACGTGTGCCCCAGGGTTTTTACCACCAATTGTGGGAAACTTTCCCTTTGCAGCCCTGCAGGTGGTTAGAGGTTTCTATCTTTTAGATATCTTTTTGAGTTTTATCTTTTTCACTGGTTGTTATCTTTTTCAGTGGTTCTTTGCTCTAATCTAGCTAAGTGCCTACTCTGTCAGAACTACCAGAACTATACCATTGGCTCTCTTGAGTCTTTAGCTTACCATTGCAGATCTTGGGACTTGTCATCCCCTATAATTGCAAGAGTCAATTCCTTATAATAAATGTCTTTTCCTGTCTCTTTCCCTCTTCTCTTTTCCCTACACACACACACACACACACACACACACACACACACACACACACAATTGGTTTTGTTTCTCTAATAAACAACTTGATTAAAACTACTTGCTTCTTAGAAAATACAATAAGATTACAAGGCCCAGCTGGTTGAGTAAATGGTTCACCACCAATTCACAGGGAGTTTACAGGCTGATGAGATCAGCAGTTGTTGGCCTATGGTGCACAAAATAAGAGCATTCACTGAAAGTGGAAAAAGAATATTGAGGGGAAGGATGTTTCCCTCAGTTCCCACTCAGCCTTTTAGCTTACTAACAGTAAAGAATGTGTTCTGCAACATCTCAGGGAAAACATTTGAAATGATTGTAAAAAAAAGACTACCTAGTATTACTTCCCAGAAAGGCTGTCTCTGAAAAGAAAGAGGAACCCACACAACGTTTCACTGGAGGGGAGGAGGAAGTGTTCTGTCTCCCATTCACTTTGGCTCCTATATAAGACATCATCCAGGAGACTGTTCTACCAAAGCTCCACCCCACCCCCACCCACACTCCAGTCGTGTCTCTCATAGGATGGTAACTGAGATGTGGAAAGATACTTGAAGCACATCTCAAAGTTAATGGAACCATGCAACACTTGTACAGTCAGATGGAGGAAAAGTAAACCTGCTAAAAAATATCATTGTAAGTCACATTTGCATTGACATCATTTTTATAAAATAGTATCTCACTGTGGGAAGTCTGCTTTGACTTTTCTCTGCTTTATCCACAAACTTATTCCTCCAAATACAAATAACTGTTGAAATTCAGGCAGTGAGTTTGCTGTCTCTGTGTCTTCAAGATTGGCTTTAAATCTCAGGACATACCCAGAAGAGAAGTATTTACCATTGAATTGGTGGAACTTGGTTCCCTTTTTGCTCCACTAATAAAACAAACCAAAAGCCAAGGAATTTAGGTGGTCTCTAGAAACTGAGGATGGCAAGGAAACCAATTCTTCCCTAATGCCTCAGTAAGGAATGCAATCCTACTGACACTTTAATTTTAGTTTAGTAAGACTCATGTTGGACGTCTGACCTATGGAACTATAAGATAGTAAATTTGTATTTTTAAGCCACTTAATTTGTAGTAGTTTATTATGACAAAAGAGAAAGTTAATGTAGAATCCAATTGTCAGAATACAGAAGAAAAATAGAAGGAAACTAGGACAATAATGATCGCCTGTAGCAAAGGAGGACTACATTTAAACATCGTGTGTTTGAGAGAGAGAAAATGAAATCTCCATCTTCTATATGCCATTGTTTTGTAGGTCTCATTATTAAGATCCATTTTTTCACTAATAAGAGGAGTTCTCTTATACATTCTTTTCTCTTCCCTCATCCTCTAAATTAATAGTTTAATTTTTGCTGAAGTGAATATTCAGTGTTTATATTATTAAAACAATATAAGTAATTATTTTTGAGCTAAGAAATCTACTATTATATCTTTTCCTCCTTTGAAGAATATTTTATTTTCCAGAAGTGTGAGTGTATGTGTGTGTTTCTAAATAGTTAAAGCTATCAACTTAGCTATTAATTCTGTTTTTCTATTCTTGAGCATCTCCTGGAAGCTTCCATTTGCCTTTGCCATCCAGACTGGTTATACTATGGGCTTGCTGGCCACCCTCTATTTTGAGGGATACTTTTGCCTCTTTTCTGTGTTGGATCCTCTGATTCTTGGATTCTTGGATTAATTTTCTTGGTTTACTTGTTTTGATGGAATATATAGTTTAATAGATTTCTGAGAAATCTACATGGAAAGTACATTTTTAAAGGATTACACATGTCTGAACCATTTTAATTCTTATTGCACACTTGACTGATATTTAGGATAGGTAGACATTATAAAGTATTTTTTTTCTCAGGATTTTGTTCCATGTACAATAATTTTGTCATCATAATCATTATAATCATTTTGTTCCATAATTATATAACTTAATATTTGTATTGAAAAGTCCCATACTAATAGCATGAGCCATTTCTCTGGAAGCTGTTAATGTTCTCTTAGTATCAGGTTTCTGAAAATTCCCAGTGTTTCATCTTGTGGTGAAATTTTTCCCAATAATTGTGCTGGGTTCTTGGGTTTTTTTTTTTCCCATCTGTAGACTCGTTTTCTTCAGTACTGGAATATGTTCTTATATTATTTCTTCAGAATGCTTTTTATCTTTTGCATTCCTAGTTCAGGGATTCCTATTAGATGCTAATTTTCTTGAACTTTTATTTCCTTTCCTCCTATTTTCTTTCTTTTGCATTTTTTTCTACTTACCATATTTCTTGAATTTTATTTTCCAACAGTTTGGCACTTCTGTTGATTTTTTTCTTTACGGTTTCTTTAAAAAAATTTTTTAATGTTTATTTTTCAGAGAGAGAGAGAGAGAGAGAGAGAGAGAGAGAGAGAGAGAGCGCGCACATGGGGAGAGGGCTGAGAGGGAGACACAGCTTCCAAAGCAGGCTCCAGGCTCTGAGCTGTCAGCACAGAGCCTGATGCAGGGCATGAACCCATGAGATCATGACTTGAGCTGAAGTTGGATGCTTAACTGACTGAGCCACCCAGGCGCCCTTCTAATCATATTTTTAGCATCTTGCTATGATTCATGAATTAATGCATGTGTTTACTCTCTGTATATATTATCTTTAAGCTGTTTCTTCTGTTTGTCCATTGTCTTGGTTTGTAATAGTGGAAGTTTGGTAAATTTTTCACAATGTTTTCTAGTTTCACTCATATTTAAATCAGTAATTAAGGAAAATTTAGAAGTTTTATGGTCCTGCTCAGTCTTGTCTACAGATTGGTTTTACTGGAACGATTCTTCCAGTGGAAGACCCTTAAATGTCGCTTTATGTAAGTCTCTTCTCTGGTGTGTTCCAGGTTCCTCAGGAAAAGGTCTTTTAACCTCTTGCCTTGGGGCAATTAATATGCCCACTTGATTTATAATTAATCCTTTATTTTCAGTCCATCACAGCATTTTCTCTCTTTTCTGTGCCTATTTTTCTCAAGTCCAGATCTTTTCTGGTTCTATTTTTTTCTAGAGAATTATTTTCCCACTTCCTTCAAACATAAGAGAGCAGTATTTGCCTGGTTGAGACAGGAGGGAGGATCTTTACATGCTCTTTCTTTAGATTTGTCATCTCTGCTTTACTGCAGACTCCTGTGGCAACTAGTGCTTCCAATTATGAAGCTTTCTGGGGATTTGCAGAGCAAATGAGCTTGAGTCTTGTTGACATCTTCATTCACCTTTCTGTCCTCTATAAATTCAGTTTGTACTTTTTAATCTCTCATTCCTTTTAAAAAATCCTTATTTATCTATTGAGAGAGAGAGAGAGAGAGAGAGAGAGAGAGAGAGAGAGAGAGAGAGAGAGAGAGAGAGAGAGCAGTCAGGGGAGGGGCAGAGAGAGAGACAGAGCTAAAATCAGGAACCAGAGCTAAAATCAAGGGTCAGATGCTTAACTGACTGAGCCACTCTGGCTCCCCATAATCTTTCATTCTTTATATGTGGTGTTTTGCATTATAGATATCTACTAATTTCTTTGAAGATGAAGTTGGTGGATCCCATTCTAACTTGAATTGTATTTTGTTACTTTGATTTGCATTTTTAAATAAGCATAAAATAGAGTTTTTGCCTTTATCTTAAAGCTGAAATTCCATTTTAGATATTTAATGATATAACAACATTTCTAAATAAGTGGCATGATTTTTTTAAAATAAAGTCTTTTTTTAGCAAATAACTTAAAAGTTACCTACTATACAGAATCAAAACAATAGTTTAATTAATTTTAGTTGCTCAATTTTAATTAGTTAACATCAGAACATGAACAGTTTTAATCATATAATTTGTTTAAAAAGTATGTTCAAAAATTAAAGGGCAGATAAATTTAGACATCATTTAGGCAAAACCACTCACTTAGAAATGATAGTTCTCAAAATATTAAGTTCACAGTCTTTGTGGCTGTGGCAGTATGAACAAGGCCACTGATCACAGAAATCTCAATATTGTGTTTGTCTCCACTGTATAACTTTATATTTTGCTTGTATTTTATGGTAACATAAAGGGAACAGATTAGTGAGTGAACAAGTAGAGGTCAGAAATATAAGAAAAAAACCAAAGCATGAGGAAGGAAACAATAATACATTTAAAAATTTTTAAATGTTTATTTATTTTTGAGAGACAGAGAATGAGTGGGGGAGGAGCAGACAGAGAGGCAGACAAAGAATCCGAAGCAGGCTCCAGGCTCTGAGCTGTCAGCACACAGCCTGACGTGGTGGTTGAACCCACAAACTATGAGATCATGACCTGAGCCGAAGTTGGATGCTTAACCGACTGAGCCACCCAGGCGCCCTGACAATAATACATTTTAGAGTCAGATGTGTATGATAAGACAAAGAAATACAGAAAGACCCTGAGATCTACCATTAACAAACTAGTCACTAATGTACTTTCACATCTCTATTTCCATGTTTTACCGTATACCATTATCTAAATTTGAACTGCTTGAATAGAAGTTTGGGAGGTTGTGCGTGTGTGTGTTGATACTTGAACCTAATTTAGAAACCAAATTATGCTTTATACTATTCGTATAGTATTTCTATTTGTATTAATTCCTTAGGTGGATTACAAACTGGTTTTATATCCCAACATATAGCAAAATGCCTATATATGGAAGCTATTTCATAAGTCTTTGAATTGAAGTTCACAGCAAATCCCCACATTAACTAAGCCCACAGCAAATCCCCAATAATCTTAACTTATAAGGTCATCATTTTCTATGCCATTTTTGAAAACAGTTGCACCATTTTAAATTTTTTTTCATTCAAAACCTAAGTATAAAGGAAATGTCTTATGTGTTGGCAGTATTATTTTAATTCTTGTTTCTCTCTCAGCACTTCTCACAATGTCTTCCGCATAGAAAGTTCAATGTGCCTGGGTTGATAGAACAAATTGCAAAGAGATGCACTTAGGTAGAGGGCAGAAGAGTACGAAAAATGTATACTGACAATGAAATCAAAAGACAGAAATATACCTCTATTTTCTTGGTGAATCATCACAAAAGATATAATCAAAACCAAGGTATTTTATGCTCTTGTAATTTATAAACACTGAGATGTCAGTCTACCTTGTGTAGCAGGTATTCCTGTGTGTGTGAGTGGAAAGCACAGGGAGGCTAACACTTATTCAAAAATCACCTGGCACTAAGTGACAAATTTATTATTAATAATATTATTATAATTATTAATATTCTTATTATCATATTATTATATTAGTGGTGATGATGAGGGTAGATATGGCTGCCAAGTATTTATGTTTTCATAAGTACAGTTACACAAGGGAATATCATATCTAAATACTAGTCCTGTGCACTTGATGAATGTGAATGGCCTGGTCACTTTTCCCTACTCTTAAGCAATACTATTCATTTCAGAACCTGGGGATAGGAACTGTGTGAAAGAAAACATTTCTTTTTGGAGCAATTCCTTTTAGCATTATATATAACACAAAGGTTATAAGGAAGCCGTGTGCTGATATGGGGATAAGAAATAAATACCATACTTGCTAACTCTAATAATTTAACAATGGAATAAAAAGAATATTTAATTATCACAGGGAATTATTTATTATTATTAACTTCTTCAGGTGATGCTGAAAAGAAGAGCAAAATAAAGGGAATTTCGGTTTCAGAATAGGTGAGTCTAGAACAATTATATATAAAGATAGATTTAAAATACTCAGAGTTTAAGGGTACCTGGGTGGCTCAGTCCATGAAGCATCTGACTTCAGATGCAGTCATGATCTCACACTTCATGAGTTTGAGCCCAGCATCGGGCTCTGCACTAAGAGTGAGAGTAGAGAGCCTGCTTGGGATTTTCCCTCTTTCTCTGCCCCTCACCCACTCATACTGCCTCTCATTCTCAAAAATTGATAAATATTTTTTAAAAATGCTCAAAGTTTAAATAACATAAATAGCTGATGAATTCCTATGATGAGCATCATCATAGAGGAAATCTTTACCCTGTAATTTATCTCATTGTGAATATGTTTAAAATTTTTTTTAAATGTTTATTTACTTTTGATAGAGACTGTGTGATAGGGGGAGGGGCAGAGAGAGGGAGACACAGAATCCAAAGGGGGCTCCAGGCTCTGAGATGTCAGTACAGAGCCCCACGTTGGGCTGGAGCCCACCAGCTGTGAGATCATGACCTGAGCCAAAGTCTGACACTTAACTGACTGAACCACCCAGGCACCCCTGATTATGAATACCAAATTGGCTGAATTGATTATATCCCATACATATCTTTCATTATTATTGATATCAAGCACATAAAGCACATGAGATCTTATGCATATGGTTCTTTCTCTTTAAGATTTAGATTGAAAATCTTACTCAACTTCTAGGTTATTAGTTGCTGAAGTTTTTAACTTCTCTGTTTTAGAAGTAAACATGATACAAATTAAATTTTCTTATGTGCTAAATTGTTCCTCTTAGGAACATTTTGCTTTGTCCCATGTTTCCTTTCATCAAAAGTACTTTAAAACTACTTGTGGAGATAGAAAATTAGTATGTAACATGTCCATATTTTAATTTCTAAGTCCTGACAAATCAATTGAATTTAAAACAGTAAAATGAACCCAACAAACAGCAGTGTGACTGGTATCACTTCTTCCCATAATCAAAGTTATTGAGAAATATTTATCAACATGAATCCCCTTAGTCCCAGGTGCCTATATGATATGGTGTTTGCCTTTAATAAGTGCAATATATTTTTTTCTAGACTCCAAGTTCTCATTCAACTGGGCTATATTTTCATCATCATTATCATAATAATTATAAATATTAAGCACTAAATGCATGTGAATCACGCTGCTAAGGTTCTTACATGTGTATTCCTCACTTAATACGGGTAATGATGCTATGAGGTAGTTATTACCTCTATCATCCAGGTAGGGAGAGTAAGGTACATGGAGAAGGTTGGACATCATCCGGGGTCTACAGAGAGTAGTACTAGAACAAGACTCAAATTTGGATAGTAGGATCAGGAACAATTGCCCTCTTGAAGGTCTTCAGAGATGGATGTATTTTAACTTCAAAATGTAAAAAAAAAAAGGATTGGATTAGACATTGAAGTAGAGCTGAAAATAATAATCTGTAATCACAAAATATTTGTTAGAATTGTAATGGGACACTGAAGTCTTATTAAGGTGCTCACTTGTACTTCCTTTTTAAAAAATCTATTTTATCTCAATTTATCTCACCTTAAATACATCTGAGTAGACTTAAGGGTGTTAGGAAATGTAGTCTTTTGCAGAACTTCTGTAAGTTAAAATTAAATATTCAAAATGAAAATAGAATGATAAACATAGTGTTTTATTTACAATATATTATTTATGAGAATTAAAAGGCCAATATAGAAATTTGCATATCTAGGGGCTCCCGGGTGGCTCAGTCGGTTAAGCGTCTGACTTCAGCTCAGGTCACAATCTCATGGTTTGTAGGTTCGAGCCCTGTGTTGGGGTCTCTACTGGCAGCTCAGAGCCTGGAGCCTGTTTCAGATCTGTTCTCCCTCTCTCTCTCTCTGTCCCTCCCCTGCTCGCACTCTGTCTTTCTCCCTCAAAAATAAAGAAACGTAAAAAAAAATTTGCATATCTAATTTTTCATGGATATTGGTTTTTCTCAAATGATAAGTAATTTTGGAGAATGTTACCTTTTTAAGTTACTTTAAAATTCATTCAAGGGTTTACTGACACAAATTGTAATAACATAACATTAAAGTATTATGAATCAGAGTTAAATATGAAAGTATTTGTTTTTTAAACTTGAGTAGAGATAAATCCATTTTGAAAATAATGTTTATATTTAAATAAAGAGCAGATGTAAATGACTTGACATGAACTGACAATTTGTTTTTACAATTTACTATTCCACAAAAAGTTCAAATGACTCCCTGAGGTAAATTTTCTATGTGTAATGATGGTTCAATTTAATTGTTTACTAACAGATATGAATTCACACATAAAGTTCAGTTTTTTAATTTATTTTCTTAATTTTTAAATTTTTATTTATTTTTAATTTTTAATGCTTTTTAATTTTATTTTAGAGAGAGAGAGAGTCAGAGTGCAAGCGGGAGAGGGGCAGAAAGAGAGGGAGACACAGAAACCGAAGGAGGCTCCAGGCTCTGAGCTGTTAGCACAGAGCCTGATGCGGGGTTTGAACTCATGAACTGTGAAATCATGACCTGAGCTGAGGGCAGATGCCCAACCGACTGAGCCACCTAGCTATCCCAATTTTTTAATTTGTAATGTTAAAGTTAAAATCCACAGATCAGTGTGTGTGTGTGTGTGTGTGTGTGTGTGTGTGTGTGTGTGATTGTAGTCCATGATTTTCCTAATCAACTTAAAAAAAAGTGTTCATATTAATCTTTCACTGACATATATTGATGAGGGAGCACAAGGCAAGCTGAGGGCAAAGTGTAAGTTAGCACACACCCCCAGCCCCGGTGGAATATGTGTAATATTCCTCGGACACTCCTGGTTACCCAATAACAAAGGAAAAGGTGTAAGTGCTTGCCATGGTGATGTGGGAAACGAAGGCAACTGAAAAATTAAATCCCTTTACTGCCTACAGTCCACTGACAAGTCCTTGAAACAGGCACAGTGACCTCCCTCTAGGAGCTCAGCTGCCTCGATGATGACACTTTGTTAGGGGCAAAAGGGAATCTTGACTTAACATTATCCTGATCCCCCCCCCTCCCCCCAGGATCCTGTAAGTCTACTTTAACATATAAAAAATTCCTTTGGAAACTTCTTTTATCTCAACAACCCCAAGATATATGCTGGCAATCATACTCCAAGCTTATGGCCCCCTGATATACATCTGAAGGTTCTCATAAATGAGGTTTTACAAACGGTAATAAGTGGCATTTTCATAACAGCTGCTGGCCCCTCAAGGGTCTGGTAACTTTGCTTCCAAAATTCCTTAGAGACTGTATCCCTAACTCCCTCCCAACCTGAATAATATAATCAGTTAGCCGTCACAACCCCAGTGCAGATCTTTCTGCCCATAGGTCTTGTCCCCAGGCTTTAATAAAATAACCTTTTTGCACCAAAGATGTCTTCAAGAATTGTTTTTTGGCTGTCAGCTCTGAACCCCACCATCACCCCAAAACATCATCAATGGTGATGTGGGAAACAAAGGCAAATGAAAAATTAAATTCCATTACTGCCTACAGCTCATTGACAAGTCCTTGAAACAGGCAGAGTGATCTCCCTCTAGGGATTCAGCTGCCTCAATCATGACACTTTGCTAGGGGGCAAAAGGGAATCTTGACTTAACATTATCCTGATCCCCAAGGATCCTGTAAGTCTCCTTAAATACATAAAAATTTCTTTGCAAACCTCCGTTATCTTTAACCCCTAAATATATGTTGGCAATTATACTCAAGTGTATGGCCCCTGATATACATCTGAAGGGTCTCATGACTGAGATTTTACTAAACCAGAATAAATGATGTTTTCCCAACAACAGCTAGCCCCTCAAATCCTGGAAACCTTGCTTCCCAAATTCCTTACAGACTTTCGCTGTCCCTAACTCCCTCCCAACCTGAGAGTATATAATCAGTCACTCTTCACAACTCTAGTGCAGCTTTTTCTGCCTACAGGTCCTCTCCCCGGGCTTTAATAAAATCACCTTTTTTGCACCAAAGATATCTTCACGAATTCTTTCTTGGCCGTCAGCTATGAACCTCACCATCACCCCCAAGCCCCATCATATATCACTATATTTTATGTAAATTTTTGAACTTTCACTAGGCATCACCCGATACTTTCTATTCATCTCTCATAAATTTGTAAACAGGCTGTTCTTCCACCATGTTCTTATTTCTCTCACCTTTCTTGATGGATGCTGCACATTAAGTTACTTTAGACATCTCCACAATGCTCTGAAATCGAGTTTACTGAGACATTTAAAAATGATATTATTTATATCAACGTGCCAGTTATGAATTTAGTCTCTCAGCTTTAAATCCACATTGGATTGCCTTTTCTGTGACTCTGGAGCTGGATCCTGGAACTATTCCTTCTTTGCCAGCCATCTTGAGACGAAGCTTTGTCAGTTGTGTGCATTAGAGGGACATGGGAAAGCAAAGAGGTTTCTCTTCTGGAGCTATGTGGGTTGCTATAGGCAGGATCCTAGAGTGCATATGGTTTCTGAAGTGACCTGAACTTGCAGCTTCTGTAGGACTAGGCTTCTGGAGGATCTTGCTGAATACAGTCAGGTAGAGTGGTACCTTCTCTGAATGGCCTGCCCCAGAACCCACTCAGGCAGCTTGGTAGTGTTTAGGAGGAAGAGCTTCCTCTGCCCTGTGGTCCTTCTAGCAGAACTTAAAATCAAATTGACATGAAACAAATTAACACGAAAAAAACCCAAATTTAGTAGGTTACCTATGGGCAATCCACATAGATATGAAATTCCAAAGGTCACACGTGTCTCATATGAGCTAAGGAGAGGAGTATGAGGCTGAAGATACAAAGGGGAGAGAACTCATTAGCTAGAAGGTGAAAGGAGATGTTTGGAAAAACAAGATTGCTCTATTATGAAAATAAATTCCTTAGGTAAAAGTGAGTCTCTGTTAATAGCTCTCTTTCTATTATAGGATCTCCATTCCAATGTAAGTTTAGGCAGTTGTGGGGGAGACAGAGAGATTTTCCTGTATCTTCTGGATTTTGATTACTTTTAACTCAAAATAATCGTTATGCCAAAGCGGCCCATCTTGGGGCAGCCTGCCCTGAGTCCCTGCTGTAGCCTCACTGAATGTCTCCACTACCCAGAGTAACAGCTATTTACTTTCCAAGGAGGTCTGGAACTCAGCCCTTTTAAATGACCAGCATGGGGAGGGAACTCTTCTATGTGTGTTTCTTTCCTAGGGTGCTCTGTCTGAGCCCTAGGGGTAGTAGCTCTCTTCTACATCTTTTACTCTTATGTTCTTTAGAGTTCTTTTACTCCTTTCTAGCCAATCCTCTTTTCTCTAATTTTCTATTATAATTGGCAATTCTTTATATTAAACTTTCCCTGTTCAAATTGCTGTATAGTTTGTCTTCTGGTTAGACTCTCATTATTAATATAATCAATAATAAACTATTATATATAATATACATCTTCAGTAAGACTGAAGATTCTTCAGTGTATATTGTTGAAGAGGTGTCTATGTATAAGATATGCCTACAATGATGAGGACCATGAGGCAGGCTGAGGGCGAAGCATAAGCTAGCAACACTCCCAACCCCTACCCAGGTGGAATCTGTGTGATATTCCCTGGACACACCCAGCTACCCAAAAACAAAGGAAAGGAGTTTAAGTGCTTGTCATGGTGATGTGGGAAACTAAGGCAAATGAAAAATTAAATTCCCTTACTGCCTACAGCCCACTGACAAGTCCTTGAAACAGGCAAAGTGAGCTCCCTCTAGGGGCTCAGCTGTCTTGATTATAACACTTCACTAGGGCAAAAGAGAACCTTGGCTTAACATTGTTTCAACCTTGAGGATCCTGTAAGTCTATTTCCTCAACTGGCCACGATATATGCTAGAAATCCTGCTCTAAGCTTATGTCCCATTCCCACCCCCCACCCCAAATGCATCTGAGAGGTCTCATGACTGAGGTTTTATTAAACGGTGCTAAATGGTGTTTCCCTAGCAACAGCTAGCTCCTCAACGTGCTGGAAACTTTGCTTCCAAAATACCTTAAAGACTTACTCTATCCCTGTCCCCTTCCAACCTGAGGGTATATAATGAGTTACCCATCACAACCTCAGGGCAGCTCTTCCTGCCATGGGTCCCATCCCCATGCTTTAATAAAATCACCTTTTTGCACCAAAGATGTCTACAAGAATTCTTTCTTGGCCATTGGCTCCATACCACCCCACAAACCCCCACCCCCCCAAAACTTCTTCCGATGATACCTATGGAGTAGATGGAAGAACAGGAACTCACCAAACCAGCATTTATTTATAATACAACTTCCTTATAATAACTTAGTTTACTGTGACCTTGGAACATAGCTAATAAGGCACTGGAAAGCATTTAATTAATGGAGGTAACTCACCTAGGCAAATAAATTAATCCAAATAATCACAACAAGATAGTTTTAAACATATCAACCTGGCAAGTTCCTTGTCAATTTTATTTTCATATTGAAATAAATAAATTTAATGCATGAATGTGTAGGAGTAGTTATTCCTAGGCAATTTTATATCCCTGTTATTAGCAAGTGATGCATGAGTCCAGGCAGACTTCAAAGGTTTAAAACAGAAAGGTACTTAAAAGGTACTTTACTTCAAATATCTCCACTCTAAAAATGCCTATTAAGGTAGGAGTCAATGGAATCCTAAGTAGAACAAAGTAAACACTAATCAAGGAGTGACTTCATCATCTAGGCATTCTTAGCAGCTAGCACAGGTTCTCATGCATTTTGGGCACTTAATAAAATGTGTTAAATGGATGGGTGGATTTAGCTACATGTGTCTAGGATTTTCCTTTTCTTTTTATAAAGTAAAATGTTAAAAGAAGAAGAGTTTAAAACTATATTATGTATCTATTATAGAAACTAATCTTTGCTTATGAAGTATAGCCCTAATTGTAGGTAGTCAGGTAGTAGCTGTTTTCACTCTTTACTGGCAACATGAAGAGAGTGCAAAAGATAGAAGCTTTGTTTTTTAAACTTTGGAAATTGTTCATAGGTTTTATAACATGGGAAAGTCACTATTATCACTACTAGTCACCTCTTGACTTGCTATCAGTAGGTCAAATTTTTACCATGTGTTTATGTTACATTTTCTTTCTATATAAACAGTTGCATTCTAGTGGCTACTAGGAAAATTGTCTTCGAATGAGTCAGTATAATGGGGTGAAAAGAATTGCCATGAGGTAAAATATATGGGTTCTTGCTCCCAGTCCTCTGCATTCCCCATCGAGCCCCATCCCACACCACTCCATCTCTGGTCTCTAGGACAAAGTAAGATGAATATCAAAGTCTTAATTTCTCCATTGAAGATGGGGAATTTGCTTTGTCTTATACCCCTTATGTTGTTTTGAGGAGCCAAGAAGGTAGTATAATAATGTTTTAAAAATTAACTAATAATATGTATAAGTTTATACACATTGAATCTATGTGTATCCAGGGGATTAATGCCTCAAAGTACCTTGGGTGATTCTGATCTGAGTGATGCTACTTTGAGAGTTATTGCTCTAGTGTATGTCATTTTCAGGAGGGTGATGCTGGTTATAGCACGTTAAGGCCATGCTATAAGGCATGGATAAAAGTAGGCTTCCACAAAGACAGTACAGGTATAATGATTACTATTTTCATAGGAGCCTTTCTGGCAGTAGAGGGTGCTATGGAAGTATGTTGACATTATGATGTAGTAGACAAAAGCACAGGTTTGAAATCAATCCAGCATAAGTTAAGATCCACAATCTGTCCTTTACTAACTGAAATACTTTAGTCAAGGTATTTAATTTTCACTGATCTCATTTTTTCTCATCTTTAAAATGGGATAATAATGCTTAGAGTTGTGAGATATAAAGTGAACATCTCAAGCACTTATCACACAGTATATGGGGCATACTAATTCCCCTATTAACAATATCTCATTATATAATTAATCAGTCAATTTGCCCACAGATGACAAGTTGGACTGATTGTATATGCCAAAATTGGAATTTTTGTACAACTGCTTTAGGCACCTCTTCATTTTTCTAAAACCTTTGGATGCAGATCAGATCAGAATTGAGGTAAGGTGTTAAAATAACACAGAGTAGATGCACTTGGAATTCTGTTGAATTGACTTGGTCAGTAGTTCTTAATTTTATGTGCATAAAAATTACTTGGGGTGCTTCTTACAAATATAGATTCTTATATTGAATTTATGTATATCCAGGGGATTAATGCCTCAAAGTACCGTGGGTGATTCTGATCTGAGTGATACCACTTTGAGAGTTATTGCTCTAGTGTATGTCATTTTCAGGAGGGGGATGCTGGTTATAACACGATTACAACATTTTCATTGTTTCATTCCAGCATAATCTATGATTTCTACTTTTTCTTCTAAAAGATTTCCCTTTGTTATATTAAGACAAATATTTTGGATCCACATAATAAGATACAGTTGAAATTGCTTCATTGTAAAAACAAATTCCAAATGTCATAATATAATAATAAGATTGAGACTTAGAGTCCAAAAAGACTTAAAGAAATAAAACCATGAAATATATATTTGCTTTATAAATATTTCTGTACACTTTGACTTGCTGTATTTTGTGATGTTGATTTGTTTTCCACTTGCATTTCCGACAGTTTTTAGAGGGTGGTCATGAAAACAGAAAACAGAAAAAGAATTAGTTTTGCTTGCTTTCCATAGATAACATAAAATCCCTGAGGACATTTGTTTTATTTGCTCAATCTTTGAGTTGTTTGCATAAGATATTCTGGAAATTTAGAGACTTGCTAACAATCATACTAATTTCATTGATTTCCTTCTGGTTCAAGTTGTCTGTTTTTATACTTGTGTTAATTAAGTTTTTTTTTCAAATAGTAAAAGTCTTACCAAATTAAAAAAAAGGAAATTATTCATTTAAATGTGTTTATATAAGCACAACAACCTAATACTCATACTTAGAAGACTTTAGGATTAAGCTAAAGGATTTGTTGAGCAATTGAGATTAATATTATTTATCATCAACTTTATTATTGCACTAATAATAGTGATAATTTTGATGGTTAATATGGCTGAACCCTGATAATTTACCACTTACACTTCATTACAATTTGTGAAATTTTTATTTATTTTATTTTATTTTACTATTTTATTTTATTTTATTTTATTTTATTTTATTTTATGGATGAGGAAACAGGTTGAGAGTAGGATGCCCAAGTTTCCATAGGTTGTAAGTGGGATTTAAGATAGTTTATCTGATTCTGGAATTTGAAAATTTAAGTGATACACTAATAATTTGCTTTAAGAAACAAGAATAAGTTCTAAGTGTTAAGAAAAGAGAACACAAAATTTCAAGGATGAAATAAACTATTTTCTTTCATTTGGAAGGAAGTGGGAAATAAAAAACATGAACTTAGTTCCCTTTAAATATCTAATTTTCCTAGTAAATTCACAAATACATTCCAATTAACTTTATTTGAAAATTCACTGTTGCTAGGATAGAAATTGACAAAAGGTATCAATAGACACAGGCAAATAAGAGGAGACTCTTTAAAGTAACATCTGCAGGAAAATGGCTTCCACCTATAGCAGAGAACAGGGCAGCATCAACGCAACAAAGTTTGGCTTTCTTAGTCTGTGCAACTTCCTCAGAGGTCACACCTTGACAGGATGCCTCTATTTACCCTAAAAATCCTTTCAGGTCATCTGAAAAACTAATCCTGGGTTTTCCTCAAGTATTTTTTCTCTTGTACATACTTCTGACTGTATGTATAAAAATGGTTGGGTCTGCTGACTTGCCAGGATTATGGGCAAGACTTAAAGCAACTGTCGAAATGGTCCTCAGGTAAGTGCATATTCACTCTGAGGATATACATATTCATGTCAATATACATATCTATCACAACTGTAAGTTTTGAAATAAGTAAGGACCTTTCACAGCATATTCCTGTGTGAAGCCTTTGAATAGGGCAGAATTAGTCTTTGATTTCCCATACTAAGAAGAACCACATCTCAGGACCTTATTGAAATTCTATTTTCATGCACCTAAAATTATCTAAATGTTTGGCAAAATGAATGTAAAAATTACAGTTTATTCAGACATTGACTATTTAGATAGTTTGAATTTTACTAAACTTTAAACAAAATTAAGAAAAATCGTTTTTTAGTTTATAAAGAAAATTTGAGAACACATAAAAAATTGATGTTTTTAATGGTAAGTTATAATGTATTTTCCTGAATACATCAGTGTTATGTTTAAATTTTGGGGAAGAGAGCTCAGGCAGAACAAAAAATTAAACTATTTGTTTTTGTATTGAGCGTGGCTGTATTTATGTATTTTCTCAATAAATAAATGAAGGAAGGAAGGTATATTGGCAGGAAGGAATGATAAAGGAAAGAAGAAAGAGTGGGAGGAAGGGAAGAAGGAAGGGTGGAGGGAGGGAGGAAGGGAGAGGGAAGCAAGATAAAGATCAGAAGGTGGAGACTGGATAGAAAAAAGAGTAGAGTCAGAAGGGAGTTTATATATGAGTAAATGGCATGACTAAGAAACTAGCATTGAAATAAAAATAACAGCATTTAAACGTGAGAAATGATGAAGAACGTGCTTCCATAAAGGTAATGTTGAAGTAAAATATATCTAAGAAGAAATATTTTAGAGTAATAATTACATCCTAGGTATTGCAGTGCAAGTGTAAAGGTAAATGTAACGAGTTTTTTTTTTCCTTTTTTTTTGGTTTTGTTTTTATGTTGTATTTTTGTTGTTGTTGTTGTTTTCTTTTTAATAAAAAGAAATAATATAAAACCAAGGGCTGACGTTTGAGTGGGTTACCAGTTGACATTACAAATTTACCAAAAAAATGGGGCGCCTGGGTGTCTCACTCTGTTGAGTGTCCAACTCTTGGTTTTGCCTCACATCATAATCCCATGGGTTCATGAGATCAAGCCCCACCTTGGGCTCTGCACTGACACTGCTGAGTCGGCTTGGGGTACTCTTTCTCGTTCTTTCTCTCCCCTTCCCTGCTCATGCTTTTTCTCTCTCAAAATAAATAAATAGACTTAAAAAAATTACCAAAAGTGACAAAGAAACTAAAGGATAAATGAAAAAATAGAGATGCAGTTGTCAAAATTATCATTCCATTAAAGAGACTAAATCCTCTCATCCTTCTTGTACTGAAAATAATATACATTAAGGAAAATGATGAAGTTATTTAAATACTTGGTTAAATTCACTTTTTAATAAGTTGATCAATATTTTTGAGCTGTGCTTATATACCAGGCACTGTGTTAAATTGACTTTCAATAGTTGTTCAATTATATTAAATCAGATTTTTATATGCCCTTAAGTCCTTCCTCATATATTCCTCCATTGAAGTGTTTCCTCTACATTATATATAATTGTAAAATATCACTTGTGAGAAAACTTGGACCATTAAATTTTTATTTTCATCCTTTAGTAACCAACCATGGGGTTTTATATATCACCTACACAATGACAGGGCCAATTACAGTGTAAAAAAGCTTGAGTTGTTTTGTAAAACACTTTCTAATTTTCTGTTCTGATAATAGCATTACAGTCATAGCAAGAAGACTCTTAATGTAAAATGAAATTTACCTGAAGAATGTAAATGATGTCTTTATAAGGTGAATATCTTAAGTTGTTATCTTTCCACAAGAAAATTGACAAATCTCATTATCCATTATAATAAATACAATCTCTCCTTTTTTGAAGATTGGTAAAATTGACATTACAATTTCACAATAAATACTTCAAAACTAGAAATAAAAGTCACAATTTTTGCTTATTTTACATTAGAAAGTAAATATTCTCAAAAAGCTCTCTTTTTGAAGTTTGATAATCAAAATGTATGTGATTACTATCTCATACTATTTTAAATGAATATGTATGAATATGAACATGTAAATACAAATGTCCATCCTTAAATGATGGAAATTGGGATATGATAAGAAATTCTATTTGTTTACTTTATATACTAAAAGTCTTTTGACTTTAAGGTGTAAATATGGAATTTCCATTACTATGTCAAAACAGAAAAAAGAAAACACAAATAAGACAGTGTTGCTGACCAAAAATTATAGATAATTTTTAAATATTAAATTAAATTTTATATTAAATTAAATATTAAAGATAATATTTGTGCTCTTTTTCTATATAGACATACAGTAATGAGTAAAAAATATGGTTTCTGTTTCTAAACATGAACTGAATAGGAAGGATTCATTATTAATACAGGATATTAGGATGAGTTTCCAGAAGATCAGTCCATTCATTTATTCATTCTTTCACGCAGTAAGTATTTACTGAGCACCTACTATACGAAACTCTCAGACTCTGTGGAATGAGACACGTAGGAGAGAAACAATATTTCCCCCAACTGAATTTCTGGTGAGAACTGGAATATTTTCAATTGACATTAAGTCAAATGTAAAGATACAAGCAAAGAGAAAAAAGCTTTAAGAAAACATGACTTCAGTATAGGGAAAAAAAGATAGATATATTTAATATAATACAAAAATACTAAAAAGTAAAATAAAATTTGAAAAAATCCTTGAAAAGGAAATATGCATATGTATGTATATATATATATATATATATATATAGATATATATATATATATATCTACAATACAACAGCAACTAGATATTACTTTTACATAAATTATTGAATATCTGTAATCTAACCCTAGACTAAACTAAAATGACCTATTTTAGAAAATCAATTAGCTTTTAGAAACATTTAAAAAATCTGCCTTTTGCAAGACTATGAAATGCAAATCTCTTGACTATTCTGTACTTTATTCATTATGGTTATGAATGTTAAATGGATAAAACAACTGACATATAGCATCAAAATAAAATAATAAAAAGTTATTTAGGAGTAAATGAGTAGCTCAGTCAGTTGAGTGTCTGGCTTCAGCTCAGGTCATGATATCAGGGTTCGTGAGTTCTAGCCCCACGTTGGGCTCTCTGCTGTCAGCACAGATTCTGCTTCGGAGCATTTGTTCCCCTCTCCTTCTGCCCCTTCACCTGCTCTCCTTCTCTCTCTCAAAAATAAACATTAAAAAAAAACCGCATATTTATCAAAGTAGTCCCTAGATAATTTTCCAAGGATATCTTTGGGGAATATATTTTAATTATCCATGAAACTAAATGGTGTTTCAATTTACAAAGGAATTTGAATATCTTAATGATATTTTATTAAGATAATTTTACATTATCATTAGTTTCCAATGATGTATTAAACATCTGGCAAATTTCCAACAGCAGTATTTGTGGATTTGAATGGAAGAATTTAATGGCTAGTTCTTTCCAGTCATATTAATAAGCAAGGAAAATTGCTGATAATATTTTTACTGTGATGAGTGCTATTGATCATGAAGATAACTGAATCAATTGGCTGGTGATAGTGTGAATTTCCATCAGGAAACAGATATACTCTGTGGGTTCTTGACATCTCCAAATCTATATAGGAAGTTGAAATGAGAAGCCAGGGATTATTGGTGAAGTAATCAAAGTCGGAGCTAAATTGTTTTCAGAAGTGTGTTAAGAGCAGACTTTGATGATACACTGCAATGTTCCTGAACTTAATGCTGATTACCTAATATGTTGATTTTACCTGCCACAAAGACAACCGGAACATTACAACCATATTTGGTAGGGGTAATATGTGTTAAGAAACAATCTAGAACCACAACATCTTAAATGAGACAATAATAGCAGCAATAAAAGTAACTATAAGGCTACATAAATAAGTCGACTATTCCTATTGATTGATTTAATCTTCTTATTTTATTTTAGTTACCACAACTGCAGAGGCTTGAACTACTTATGGTTCTTAGTTAATTTTTATTATCATCATTGATCCTTGCAAGATCCTTTTCTATTTTTTTATTCCTATTTGTCCCCACACCCCAATACAATTTTCTTTTTACTTATTCCTACTTCCCATGAGTAATCTACTTTTTTAAATGTACAACTTTCTGTTTGCACATATCCTTTCCAAATGTTTATTGTTGCTTGGGTGTATGTATTTTAAATTTATGTAAATTTATACAATTTATATTGGTTACATATTTTATTTCTTTTTCTTACCTTCTCTTTTAATGATAAACTTAAAAACTTAAACTTTAAATGATAAACTTTAATGATAAACTTTTTAAGCTTCTATTTTTCTGGGTCTATTAATCTATGGGTTCCAGTTGCTACAAATGACTTCACAGTGTACAGATCCATCCTGTTTTACCTACTCACCATTCCACTGAATGGCATTAGAGAATTGTATGTGTATTTCTTTTAAAGTTTCTGGTTCATATGGTCTACGTATTTTTAATCTGCATAAATAATATCAGACAATTTTCCAGAATGGCCACATCAATCTATCTTCTACCAGGAATTGTGGACATAAAGGAATCATCATGAATCACTGATGGAATGAGACTGCCAGTAGAATGTGGGTTTGCAGTTCTAGAAATCCACTGCTCATAAACTGTGCTATTCTTTTGACTTCCAGGAGCTCCTTGTATACTGTAGATATTACTCCCTTGGTTGATATTAGATACTACAAATATCTTCTTTAATTTTAATTCTTGGATAGTAATTTTTTTAAGATACCTTATTTGAAAAGAAAACTTTAGTTTTTACATAATCAAATTGTCTCAGTTTTTTGATTTATAGTTTAACTCTTAAAGTATTTTTAAAGGTAACCCTTCCCTGCCTTAGATTATAAAGTTATTGTCCTCTATTTCTATTTATCTTAAAATTTTATCTTTCACATTTAAATCTTAATTGATCCAGTTCTACCTTTGTAGTGTTAAGCAAGACTAAAATTTTGTTTTACTACATGGAGCGAGCAACTTTTCCAGAGTAAATCAACTAGATAATCTGTCCTCTCCCCATTGATGTATCAGTCCAACTTTATTACATATTAAGATGTCATTTGTGTATGGATATTTCATTCAGTGTTTCTGTTCTTGTACCAAAATAGTGCTGGTTTTATTTCTATAGTCTTGTAATGTATCTTAATATCTGGTAGGGCAAAGTTGTACCTTTTATTACTCTTTATTAAGGTCGACTTAGCCATTTGTGAGCCTTTATCGCTCCATGTCAATTTCAGAATAAGATTATTCACTTTACCAGTTGTATATTTTAATATAGATTTCAATGACTTTGCAATGTAATCCTGATTTCTTTAATTTTTTTTAAATGTTTGTTTATTTTTGAGGGGGTGGAAGGGCAGAGAGAAGGAGACACATAATTTGAAACAGGCTCCAGGCTCTGTGTTGTCAGCACAGAGCCCTACGTGGTTGTTGAACTCACAAACCACAAGATCATGACCTGAGCCAAAGTCGAATGTTTAACTGACTGAGCCACCCAGGTGCCCCTATAATCCTGATTTCTTTTCTTTATTCCTTTTTTTTTATTAAAAAAATTTTTTTTAATGTTCATTTATTTTTGAGGCGTGGGGAGGGGGGGAAGGTGCAGACAGAGAGGTAGACACAGATTTCAAACCAGGTTCCAGGCTCCAAGCTGTCAGCACAAAGCCCAACTCCAGGCTCAAACTCACGGACTTATGGACCTGAGCCTAAGTCCACCACTCAACCACTGAGCCACCCAGGTGGCTATAATCTTGATTTCTAATAAAAAAATCCCTATAATCTTCATTTCTAATAAAAATAGATAACATGCAAGAGAGAGTGAGTACCTGCTCTCTTAGATTAAAAATCAAATAAAACTTTAGGATTCTTATAATTGATATAAATTGCAAAGCTCTGAGCAGTCTAATAAGATTATACAAGATGTTTGACTTAATGATAGACTGAAATATATAAATACATATCATCCTGAAAGAAATAATTTTTTGTTTTCATATTGGAAAAGAGTCAGAAGATTGACTATCCTGAGGACCCTTGAAAGTTTTGTGAAATGGATGGATGCTCTCAGGTTTGTTACTGGAGTAATAAATTGAGTCAGAATTTCAGGAGAACCTCTGTACGCACTTAAAATATTTTAAATGGTCAGGGCACCTGGGTGGATCAGTTGGCTAAGCATCCAACTTTGGCTCAGGTCATGATCTTGCAGTTCATGAGTTCCACCCCCATGTTGGGCTCTGTGCGGACAGCTCAGAGCCTGGGGCCTGCTTCAGTCTGTCTCCCTCTCTCTCTGCCCCTCCCCCACTCACACTCTGTCTCACTCTTTTGAAAATAAATAAACATCAAAAGAAATTGAAAAAAAAAAACGTCCTACTTGGGATGAAGACCATATGATGACTGAGGTTATAAAGATGGGGAAACAGAAGGAAAAAAATCAGAATATTGGGTACTTTTTGTTGTTTTCTGAGTCTTGGAAGAGGGAATAGAGGTAGAAATGGAAGGAAATAATTCTGTCCTAAGAGTTGCTCTCTACTTGTGACCTGAAATCAAAACTGACTGAGAGTTCCACAATTTCTAGTTTCCAGGGTTAAAAAGACTAAATTGCAATGGTTATTATGATGGTTTTGAAGCTACAACTTTAACAGGAAGTAATCTAGTGACCTGCTTTTGCCAAGTACTTTCTTTTGAGTGTTAACCACTAAACAAGAATAGGAGCCTACAACAAAAGGCCTATTATTCCAAATTGCTTTAAGATCAGCAGCAGGCAAAGCCAAATTGCTTTAAGACCTTTAAACTAAAGTCCATGGTATGGACAGCATGAAGAAACCAGTAGAAAAAGAATAGAGAATTTAGTACTTCAGACTTAAAGATTTTATCTAGACAAGATCCTTGACCATGATTACATATAATTTACCCGAAACATATAATTCTTTCCTGTTGAAGATTATAAATCCTCACTCTGGGGAACTCAGGCTTTCCCCAATGAAACAGATATGGCCAGAAATGATATATGTCTTCATAGGGCAGAGTCAGTATATGATTCATAATCTCTCTTTTTCCTCTATTTCAAGAACTACAATGCTCTAAGAAAGAGCTTTAGTCCTGGAATGAAATTCAATGTGGACTGTGACTATCTTATAGAATTGTGGTTGAAAATATATAAACCTTTGTTACTATCAAATCTGACATTTTGGGATTCTTTATTAGCACAACATATCCTAATCCATTATACATAAAGTCTGATTCTCATAGGATGCCAAAAGAATGTTCCAAAGGATAGTAATTGACCCCCTGCCTCAATTATTATATATGGGTCTTAATTATGGAAATAAATACATACTGTTCAAAAACAGAGTTAGCAGAAAGGGAGATATGAAGAGCTGGGAATGGAGAAAATTTGATAGAAGGCACAAGGTGGAGTTATTCCCATAATTTTTGAAAAACAGGATAGATACTAGGGAAATGAACTAGAATCCATATGTCCCAGGAATAGTCTGTCTTAGTGCCATGGGAAGGAGTCTGGCCTCAGTGCAAACACAAAGGTGAATTTCAAAGAGCAGCATCTAGAGTTTGTGGTCAATTATGCTATTTGTAGTAGGAGGTCTGGGAGTAAAAATCAAGGTAGGTATAAAGCATGACATATTATGGTTATTGGGTTAAAATCAGGTGAACAGCCTTATTTTATTCTTCACTCCTCGAATCATTTTACTTTTTTTTCATTTTGTTTCTTTTTAATAATCTGTGTCCTAATTCAAAAATGGCCTTCCCCCAAAGCTACACTTTTACCTTCCTTCCTTTTTTTTTTTTTCGTTTCAAATTTTCTTTCCTTTCCTTTCCTTTTCTTATTTTCTTTTTTCTTAAGAACAAGTTTCCTAGGATTGGATTGGCAGACAGAAGTTTTTGATGGTGGTCACTTAGTCCATGTCAGCAGGCCCTTGAACTCTTGGCAGAGGCAAGTTTTTGCCAGTCACTGTGGGAAAGAGACACTAACAATGACACACTGAACTGAATTCACTTCTGTACAAATCAGTCAGTTGTTTCTGACCATTTCACCACACCTATGAATTCTCCTCTACTCCATCTCCACAGTTCAATAAATCTTGGGCAGTAAAGGTTAATCTTAGCAGAAAGTACATAAATTGATTCTGTTTTGTATACACTAGATTTTTCTTTTTTACTAGAAGGCTGTAAATAATCTTAAACCTTCTTATATGTTTAATATGAGATAATATAAAGGCATATCAATCATAAAATCCATATAAAGAAAGATTATTGATATTCTTTGTTTTTCCTCTCTCCTACCTATAGACTTTTCCATTAAACTGGATTTTATAGGATGTAAGTAAATACCATGATGTTTAAGCTATGAAGGTTAAGTCTCATTACAATTTAGTCAAAGAGGCTTATTTTTAATGTCTTGGACAATAAAACATAAAATTCTATAGTTTAATAGATACGCCCTTTACTGCTGATAGAAACCCTTATATGTATTATGTGCAAGCTGATCTAATAAAAAGTACAACTTGAATTCCATTGAACAAATTGTTTTTAAATTAACTAGTGCTCTGGACTGAATATTTGTGTGCTCCCAAATTCATATGCTGAAAATCCAAACCCCAATATGATGATATTTGGAGGTGGAACCTTTGGGAGGTAATTACAGTTAGGTGAAGTCATGAGAATAGGGTCCTCATGATGGGATTAATGCCCTTATAAATAGAGATGAAGACGCAGCATTTCTGCATGCACCAAAGAAAAATCATGTGAGGACATAAACAAAAAGAGGGCTCTCCCCAATAACTTGACCATGTTGGCACCTTGATCTGGAACTTCTAGCCTCTAGAACTATCTGAAATAAATCTTGTTTAAGCCATTCAGTCTATGGTAATTTGTTACAGTAGCCCAAACTCAGAACACTGGTTAAATTAAAATCTAACATCCTTAACACAACTTAAACAACCAACATAGAATTGAATTTGATCTTTAATCTCTCCTTCCCTGCCTGGCTATCCTTCCTCAGTAAAGCAAATTATAATTCTTTGAAGCAAATAAGAACTATTTTATATATTCTAGATCTAACTGGATCCTCATGGTGGGTTCTGGTCTCACTCAGGACGTGCTTTGAAGCAAAACAGAAGATTTCATCACATTTCAAAGAGAGCTCACTGAACTTTCAACAACTTTTGTGTCTATTTGGAGAAGAAAAATTATTTTGCATGCCATATCACATAACCTCACCTTCCATCTAAACATTTCAAAATTTTCCCAAATTCCACTTTTCTTCCAGATGCCTCACTTGCTTGTCTTCTGCTACCTAACCTCTTAAATTTTCTCAACTATCCCAAACACTGGGTGAAATAAAGCTCTTCAGTGAGGCGAACCTACTCTTCTCATGAAAAAATTCAGGATCTGCTTATTAAGCTAACAACCTATAGACCCCCATAAGTAGGATTGCTAGATTTAGCAAGTAAAAATGGAAGATGCCTAGTTCAATTTGTGTGTCGAACAAATAATAAAAAATTACAATATTAAGGACATATACTTAACTAAGCCTCCTGATGTTATCTGGCAGATCTGACTCCCACTTCCTACAGGTTAGCTAATGAAAATGAAATGTCTTGGATTGCAATCTTAACTCTTACATGTGTAAACTGTATAATAAACTGTATCTCAATAGGCTCATCTATAGAATGGGGATTAGGATAAGATTTATTCATAACATTGTTCTCAGTAATAAAGGAGATAATGCAAGTAAATATTTTGCATCGTACCTGATATATCATAAAATTCAATATACTTTAGCCATTATTATAGAAGGTAAGAGTAACATTAGGCAGTTTGCTCATTTAATACCAGATATTGGAAATGGCCTAAATGAGCTATTATTTATTTTTATTTTTGTCAACATATTCCCCTTTAACCTGGGTTTGGAGAATATAATTATTTGCTCAAATGATTTCAGGAGCTACTGGGAGTCCAGTGATATTTCTTGAGATTCTGTTAGGCATAATGATAATTTTTTTCAGTATGTGGCCACCTGATACCACAGTAGGGCCGCAGTTTTATTAGGTAGGGGGCAGGGATATGGACTGTACTGGTCCTCAAAGTGACATTATATTTACATAATAATGACTATAAATAATTGGCATTAAAGAAATGAAAAATTAAATGATGTTCAATGGAGTTACATGCTTATTTAATTTATTTTAAGATATGAAGCCAATGAGCCAATGTTAAAATTAAAATACACAGATCTCAACATTTCAAAGAATTGTCTTCTGAGCATTTGCTCAATATTTTTCTCATCGAAACAATTGTATAGACTCATTATATTAATGATTATTATAGCTAAAACTTACACAGCAGTTTTTATGTGTCGATTGATTTACATGGATTATCTTATTTAGTCTTAGCAATAGACTTATAAGGAAAGAAGTTACAATTATCTTCCCCATTTTTACAAGACTAGAAAAGTAAGACTCAGAGGTTAATTAACTCAGAAAAGGGAATCTAAATGGAAGACATTTGGCTCAGCCATGAACCCATGCATTTTTAGCTTTTATCTACTACACCAAGTTTCCTCTATATTTATCCTAAGTAGGATTTTAGATCTTCCCACAAGCTTGTTTAACCATTAATAGATAAAGAAAATTTTAACTGACTTCACTCCATTCATTTTATTATTTCAAAGTACTAACTTTTGGAGGACCAGCAACTGTGTCTTATTATTTTTTTTTTTTTTACTTAATTTTCTTTATTTTAGTGAGAGAGAATATGAAAGGGGAAGAGGGACAGAGGAAAAGAGAGAGAGAATCTTAAGCAGGCTCCATGCTCAGTGGGGAGCCCGACTTGGGGCTGGACCATGACATGAGCTGAAATCAAGAGTCAGTTGTCCACTGGCTGAGTGACCCTGGCGTCCTGGCCAGCAACTGTATCTTAAACTTTATGGGTCTTAGCTAATGGCTCATGTGAGAGAAGCAGATAGAATAGATCTTAGCTCATTCTTTAATTTGTATAAGGGAAGGACTAAGGCTGTCATTAACACTTCCAAGAGTTCAGGATTGGGTAACTAAGTCAAGTGGCCTCTATATACCTGGCACTGGAGCAGGATTTGGCCACATAATTCAAATCACTTGAAAACAGTCTTTGTTCAGAGGACCTTTGACATTCAGAGAGGTCAGGATTTCTCTTTGCTTTTTTGTGTGTTTTGCTTGTTTGTGTTTAGTAGCAATAACTGACATATCATACAGTTGAATGATGAATATTTATAATAGTAAAAGGAGATATTCCTTTTTCTACTAAAATTTCTAAGCATCATGCATAGTCATTATTATGAATAGTCATTACGTATCTTTGGTTTATGAGAAGTAACACAGAACCAGTTTATTTTAGATGTAAGAAGAAGAAGGAGGGAAAAATGTATTCCTAGATACTGAATGTCCATTTATTTCATAAATAAGGTTTGTTATAGGTGAGTGAACATCCACCTGGTGTATTTGGGAAGGAAATGGTATGTAGGTTTTATTACATTGCAGTTTTCTCTGTGTTTAGACATAATTGCCCTAAACCATTTCCCCCTGCAGTAAAGTACACATTGTACTGTCCTTCTCTCCCTGGCAGGGCAAATGCAATGAAAAGTCTGAGGTTTTGAATGGACTTTAATTAATACTATTACTGCATAGGCATACCTAGAAGATATTGCGGGTTTGGTTCCAGAGCAGTGCAATAAAGTAAATATTACATGAAGCAAGTCAAATTAACTTTTTTTGTTTCCCAGGGCATATAAAACTTATGTTTACACTTTAATCTATTAAGTGTGCAATAGCATTATGTGTAAAAAAATGTGCATACCTTAATTAAACATACTTTTTGCTAAAAAGAAAGCTAACCATCACCTCAGCTTTCAGTATGTCATGATTACTGATCACAGATCACAATAACAAATATAATAATAAGGGTGATAAAGTTTGAAATGCTGTGAGAATCACCAAAATGTGACACAGAGACACAATGTGAGCAAATGCTGTTGAAAAAATGGTGCGGAAACACTTGCTTAAGAGGGGGTTACTACAAACATTCAATTTGTAAAAATTCAAATATATGCAAAGCACAGTAAAGCTAGATATGCCTGTATATCTTTAGTTACAGTATATTCTAAATAAATTTTCTATGTCAGTCTACAAAAAGATATTAAATGTAGTCCTTTATTAGGTAGATGAAGACCAAACTACATGGCATTAGTTTGATGCTTGTAAAGAGATAATATGAACTTATATGAAACTAAATATCATCATTTAAAAATCAAAACTTGTATAAAATAATTGTAAATATATATATTACATAAGGAAATACAAGGATAATATTTTGTCATAGTAAAAATATTCTTTGCTTACAAAACAAAATGCACATTTTTTTTCTTTTTTTATTAACAATTTTTTTAGCATTTATTTATTATTGAGAGACAGAGAGACACAGAGCATGAGCAGCGGAGGGGCAGAGAGAATCTGAAGCAGGCTCCAGGCTCTGAGCTGTCAGCACAGAGCCTGACGCGGGGCTTGAACTCACAAACTGAGAGATCATGACCTGAGCTGAAGTTGGACACTGAACTGACTGAGCCACCAAGGTACCCCTCTTTTTCTTTCATTAATTGATATAGTGAATAACAATCATGTCTTTATCATGAAACTATTTTAGAATTATGGAAAATAAACTAAAATACTAAAAGTGTGATGTTCTATATTAAGAAAAATAAAATTATTACTTCACATATAAATTAGATTTTAAGACTAAATCACTGCTTTCTCTTTGTCACTTAAGTATCATACCCTAAAGTCCTTCAGAGATACGTTGTTAATGTAATTGAAAGTGGGAGTTCTAGAAGCGCCTGGGTGGCTCAGTCGGTTAAGCATCTGACTTTGGCTCAGGTCATGATCTCAGGGCTCATGAGTTCCACCCCCGTGTTGGGCTTTGTGCTGACAGCTCAGAGTCTGGAGCCTGCTTCAGATTCTGTGTCTCCCTCTCTCTCTCTGCCCCTCCCCTGCTCATGCTCTCTCTTTCTCTCAAAAATATATAAACATTAAAAAAAGTTTTTAAAAAGAAAATGGGAGTTATAGCTCTGAATCTTCTGAATGTCTCTTCTAATATTTAAAATATATTCATTTCATTAAATTTATTAATAAGAACAAAATATTTTACTAATATAATTAGATATGTTGCTATCAGGGGTTGAAATTTTATTCCCCAAATCCCACCAAAAAAAAAAAAAAGATATGTAGATATGTCGAAGTTTAACCCCATGTTTCCCATTATGCAATCTTATTTGGATATAAGGTTGTCACAGCTGTTTAGTTAAGATGGGGTCATACTAGAGAATAGTGGGCCCCAACTCCAGTATGACTGGTGTCCTTAAAAGAAGAATGCTATCTGAAGATAGAGATGAAGGAGGAACACTATGCTATAAGGAAGACAGAGACTGGAGTTAAGCAGCTGCAAAACCAAGAGCAAAGACTGCAGGTGAGGCATCAGAGGTTGAGTAGAGGCAGGGAAGGATTTCTCTGAAGGTTTCAGAGGGAGCTCACATTTGCTAGCATCTTGATTTTGGACTTCTAAACTCCACGGCTGTGAAACAATGCATTTCTGTTGTGTGAAGTCACCTGTTTGTGGTACTTTTTATGACTAGGTTCAAATACCAATTCTTTAATCTAGATAAAAATAATTATTTTCCCGTCTCTTAAAAAGATATTTTATAATTTGTAGGAACTTATCATTAAATAATTGTCACATTGTCTGTAATTTCCTTGAATAAAAATGTATAGGGCATAATGGATTGAGTGCTCACATCAGTATCAGGAAACCAAATCCATGGAATTAACTTTCTTTGTTAATTTGTGGCAAGACATTGTATTCTATCTGGGATGCAGTCTCTCCATACTCCAAATAAGGACAGCGTATCTCTCTGTGTAGCTTAAATAAGTTGATATGAATATTAAATAAAGCCATATTTACTAGAGGTTTTGAAAATTAACAGAATGCACCAGATATATCAGTTTTCAGTTACAGTGCTTTTTAAGTATTCTTGCTTTGGGGACTGAATTCCTTAACTGTTAGTCAAAACAGATTCAGAACCATTTATGATCATTTGTACTCCTTTAATTATGGGTCTTGATAATTAGTTATATTTCCTTAACTTTCTACTACTAACACATTTCTTTCTCAAAAATGTAAAAAAAAAGAAAAAAAAGAAGTTTCAAATCTTGCCATATAAAGCTCAGAACTCTCTCCTTAATTCTGAAATTCTAAATGTGTATATCTCACAGATTTCTCAACAAAACATGTCCAAATTAGAGCTTATAAGTTTTTTTTCTCAAACATGCCTTACCCTTCTCATTTCAGAGACTGCCTCAGCTATCTATCAGATTCTCAGACACCTGGCTTTCAATCCAGGGCTTGCCTGGTGTATCTCCTTAATATTGCTCTAATCCATCTGCTTATTGCTACTGCCATAATTTTAACTTTGAGCTTATCATATTTTGGCAATTTTCCTCTACAACATCATCTAATAACATTTCCAATCTATCCTCCACATTGCCGTGAGTGGTCTGTTAAACTGCCAGTTTGGTTATACTGACTACTGACACTTTTCATTCTTTTGGCTTTATTTCTGGTTTTAGGCACAGTTATTGGCAGTTGCATGCATGCCTATCCTTAGGTGCTAACAGTGCCTCTACACGTGTTCTCTGCCAAGTCATTTATTTCTTTGATCTGAAATTTTTCTAAAGGTCTTTTTGGGGACACCTGCTGGGTACTTATATGTATACAACCAAAAATTGAGAAAATGTAAATGCAAATTGGGGCATTCTTAGCCAATGAGGGGAGCAAGGTGATAAATGGCTGTTGATGGAGATGAATAAATTTGCCTTTACACACACACACACACACACACACACACACACACACTCACATGCACACATTCAATAATCCTTCAGTCCAGCCAATCAGAGAAGGCCATTCAGTTTTCAAATGGTGATTAATCTTACACAAGGCTCCATGGTGCTGAAGCAACTTTTCTCATGGTGTCCCTCTGATAAGATGAGATATTCTTCATTGTTATTCTATCTACACAAACGTTCAGCCCATGCTCTGTCTTTGGGGATGACCCAAACTCTCCACTTTCCTTTATATCCCAAAGCCTGGGTTATGGCTGTGAATATGGGTGATTTTTCAAAAAAAAGTATGTATTTTTATATTTTATTATAAGTATTTTATGTGTTTTTATATTCATATTGTCCATCAAGAATTATTCTCTTATTCTCACTTGATTTTTCTTATCTCAAAAATCTGTTTTCCTCAATTGGTCTCAGTAAATTTTGTTGAGAAACCCACTGCCAATCTTTCACAAGGCAAGCAGAGCAGAGCCTACAAGGGAAGAAATAACAAAAATACAGAAAGGAATCATAAATGAATATCTCAAAAATTATCTTGCCACAAGAATATTCCCTTAGAAAGGGCACTTCTCTATTGAATTATTTGCTATTTGAAAAATTCATCTTAGAGATGCAGAGTATGGTCTGGAAGGCAGATATCATTAGGAAGATGAATGAGTATAATCTTTTCTCTCTCCACCTTAAATCATTGGAAAGCAAAAAGTGATGCATCAGTTTAGAAGTATAAGCCAAAAATGACCTCTGAAATTTACTTCTTTGCATAGGAGAATTGCCTACAAAGTCAAGTTACTAGTAAGTTTAGAATCATAAGATTAAATTTAGAATGCCTAAAGTCAGTTTTAGCATTTGCTTTTGGCATTTAACTTATTTCCTTAATTCAAATCCAACAACCCATCTAACACATTAAACTAATTGGTTTTCCCCCCAATATACTTATATAATTCTTCTATATAGTTTCTCATTAACTTTTAAAATAGAAATCTGATTTGTAGGTTAAGTGAATTCAATTCTGATTTTAATATTATTATATGTTTCTTTTCTGGTACACACTGTTAAAAAATACCATATCCTGAAATATATCTGGATATATTGTTCTCCCTAATAAAAAATGTTTATAAGAGTTGTTCCATTTCTCACTGAAATAAAACTTTCTCCATGCCAATCTTCTTCCACCTAAAAGACATAATTTTTTTTTAAAGTTTATTTATTTTTGGGACAGAGACAGACAGAGCATGAGCGGGGGAGGGGCAGAGAGAGAGGGAGACACAGAATCGGAAACAGGCTCCAGGCTCTGAGCCATCAGCCCAGAGCCCGACGTGGGGCTCAAACTCACGTACCGCGAGATCGTGACCTGGCTGAAGTCGGACGCTTAACCGACTGCGCCACCCAGCGCCCCATAAAAGACATAATTTTAATGGTCTTTTCTTTTCAATCCATTGTGTTTTGAACATTACTCAGAACACATGCAATAAAAGACATCAGGGTTAATGTTTTCTCTAGGTTTAATATTTCAGATCCATTCAGCTTCCCTCAAAAGACCATGCCTGTATTTTAACAATATGTTTTCCTGTTTCATGCAAATCATTGAAAAAAAATACACATCTTGTTTAAATTTTAGGTATATGCAAATTACACCAAAAGTTTATCCCCTCCCTTTCTTATTTAACATTTTTTGAATGTCCCGCTGTTTTCAAGGTACTGAGGTATATTATGTTTGAGAAACAATGCTAAATCAGACATTGGACCATTGAAATAATACAGATAAAATAATATAGATGTTTAGAAAGCTGATATACCTGAACTATGTCAGAGAAGTTTATTTTTGAATTTGATCATTTGGAAGTGAAAAAAGGACATTTTATGTGTGAGGAACCTATTGAACAAAGGCCAAGAAGATGGAAAGAAGCATGTATGAAACAGTACGTTTTGAACAAGCAGAAGCTTTGTAAAAAGTGGTAGTGAAATTTAAAAAATGTTAAATTTATGGGGCACCTGGCCAGCTCAGTTAGAAGAGTACCCAACTCTTGATCTCAGGGTTGTGAGTTTGAACTCCACACTGGGTGTAGAGATTAACTTAAATATAGAATTTAAAATATATATATATATATATATATATATATATATATATATATATATATATTTATATATATAGTAGATTTAGACTATGTAATTATCCAAAGCCAATTTGAGGATATGTAGAAGAAAGTGGGGATTATTGAAAGTTTTTCAGCAAAATGGTAATTAAGAGTATTAATTAGTTAACTATAAGATGAATTGAAGTAAGAAGACTCTATAAGGCAAATAAGTTCTTTATCTAACATTCATTTAATACCAACTATCTACAAAGTGCTGCTAAGCACTACCAAATTGAGGTAATAGAATAAAAGCCTTTACTTTAAAACTTGCAAACCATTGGGGAGACAAGTTACCCATTAAAAATAAAAGCATATGGAGTACCTAGGTGGCTCAGTCAGCTAAACATCTGACTTTGGCTAAGGTCATGATATCAAGGTTTGTAGTTTGAGTCTCATGTCGGGCTCTCTGCTGTCAGCACAGAGCTCACTTCAGACCTTTTGTCTCCCTCTCTCTCTGCATTCCCCTGCTGGCACACTGTTCTCTCTCTTTTAAAAATAAACATTAAAAGAAATTTAAAAAAATAAAAAAATATGGAAGTCAATAGAAATTGGAAATGTTAAATCTTTGCTTTGGTGCTCCCAGTAATCAATGAAATTGGAAGTATGGTTTTGTGATAAAGAGCATAAATCCTATTGTCAGGCAGGCTGGGTGTGACACCATCTCCCAACTATGTGACTTTAGGCCATTTAATCTCTCTGTGACTAAGTATTTCATCTATTAAATGGGGAAAATAGTAGTAAAACCTATTTCCTAGGTTATACGTGAGAATTAATGAGATAAGTATGTAAAACATTTAGTAAAATGTCTGGCATATTTTAAACACTAAAGAAATGATGGCAGAAATGAAATCAGAGTTGGCTTTCATGGCAATGCCTGGGGGCTGGGAATGCTGAGAAAGAGCATTTACCTCAGAATTATTTGAGGGTAGGATTCAGCTGTAAAGGAGGCTTAATGAAGACATTTTATCTGTAACTAACATGAATCAACTTAAGACACACAGACAAAGAAGAGAAGACTTTATCAGAGTCCTACTTAATTCTGCAAGATATAAGACACTATTGCATTTGTTAAAAATATGGAATGCCATGATTACACTTATATTTGAAAAAAAATATCCTCTGTGATGGAGAATTCAAATAAATATTAGATGAGGAGCCATTAAGGTCAATGGGGCTGAAACTGCAATGATTCAGGTATAGGGATGATGGAAGTCTGAAATAGGGCAATTGCAGTGGGTTGGGAAAATGGGGCTTAGTCAGAAGTGATCTTCCAGAGATAGAATTTTTAGAACATGATAAGTGATTAATTGTGAAACTTGAGCCAAGGAAGGAGGAGTAAGGAATAACTCCAAAGCTTTCAGTCAGTAGTGAATTGAAACACAGATGTAGAGTATACATGTGGCAGAGCATATTGAGAAAGAAAGATGAGCATTTCAGGGTTGAATGTACAAAGAATAAAATTCTGCCAGAGCATGAAAATGGATTGCCTGAAGAAAGGTGAGAACTAAATATATAAACCTTTTGTTAGTGATCCACATAAAATCAACAGCTTAAGCCAAGATATTTGCTGATATTTTTTATGTAAACCCCAAAGATAAAAGAGACCTTCTCCAAATTAATAGTTTGAATATTTCTATTAAAAATATGAGTTAAACTTTTTTCTTTTCCTTCTCTTTTATTAGTAACATCTTATTTTAGTTCATTACAACTATCTTTCCCTTCACTTTGAAGTTTAAAAGTAATATATAGAAGCAATACACTAGTAGAAATACTATAAAAAAGGAGTGCCTGGGGCTCAGTCAGTAAAGCATCCAGCTCTTACTTTGGCCAGGTCATGAGTTTGTGGGATTCAGCCCCACATCTGGTTCTGTGCTGAAAGCACGAAGCCTGCTTGGGATTCCCTCTTCCTCTCTCTCTGCCTACCCCCTCTCTCAAAATAAACAAATAAACATTACAAAAAAAAATACTAGGGGCACCTGGGTGGCTCAGTTGGTTGAGAGTCTGACTCTTGATCTCGGCTCAGATAATGATCTCATGGCTTATGGGATCAATCCCTGCATTGGGCTACGCACTGACAGCATACAGCCTGCTTGGGATTCTCTTTCTCCCTCTTTCTCTGTGCCCCCCCCCCTCTTTCAAAATAAATAAACTTAAAAGAATACTATAAAAAGAATACATAATAACTTACAATTTCAACCCACCCAAAACTGCCTAGTATTTTGATTTATAGCCTTTGAGAAGTTTTCCTTTGCAAATAAACATAGCTTTAGAAAATACATTTTTACATCCTTGTATTTTCAATAATCTTCAAATCATCCTGGGATGGATTCTTTGCCTCAAGTCTCTACCAAAATAAACTTCCTTACTCATTTAAGTTGAACTTGCCTGTTTTACAGACGATATTATCAGCCATCATTCATGTAAGATATTATAATAAACTTCTTTTCCCACTGGCTTGGGAAGCCATCTTTAGGTCCTGAGAGGAGGTAGTCCATGGACAAAGATGACTTGTGAAAAGAGAAAAAAAGAACCATAGAAAAATCATGGTGGAAAAGAACCCCAGTCCTCAGGCTACTCTGTCTAAAGTTGGTTCTGATTTTAGACTCCCTGTTAAGTTGATATTATAAATTTCCTTACCACTTATATTATATTTAATTGGGGTTTATATTACTTGCAGCCAAATATATCCTGCCAGACGTATACAAATATATCCTACCCGACGTTTTACGTGTATTATCAGATATTCTGTTACATTTATCTATTTATGAAAAAGGTCACATTACTCTTTATTAGCTTATTCTGGCCTATGTAGAATGTTTTCCATAATTATCATGTTAGTATAATCCAAGGTTTCTCAACCTCAGTATAATTGATATTTGGAGCTAAATAATTTTTTTTTCTGTGTGGGGGGGTTGTCTAGCGCATTATAAGATATTTAGCAGCATTTACTAGTAGCGCCCACACATACACACACATACACATTGGTCCCAGGCCTGACAACATTGAAAAATGCCTCTCTCTATACACTATCAAATGTTCCCCAGATGGAGGGAAAAATCACCCTAGTTAAAAACCACTGATCTAACCATATATTAGTTCTGCTTTTAAGACTATAAATTCAATTCAGTACCATTTATTAAGCTCATACCACATGTCTGCCCTGAGTCTAGAGGCTAGTGTTGTAGAGACATAAGTAAGACATGGTTCTTGTCCTCAGAGTTCTACCTATCCATTCAATGTATCTTTACAGTAATTGGCTTCAGGCTTCTGCCAAATACATAGAAATCTGAAAAGAGTGGTGCTCCCAACAAGAAGAAGAAACTGGATAATGTATAAAATTATATTTTTCTTGAAGCCAACAGAGAGCCACGGTCACAGAGAAAAACTGTATTTCTTGCATTAGAAAGAAAAGTGGAGCACAAGCGCTAGTTCACCTGTGGCAGGGGGATAGACAGGGCCTCGATACAAGAAGGTAAGAACTTTACCACAGCTTTAATGTATTGCTAAAGTCTGAGTGGAAGCCACATGCAAATATATAACACTTGGAGCAGCATATGCTTACAACCTCCCCAGGTATGCATGAGAAATATTGACAGCAGGGTAGGAGAGCAGAGAAATCCTTCCTTAGCAGTTTAGGCTTGGAGAAGGAAAGCTCCCACAGCTGCAAGGAATGCACAACTATCCATCAACTCTGTTCTTCCACAAAGAACAAAGCCTTAAGCCACAAGGGGAAGGACCCAGACAATTAGAAATCTATCAAAGGCAGAATAACTTAGAAATCTCTATACCTTAGCAACAGAATAACAGGAACTATGTAAAAATTAGGCTGAACCAGGAAAAGAGATAACTCTCCCAGTCTTTCCTCATTATACGAGTGAGGGACAGTAACAAAAAATAATATTTACTTGGGAGGGATAAAACTCAAGGAGAGACCCTCTCTAAGACACAGGAGCATAGGAAAGGCATAAAGCTGAGAGTAGAGCTGAAACATTGAGAAAACACTCCTGACAAACCATCCAAATAACCTAAGCACAAGATAGTACCAGAAGGATTTGAAACTGATAGACACTAAAAGAATCTATAGCAAAAACAATATCCAAATCATGCACAATTCCTGACAATACTGATTCATTTCCTACACTAACAACATAGCAGAAAAAATGGCATGCCTGTCCCAGTCACACTCTTTCCTTCAATTTCTGTCATCCTACACACTGTGTCTGACATGCAATTAAAAATTATGATATACACAGAAAAGTAATGAAATGAATAGCCAAACAAACAAGAAACAAAGGATTCAACAGAAGTTTCAGAAAGGACTCAAATGTTAAAATTATAGGCTAAGGAATTAAAAAAGAAAAAGCTCGTTAATCATTATCTTAATAGAAAAGGTGGACAGCATGTATGTAGAGACAAGAAATTTCAGCAGAGACAAGAAAACAATAAGAATGAATCAAATGTTAGAGTTAAAGAAAAATCCAGTTAGAGAAATGAAGTATGACGTTGATGGACCCACAATTAGACATAATACAGACAACAAAATAACTAATGAAACTGTAAAGAGGTCAATAATAATTATGCAAATTGAAGCAGAAACAGAGGAGAAAAAAAACACAACAGAACATCATGAGATGTAGAATAATATGAAATGTGAACATATACTTAATTTGAATCACAAAAGAATAGAGAAATGACAAAGGAAATATTTGAAAAAATAATGGCTAAGATTTTAAAAAATATTAAGAAGATATTAAACAGAAGATTCAAGCTCAGAGAACTTCAAATAGAATGAAAATCAAAACCAAAATGAAAACCAAATAGAAAACAACAATCAGAAAAATCTATATAGACACTTTATACCCAAACTGATATTGTAAGGGGTGAGATTTAATTGGAAATATTCAGTACAATGCAGAGATAAAGAGAAATATCATAAAGAGCATTAGATGAAAAGTAGACACATTAGGTATAAAGGAACAAAGCAAATCATTGCAGAAAATCACTTGGCAAAACCTATGCAAGACAGAAGACAAGTGTTTAGTTTTTTTTGTTTTGTTTTTGTTTGTTTGTTTTTAATGAAATTACACACATGCTTACCATATGGCCCTGGAAAAGGTAGGTGATTTTAGCTCTATGAACTTTGTCATGTCACACTCCTGAATGTTACCTTGCATGGCATAAGGGACTTTCAGATGTAATTAAGCTTAGTTATAGCTTAACTTTAAAATAGATAAATTATTGGGGTGCCTAGCTGGCTCAGTTGATAGAGATGTGATTCTTGTTCTTAGGGTCATGAGTTCAAGGCCCAAGTTGGGTGTAGAGCTTACTTAAAAAAATAAAAATAAAAATAAAATAGAGAGATTATTTTGGATTATCCAGGTGGGCCAATGTACTCACATGCATTCTTAAAACAGAGCTTTCTCTTGGCTGAGGGCAGAAGTTAAAGATATTCAAAGCATGAGAAGGATGCTGCCTTTGTTGGCTTGAAAATGAAGGGGGCCACATGAAAAACTGAGAACAAACTGAATTCTCCCAACATCCTGAAAGTCCTCAGAAATTGTATTCTTTGGGAGTTTATAAGTGCAGTCCTGCTGACACCTTGATTTCAACCTTATGAGACCCGAAATAGAGAAATCAGATGAAATACCCTTTGCCTGGAATTCTGACCTGTGGAAACTATGAGATAGGTTGTCTAAAGCCACTGAATTCATAGTAATTTGCGATAGCAGCAATGAAAAACTGATATACCAGGTATTTTCCCAAGAAAATTAAAAAAATCTTCACACAAAAATTTATACACAGATGTTTATTCCAGCTTTATTTGTAACTACCCAAATCTCAGAACAACCTTAATGACCTTCAGCTAATAAATAAACAAGCAGAGTTTCCCTTACGTACTAATAACACTTATAATTTGATATTTATCTTCAACATTAGAAATATCTTCCAATCTAGTACCACTTGGTTCTGGCTTACAGATGGCAATGTCATGAGCTATAATAAAAAGTACTATTGAAATATAAGATTATCTGAACTTACCATCTCTTTCTATGTAAGTCATTTACCCTCCCATAGAAAACAATGCGTTTTGGGGGCTTTATTTCCATTTCTAAATTCATATTCATTGCTATCCAGTATCTTATATTCTGCTAGCTGAGAGTAAATTGATTATTAGATGATTTATCTCAGTATTTTCTCAGGGTTTCAGTTGATGAGTCTGATTATCAGTGTTATTCCTCTCCTTTTTTTAAATGTTATATGAACTATATTTTATGTACCAATTTTCAAAGAGTTGTCTTTTTCAGTATTTTCTAAAAATTAATATAACTTCTTAAAAATGACATCCAATAAAACCCATTTAATAAAATTCAATATTCTCTCATGGTAAAAATTATCAGAAAATTAGGAATAGATGGGAACTTCTTCGACATGATAAAGGGCATTCATGAAAAATCCAGAAAACATCACACTCAAAGATGAAAGACTAAAAACTTCCTGGTAATATTGGGGACATAACAAGGATGCTGATTTTACCACTTTATTCAATATTTTACCAGAAAGTCTGACCAGTATAATCAGGCATGAAAAAGGAGTAAAAAACACCCAAATTAGAAAGAAAAAAAAGTAAAATTAACTCTATTTGCACATGACATGATCCTATATATAGAAAATCTCAAAGAATGCACACACACATACACAAAAGGGAGCTAAGGAACAAATTCAGCAAAGGTGCTGGTTAGGAAATCAGCGCACAAATATCAGTTGTATTATATATACTAGGATGAGTAATCTGAAAAGGAAATTAAGAAAACAATTCCATTTATGATAGCATCTGAAAAAGTAAAGTACTCGGGAATATATTTAACCACACAAGTGAGACAGTTGTACACTGAAATTTATAAGCTATTGACAATATACAGTAAAAAAAAAAAGACCAAAACAATGGAGAGATAGTGTGTGTTCACAGATTGTAAGACTTAATGTTGTTCAGATGTCAATGTAATCTCAATTTGATTCCAACAGTCTTTCTGCAGAAATGTAAAATCCCATTCTCAAATTCATATGTAGTCGCAAGGGACCCTGAATAACAAAAGCAAACTTGAAAAAGAACAATGCTCAAGGACTTAAACTTTTAGTTTTTAAAACTTACTACAAAACTTCAGTAATGAAAACAATGTGGTTCTGGCATAAGGATAAACGTACAGTATGATGAGACAGAAATGAAAAACCATAAGTAAACCTGTATCTCTATAGTCAATTAATTTTCAATAAAGATGCTAAGACCATTCAATGGCAAAAGGATAAGAATACTCTCAACAAATGGTATTTGGAAAAATGGATTCCCATATGCAAAATAAAGAAGTTGAACCCCTACTTCATACAATATACAAAAATTAACCCCAAACAGAATACACCACAAATACAAGAGATAAAATCAGAAACTTCTTAGAAGAAAACAAGTAGGTAAATCTTCATTACTTTGAATCTGGCAGTGGATTCTTAGGTATGACACCAAAAGCCAAGCAACAAAAGAAAGAATGAATAAATTAGATTTCATCAAAACTAAAAACTTTTGAGCAGCAAAAGACATCAAAAGAATAAAATGACCATCACAGAATAGGAGAAAGTATTTGCAAACATATATTGTATAAGAATCTAGGACTCGGAATATAAAAAGAACTCTCACAACAAAAAGACAAACTGTCCAATTAAAAAATGTGCAAAGAACTCTAACAAAAATTTCTCTAAAGAAGCCATACAAATGGCCATCAAGCAATTGAAAAGATGTTCAACATCATTAGTACTTAGATGCACAACAAAACCACATTGAAACAGCAAATTACCAACTAGGATAGCTATGATTAAAATACACACACACACACACACACACACACACAGGCCTTGGCAAGGATGTGAAGACATTTGGAACATTTGTATATTGCTGGTAGGAGTGTAAAATGGTTCAGCCACTATGCAAAACAGTTGGGTGATTCCTCAAAAATTATATATAGAAACACTGTATAATCCTGAATTTTCCAAAACTAGACATACACCCCCAAGAATCAGAAGCAGGTAATCAAGTACATACATATTCATCCAGTTCATAGCAGCCACAAGGTGGAAGCAACCCAAAAGCCCAGCAACTGATGATGAATAACCAAATTGCAGTGTATACATATAATGGAATATTATTCAAGTATAAAAAGAAATAAAGTACCGATACATGAAACAACATGATGAACCTCCAAAACATTATGGCAAGTGAAAGAAGCCAAACAGAAAAGGTCACACGTTGTATGATTTCATTTATACAAAATATGTGAAATAGATATCTATAGAAACAGATTGCAGACTGCTGGGTTCCAGGGCCTAGGAGAGACAGAATAAAGGGAAACTGTTTAATACATAAGGTGCTTACTTTAGAGTAATCTAAATGTCTAGGAACTAGATAGAGGTGTTTGTTATATAACACTGTGAGCATACTAATAGAAACTGAATTGTTCACCTTAAAATGGTTTAAGTTATGTGAATTTTACCTTAATATATTACTTTAAAAAATAACAGTTTCAAACTGCAGATACTCATTTTTTCAAGAAGCTTATCAGTGGGCAAAACTGACTTGCATACATGGAGAATTACATACAGTCACTCTGTTAAGAAATGGGCGCAGTATCTGAGTTCAGACTGCTCATGCTACCCTGTGGACAATCTACAAGATTGCTTTCCTTTCTTCCTTCTTTGGGCATGGGGGGTGGTAAGCACATGAGGGGCTCATAATAAGCTTAAACAAAGTCTAGCTAGGAAAAAGATCATGTCTGAGGTCTTGGCTTTGGTATCTGCAAAGTGATAATCATGTAATCAATAGAGTTGCTTATAATTTCATAATGTTTTTCTCTTACAGAGTTTTTGTCACTGCAATTTCTATCTTTATTTTTTAATTTTTTTCTAATGTTTATTTATTGTTGAAGGAGAGAGAGAGAGACAGAGCATGAGCAGGGGAGAAACAGAGAGAGAAGAAGACACAGAATTCGAAGCAGGCTCCAGGCTCTGAGCCATCAAGCACAGAGCCTGATGCGGGGCTCGAACCCACAAACCATGAGATTACAATTTCTATATTTAAATTGCTTGATTTTTCCCTTGAATAATAAATTCTATTTATTTGGACTCTTTTCTTAGTGGTTTAGACTGCTACTTCTTCCCCCTAGTATTTGCTTCTCTGTAGTATTTGATCATCAATCAACTTTTCGTCGTTGGTAAAATTATAATCAAGAAGACTGAATATTCCTAGATTATTTTTCTATTTAAATATTATAAATACTATAAGGACCTTAAATATCATGCCAAGGTAATAACTGGCTTTCTGCTTTCTGACTATCTGAGTAATTCAATTAGCTAACCAACATCTGATTCTGACATAAAGCCACTCTGATAAATTGACTGAACAAAACATTATCTATTTTCCTCTCTACATTTAGAATCGTCAATTACAATTCCTACCACATCACCATTTCTTATTGATTCTTCCCTATTAAGTTTAATACTCTGTGTTAGATTTCCTTTGATCACTCATCTTAGATGTCTGTGTATTTTCATGGCATACAATGGGGTTACACCATGTCTCTCTTTTCCATGCTTCTCTCTTCTAAATAATCTATGCTGGCTTGAACCTTAAAGTCTATCCCATTAGGCTCTGGTTATGATTTAGTCATAATTAAAGTTTGAAGTTAATATTTAAGGCTTATGTTGACATATGTAATGAAAATCAATCATGAATCCTTCTGCAGGAAGACATAGATAGGAAAGACATTTATGCCAAGGAAAAGAGGAGAAATTAAGCTTTGAGAATACTCCTTGGTATTTGAATTACTAGGGAAATGATTTCTTTTCCATGTCTGTGATTTCAAATGTGTTCTTTGAGCTGCCTGTAGATTTTAGATGTATTTTGTCAAAGAGTTATTGACACTCAAAATTCCCTTACCCTACCTCACTCCAAACTGTATTTTTCTCCTGACCTATTGCTTTTGGCATTTTATTTTCTTTTGGAGATTGTCATATACAATCTTACTGCCACTTCATGTTGAGTGTATTGACAGAGATGGTAAGATTTCCTTGACTGTGTGGATGTGTACATGTTTAACCTGTATGCACCCGCCAAGTTTTTATGCTACAGAATGTGCATAGTTTGCTATATTAAGAAAATGACAAGTTGATGTTTGCGAAGACTGTCTATTCCCTCTGCATTCTTTCACTATATTAAACCATTATTGACACTTTAAAATGTCGGAGTGTTTTTTTTCCCTTTTTCTTTTAACATAATCTCAAGGGATATTGTGTTCAAGAAAATCAGTACTGTTAAACTTCTAGATGTTCTGCATCTGCTCTGTAATATTTCTTTGTGGTGAAAAATTTTGCCTTCTCTAATGAAGTTGGTAGTAATGGTTCAGTCCATTATCTATTGACTTTTCATTTTTACTTTGATCAAAACCAAAGTAATTTTTATTTAGTTCAAAAATTTAAAGCAGTTTTAGGTAATATTGACATTGTTTCTTTTTATTTAAGAATTTATTTAAGGTTTTAGGTGAGGAAAGAATTTTTAGTAGAATTTTATCTCATGGGCATGTGGAACTTGATACTGTTATAATACCATACACATGTTATTTGTACATGATACATGTATGTGTATGTGTGTATATATGTACACATAAAATGCAATCTAAATAAAGCACAGGTGTATAAAATACATACTACAGTAATAAATTATAATGTGCTCAGTATGAATTTATACTGTGAATATGACTACCTAAATTAATCCAAAGTCTTGATAATGAAAAATTTCATTATTTCAAAAAGTGTTTGAATGAATTAGCTATACAATAATACAAAGGACTTCCTCATTTTTCTCTTATTGAAGTTTTCATTTACTTCCCACTTTTCATCCAGATTTCCCCAAGCCTTTGACAGCAAATGATGAATTGCCAAAATTTTCTTACAAGGTACATATAAATTTTATCTATTTTAAAGAGAAACTAAAGTTTCTAGCATACTTATACCAAATATAAAGGAAGACATTTTTGACAGGGTTTTGAATAGAGGTCACTGTGTCTTACTCTCCCCCAAGGATGGTCAGAGTTTTAAAATATATATGTGAGAAGCAGACTGAAGCCTTCAGTTTCAGTTACACACACACACACACACACACACACACACACTCCCCACAGTTGGAACTTTAGGTTTTTCTCCCCCATTATGCACTTGTTTTTATGCATTGATATACTGCTTCTTTAAATGATTAGTCTTATGGAAGTAGAAAGTTCAAGAGACAAGTAAAAGTCACTTTTAAAAGTAGTTAAAAAGGCTGATTTACTGGGTGAGAAGAAGGCTTACCATGCTACAACTGTGTCCTTTAAATTTGTAAGATAGTTGTTTAGTGTATCAGTATGGTGTGTACAGGGTCAGAAAGATCTGAGTTTAGATTCTGGCTCCTAGCTGGTTACTAGATGTATAAATTGTCCTAAGTCACTGACCTTCTATGAGACTTAGCATTCTTATTGAGAACTAAAAATAGGATATCATTTACAATGTATTTAACACCCTGGCACGGTACATACTAAATAAGTATTATTACTATTTTGCGGTGGTAGAATGTGCTAATACCTAGTCTAGGAATATAAGTGACAAGCCTAAATGTTAATTAGTTAGATGAAATTTGGAACTTTCTTATTTTTTTCAGTTTTTCTTACTGTGGCTAAAATACATATAACATAAAATTTCCTATCTCAACCATTTTTATGTGCACAGTTCACTGGTATTAAACACATTCGTATCATTGTGCACCCCTCACCATCATCTACCTCCATAATGTTTCATCTTTCAGAACTGAAACTCTATACCCATTAAACAGTATCTCACCATGACTCCCTCTCTTCAATCCTGATGACTACCAGTCTACCTTTTTCTCCTCCTCCTCCTCCTCCTCCTCCTCCTCCTCCTCCTTCTACTTTTTTTTAAATCTTCCCTTTCCCCCAAACCACAGCTTTAGGTAACTACTTCTACTCCTTGTTACTATAAATTTGGCTTTTTTTAAAGATTCCAAATGTGATATAGCACAATATTTGGGCCCATCCATGTTGTCAAAAATAGCAGGATTGACTTCTTTTTAATGCTGGGTAATATTCCATTGTATACATACATACCACCTATTCTTTTTCTATTCATCTGTTGGTGGACACTTAGGTTGTTCCCATATCATGGCTGCTGTGAATAATTCTGCAATGAATATAGGGGATCAGATAGCTTTTTGATATAGCAATTTCATTTCCTTTGAATATCTACCCAGCAGTGGGATTCCTGGGTCATATGATAATTCTATTTTTAATTTTTTGAGGAAGTTTCTTACTGTTTTCCATAATGGTTATACCAATTTCCATTCCCTCTAACAATGTACAAAGATTGCATTTTCTTCACATTCTCACCAATACTTGTTATCTTTTGACTTTTTATTATAGCTATCCCTAAAGGTATGAGGTGGTACCTCATTATGATTTTGTTTTGCATTTCCTTTATGATCAGTGATATTGAGCATCTTTTCATAAACCTGTTGGTCATCTGTATGTTTTATTTGAAAAATGTCTGTTTAGGTCCTTTGTCCATTTTAAAAATCAGGTTATTTGTGATTGTTTTGGTTTTGTTTTGTTTTTTGTTTTTTTTGCTATTGAGCTCTATGAGTTCCTTACATATTTTCTGTATTAAACTTTTAGCAGATATATGATTTGCAAACATTTTCTCCAATTCTAAGGTTACCTTTCCATTTTGTTGTTTCCTTTGCTGTGCAGCATTTTAGTTCGATGTAGTCCCACTCGTTTATTTTTGCTATTGCTACTTGTGCTTTCAGTGTCGTATCTAAAAAATTCATTGCCAACACCAATGTCAAGATTTCTCTCTACGCTTCCTTCTAGAATTTTTATGGTTTTGGGTCTTATGTTTAAGTCTTTAATCCAATTTGAATTGATTTTTATAAATGGTATAAGGCAAGGGTCCAATTTCATTCTTTTGATATCTAGTTTTCCCAGCACCCTTTATTGAAGAGACTCTCATTAATCACACAAAACTCTAAACAAATTGAGAATAGAAGGAAATTACCTTGACATAATAATGGAACTTTCAGATAATCACAGAGAGCTTTATAGGAAGGGAAAAAATAGGGAGTTTCCTATGAAGAACCAAATGGTTGGATATGTGCAATAAAGTCCACGACAGTAGTAGAAGTTTTTAAAGAGTAGGAAATTTAACTCTTATTTTCCAGCACTTAGCACACTACTTTGGCAAGAAATAGATAGGTACTTATTAAAATTGTTAAATGAATTAAACTGAAGTGGCACAGGATCCTACTTACAATATAAAATATTTAAGAATTTTTTTGGAAATGAATGAGCTCTTAGTGCTACCTCTAGTTGTATCCTATACCCAATTTGAGGTGCAGTAAGAAAAGACATAGGGACTGTTTAAGCAGAGGAATTTAATCAGAAAGAGGAGGAGGCATGAGGGAATTTCTCTGGAAGGCACAGCAAAATAAGGGTCAAGTTGCCATAGAATTGCTAACAGGTTCCCTAACAGCAAAAACAGATCAGAGGACTTTGAGCCCAAATGTTTTGTGGTCCAAAGAGATATGCCAAGTTTATAAAGCAGTATCAGAAATGACTAAACACTTATAACAACAAGAAGAAAAGAACTGGATATACTCAATGTTGGCATGACTAAAGCTCTATGAAATGAAGTGCAACATTATCATAAGCACGTTTTAAACCAGGTGATGTGCATCTACACCTGGACGTCTGAAGTATAAATCAAGTCAGTTGGACATAATGATTATCCACTATGTAGCAGGACTTATGCTAGCATCTGGATGTATACAAATACTTATATATACTTATGCTAGCATCTGTATATATACATACATGTATATATATGTATACACACACACATAACAGCAATATTGGGTTCTCTATTCTTAAAAAATTAAACGTCTAGCAGGAAAGAGAGATACATTGTTTAAATGGAACATGCTGTTTCATGAATGCTGTACTACGGAATTTGAGTCTTTGCAAAAAGAGGATTTTGAAAGTCTATTTGTTTTCAAATAATAGGAAAGCTAATTGGGTCAGATCTAGTGACTCCAGAATTAGACACTCCTATTTTGTTTTCAGAAAGGAAGAATGAGAAACAAATTACCGATGAAAGTAATGTAATATGGTGAGTTAATGTTTCAGCCTTTGTCGGTATAATGATCAGTCTCCTTCGCAACGTGCCCATAACAGCATTCTATTTTTCACTGGATAGGCATGTGAAGAGTGCAGGAGAGTGCCTCACTCAGCATCAATGATACGAAGAATCATTTTGTGATGGGCTGGTAAGCTTCTAATGGAGAATCAAATGAACCTTGTCTTTTTAAAAAATGAAGATGTAATAATTGTCCTAAAGCCCTTCTGAGAGTAATCTCATTATAGCCAATATCTCTTCAGATTGAATGACATGAGAGCAAAGTTGGAAAGACAACTTTATGCACAGGGATTTACTCAGAATTCTTGACTTTAAAGGACATGAATAAACTTCCTCAATTCTGTCCTGGCTTCAAGCCATTACAAAAGAAATTCTAAGTAAGTCAGGGCAAATAAAAGCCCACATTTTCTGGAACCTCTCCATTTAATTTTGTCTAGTAAATGTGATTAATTTAAAGCATAATCTAATGCAACTTAACTTTTAGAAATGTGTAACTGTTTTCATATAATCATAGTCACTAATATGGGAACAAAGATTAGAGTCTGCTTTGGGATCTGAAAATAAGAAATGAGTTCATTTCACAGGTATTTAGTCTTTATTTAGTTTTTTTGCACATGTGAAAAGTCATCTTTTCTCATTTAACTGGGTAATGAACTATCTTTATCAGTAATTAATAATAAGAGTATGAAAATAAAATAAGAAAAATGTATTTTTTTAACAAGAGAGAGAACAAACAGAACAATGTAAAACAAGAATTCTGTTGGAGGTATATACTTCTACTAGCCATCAGGCAAAGGCATAGCTGATCCGCACGTTTCTTTATGTTAGTAGCACATATTCTCACATTTTGTTATGTAGTGCACGCAGCCTAAGAAAACTGCTTTACGCCACCTTCTTCAAGTTACTAAGATCCACCAGGACTGACTCCTTGAAGTGTTAGACTCTTGTATGGTTTGGGTCAATGCTAAAGGAAGGACAGGGCATTTTCAGGTTGGATTGCAGGGCTATGTACGGTGTGTCTCTATTTCCTGCAGTAGGCAGCATCGGCATCACAATTTTTTTCTTTATTTCATATGCAGAAGTGAGTGTTTCCTTCTTTTTTGCTATGATATAAGTTGCTCTATCATTTGAAGGAGGATCACAGACATTCCCATTTGAAATAATGTAATAAATGTATGAAATCCATGGGTACTTAGGTTTTACTTTTTGCCACATGTTATAATTTTCCCTTTTACAACGTGAATGTTCCCAAACATGAAGGCTCTTAAAATTGTCTAATACAAATTTGGACTGATAATTTTGCTGTAGCACCTGTGTACTCTCGATCAATGTAGACATTGACCACAGAGAGATGCACTTAAATCTGTCCATTTCATTTGTGGGGGCCAAAAAGTTGAAACAAATCTAGAATTCCTGGTAAAAGTTATTTCTCTTAAAGAAGCAATTTCTCAAAAGCAAGACAATTATGTTTCAGAACAATATCAATCATATTCTTTTAATAAAACAGAAGGCAATTTTTTATAATTGAAATGTTGAACAACAACATTTTTATTCCTCCCCAATAGTTGTTCACAATACATGTAAGTGAAGAGTACTGCTGAAAAAATTTTGCGGTGAAGCGGATAAAGTTTAAAATGAATAAGGATATATTTATATGTGCTATGAAAGAGAGCCTTTCTGTTTTTCAAGTACTCTGAATCCTCACACAAAATGTACTCCTTGCACATTATGTTCATTCAGATTTATGTATTTGTTATTTCTTAATTTAAAAATCAAATAAAGGCTTCTTTCATGACTGCCTCAAGTTAAATCCATTATTATTGTGAAAAAGTTGAATATATCCATGCATAAATATAAAATGTGAATAGAAACGCATATGAACTGCAACTGGAAGTAATATTTTTGCTTGATGCCAGAAATTTTCAACTTATCAGTTAGAAAAAATCTGTAACACACATTTCTGTCTGAAGCATGGAATATATTATAATTTCATTGTTAGTAATCTTACATAAGAGAGATATCAATCACATAGGCATGGACAAAATATTCTAGTCCTGATTGTCTTAAACATTATGTGAAATTTTCTGCCAAATACTTAAAAGCAAGGTTGTGGGATGCATGTTCTCTGAAAGGACCTCACGGTGCCCAGAACGGCAAGGAGAGAAGGAAGCAGCCTGTGCTTCTGAGCCTCTAGGGAGCCTTAAGAAAGTTCAGGGAAGTGGCAGCTCTCTGCTGTGTTTACATTGCATTCATTCTTGAGTGTTTTGGGATCAATCATGTTTAAAGTATGTTCACATCCTTGCTTTATTTTTACCTTATTTTCAAACTCCAACTTACAGCCTTGGAGAAGAATCAATGTCCTTGTTCCTTCCAAGTAGCAAACGAAGAAATTCAGTTCAAGGATGTTCAGCAACATGTGTCGGGTTACAGTGCAAAATAGGACAGACTCCTCTCTGGAGCGTTGTAATAAATTTGTGAATTTGATCATTATTAACAGGTCCTGGAAAGCGCACAGCATACCTGGAACCACAGATGAGGTTGTGGGTAGAGAAAGAGAGAGAATGCTTGGGCCTGGGATTCTGCTTTTACTGGAATCCAAGTTATGGGCCTAAGTTTTCACAGGCTCACTATTTATTGGTAAATTTAAAACATTAAGAGTGGGAATTTAAAACTCTGGAAGAGAAAAATATAAGTAACCCAAATTGTCATTTATCCAAATCAACCAAGATCTCTAAAACACATGAGACTTGAGTGGGAGGGTGCTTTAGCCCTTTATCTAGTCCTGTGGCTGGTAATGTGTTTATTCAAGATCGTCATCTTTGAAGTCAATGCCTCTTTGAAATGAGTGCCTCAGTAATCAAATCTTCAGTCAGTTGTTTACCTTACAAAAAAAGATAAACCAACTGTCAGGGCTTACATTACAGCAAGTCAAAGAATTCCTTCATATTTTTAAGAATAGACTTTAGGGGCACTGGGTGGTTCAGTTAATTGAGCATCTGACTCTTGATTTGGTTCAGGTCATGATCCCAGGGTTGTGGGATCAAGCACTGCATCAGACTCCATGCTGGTGTGGAGCCTGCTTGGGAACCTCTCTCCCTCTGCCCCTCACCCCAACTCACAAGCGCTCTCTCTCTATAAAATAAAACCAAAAAAACCCCTTATTTTTAGAACAGTTTTAAATTTATAGAAAAACAGAGAGAAAATAACATGAAGAGTTCCATTTAGCCTGTTTCCAATTTCTGTTATTATTAATATCTTACATTAGTGTAGTACAATTGTTATACTTAATGAACCAAAATTGACACATTATTAATAACGAAATTTCATACTTTATTCAAGTTCCCTTAGTTTTTTCCTAATACTCTTTTTTTTTCTATTCCGGGATCACATCCAGAATACCACATTGCATTTAGTTATAATACATTTCTTTCGGCTTCTCTTGCCTTTGATTGTTTTGTCGATCTTCCTTGTTTTCGATGACCTTGACAGTTTTGATGAGTAAAGTATTTTGTAAGATTTTCTCCTATCAGAATTTCTCTGATTTTTTTTTTTTTCATGACTACAGGGGGGATGGGTTTTTGGGAGGAAGACCACAGAGGCAAAGGGTCATCCTCATCACTTCATACCAAGGTTGCACACTGTCAATATGATATACTACTGATATTAACCTTGGTTATCCAGCTGAGGTAGTGTTTGAAGTAGTATAGATTTCTTAACTGTTTAGTTAGTCTTGTCCGCTCAGCCCCCCTCCTCCCATACCATACTCTGAAAAGAAGTCATTAGGAACAGGCTATACCTAGGAAGTAGTGACTTGACGCCCCTCTTTGAAAGCAGAGTATTTACATAAATTATTTGGAATTCTCTGCAAGAGATATTTGTTTCTTTCCCCATTTATTAATTCAATCATTTATATCAGTGTAAACTCATGAATATTTATTTTATATTTTGAGTTATAATGTAGTTTTTGTTGTTTCAAACTGTTGCAGTGTTCGCATCAGGAGTATTTCAGTTGGCTCCTGTGTCCCTCTGACTTTACCCCATCAATGTAGATTTTTATTTTTTTAGGCATTTTCATACTTTCTGGTACTAAGAAAATTTCCAGTCTTATGTATATTTCCTGCCCAGTCTTAGAATCTTCCATTTCTCTAAGGAGTTTTGGCTCCTTTTTTTGGAAAATGGAATTATTTCTGAAAGCAAGGTATACTCATTGCCCTGGAGAGTATTATTTCTAGTCCTGTTCAGCTTGTGACACAAAGAAATATATTTATTCACATTAACTCATGCATATGCACATATCTACAAATTTTATGGATAACCATCTATATTTATAACAAGCATCACATGAGTTCATACTGATTTCTTCAACTCTAGTTCACTACCACGTGGATTGTTCCAGGCTTCTCCCCTTGCTTGTCCTACTACAATGGTGACACACTTTCCACTAACCATTTAACTTTTCAATTCTGATATACATGTATAAAAGTTTTAAAATTGTTAACCCATACTCCCATATAAAGAAATTTATCAACTAGAGAATAGTGCTTATGCAGTGTCTTTTGACTCTCATCTTGCAGGCTCCACTTATTTCCAAATTTAACCCTCTTTACTTTCAGTGAGATGTCTTAAGCATTGGTAATACAGGTTAGATTGTCACACTCTGCATTCCATTCTGGAATCTTCCACTTACTAAGTTTTTTTTTTTTGTTTGGTTTGGTTTGGTTTGATTTGGTTTGGTTGTTTTCTTTTGTTTTTGAAAGAGTAAGAGGGAGTGGGGAGAGTGGCAGAGAGAGAGAGAGAGACAGACAGACAGACAGACAGACAGATTCTTAAGCAGACTCCACACTCAACTAAGTGCCTGACTTGGGGTTTGATCGCACGACCCTGGGATCATGACCTAAGCCAAAATCAAGAGCCAGAGGCTCAATCAATCGAGCCATCCAGACACCTTCCCCCCCTTTTTTAAAATTTGCATACATACGGTTCATTTTTTGAGATATAAAGATATGGATTTTGACAAATGCATAGTATTATGTATTTAACATTGCAGCATCGCACTAAATAGATTCACTGACCTGAAAATCTCCTGTGTTTTACTCATTCTACCCTCCCCCCCACCTTGAAATCTTGGAAACCACTGTTCTTTTTGCCATTTCTCTATTTTGCTTTTTTTCAGAATGCATGTTAATGAAATCATACACTATGTAGTATTTCCAGGCTGGCCTTTTCACTTAATGATATGCATTTATGAATAATTTATGTCTTACATGACTTGGTATCCATTTCTTTTTACTGTTAAATAGTATTCCACTACATGGATATATTACTGTTTATCTATTCACTTAATAAAGGTCATCTTGACTACTTTCAATTTTTTGTGATTATGAATAAATCCGCTATGAACATTTGCTTGTTTTTTTTTTGTGGATCTAAGTATTCATATCATTGGGGTGAAAATCTAGGAGTTTTATTCCTAGATTTTGTAATACTGTATTTAGTTTTGTAAAAAACTGCCAACTACCTTCTGAATCTGATGCATCATTTTGCATTCTCATTATAATAAATGAGGTGTTTGTGTGGTCCTTCAATTTCACTGGTAATTACTAGGTTTGGAGATATTAGCTTTATATTTGTTTTTTATCCATTCTGAAAATATATTTATTAACAGAAGGGTACAGTACATTTGCATCTTTACATCTTTATAATTAATTTCCTTTCTGCTTTTTGTGTGCTTATTTTTATTTACTTACTCAGGTTTTTGTTACGTCTCATTTTGAAATATTTTGCATTGATTGAAGTCTTTTTTCTCCCTTTACAATATATAATTTAATATATTATTTTACTGATTATCTTTGACATTTTAAGATACATATCTAATGAAGTCTAGTACTAATAAATCTGTCTATATGCACCTCTCTCTGTTTTTCTGCTTTTGTATCCTATCTATTAACTATATTGTTTCATTTTTAAATTCTATAAACTGGAAATTACTTTAATTATTTCATACAATCAATGTTTCTTTAGCTTTAGATATATGTTATTATATTCTTTACTCTGTGGCTTTTCAAATTTCATGCTTTCCGTCTGTGATCACTTTTCTTCATTTCAGGAACTGTGACATTTAGAAGTTCCTTGGGTGAGGTTTGTTGATTTTAAATTTTCTTAGATTTTGGCATGTCTGAAAAGGTTTTTATTTCAGCTTCATTCAGGAAATAAACTTTGCTGGCTATATAATTTCTACTTGGCAACTATTTTGTCTCAACACACTGAAGACACTATTTCAATCCGTTCTGGCTGCTTTCATTATAACGAATTTTTGTTTTTGGAAAGTCGTAGTCTAAATTAAATTTATAACTAGGTAATCTTTTCCTATGACTTCTTTTTAAGTTCTTAGTACCTTTGATTTCCTGAAGTTAGCCTACAATGTGTCCAGATGTAGGTCACTTTTAATTTTCCCTGCTTGTCAATCTATTAGCCTTCCTGAATCTGAAGATTCATGTTTTTCATACTTTCTGAAAAATTCTCAATTACTATTTTCTTAATATGGCATTTGCCTTCATTTATTTATTTTCTCTTTTTGGAACTTCAATTACATACTTGATCTTCTCAATTTATTCTCTACTTTCCTAACCTTGTTTCATATATTCTTTCTCCTTATTTTTATGTTATGAATTTTAAAAATGTTATACCTTCTAAATACTGAATCCTCTCTGTATTATATCTATTCTGCTCTATAAATGCTGTTTAAAATTTCTAACATAATGTTTTTATTGTGACATTTGACTTCTAAACAACATTTGTCATTTTTATAGTCTGATTTCTACTCACTTTTGTTCCCTCTTTATAAATAGGGAATATTTATAAATTTCTAAATTTCTAAATATAATTTATAAATATTTTTAAGCATATTGGGAGAAGAAGGTGTTAAACCCATGGATATACAATTTTATTTTGCTACTGAATATTCCTACCATTATTACTTAATTTTTTGATGTATCTGGATAATTTCAAACTATCCAACTTACTATATTCTACACTACTGTATTACTTACCATTCACCTGGTTATAAGTGATAAAAACCTAAATCAAACTAGCTTAAGCAAACAAATTTAAAAATATGAAAACTAACTTAAAAAAAAACACAATGAGATGATCTGGGTGGCTCAGTCAGTTAAGTGGCTAACTTTGGCTAAGGTCATGATCTCATGGTTTGTGGGTTCAAGCCCTACATCCAGCTCTGTGCTGACAGCTCAGAGCCTGGAACCTGCTTTGGATTCTGTGTCTTCCTCTCTCTCTGCCCCTCGCCCTCTTGCATCTGTCTCTTTCTCAAAAATAAATAAACATTAAACAAAATTAAAACAGAAACGGTGAATTCAGGGGATCACTAAGTCTCAAGGATGACAGAATTCTGGGAAATTCATATAGTAGTCACTGAAGCCAACGGGTTGAGGTGCTGTGATTGGCTAATCTTGGATCCTATGCTCTTGCCCTTTAAGTGGAATATATTATCAGAAAAAGTAGACTAGAATGACAAAGCTTAACTTTCTGATATAGTTGTTCCACAAAACTGGAACCATCCTTACATTGTATATATTCTCTGTTATACCTCAATCATTTATCAAGACTGCCAGTTCTATCTGCTGAAATTCCCGTTTGGTACTTTATCTCTAGCCATATTTATTTCCAGTATATCTTCTCCATTTTATTAAAAGAGGTCCTCTGTCTTCAGTGTATCCTTCATAGTGCAAACAGAATGAACTTTCTAAATTGTGTTATTCTTTAAACACTTGGATTGGCTTTCCTAACTAAACTCGGGCCTGGATTAATGGCCCTTAATGACCTGGCTTCCACCTTCTCCATCTTATATCTAATTATCGTCCAACATTATCATCACCACATGATCTCCATTGCGCAACTCTATTTTTCTGTATCTGCCATCTTCTCTTTAAATTTTAGTATTCCATAGTTTTGAACGCTATTTCTTCTTCCCTCTTCTACCACTTTCTCACCTCATTACTAACATTACCATTTGTTTTTTATATGAGTCAATGTCCTAGTTTTGGAGGTATGAAGAGATGGAAATATCCAGTCTTAAAATATGTATCTCTTAATAGAAGCATGCATTTCATTTTTGTGATTACTATTTTTTCTTTCTATCTTTTTGTGGGGTTTTTTTGTTGTCTATTTTCTCCCCATCTTCATATTTATTTCTCTTTGAAATTCATCTGCATTTCATGTACATCCATGATGATTCATAGTTGATTCATTGCTTCTTACTGACACAGCTGATACCAGAATTGCAAAAAATTTTCAGTCTCTGTCAAAGTTGAGACTCAGAGGTATAAAGTTTCCAAAGATTGTATTTCATCAGCAATGGCCTTTTTAAATTTCTTATTTGTCATTTATATCAATGCTAGATATATGGCTTATAATCAGTTATGTTAAATCTTGCCACTATTACATGGGTATGTTCTCTTTGCTGCTACATTGCAGAGATCTTAAGATATCTCTTTGGCATTTGGCAGAAAGTAATTTCCTATTGAGAGCTATCTAAGTCTCTTTTTATTATCCTGAAGTCTTTCGTTTCTCATGCTATCCAAATTTCTTCAGAAGAAGCAGCTGCTGCTTTAAAAACTGTATCTTTCGGTATCACTGTGGTCTTCCATTTAGCTAAATAATTTGTCTTAAATATGAACTGTGCAATAACAATTTCATATGCCCTGGTTTTCCAGTATAAGCTTCTGTAACAACTTCTAATACCTTGGCAATTGGAATTAGTTAAGTTTGTAAGATGTCCAATTTTCCTGTTAGATTTCAAGTTTCATAAGAATCAAGAAGTGTGGCTATTGTGTTTACTCTTTCATTCCCAGAAGCTAGGACAATGCTTGGCACATCATTCATGCCTTCTCTACTTTTTGAATAAATGAGTTGGTGAATGAAAAAGTGCAGCATGAGGAAGAAAACAAGTGCTGATATAAGAACAAAAGATAAAATTACGATAATTGCTTTGTTCCAAATAGCCAATACAAACCTACTATTATTAAAGGTTAGTAAATAGCTAAATACAATAAACATATAAGTATTAATAGAATTTTATACATCAGCAATAACTACCTTGAAGACTTAATGATTTGTATAAAAGAAAATTTTCATATGTGTTTTGAGTGATGTCTGGAGTCTTCATATATAAAAACTTCAAGTTTTTTAATAGATTTAATATAGTAGTGCTTCTGTATACTTAGGGGCAACCCATTATTATTCTGGCTTACCTAAATTTTTACTCTGGGTTAAAATGCTAAAATACAGTGGAATAAATATTTTACACTAAAAAATACAAATTGTCTTCTTGTCACTGTAAAGAATGTAATTTTGTTTGAAAGTATACTTGCTTGTTAGGGAAAATAAATAATGTCAATGATAGTGGAAAAAATCAAGTTAGTGTTAAACATAAGCATTTCCAACAAGAAACTATATCTAGATGATGACATATAAGTATCACTTATATAAGGTGTATCCCTCAATTTGTTTTTAGAATCAGATTATCCTTCATGAATAATTTAAACCTATATTACTGGAATAGTGATGTAAAATCATTATGTTGTTCAAGTATTAAATGGAAAGGCTAAAGTTGATCCATTATTTAGCTTAATAGGTCTGCTGTTAGCTGGTTTGAAATGATGAAATTGCTTTGATAACATCAAATAAACTGTTTTTCTATTGCATTATTTTTATTTCAAAACATTTCATAATCATATACATTGGAAACAATAATGTGCATTTATCTTATGAAGTATCATCATCAAAATAGAAAATTCAAGGTACAATGGGTTTTATATTGATAATATTGTAAATAGTTTTTTTCAAAAGTTACATTGAAAAATAAGGTAATTCAGAGTAGTTTCACGATATTTATGTTGAATAAATGGTAATTTTATTATCTAAAATAATCTAATTTTGAAATAGCTCCTTTAATGATTGACATATAAATTAATTGATGAATTCTTCATGAATCATTGTTCTTGTGTAAATATGTTCTAATGAATATATGAAACAATAAATTCAGTGTTTGCTTCCATTGTGGGGATTCTATACATAAGGGAAAGTGAACAGAAAGAAAACACTTGCTAACCCACTCTTGAAATATGTCTCATTAATTTAAGAAGAAATTTAAGTTCAATAGTAGCCTCTAAATCCAGATTTATTCTGTAAATTCCAATACAAGAGTAAAAAATGTTTTCTCTGTGATCAGGATTATTATTAACATAGTAGAAGAAAATTACTGCTCCTATATGTTTCTATTTTTCCTTTGCATAATATATTTCAAGATAATAACTTTAGCATTAACATTGACAGAAAATATTGAATGCAACTTTAGAATTATAAATTCTTTAATATGATTTCTACAGAAGTAAAATTATTATAAAATTTTGTATATAATTTTAATATCAATAAGATAATGGTGTCACATCACTATCTTAAGCAATATACAGTATAATTAATCTTACCAATGAAAAATAAAAACAGGTTGAGATGGAACTCTGGGTCTGAAAACAAGAAATATCCACTGTTCATCAGAGATTAATTGTATGCACTAACTGACTCATTTTTGAAACATATATTCTACCTAGGAGGACATTAACAGTGGTTGCTGTTCATAGAACCCTCGGATGATGTTGTAAAATGAATGAAGGACAATCAAATAGTGGGTCATATAGTAAGTGTCCCTGTGATAAGCCTATCTACAGAGCATCCAGTCTCCTATCTATCATCTACCACCAACACCACAATCTTTCAATAAAGATTTGGAGACTTTCTATTTAATTGAGCAACCAAGGACTTTTGAATATATACTCTAGAGTTCGGGTTTACATGTGCACTCATATACAGAGACATACACTTATAGTAAATAAAGATTCATCCATTCACTCATTTTTCTATTCAACGTATACAAATTGAACTCTTACTCATACTTGGGTCCATGTTAAGTGCTGAGCTCATGGAGGTCAAATGTGTATCCAAAGTAAGTTTGCCACTATGAAGCTTATAGTTACATAAGGAATTCAGATATCAAACCAATAATTTCCTAAACATTGGATTTATTATGTTACTTTTTGGAGAAAGTAGCAAGTTTCACCTCTAGTAATTATATAAACAATTAGCTATGTGACAATTGTGGAATATACCACAGAAGAAATAAGACTGGGCATACCTCAGGTTTAAGGATAATTATAAATGTGCATGTTATAGTTTGACTTTGCATGAAAAGAAATTGTTTAAGGAAGACAATATAGAGATTGTTAGATAATATCTTCCAAAACAACAAGTCAAAACTCTCAATAAGTGTTGGAAAAAATAGAATCTCATTTACAATTAACTTTTAATCTTGGACCATGTTAGTTTAAACCAAATGTTGACTTTTTTCACATTCATCATGTGATTAGGGCTATTGTATTCTAGATGTATGATAATCATTGGATGACTTTAGACAAAATAATTTTTGATTTGTTTCCTGAAAGTAAACTCTCTCCTTCAAAGAGTTGGGAATGTGGTGATGGAGATTTCAAATAGAATCTACAGTTTGTTTTTGATTCAAACTTCAGTTTCCATTAAGAACAATCTGATCATCTATACTTTTAATATACTGAGGACTGGTACAGACCCTGACCTGCTCAGTGAGGAGGAAATGAATTTGATTCCCAGGTCTATTGAATAGTCAAGGTTCAAAAGCACAAGATAATGAGTTTGGAAATATCAAGATGTTGGTGAGAGAACATATTTGCATTGCTCTTAAGCAGAAGTACACTCAACTGGAAATACAACTAAGGCAGGCCAAGAGTTTTGCAATCTCTCATGCCTTCTGAGGCTTAGATGGCTAAGGAATATATGGGGACATCACAAACTCTATTAAAGTATCCTTAAAAAATAAGCCCTTAGTTTTATTATGTAAAAAAAGTAAATGAATTTATTAACTAATTAAATTTACACTTTAATAAATGACCTGTTTTCATTCATGTAAGTGGGTAAATAATATAGTGTCAAAAATTTCCATTACTGATGTTAGATTATATGCTGGCATTTTGGAAATTCTGAGTGACAAAAAATTATTAATTTAATAAAACAATAATTTATCTATGTTATAACTGTGCTTACCGTTCATGTACTTTAATAACATGTTGGATAGGAAGCTGGATGTTTATATATATACATATATATATGTATTAGTATTGCTTGTATATAAAAAGTAATAGTTAGATGGAGTAATAAATAAAATACTGGTATTAAAAAATAATTATTTATTTACATAAAAAATATCCATGAATAGATCTGGCATAGTAGCTCCACAAAATTATCAGGACCAAATCTCTTTTATCTTTGTGTTCTGCCTGAAGTGTGTGGCTTTCATTATGGATATTACTTCATTGTTCAGATCACTATTGAGCTCCATGCTGACATATACCCATCTACTTTCTAAGCAGAAAAGTGGTGGAACACAATATCGGTAAACCAGTTAATTCTTATCCCTGTAGGATACTTCTCAGAAATTCCATACAACAATTGCCCTCATAACTCTCTGGGCAGAAATGTTAAGCAGAAATTGGTAGCATGACTACAAGATGGTAAGGCATGCTGGGAAATGAAATGTAGTTTTTTATTCACTTGAGTGCATTGTCTAAGATACTCTTCTAAAAGAAAAAAAAGAAGTAATAAATTTGAGTAGGCAACTAGCAGTGTTTGTTGTTACTATAATTTACAATCTTTTCTTCTTCCCTTCTCTACCTTTCTCCCCCATACACTTCTTTCTCAACATGTGAGAAAATAGAGATGAAAACATCCAAGTGACTGGCTCAATATTACGTAACTTACTTACTCCAAGTTTTCTGTCTTTTTAACTATGTCATTTCATTTGAAATAAAACATAGGGGTATTTGAGGTTAAAAATAAACATCTGCATTTCTTTAATCCATTTGACTTTATTTTTGTCCAAAGTATAAGTGTCCAATTTCATGATCTGCATGGGACATCCACTTTTCTCAGCACCATTTATTGTTATTTATTCCCTGTTGGATACATTGACACCTTTGTCAAAGATCAGTTGGCTTTCTATGCGTGGGTTTATTTCTTTGCTCTCTATTCTGCTTCTTGGTCTATGAGTCTGTTTCATACAAATACCATATTGTTTTGATTATTGTAGCTTCATAATATAATTTGAAATCAGGAACTGTGATACTTCCAGCTTTCTTCTAGCTCAAGACTGCTTTTGTTTTTATGAGTCTTTTGGTTTTAATACAAATTTTAGTTGAAAAATGTTGTTGGAATTTTGACAAGGATTGTATTGAATCTGTAGATTGCTTTGGTGATTTATATACTTTGGTGGCATGAACATTTTAACAATATTAATTCTACCAATACATTAACTTGGGATACCTTTCCATTTGTTTGTGTCTTCTTCATTTGCTTTCATCGACGTCTTATAGTTTTCAGTGCATGGATCTTTCACCTCCCTGGTTAAATTTATTCATCAGTATGTTATTCTTTTTGATGCTATTATAAATGGGTTTCTTTTCTTTTCTTTTCTTTCTTTCTTTTTTCTTTTGGATACTTCATTGCGTATAGAAATACAACTGGTTATCATATGTTGATTTTGCATACTGCATCGTCACTGTTTTGTTGTTGTTGTTGTTGTTTAGTTTTAACAGTTTTTGGGTGAAGCCTTTAGGATTTTCTATGTACCAAATCATCCACAAACAGAGACAACTTAATGTCTTCATTTCCAATTGGGATGACTTTTATTTTTTTTTTTTCCTGATTTCTCTAGTGAGTATTTCCTGTACTATGTTGAATAGAAGTGGCAAGAGTTGTGTACCCTTGTATTGTTCCTGTTCTTAGATGACAAACTCAGCTTTTCACTACCCAGTATGATGTTAGCAGTGGCCTTGTCACAAATGACCTTTATCATGTTGAGGTACATTTATTCCATACCTAATTTGTTGAGAGTTTTCATCACAAAAGCATATCGAATTTTGTTAAATACTTTTTCTACAACTATTGAGAAGATCATATGGTTTTTCTCCTTTATTTTGTTAACATAATGTATCACATTTACTGATTTTCAGATGTTGAAACATCCTTGTATCCTAGAAGTAAATGACATTTGATCAGGGCATATGATATTTTTAATGTGCCCCTGAATTCAGTTTTCTAGAATTGTGGTTGAAGATTTTTGTATATATGTTTATCAGGGACATAAGCCTGTAATTTTTTTTTTTCTTGCCATGTCATTGTCTGGTTTTGGTATCAGGGTAATGTTTACCTTGTAAAATGAGTTTGGAAAACTTCTTATTTTTTTTTTGTTTTGTTTTGAACTTATTTGAGAAGGATTAGTATTAATTTTTCTTTGAATGTTTGGTAGAATTCATTAGTGAAGCCATCTGGTCCTGGACTTTTGTTTATTGGGAGTTTTTGATTACTGATTTAATCTCCTTTGTAATAATCAGTCTGGTCAGATTATATATATATATATATATATATATATATATATATATATAATTATATATAATTTAATTATATATAATATAAATATTATTTAATTATATATTACTTAATTACATATATATATATACACACACATACACACACACACACACACACATATAGTTTTATTTATTTTTTTAAAGAGAGGGAGCTAACAGGGGAGGATTGGAGATAGAGAATCACAAGCAGGCTCAGCACTGGCAGTACAGAGCCTGATGCAGTGCTCAAACTAATGAACTTCGAGATTATGACCTGAGCCAAAATCAAGAGTCATATACTTAACTGACTGAACCACCCAGGACCCCAAAGATATTTTTTACTTCCTTTTTGACTTTATCTTTTACTCATTCATTGAGTAAACACTCATTCAGGAGAGTGTTATTTAATAACTACATATTTGTGTATTTTTCGGTTTTCTTCCTGTTATTTATTTCTTGTTTTATACCTTTGTGGTCAGAAAAATAATACTTAATATTATTTCAATATTCTTATATTTTTTAAGGCTTGTTTATTGGCCAAACATATGATCTATCCTGGAAAATGTCCCATGTCCCCTTGAAAGGAATGGGTATTAATTATCTATATATCCATTACCTTGTGTAAGCATTCTGAAATACCATCTCTAGAAAATTAGCTAATATTTATTCCTCAATAGTAACATACATATTTGGAATAACTTGCCAAATGATAAAATTTCAACTGTGGGAGGATATGGGAAGAATAAAACCTGCAGAGGTAAAAGTTTCCAGTTTTGATAAACTAAGATTTTGTGGGCTAAGAAAAATAACACAATTTCTTCCCTGGATGATAAGTACACAAGCTTAATCTTATCAGACTACAGAATTAGTGATCAGTCCACAGGATTATCCTCATTTCTGACATCAACTGCAGAGTAGAGGTCACCTTCACTTCTGATACCAATTCCACGTTCGAGGTTCCCAAGATCATTCTAAGGTTTGATAATTTGCTAGGACTCACAAAAGAGCTCTCATTTGCTAGGACTCTCATCAAGAGCTATTAGTTTCAGTTTATTGCAGTGAATGGATACAGATTAAAATCAGCCAAGGCAAGAGATGCATGGAACAGAGTCTAGCAAAGTTTTGCTTCCAGTTGTCCTCTTCTTACAGAGTCATGGACAGTGCTAACTTTCCTCACAATGCAGCATGACCATGTGCATGGAGTATGTGCAACTAGACAAGCTTACTCAAACCTTGGTGTTCAGAGTTCATTGGAGCTCAATCATGTAGATATGATTGATTGCCCAAGTGGCAACTTTAGTCTCTATTTCCCCTAAAGTTGGATCAGATACAACATCAATCAAAGCCGCACCTTAAATTACATTTTAGACTACCTAGTATGGCCTGAAACTTTTGGGAGAAGAAAGATACTCTCATGTAGCACACATAAAATCTAAAGCTGAAAGCAAAGTGAGACCTCTGGGAAAGGTTAAATACTTTGTGTACACATACACAAACTTCACTTGGAAAAGGAAATAATAATTCTTGCTCCTTTCTTATAGATGTGAATACTTATTATATTTGAGACAAAGAACAGCTTCACATTACTTCTGCCTGTATTTTGTTTAGAAAAAAAAGACTGAGACAATAGTATAAAATTTCATTTGTGTTTTATTTTTGAGCAGAAAAAAAGTAGGAATGGGATTTATACTAATGTCAGTCTTGTAGTTGGGAAGAAAATTAAACACTTTAAAATATACTAAATTAAAGCTAGGGTGATACACAGTTCAATTTTTGAGGTTGGAATTTTAGCTTTAAATTTATAGTGTATGGAATGAAACAGACTGTAAAAAGCATGTGCCATATACAGCAAATAAGAAAAATGTTATGAAGTTTAGACTCACAGTGAGTAACTATAGTTCTGTTGGTTACAAATGTGACAGGAAATAGAATATATTGCCAACCAGATTTTAGTTTTTCCACTCCATAGTTCTCCATCTTGCAAACTGAGAAATATATTTTGCCATTTTTGATTTAACCATAGTTGATGGAACTAAGGAATAGCTCCTTTCCCCCACAGCAAAAGAAATGATTTGTTTAATGTTTTTTCCTCTGTTTGATTGAGTGGATTTCAGGAATGAATGGTAATTTGTATAATGCATTTAAAAAATATATAGCTCCTAACACTAAAAAGGAACAGAAGAAATAATATTTGCAATTGTTTCAGAAATGTATAAACTACCCAAGCAATAATTTGCAATATTTTCTTCTTGATTAATAAATAAGACATTTATTTCACAAAATACATTCAAACTCAGCTGTAATTTTCAGCAGCAAAAATGACTTAGAAGATGTTGATTTGTTGAGAAATTACCATGTTACAACAATGGAGAAAAATGGTGTATTGAATACAAGAGAGTATACAAAAACTTCACAGTCTTTACAAACCAAAAAGCCAATTGAAAAACAAAAGTACCTACCAAGTGATTATTTGACACATAACACCAAATATTGGGGTGTACAGATTAGTTTTTCTGTTAAATTTCCTTATAGCATACAAAATTAGGATAAATCCTTGGTATAATATTTTAAATGTACAGCATAATATAGTCAAGTTTGCTATATTGATACTTTTAACTTGATTTTATTTCTTTAGAGATACATCATGTTTGCAGAGAAAAACAGAAAATATCTATAAGTAAAAAAAAAATCAGCGTCCAGGGATAATCAGTTTCATCAATTAAAGCTTTAAATGTTTATATTTATGTGTGTGTATGTATATAATAGAATATAATTTTAATTTTGTTTGACAAACATTTTTGTTACTATTATGTAATATGACAACTTTCTATATTATTAAATACATTTCTGTATTGAATTTTTTTTTAATTTTTTTTCAACGTTTTTTATTTATTTTTGGGACAGAGAGAGACAGAGCATGAACGGGGGAGGGGCAGAGAGAGAGGGAGACACAGAATCGGAAACAGGCTCCAGGCTCTGAGCCATCAGCCCAGAGCCCGACGCAGGGCTCGAACTCACGGACCGCGAGATCGTGACCTGGCTGAAGTCGGACGCTTAACCGACTGCGCCACCCAGGCGCCTCTCTGTATTGAATTTTCATGTCCCCATATTAGCACTACGTACCTAATCTCTGACTTAAAAATGTATTGTGGGGCACCTGGTGGCTCAATTAAGCTTCTGACTCTTGATTTCAGCTCAGGTCAAGATCTCAATGGTTTGTGGGATCCAGCCCTTTGTTGGGCCCTGTGCTGACAGCACATAGCCTGCTTGGGATTCTCTCTCTCTCTCCCTCTCTCTCTCTGCCCCCCCCCCACTCCCTCTCTCAAAATTAATACATTAAAAAACAATTAAACATTTTAAAAATATACTGTAAAGTTAGTTGCTATGATGAATAATCCCTCAATAATATTTACCTATTACATTATCTTTGTTTTCTTCTGAGAGTAAATCATTGATGTACTATTCTCAATAATTTATTGGGTGTTTATATATTTATATATTGCTCATTTAAATTTGTATCCATACCATATATATTAAAGATTTTGATACTACTTCTTGCTTACTGCAAATGCATTTTTCTCAATTTCCCTTTGTTTTTAATCTTTTTTTTATGGTGACTTTTCCTACATTAAAATTTTCCTATTTTCATTGAGATACATTTGCCAATATCTTGTTTGTGCTGCAGTGATTGTTTTCATGATTATCAAGAACTTACTTTTATGTTTCTATTAAAAATTTTACATTTATCTAATTATTTTGCATAGAAAGCTAATTTTTTTATTGAAGAAATTAATTTTGAAAAGTCAAGTTTCTTTTTCTTTTAAGATATAAATTAGATATAGGAGGGACAGAAGGTAATGCAGTAGTATTACTGGCCTTTTCATTGCTCCTTACAGAAAGAGCAACTTGCAAAAGTTATACCTTCACTGGGAAAGGTTTCCTGCAGACATTTTGTCCACTTCTGATACAGCTTTTATGGCCCTGAGTTTCCTTCCTATGTCCTCTGCCTCACTCCTTGCTTAATTTATTCTCATTTTTCCTTTCTCCAAACAATTCTCTTTGTTAAGTCTTTTATTTGAAAAATTCCTTCCCAGTTTTGGTTAACTATATAATTTGCAATATTTCTCACAGGCGCAATCTCGGCTCTTTATTTTACTCTTTAATTTTTTATTTACATTTATTTACTTCTGAGAGACAGAGAGAGACAGAGCACAAGTAGGGGAGGGGCCGAGAGAGAATGAGACATAGAATCCGAATCAGGCTCCACGCCCTAAGCTGTCAGCGCAGAGCCTGACGTGAGGCTCAAACCCATGAACTGTGAGGACATGACCTGGGCCGAAGTCGGACGCCCAACCTACTGAGCCACCCAGGCACCCCCTTTTTTATTCTTTTTTTCATCTCTTTATTTTAATCTTAAGTACACCCCCAACTTCTCCAGAATGGGTGTTGATAGTCACTTCTGTTCAATTGCAGTTTGTGCTTGTGGGTATGATGAATGCATTCTAATTCTAAATGAGCCTTCCTACTCATAACAAGTGAGGGTCAGTTACAGTTTTTCTGAGATTATCTCTTAAGGATGCATATCTTCAAAGAAATTTAAAAAAAAACTTACTAGGTTTGGCCACATCCTAGGAAAGAAAATGGATGAGGAGCACATGTCTCTCTCTCTCATTTCATTATTTTAGGGCTTGATCATAATGTAAAGGACCCATCAGCTGTTATTTTTTAAGGTATTACAGAATTTTACATGAAAATGGTAAAATATTAATATAGCAAAAGAACTTCTAATAAAATACAAATGTTCCTGACCTAATCTCCCCACACAGCTCTGCTATCAGAGCATTCATATGAAATCATTTTAGTGTTTTGGTTCTCTGTCCCTAATACTAAATAAATGGCTTAGACTCTCTTCTGACTCTTGTACTTCACGCATGCCCTTGAGACTGCCTTTCAACTGGAGATGGCAGAATACCTTCACCACTCCCCTCTCAACATCTGATATTTCTAAACTGTAGTGCTATTATTTTATGTTCTGTGATTAAGTTCCTTTTTAACCTCAAATTCTTATTATTCTCTTAAATTTTGACAGTCACTATGTCCTCACTCTGTAAATTAAAGTCATTACCATTCCTTTACTTTTTCCTCCCATGTCTCTAAATAATCAATTTCTTCTCAAAATGGATACATTTGATATTTTGTAATTTGTCTATAGGTTGATTCTAACAGATGAATATATCAAATTAATTTATAACATGCAATAATATCCAATAGTGACTAAGGTTTATTTTTTCCTTCACTATCAAGCCAATATCACAAAGTCCATGTCACTTAACAAGCATTTTTTAAGAATAAAAGTTGCAGAGGGGGAGGAGCCGAGATGGCGGAACAGCATGAAAGTTTTTTTGTGTCTCACATCCATGAAATACAGCGCGATCAACACTAAACCATCCTGCACACCTAGAAAACTGATTTGAGGACTAACACAACAATCTGCACAACCTGAACCACAGAACTCAGCAGGTACATGGCACGGAGAGGTGAACTGGAGGAGAGAGAAGCTGCTGAGGGCAAGGAGCTGTTTTTGCTTGTGGAGAGAGGACAGAGACAGGGGTTGGGGGGAGCATATGGGAAACCACCCCCCAGAAGCAGCTGGAGAGAAAGTGGAAAAGTGAAAACAGCCACAGGGACTGAACTAAAAAGGGAGAAAGGAGAGGGTTTAAATTCCATTAAGACTCTATAAACAGGGGGAACACAGAGTCTGAAACTCCACAGCTAGCTACCTGGTGGTGCTCTGGTGAGAAGAGTGAATCCCCAGGAGGAGAATGAAGTCCGGGTGTCTTTGGGCCATATGGGGAGAGGCGGTTCCCCTGCTGGGAGGACATCTGGTAGAGGCTGTGTGTGCCCCACCCCCCCCAACCCGCCCACACAGGAAAAGACTGCAGTGGGCCCAGAACAACCACATTCCCTGGTGTTGTAACAAGGTTGTTGGGGTTGAAGACTGGTGCCAGATGTTTGCTGTGATTTTTCATATTCCCTGAAACGCTGCTATTACACCATCGTGTGAACTTTCTCTGGGGTGGGCTGGCACCCAGTCGCAGTCTCTGGGCATCAGCAGTAGCGCGATCCCACCCACAAGCATTCCTGGGTGCCGCCGGCAACTGGCCATTGTTTGCTGAGACCCTCCTGCAGAGCGGCAGAATAGGTCAAAGATGTAGTCCCTCAGAAATAAGGTGTCAGGAAACACAGCGGCATCTGAGATAAAGCTCAGGAGGGAGGTGCTGCCGGGGGCTTGGTCATGGCTGTGCGTGCGCATACACACCTAGAAGTGCCACAACAATCCATCCCAGTAAGCTAAGCAGCGCCATCTAGTGGAGAATAGGGCTGTTACACTAAGCCCCAACCAACTGGGCCAACCTCACTCTTCAGGAACATAAATCCCTCTGCCTGCTTATTTTATGGAGTATAAAGTGCTTCATAGCTTGACTTCTAGGGGAAAACAAAATAACTTCAATCATATTTCAGTCTGCTCACTGGTTCATCTATTCAATTTTCTTTTTCTTTTTTTTCCTGTTTTTCACTTCTTTTCTTTTTCTTGAATACAGAAAGAAAAAAAATATTTTCAATTTCTATTACAAATATATTTATTTTTTCTACTGTATTTTTTACTTTTGTGTAATTTTTTTCAAATTCTATTTTACTTCCATTGTGCCATTTTATTCTATTTCAGTGTATTCATTTTTTCAAATTTTCAAACGATTTCTTTTTTTCTTTCCCCTTTTTTCTCTAATATCAAGCCCCTTTCAACACCCAGACAAAAACACAACTAACATCTAGCATCATTTATTTCATTTTGTGTGTGTGTGTTTTAATTTTTTAATTTTAATTTTTTACCTCATTAATTACTTTTCTCCCTTCAAAATGACAAAATGAAGGAATTCACCCCAAAAGAAAGAACAGGAAGAAACAACACCAGGTATTTAATGAACACAGATACAAGCAAGATGTCTGCATGAGAATTTAGAGTCACAATAATATGAATACTAGCTGGAATCAAAAATATATTAGAATCCCTTTCTGTGGAGATAAAAGAAATAAAAGCTAATCAGGATGAAATAAAAAATGCTATAACTGAGCTGCAATCTTAAATGGATGCCATGGAGGCAAGGAAAGATGAGGCAGAGAAGAGAATCAGCTATAAAGAGGACAAAGTTATGGAGAAAAATGAAGCAGAAAAAACGAGGGAGATTAAGGCAAAGGAGAATTATTTAAGAATTAAGGAAATCAGTAACTCATTAAAAAGGAACAACATCAGAATCATAGGGGGTCCCAGAAGAGGAAGAGAGAAAAACAGGGGTAGAAGGGTTATGTGAGCAAATCATAGTAGAAAACTTTCCTAACCTGGGGATAGACACAGACATCAAAATCCAGGAAGCACAGAGGACTCCCATCAGAGTCAACAAAAACTGACCATCAACAAGGCATATCATAGTCAAATTCACAAAATACTCAGGCAAGGAGAGAATCATGAAAGCAGCAAGAAAAAACAGTCGTTAATCAAAAAGGGAAGACAGATCAGGTTTGTAGCAGACCTATCCACAGAAACTCGGCAGGCCAGAAAGGAGTGGCGGGTTATATTCAATGTGCTGAATCAGAAAAATATGCAGCCAAGAATTTTTTATCCAGCAAGGCTGTCATTAAAAATAGAAGAGATTAAAAATTTCCCATAAAAACAAAAATTAAAGGAGTTTGTGACCACTAAACCACCCCTGCAAGAAATTTTAAGAGGGATTCTCTGGGGGGAGAAAAGACTAAATAAATAAATAAATAAATAAATAAATAAATAAATATCAAAAGCAACAATGACTAGAAAGGACCAGAGAACACCACCAGAAACTCCAACTATACAAGCAACATAATGGCAATAAATTCATATCTTTCAGTTCTCACTCAAAACGTCAATGGACTGAATGCTCCAATCAAAAGACATAGGGTAACAGAATGGATAAGAAAACAAGATCCATCTATATGCTGTTTACAAGAGACCCAGTTTAGACCTAAAGACACCTTCAGATTGAAAGTAAGGAGATGGAGAACCATCTATCATGGTAATGGCCGACAAAAGAAAGCAGAGTAGCCATACTTATATCAGGCAATCTAGACTTTAAAATAAATACATTAACAAGAGATGAAGAAGGGCATTATATCATAATTAAGGGCTCTATCCATCAAGAACATTTAGATCAATCCACCTAACAATTGTAAACATTTATACTCCAAATGTGACAGCACCCAAATATATAAATCAGTCAATCACAAACATAAACTCATTGATAATAATAATATAATAGTAGGGGACTTCAACACCCCACTTATAGCAATGGGCAGATCATCTAATCAGAAAATCGACGAGCAAACGGTGACTTTGAATGACACACTGGACCAGATGGACTTAACAGATATATTCAGAACATTTCACCCTAAAGCAGTGGAATATACATTCTTCTGCAGTGCACATGGAACATTCTCCAGAAGAGACCACATACAGGGACACAAATCAGCCCTCAACAAGTACAGAGATATCGAGATCATACCGTGCATATTTTCAGACCACAGTACTACAAAACTCGAAATCAACCACAAGAAAAAATGTAGAAAGATAACAAATAGTTGGAGACTAAAGAACATCCTACTAAAGAATGAATGGGCTAACCAAGAAGTTAAAGAGGAAATTAAAAAGTACACTAAATCCAATGAAAATGATAACACCACAGCCCAAAGCCTCTGGGACGCAGCAAAGGTGGTCATAAGAGGAAAGTATATAGCAATCCAGTCCCTCGTAAAGAAGGAAGAAAGGTCTCAGGAACATCACCTAACCTTACTCCTTAAAGAGCTGGGAAAAGAATAGTAAATAAAACCCAAAACCAGCAGGAGACAGGAAATAATAAAGATTAGAACAATAATTAATGCTATTGAAACCAAAAATAAGACAAAAAAACAGAACACATCAATGAAACCAGAAGCTGGTTCTTTGAAAGCATTAACAAAATTGATAAACTACTAGCCAGTTTGATCAAAAAGAAAAAAGGAAAGGGCTCAAATAAATAAAATCAAGAATGAAAGAGGACAGGTCAGAACCAACACAGCAGAAATAAAAACATTAATAAGAGAGTATTATGAGCAATTATATGTCAATAAAATGGGCAATCTGGAAGAAATGGACAAATTCCTAGAAACATACACTACCAAAACTGAAACAGGAAGAAATAAAAAATTTGAACAGGCCTGTAACCAGTAAAGAAATCGACTTTGTAATAAAAATCTCCCAAAAAACAAGAGTCTAGGGCCAGATGGCTTTCCAGGGGAATTCTACCCAACATGTAAGGAAGAGTTAACACCTATTCTCTTGAAGTTGTTCCAAAAAATAGAAATGGAAGGAAAACTTCCAAACGCTTTCTATGAAGCCAGCATTACCTTGATTCCAAAAACAGACAAAGACCCCACTAAAAAGAACACTAGACCAATTTCCCTGATGCACATGGATGCAAGAATAAAAGTTACATAAATAATCTTTTTTAAACTGAATATCTGTCAAAGTCATGCCACATTTTAGTTTTCATCTTTATTTTGTTCCTTTATAAATAAGATATATTATATTTTTCTTTTAACATTTTTTTCTTGGATGTGTTAAATTCCATTCTTATTGTGCATGGGATGTATCCTTAAAATTAATTTTTCTAACTGGATTTTATTGGAATATAGAACAGCATTTTTTTATGCCTTCTTTGTAGTTTATTACCATAACTGATTAAATTTTTTTATAATTATTTATAATTATAATTTATAATTTCCTTTCTCTAAACTCCACTGGTAGAATTTCATAGATTTTCCAGGAAGAGAAAGACATCATCTTATAAATAATGGTAATTTTCATCCTCTTTCCTTTTAGTTTTATATCTTAATGCATTTTCTCATCTTTTAACCCTTCCCTAAATAAGATCAAGTTTCTTGAGTGTGGATAATGTATCTGTCTGTTCATTTGATATCCTCAGCAAGATAATAATTATTCTGCAAATGTTATTGAATAAATTAATGTATGTGTTTAAATAAAAGTGGTGTGTGTGAATTCCTTACATTCTTCCTGATGTTATAAATCCTTTTTCAATGTTTTACCCAGTTAAACTTCACAATTATCATGCATAAGTTACTTCTTACATTCTATTGCCTCGTTTTTTTTGTAATTAAAGTGTCCATATTCATTATTGACACTTTTTTCACTTCTTTAAAGCTATTTACTCATAAAAGTTTCATAATAGCTCTATGAGGTAGGTTTTATTATCATCCCTGATTTTCAGATGAGTTAATTGAGCACAAGTAAATTTGTCAAATATCACACATCTAATAAGAGGTAGATTTAATATTTGAAATCTGGCAAGCAGGCTACACAATTTATATACATAACTTTTATACCATACTGGCTCATATTTACCTTTCTCAAATAAAATATAACTGAAATTTTGATATTTTATTTGATCTTCATTCAGAAAATATTCATTCAGAAAGTTTTTTTTTAATTATACTAATGATTGCTGTGTCATTTCATTGGGACATTTTTTAAAAAGCAGATTTAGTGAGATAATTTACGTGCTGTAAAGTTCACAAATTTTATGTCTAAAGTTTGTTAAATTTCAGTAAATATATATAGTTGTGCTATCACCACAGGTATCACCAGTTCAGTTTTAGAACATTTCTCTTATTCAGTGTTCCTCATGCTCATTTTCAGTACATTTTGCCTCCACTGCTGGGCCCAGGCAACTACCAAAATGCCTTCGTTTGCATTGTTTTGCCTGTTCAGTACATTTTGGATACATGTAATCATACAATTTGTAGCCTTTGGGTTTGGCTCATCTCATTTAGCTTCACTTTTGCAGATACAACCATATTAATTGTATTTAATAGTACTTTCAGAGATTGGCCTCAGCAAAGAAGAGCTCTGCTGACCCATTTCTCAATGAAACTGGTAAGAATTTTACATATACAATTTATAAATTAACGTATAAATAAATTATATATATATATATATATATATATATATATAGTTGACTGTGGTGATGGTTACCTATGTCTCTGAATATATTTAATATCACTGACATTTACACATTAAATAAATAAATTTTATCATATGTGAATTACAATTCAACAAAGCTGCTTAAAAAAGTAACAATTTGAAGATGGCAGCGTGGTAGGAGGCCCCTGGGCTTGTCTCATCCCTTGAACACATCCCTTGATAACCATCAAATCATTCTGAACACCCAAGAAATCATCCTGAGGACTGATAGAACAAGCTGTACAACTAGAAAGAGAGAAGAGGCCAACAAGGAAGGTAGGAAGTATGGAGATGTGGTTTTGGGGAGAAAGGATCATGGGTGCTGTTGAGGGGAGTGAGCCCTGGTCAAGGAGGAAGGAAAGGAAGAAAGAACAGCATACAGGGATACAAACAAAGAGAACACTTCCCAAAAGCCGTTGGCTGGGAAAATGAGAGGGGCTGATTTTTGTGAGTTTTGGCACTAGTGGGTCTCAAAGCCTGGAGTTTTAGACGTCAGTGGGATTGGCTGGGAAACAGACTTGAGGCTGCTGCCCTACTCCTGGAAAGAAGGCAGGCAAACTACAAGGGCGCAGGTGGTATGATCTGAGGGTTGCCTAAGACACACAGGAAGAGACGTTTGGCTCTTCTTAAAGTGTATCTGTGAGAAGTGGCATTCACAGAGATGCCTTTCTGGGGACAAAAGAGCTGGTGAGCACTGTTTTCCTCCCCTGTCCCTCAGTGAAGGCATAGAGACACCTGCCGAGAGCTGTTCATCTAGGAACTGGCTGTTTAGCCTTCTTTGTTCCAAATCCCACACCCCTGCACTCTGTTGTAACTGCCCTTCTCAGTCAAAACTGCATTGGTCCTAGAGTAGTGATGCTTCCCCAGGAGATAAGTGCAAGCCCTAACCACAGCACATCCCTAAAGTTTGAAGTTTTGAAAGTCAGCAAGCTTGGCTGGGCTAGAGCTCAAAGTACACTGCACTTCTCCAGGCAGGCAAGCAAACTGGACACAGTGCAAGCAGCAAGCTGAAAAACACCTAGGACACACAAGGGGAATTTATTTGCTCTTCTGGGGGTGCTTCCCTGAGAGCAGCAAGCATGGAGACCTCTCTGTGGGGAAAAAAGGAGCTGACTGGTGCCATTTCCCTCCCCCATATGTCAGCATGAACCAACTTTAGTAAACAGCACAGTGCCGACACAGGCTGCCAACCTGTTTCGACCAAGTCCCACCGCCCTGCACTATGCCCTGTACTGCTTTTCTCAGGCATATGTACGTAAGTACCAGTGCAGCAGGCTCCTTCTCCATAAGACAAGGACAAACCCTTGCACTCACCACTTCTACCCACCATACAGTTCTGCAAGGTTCTATGGAAGATGTATCAGTTCTACTGGAAGTAGTATAAGGTCTCGTTTAACAAGCAGACCAGAGCACACCTAGTTAAAACTCCGGCCAAGGTAAAAACACTCCTCACTGCAGCCAAGGAAAACCTCTGCAGATGACTCACCTGAGGGATAGAACAGCCAAGTGCACATGACAGCAGAATGCACAATGCACACATCAGATACACCACTGAAGCATCAAGCCCTGGGCATTACATGACCTTTTTTTTTATAAAGCCATTACTCTCAGGAGCAGGAAACATACCATGTTTCCTTAACACACAGAAGGGATTTAGACAAAATGCCAAGATTGAGGAATTCATCCTGAAAGAAAGGACAAGAATAGAGCATGGCCAGAGATCTAATTGAAACCAATATAAATAATATGTCTGATGGAGAATTTAAAGTAACAATAATAAGGATATTTGCTGGACTTGACAAAAACATGGAGGACATCAGGGAGGGAGACCCTTACTACAGAGATAAAAGATTAAAAAAAAAACAGAAATGAAAACTGCAACAACTGAGATTAAGAAACAGATTGGTGTAATGACCACAAGTATGGAAGAAGATGAGAAATGAATAAGTGATATAGGAGATAGAATAATGGAAAATAATGAAGCTGAACAAAAAAAGAGAAGGAATTATAGATCATGAGAATAGACTTTGGGAACTCAATGAGTCCATCTAACATAATAGTATTTGAATCATAGGAGTCCCAGAAGAAGAAAAGATAGAAAAGAGAGCAGAAGGTTTACTTGAGGAAATAATACATGAAAACTTCCCTAATCTGGGGAAGGAAAGAGACATGCAAATCCAGGAGGCACAGAGAACTCCCATCAAAATTAACAAAAGCAGGCCAACATCAAGACATATTATAGATTAAATGGCAAAATATAGCGCTAAAGAAAAAAATCCTTAAAGTGGCAAGACAAAAGAAGTCCCTAACTTACAAAGGAAGACCCATAAGTGTAGCTGCATATCTCTCCACAGAAACTTGGCATGTCAGAAGGGAGTGGCATGATATATTCAACTTGCTGAATGGGAAAACATCTCTAGACAAAAATACTTTATCCAGCAAGGCTATCATTCAGAATAGAAGGGGAGATAAAGAGTTTCCAGGCAAACAAAAACTAAAGGAGTTCGTGACCACTAAATGAACCTTGCAAGAAATATTAAGGGGGACTCTTTGAGTGAGAAAGAGAGTCCAAAGTGACAAAGACTAGAAAGGAACACAGAAAATCTCCAGAAACAATGACAAAACAAGTCATAAAATGCTCAAAGTACACTGCACTTCTCTAGGCAGGCAAGCATACATACCTATCAATATTAACCGCCTAGTCACAGGCAGTGAATACATACCTATCAATAGTTATTCTGAATGTAAATGGACTAACTGCTTTAATCAAAATACACAGAGTATATTTTGAATGAATTAAAAAAAAAAGTAACACCCATCTATATGCTGCCTACAAGAGATTCATTTTAGACCTAAAGACACTTGCAGTTTGACAATGAGGACATGGAGAAACATTTATCATGAAAATAGATATCAAAAGAAAGCTGGAGTAGCAATACTTCTATCAGAAAAACTTGATTTTAAACCAAAGATGGTAACAAGAGATGAAGAAGGGCACTATGTTATCATAAAGGGGACTGTCCAACCAGAAGATCTAACAATTATAAATATTTATGCTCCCAATGTAGAACAGATCAATGAAACCAGGAGCTGGACCTTTGAAAAAACATATTACAATTGATAAACCTGTAGCCAAATTTATCAAAAATAAATGGGAGAGGACCCAAATAAATAAAATCATGAATGAAAGAGGAGAAATAATAACCAATAGCACAGAAGTACAAACAATTATAAGAGAATATTACAAAAATTATATGTCAACAAATTAGACAACTTGGAATAATGGACAAATTCCTATAAAATATAGCTACCTATAACATATAAACTACCAAAACTAAACAAGGAAAAAATAGAAAACAGGAATAGATCAATAACCAACAAAGAAATTGAATCAGTAATCCAAAATCTCTCAAGAAACAAATTCCATGGCCAGCTGATTACACAGGAGAATTCTACCAAATATTTCAGGAAGGATTAATGCCTATTCTTTTCAAACTATTCCAAAGAAAGGAAATGGAAGGATAACTTCTCAGTTCATTCTATGAGGCCAACATTACCCTAATCCCCAAACCAGACAAAGACGCCACTAGGGATGCTTGGGTGGCTTAGTCAGTGAAGCGTCTGACTTTGGCCCATGTCATGATCTCATGGTTCACAAGTTTGAGCCCCACATCAGGCTCTGTACTGACAGCTCAGAGCCTGGATCCTGCTTTGGAATATGTGTCTCCCTCTTTCTCTGCCTCTCCCCCCATTCTTTCTCTCCCTGTCCTCTCACTCTCTCAAAAATAAACATTATTTTTTTTTAAACAAGAGAAATACAGGCCAATATCCCTGATGAACATGGATGCAAAAATTCTCAACAAAATACTAGCAAAACAGGGGTGCCTGGGTGGCACAGTCGGTTAAGTGTCCGACTTCAGCCAGGTCACGATCTCGCGGTCCGTGAGTTCGAGCCCCGCGTCAGGCTCTGGGCTGATGGCTCAGAGCCTGGAGCCTGTTTCCGATTCTGTGTCTCCCTCTCTCTCTGCCCCTCCCCCATTCATGCTCTGTCTCTCTCTGTCCCAAAAATAAATAAACGTTGAAAAAAAAATTAAAAAAAATACTAGCAAAACAAATCCAACACTACATTAAAAAAATCATTCACCATGATCAAGTGGGATTTATTCTTGGGCTGCAAAGGAGGTTTGATATTTGCAAATCAATGTGATACAGTACATTAATAAAAGAAAGGATAAGAACCATATGATCCTTTCAATAGATGCGGAAAAAGGACTTGACAAAGTACAACACACATTCATGATAAAAATTCTCACCAAAGTAGGTTCAGAGGGAAGATACTTCAACACCATAAACCCTATATAAGAAACCTACATCTAATATCATCATAAATGAGGAAAAACTGAGAGCTTCAGACAGGGATGTCCACTCTCACTACTGTTATTTAATACAGTATTGGAGGTCTTAGCCTCAGCAGACAACAAAAAGAAAAAAAAAAGGCATCCAAATTGGCAAGGAAGAGGTTGAAATTTCACTATTTGCAAACGACTTGCTATTTTATATAGAAAACCCAAAATACTCCACTAAAAAATTGCTAGAGCTGATACACAAATTCAGTAAAGTCACAGAATACAAATTCTATGTACAGAAATCAGATGCATTTCTATACGCCAAAAATGAAGCCCCAGAAAGAGAAATCAAGGAATCGATTCCATTTACAACTGCTCCAAAAACCATTAGAATCCTATTAATAAATCTAACCAAAGAGGTGAGAGATCCATACTCTGAAAACTCTGAAACACTGATGAAAGAAATTGAGGATGACACAAAGAAATGGAAAAAAAACCCTAAAACATTCCATGCTCAAGGATTAGAAGAACAAATATTGTTAAAATGTCTACACTACCCAAAGTAACCTACACATTTATTGCAATATATGTGTACCTACTACAATACCACCAGAATTTTTCACAGGGCTAGAACAAACAAACTTAAAATTTATATGGAACCACAAAAGACGTTGAATACCCAAAGCAATCTTGAAAAAGAAAAGCAAAGCTGGAAACATCACAATCCAGACTTCAAGTTATATTGCAAAGCTGTAGTGATGAAGACAGCATGCTATTGGCACAAAAAGCAGACACGTAGACCAATGGAACAGAATACAAAAGCCAGAAATGAACCCATAAATTAATCTTTGAAAACAGGAAATAATGTCTAATGGACAAAAGACAGTCTTTTTAACAAATGGTGTTGGAAAAGCTGGGCAGCAATATGCAAAAGAATGAAACTGGACCACTTTCTTACACTATACACAAAAATAAATTAAAAATAGATTAAAAACCTAAATGTGAGACAGGAAACCATCAAAAACCTAGAGAACACAGACAGTAACCCCTTTGACCTCAGCCATAGCAACTTCTTACTGGATATGTCTTCCCAGACAAGGGAAACAAAAGCAAGCATGAACTACTGGGACTTCATCAAGATACAAAGCTTCTGCACAGCAAATGCAACAATCAACAAAACAAAAAGGCAACTGACAGAATGGGAGAAGATACTTGCAAACGACATATATGATAAAGGGTTAGTATCCAAAATCTATAAAACGTTATAAACTCAACACCCCAAAAACAATCTAGTTAAGAAACAGGCAGACAACATGGATAGACATTTTTCCAAAGAAAACATCCAGATGGCTAACAGACACATGAAAAGAATCCCAACATCACTCATCATCAGGGAAATACAAATCAAAACTTCTACAATGAGATGTCACCTCACACTAGTCAGAATGACTAAAATTAACAACACAGAAAACAACATTTTTTCTTGCTTGTTTCTATTTTAAGATGGACATGAATAATGCTTTTATGAACATAGGTTCAAGTCCTTTAATGGATATAAATTTTCATTTTTTTAGTAAATACCTAAAGATATGATTTCTGGGACATGTAATATGTGTATGTTTAACATTTTAACAGATTGCAAAACTGTTTTCTAAAGTACTTATATTTACCAGCATAGTATAAGTCTTCTAGTTTTTCCATATCCTCAAGAAAACTTGGTATAATCAGTCTTATTTTTAATTTTAGCTGATCTAGTGGTTGTGTAATTATGTATGATTGTTGTTTTCATTTGCATTTCTTAATATTAATGATATTGGTCAACTTCTCATGTGCATATCAGGCACTTTTATATCATCTTTGTCTTTTCAAATATTTTGTCCATTTAAAAACATAGGTTCATTTTTTTCTTATTGTTGAGTTTTATGATTCCTTTCTATTTTCTGGACACAAGATCTTTATCATATTTATGTTTTGCATCTTTTCCCAATCTGTGGCTTATATTCATTTTCTTAATGGCAACACAGAGCAAAAGTTTTTAATTATGATGATTCAGAGGGACTTTGGAGGTAAGAAGGTGAATACACAGGCTATAAACTAATATTAAAATGAAAACCTGAATTTTAAAAACCAATCCCAATAATTAAATAAGTAGATACTTTGATGTAGTATACATATATTAATAAGAGACTGATATTAAAATCCCCAAATCTGTGAATTTTTAGTGTTTAAGAGAGCATGGTACTGAAATTTCTCTCCATAGCTACTTGCTTAATAATTGTTCAACTGCTAAAAGGATGTGTATAGCACAGACAGAATTTGAAAAATTCTGAAAATCAAGAATACTTCATCAACATTTATTTTCTGGAAACATTTCTACTTAGGTTGGATGACCTGAAATGGAAAGAGTATTGGAAAATATATTATTCTTAAAATATTGAAATGTCAATCTGTTAGTTACTAAGCATCTGTCTTAACCCATCATCTTCATTAAAAGAATATTATAAGTTTCAAAAGAGAGATAAAATAGATGAATGGATGGTGGTCATTTAAATGAACACACAACATCTGAAGCACTTAATACGTCTATTGAACCCTTTGAATGAGATTGGCATGAAAGTAAAATCAAGTATATGATCGAGTCTATTTTTCATATTTTCTAAAACTACTATTCAATGGCTTTTCCTCTTTAAATTCCACCTCCATTCATGATTTTGTATATGGTTAGTTCTGGTGTTACTCATTTGTGCCCGTTTTTCAAAAGTCACAAAGAGGTGTCAGAGGGTTGAAAAAGCAAATGAGGCAATGGTTCTTCAAGAAGGGTGAAAGGAAACCAAGTGATGCAATTATGCTTAGTAAGTAGGATTTCATTTGCAAAACAGTAATATGGAAATAATATTATATTCTCCAAATGAGCAAAAAGCCATGACTTTTAAGTCATATACATAAAACTCTTTCATAGTATTGATTTTCCATAAGCAGATGCTGTGAAATATAAAGGTCATTAATTATATACTAATGTTTGATAATTTGAATAAGAATACCCTATTAATGCTGAGAAGTTGCATAATTATATCAACACTGATTATTTAAATGTGATTTCTTATGGAACTAGATGATGAAGTAAGGCTGAAAGTTATCATTCATTCATCATGTCCTAAACATTGATAACAATATAAACTGAATTTATGTATTAATGTACCCTTGCTACTGATGTATTCTCCGAAGAGATAATCCCCTCTAAGGCAAGGGGAAGGTAGCTTCTGACTATATTCACTCATCATCTTTCTTTTCTTTCTCATGGGAAGTATATGATGAAATTATTAAAATTTTCTAGTATTTATTAGGTATCATTCTTCAGGTAAAAAGTCTATTGTGCTTATGCTATGTGATACTCTTCATACCTATTCTAGGCAGCTAATCTATTGTGTAATGTTTATCTCTGCAACTTAATACCATTTATCTAGCTATTGAGGCTATTTTATATTTGATAGATTTGTAATTAATACCATTTAGTAACTTATTTCATCAATAAATGATTTTTTATACTTTAGATTTTAAAACTATTTCATTTTTAAAAATTTTTTAACATTTATTTATTTTTGAGACAGAGAGAGACAGAGCACAAGTGAGGGATGGGCAGAGACAGAAGGAGACACAGAGTCGAAGTAGGCTCCAGGCTCTGAGCCATCATCACAAAGCCTGATGTGGGCTCGAACTTGCAAACTAGGAAATCATGACCTGAGCCAAAGTCGGACGCCTAACCGATTGAGCCACCCAGGCACTCCTAAGACTATTTATTTCAAAATTAATTACATAACTCTGGGATTTTCTCTAGAGGTTGTTAGCTGCTTATGTGGAGAGTGGAACAATGTGAACCAAATATATTTCATTTTTTAACTCAAGCCTTTGACAGAAATGCTGAAAATCCAGCTACCAGCACCTTTCACAAAGCTATTGCTTGTTGATTGTTGGTGGTCATCTCTAAAATAACTTCTTTAATGAAATTTTAAAATACAAAATAGAAAGAATGTGAATACAGTATAGAAAGACTGATTTGATCTTTAATAAGTCTAGCAAAAATAGAATATGACATGTTCTTGTTTCTTACTTTGATGATATTCTACTTTGGTGATATCACTACGTGTAATATTGAGAGCCCCTTCAGATGAAAAATGATCCCTGAAAAATGGTAAATTGGTAGACCTGTATACTCCTTATTACTTAATGTGTTCTGGAAAAAATATTTTTTATTTGTCCTGGGTCACTTGTATCATTTAAATATATCCTCAGTATACAGAAATAAAAACTAATCTTTCTTATCTGAGATGGTTTCAGGAGCAATATTAGATCTCTAGACTGTGATGGTTTTAAGATATTAAATGCTGACTGTGCCCTTTAAAAATACATTTCCCACTACTTTTTTTTTGTTCATGTTTCAAAAACTAAATTTTAAATTCCAGATATAATGAAATACACATATAAAAATAGGTGTTTTATGCCTTTCTTTGTCCTTGTGAGACATTACAAGGCGAATGCATTTGATTTTTCCTCTAGTGCACAGTAGTATGGGAATAATTAAATAGAATGCCTGTCATTTGTTTCTTTCTCTGAATATAAAATTAGAAGTGGAGTCTTGGCAGATAGTCCAAATAGGAGAATTAACCTTTACAACTTAGATAATTTTGTCAGTGTGTTCTATTGATATTGTACATAAAATATAATGAGGTGCTAAAATTTTAATCATCCCTTGATCATATCTAGTGATGAATCATATATTGGACATTCAATTTAATATTTTTAAAAATTTTAATTCTCTGTGGTATAAGTGTTTTTGTGTTTTGTTTTGGTTTTTGCTAATTTAGATTAGTTTATATTTAAGTTCAGATTATTTACATTTTAATTTCCTGAATTTATTAAGCATAATGTTTTCATTTTCTTGATTTAATGTACCATACTACTATATATTCTTTTGACAGTGAGAGAGATCGAAGAAATCTGTCTGGCAAAGAAGAAACCTAAATAATCATTTCCTTTGACTTTGTAGCTTTAACATTACTATAAATTACTATAAATCATAGTACCAATGGATGCTGATAGATGTTTATGAAAGTGATGGTCTTTAATAAAGCATATTTGAGAAATTAAAAAACAACCAAACAAAATAGAATACTCTGAGCTTTAATATGCTAATTTGTTAAGATTTTCTTTGCAATGAATTTTGAAGAGATTTATTTTCAAAACTTAAAAATTCCTTTTGAGATGGATCTTCATTGAAATTACTTGGGGAAATCCAGTGTTATAGAATTGTCTGCTATTTTGAAATATGCTATCAAGAGCAACCATGAGAACAAAGAAGTAAAAGGAAAAAGAGGTGCAATCTCAAGTTTCCTTCCTTAATAAAGTAACATAATTTTTGAGTCTATAAAGAAAGCCTTGAGAGTTTTTAAAGCATCCGGGTTTGTTAACTACTAAGACTGATGATGATGATTATATTATTTTTATCAAGCGTGCCAAAACAATGATAGGCATTTAACACTGAGAGCTGTTTAATTGTGGATCTGTTTTCAGTGACCTGCTTTTTTGAAAGAAAACCCAGGGTTCAGGGCATTAGGTAGTAAGAAATTTATTTGTGCTTTTTAATCTTGCTATCTTTGCACCCTGTAGGACTCTACCTCTTAGGGATTGATCACTTTCAGAAGTCTAAGCTTGTAAAATCTTTAAAGCTATCTGTAACAGATGGCAATAAAAGACTGCCATTTCAAGTAAACAGACACTCTTCATTTAATTCCAATTGATCTTCTCCTCTCTCACTTTATTCTTGGGTATTTTTTATGAGCTTTATGGGTGTAAATTCTTAGGCCACTTAATTTGTCTTTAAGAAGAGCCACGTTAAAAGCATGTGTGCCAACTTAGTCAAATAATCTATCATTTTCTTAGATAACTGATTATGTTGAATTGATGTGTGGATTAGAAACATCAATCTATCCTTAAGTTTCTATATGTCACACTCTTAAGCTCTGTCCTTACTTGGTTATATCACTGATGACTTTACCACTGGCAATACTCTAGTATAGTCCTGACATACAGTGGGATTTCAAATCAATTCTAGGAAAAGATTGTTTTACTAAAGTAATCTATGGAAAATAGAATTTAAACCTGAGCTGTATTTCAAAGTGTTATTTTCCAAAAAGGAGAGAATTTATATTTACATATCCCAGTCAACAAGTAAAATTATTAATTATATATTTTTTCAGAGCTGTGAGGTCTGTAATTTATGATGGACTTATTAAATTTCACAAATATTTATTATATGGTATTAGAAAAGAGCCCAATTTTCAAATTGTTCATTTGAAAGGATTGCAAACTCTCCCCACCAAAAAACAAAAACAAAAACAAAAACACAAAAACAGACTTTACTAACTATGCCCAGAAAACCTAAATTGGTAGGACAGAAATAAATAGGTAGAAAGAAACCTAAATTGCTTTATTAAGCACACAGATATTAGAGGACTTTCATTATTTAATAATAAAACATAGCTTTGGTAGAAATTGTTCAGATTTAGGGAAAGTATTTCTTCAACTTTAAGGGCTATAATCCATATATTGATTTTAGAAGTTGTTTTTCTCCTCAAAATTTAAAGCTTATTATAATCCATACTTTGGAATTTAACTAAACATCTTTTCTTTCTAGGAAAATATTCCTGTTCCATGTGTACTAGACTACAGAGTGAACCTCGCCAACCCCCTGGGAGAGCTTAATTCCTAACTGGCATAGCAAAGTGAAGGCTAATAGGATCCTTAGGCTTCCTCCAATTGCACACTAATTAATAGCAAAAATGATATTGGAATCTAAGTCTGTCTGACTTCAATGAAAACTCTATAATATACATTTCTAAATAACATACTAGAGATTTTTGGGGATGAAAAGTTGAAAGCAGTATCTTTTTTAAAGGGCATAGTTAAGTGAGGCAGAGAAGGATGGATATTCCTGGGCATGTCTCTAAGCATACACCATAATATATGTAGCCTATGCTAAGTCTAGCATAGTGGCAGTATATAGCAAAGAAAGGAAGACAACACTTCATAATTGCCCTCAGGTGCCATTTGCCCTGCCCAGGTCACTGCCTCTTTGTTTTATTTTGTTTCATCTTTGAATCATGATATTTGCAGATGAAGTTTTTCTGAAGGAAGCAAAGGTTGCCAAACAACAAGAAGCAAGAGTGTTGATAGTTCATGCTACAAATTGCAAAGAAACTTGATCTAAATTTCTCCATCATTTAGCTTCAGTTCCAGATGTCATAGTTGTGGTTTAGAAAGAACATTCAGTGGCAACGTCAAGTATGCCTGGCAAAAAGCTGTTTTCCGATAGCATAATGACATCTGTGATCTGGTGAATTTGCCATGATCTAAGGGCTGCCTTTTGGCATTACAGGCTCAAAATCTGGATTTTACAGTACATAGAAACCAAATCTATTTTTCAGAGGCTAACTCTTCTTGCTCAAGTTTATGAAATTGCTTTGTAAAATTAATAATGTAATGTATAACTTTCATAGACTTGAGAAAAGTTCTATCTCGACGTTAGCTCATTTTCTTTCTATAAAGAAATTCTTCCTATAAAGAGGAAATCAAAAAGTAATCAAATGATTATTAACTTACAATGAAAAATGACTATCAAATAACAGGCATAATCCAGGTCTATATAATAGATGACAAAATATTCTTTCCTATGGGGAAGTGATGGAGAGCTATGCAATAATCAGAGATTTTGAGCATGATATTAGAAAAATGAGAGAAAATATATGATTAAATCTACAAAATGCTAAAAATAGACTGCTTTATTTATCTTATGCTATGAATGGTCTTGCTAATGGGGCTATATACCTTCCACTTTTACAATGCCCTCTGTTTCTTCACAAGAAAACTGATTTTAACAATTGGGCCAGAATATTTGAGCTCTGTTAGATGATCAACTTCTCAACAGAAAGCTGAGAGAATAGGTGCATTGACATTGCCTTTGGTGATGGTTTGGTTTTCCATGATTCATGAAAACATTTTCCTTAGCTACCCATATGATTAAAACAGTATCGGATTTGCATTTCCCTAATGATTAGTAATGTTGAACATCTTTGCATATATCTGTTGGCCATTTGTATGTCTTCTTTGTAAAACAAAATCTATTCAGGTCCTTTGCCCATTTTTCATTTAGGTTATTTTTTATTTATTTGTTCTTGAGTTGTAGGAGTTCTTTTTATATTTTTGATATTAACTCCTTATTGGGCAAATGGTTTACAAATATTTTTTTTCCATTTTGTAGGTTGTCTTTCATTTTGCTAATTGTCGCCTTTGCTGTACAGAAGCAAGTTTGATTCATCCCACTGTTTATTTTTGTTATAACTCCACACCTGTTAAGATGGCTATTATCAAAAAGTCAGAAGAGAACAAGTCTTGGTAAGGATTTGGAGATAAAGAAACCCTCCTGCCTGTTGGTGGGAATGTAAGTTGGTATAGCCATTGTGGAAAACAGTATGAATATTCCTCAAAAAAATAGAACTACCACGTGATCCAGAAATCCCACTTCCAGGTATATACTCAAAGAAATAAAATCACTGTCCTGAAGAGTTATCTGTACCAGCAATGTTCATTGCAACATTATTCACAGTAGCCAAGATTTGGAAACAACCTAAGTGCCCATCAGCAGATGAATGGATAAAGAAAATGTGGTTTACACACACACATACAATGGAATACTATTTAGTCTTTAAAAATAAAGAAGTCCTGCCATTTGCAACAACATGAATGAAACTGGAGGACATTGTGCTAAGTGAAATAAACTAGACACAGAAAGAGAACAGTTGCATTATTCACTAATATGTGGAATCTAAAAATATCAAAAATGAACTCATAGTAACAGAGACTAAAACTATGGTTACCAGTGGCTTAAGGGTTTGAGAAAATAGGAAGATAAGTTGTTCCAAGGGTAACAAATATTCAGTTATACGATGAGTAAGTTATGGAAAACTAATGAACAGCAGGGTGGCTATAGTTAATAATGTATTGTATACTTGACGTAAAATAATACATCTCAAGTGTTCTTACTGAAAAAAAGGGGGGGGGACAATGTGAGGGGATGAATATGTTATAAGCTTGATCATTCTAATCCTTTCAGAAATTATATGTACATCAAACATTACATTGTATACTTTAAATATAAGCAGTTTTTATTTGTCAATTATATGTCAGTAATGTAGGGGAAAAAAATCAAAAGAACCCGGGACTAGCTAAAAGCAGGGCCTGAAAGAAAACAAACATACAAAACAGTGCTTTCTTTAGATGTTTTCTTCTATTCAGTTAAGATATGGTCAAGGTTATTTTACAGGTCAGAAATTCAATTTGCCTCTTTTTTTTTTAAGTTTATGTATTTATTTTAAGAGAGAGTGCAAGCAAGCAGGGGAAGAAAGGGAGAGAGAAAGGGAGAGAGAAAGGGAGAGAGAGAGAATCCCAAGCCGGCTGCACATGGTCAGTGCAGAGCCTGATGTGGGGCTCAGTCGCACACACAGTGAGATCATGACCTAAGCCAAAATCAAGAGTCAGATGCTTAACCCCAACTGAGCCACCCAGGAGCCCCAATTTTCCTCTTTAAGACATAAAATACTTAACATATTTTAAACTAACAGATCCCTTGAGTCTGTGAATTTTGGATTTAATTCACACATACACACATGCACATATGTGCACACATATTTGTTTTATTTAAAAAAAATATTTCAGAAGGTTTTGAATCTCCTAAAGGCCATGTATTTCTGTAGCCTCCATATCATTTGGTATAGTATTGAATACATAGCTAAAAATATCTGTTTACTCATCCACTCAACAAATATTTATTATCTTCTATGTTCAGGCATTGTACCATATGCTAGAAACATAAAGGAAAAACACATGGACAGTGATCTCACAAAGCTTCTTATGTAGTAAGATTATTCAAATTTGCTGTGAATATCATATGTGATTTTTTCATTCACTTCTGAAAAAAAAATGAGTCAAAAACTGTTGCCAAGTTATCAGGGAAAACATTGGAATTGCATGCTTCAAATGAAATTGCATTAAAGCTGTTGAATTAATCTGTATATTGTATATTTTCAGTTCACAGGCCTGCATGGAAAGCTTACATTTTGTATTCTGTTTATAGAGACAGCAGTAGTTTCTAATGTTCATTTGACCTTTTCATTTTGGACACCCTGGCAATTTTCCTAACATTTCACCTTCAAATATATATTTCCTTGAGTTATAGTTCAAATATGTTCATATGCATTTTAATCAGGACTACTGATGCACATATATTAAAGATTGTATCAGTCTTGGGTCCTAGACACTTGAGGCTTATCTTTTGACATGCATTTAGCATTTATACTTCCTTTTGAGGATTTGATTTCAATTCATGCATTCCTTGAAAGATCCTAAACTATATAGAGCAAATCAAGTTAAGAATATATTTGAAGTAGCAGTCCTTATGGGAAATCCTATTGAAGAAAAATTAAAATGCTTGGAGGATGACAAACTGAAGACAGCAAGCAGTTACTAAACAGGGAATATTCCCAAGATATATTAAAACATGGAAATGCTGAAATTTTCCCTACCAATATTTCTCTGTGTTAATTTATGGAAAAAACACAACTTTTTCCTTGGTGGGAGAAGTCTTCAATTTGGACATTTTATCTTAATAGTGTTAAATTTCTGCCAAATTCTGTGTGTGTATATTTGTGTGTATGTGTGTGAGTGTTTTCATACTTGTTTAAATTGATCAATTTTTCATAGAGGATGATTGCATAATTGTCACTGCTTTTTATTGAAGCAAAAAAAAAAATAAACAGATTGTGATTTACTTTTTCTTGTAGTCTACTCATTGCCTTTTTATCTGACAATATATTTGAATGCAGAGCTTAATGAATTAACAACGTTAAAAACAAAAGAAAACAACAAAATGGTTTACTGATAATCTGATAATGGTTTACTGATAATCTGAGGTTTACTGACCTCATTTAGGTTTCTGTGTGGTAATTATCTTGTATGCCAATTCACAATTTTGTCTTTTAGAAATCATTGTCTTGGTCTGATTGAAAATAAGTAAATGGTGTCAGTTGGCAAGGAAGATGAAGGTAATAATAATAAAGTCATATATAGAATATATGTGAAAATATATAACATTACATATTTTTTTTTTGTTTTTAAGTCTTGTCACTTGAAACGCATGCATTTCACTTATACTAACATTCTAAACTGGTACTTTTCTCTAACAGATCTTTTTAATTCTGTACCCTAGCCAATATGTTATGAATAACTCAGCTGCTGGCTTATCAACTTACATTCTTTTGCCTGTTGTATTTCAACTTTACTTACTAAACACAATGGCACTGACCATTAGTAAGTCAAAGTATCCCGCTAGAAGATGATAGGTGATCTATTATAATAAATATACTGGGGTGCCCGGGTGGCTCAGTTGGTTAAGCATCCGACATCCAATTTCAGCTTGGGTCATGATCTCATGGTCTGTGAGTTTGAGCCCCTTGTTGGGCTCTGTGTTGACAGCTCAGAACCTGCAGCCTCCTTCAGATTCTGTCTCCCTCTCTCTCTGCCCCTTCCCCCTTCACACTCTATCAAAAATGAATAAATGTTAAAAAATTTTAATAAAGATACTAAGAGCTGAAATGGGCAGATGTCATTAAAATGTTAGTCAAAATGTTTCCTGTTTAAAATTTTGGTAGCTAAAAAGAATATTAGAATATTAAACTACTAATGTTACTTTTCAAATTTGGAAGCTGGAAAATATTGAACTCTTCAGTATAACATCAACTTGATTTGAGGTGGTGCTCACACATTGAATGCACAGGACAAAACACCAAAGCACAATAACATTAAATGATTAAATGTAAATATAAGAATTACTAGATGTTTTAAAATTATTTATATAATTAATTTTACTTATCTAGAGTTCTTTGTACAACTAGAGATAGCTTTAATGAGAAATATTACTTTTTCCATAATTAGTCCACATTGTAAGACCTTGAATGTGCAGCAAGCTTAATTCTACGAATATCCCTAAAGGCAACTGAGCTCGACTAAAAAAGAGGAATTTCTTAGGATGTACATTTGAAAACAAGACCTTCTGAAATTAAAACATATTTTAGATTTATATTTCTTTAATTTTCTGGGGTTGGGAAGGAATAATCAAAATATACAATAGAGAACATTTTAATCTTCTAATGCCATTCTTTTTATGGCATTAGTGAAATTAGTAAATTATGTAAGTTTTATCCCAGGATCAGCTTAATTTCTTGTCCTTTTCCTTCTTCTTGCTTAATTTCTCCTCCTCCACCTCTTCCTCCTCTGAGAGAGAGAGAGAGAGAGAAAGAGAGAGAGAGAGAGAGGGAGGGAGAGAGACTGCATTTGTGAGTGGGAAGAGGCAGAGGGAAAGAGAGAGACTCTTAAGTAGGTTCCATGCCCAGGGCAGAGCCTGACACAGGACTGGATCTCACAACCATGAGATCATGGCCTGAGCTGCAATCAAGAGTTGGATGCTTCATGGACTGAGCCACCCAGGTGTCCCTCAATTTCTTAATGTAGGAGCATGTAATTGTTCATAGATACCACACCACCTAGGTATATTTTGCCAGTTCACTATTTGATTAGTGACACCATCAAGAAATGAAATGGTGAATTTTAAAAATTATAAAAGCTAGAAGATTTTTGCTCTGAGGATCAAACATTTCATAACATTTTGCACCACTTCATGATTTAGTCAGTTACTAAATATACGTCAATCCATTTCTCATAAAGTAGGGGGTTCATATTTTTGTGTCTTTGAACTTAAATATACATTTATATTTGTATCTATATAAAAATGATACTATGGACTCCTAATATGTATGGAGAGGTTTCAAAACATTCTATTTCAGGAAAATATATATATCTAGAAAAGCCTTCAATCTTATTTCTTCTAGCAAGGGTCTTCTAGTAAGGGTCACTAGAGAATGTGTCACATGAAGAGTGATGAATACCTGGCATCTACTTATTTGAGAAACAATGCAAAATTAGCATGATTCTTCTAGTTAGGATAACTGTTATCTCCCTTGCCTGATTAAAATTCAACATTTTGCAGATTGGTTTATTTTTTAATTTACTCAATGTTCAAGCAACTCTCAGCAAATTATTAAAATTTTCTTTCTTTCTTGAGTTGTTGTTGTCTATTTTAGGATAAGAAAAAATTAAAATATTCTTAACTCCTTTAAAACATGAATTAATAGTTAGAAAATGTATTATTCCAAATTTAACAGAATATAAGGGGTTATATAAATTTAGAAACATTTTGCTTCTTGATCAGACTGGAGTCAATTGAATAAAGGCTTCCTGACATATTTATTTTTGGTTTTTTAAATCATGATGCTACATACTTTGTAGTGTAGTCTATGTCTGAGTAAGTTCATTGTTTTTAATTAAAACAGAATTTACAGTTGTAATTGGAACTTTATTAAAGAATGATTCACAAAAATAACCTGGTGCTACAAAAGGAAGACTAAAACAAATTTGATTTGGTGATCAGTTTGTCACTATTTGGCATTAAGCTGGTTCTGCCATTTTAATTTCATAGTGTGCAAAAGGTTCAATAAAAATTGTTTACCCTCTTTCCAAAGCGATTAACTTTTTATTAAAAGTGAAAAACTAGTGTGCCATTAATTAAATAATTCCATTTAAAAATTCTTATCTAGGGAAGACACTGTCCTTGCTGATGATTAGACTTAACTAAGGAATGGTTTTTCTTTCAACATGAATATTCCTTTAACGATACTTCACTTTCTTTTGCTTGCCTTTTCATACCTTATCACACAAACAAAAATTTCCTAAAGAGTAAACAATCAATTTATCTGGTTTTTATTTACCTAAGAAATTTTATTTCCTGGTTGGACTTTAATTGCTTCTAAATCTGCTATGTATTGTTACATAATAGCATGTAAAAAGGTTTTAAAAGTCTGTATTCTTATATATGCATATATAATTATTGGAATACTCTTTATTAACCAAGGCCTAAATATTTCTTCTGACATGTTTTCTTTATCTTACTCTCCAACTTGTTAATTTTCTCATCTTTTCCCTCAGCTTCCTTCCTCCTGCCTTCTACTTTCCTTTTTATTTTTCACCTTTACTGTTTTCCTTCAAATCTCCCTAGTTATCCAGCACAGCATGGTGGCAGGTCAAATATAAAATATGGGGGGAGGGGAGAGATGAAAAATGGAGAATGAACATTATATTTTCTATTTTGGTGTTCTCATATCTTCTCCCCACAACTTTGTGTTGATTCCATCTTTAAAATTAAATTCAGGGCACCTGGGTGGCTCAGTCAGTTGAGCGTCCAACTTTGGCTCAGGTCGTGATCTCACGGTTCGTGCGTTCCAGGCCCTTGTAGGGCTCTGTGCTGACACTCAGATCCTGGAGCCTGCTTTAGATGCTGTGTCTCCCTCTCTCTCTGCCCCTCCCCTGCTTATGCTCTGTCTCTCAAAAATAAATAAACATTAAAAATTTTTAAAATTAAATGCATTAAAAGTATTTAAACTTTCAGATCCTCAAATCCTAAGTGATTTATTTATTTTATAATTCTCCATCTACTAAAGATGTAAAGAAAATGAGTGTTTAAATAACAGCTAAATAAATAGAGTTGATAGTTCTTTTGCTGTAGGGCACATCTTCAAAGAAAAATAGTGCATGATGATAACACATAACATTTTAGAATCAGGGAAGGTGATCTAGAGGAATGACATTGCTTTCACCTGGAGCTCTTCATATGACGCATATGACATACCCTGCTTTCCAGATGGCTGATCAGTGGTAGATTATGCTTAAGATAATGGCCTAAAAATCATTTTCTGGAAACTATTGGAGACTATCACAATTAAGTAAAGTTGGGAAAACAATGGAGTGTTTACCCCTTTTCTCATAGCTTTATAAGACTCTAGAATACCAAGTAAATTTTCCATTAAAATAAACACTTGTGTTATATTTGACATTTCTTTACTTGAATTATGCTAATAATGTACTCCGATCCTCTCTTTTTTTCCATGTACTTTTGTGGGTACTAAACCAAAACCATACTCTTGTTAAAAAAAAAATGAAGTGATAACCTGAGCAATTCTTTATACATTTTTGTAAGACATAGTAGATTGAATTATATTTTGGAAGTTCCCATCACTAGGATTTTTCCTAAGATTATGATTTTCTATTGCAGTCAGTATTAACTAACAATTGCTAGACTTTTATATCAAATAAATGTAAATGGATTTAGAGAGATTTTTGCACATAGGTTTTGTGACAGAGTTTTATTCTAAATGTCTTTGATTCCATTACTGTTATTAATTTTATACACAATAATTCAACATACATATAGTCTCCAAAAAGATGACTCCTCTGTACAGAGATGGTTGAAAATACACCTAAAGTGGTTTTATTAGGAATTAGTACTCCAACCTAATAGCCATGTCACATCCAGCATCACTTATCAAGACAATCTCGTCACAAAGGTTTGTTTAAAAATCATGCCTTAGCTCGTGATGTACACAAAATTAATGTCCAAAAGAGGCTCAACTGCTCCTTAATACAACTAATTCTTTATACTGATAAACCATTCTTTATGTAAATTATTTTTATTTAAGGACCTATTGGTGAGCAATCTGAATTGTTATAAAAGAGAATATAGATAATAAACACAAGAAAATATGAAAAAAGAAGAGATGCCTATTATTTTATATAACGTGGCTTTCTGCAACTGGTTAAAGTATTAGAAATACAACTTTTTTTTGTTTTTAGTATTTATTTATTTTTATTTTGAGAAAGAGAGAGCGCGTGCATGTGAGCAGGGAATGAGCAGAGAGACAGAGAGGAAAAGAGAGACTCTCAAGTAGTCTCCACACAGTCAGCACAGAGCTCTAACCTGGGGCTCCATCTCATGAACTGTGAGATCATTCACTGAGCTGAAATCAGGAGTCGAACAGTTAATTGGCTGAGCCACTTAGGCACCACAACAACTTTTGGTTGAGTAATTTTCATTGTATTTTAAATCATATTTTGTACATTTCTACATTTGTAATAATTTCACAAGATATAGGGCAAACCAGAAACAGATACAGGGGCACTTAACTGCACACATATTAAGGAAACCAAGCAGGTACTAGTTTTTATTATAAACATATTCTTCTGAGGGATGCACTAACTGCTCCTCAATTTTAATGATTTTTCCTAGGGAACATGTGACAAGATAAGTCCATGGTATATTTTCTGGATTACTTGTGCAGACACTTAGAATTCAATGACACAGCTTAATGCTGATCTCTTGGCTCCGGTTCTTTCTATTTTCCTTAACTTAATGTTCTTCAGCAACAATCCAATAACCTAATACATGATTTGGCACTGATTAAAGTAAACCATAATTCTCTAGAATATCAACTTGTTTTACATTGTTCTGCTTTTCACATCAAATGATGACCATAATTTCTCTTATAACTAGATTTTTTGAGCAGGCAAATGTGTTGTGTTTATATATAGACATAATGTTTAATATATATAACACATACATAATTTTATACTAGCTATTGAATAAAATGCTTTATGTGTATATGATTATTATTTGTATCATATTCGTGAAAAAACTGGGAAATACAACTTAATGACATCTTTCAAAAAATGTTTGCACCCATCTTCTGAGTTTAAAAGGTTTGTTCTCCATCATGTATTCTACATAGTCTAGTCTGAAAACATGGAGACAACATGCAACAAAAAATTCCATTTCTTCTTATTATCAGTGGCACAAAATCAAACTTATAACAGGAAAAAATTATTTTTGTTCATATAAACAGCAACAATATTATATAACTGTAAAACAGTAAGGGCTATAAGTACATGGGGCTGAATCAAATCAACTTAGAATCAAAATAACGGAATCTCCTTATGTGAAGTGTTATGAAATGGTTCTTCGCCAATGAAAATATGTCTAAGGATATATCAAAACAAAATAAGTACACTAGAATTAAGAATAATACCATTAATTTCATACAGTAGAAACTTCCTATTTGTATAGAGAAGGTATGAGTTGTTGCAGTAGGATCCTTTTGATATCATGTCAATGTTATTCAGTGAAACGTTCAGTCAACTGATTATGTTCGTATGAATTTGAATCTTCCTTCTTTTTAAAAAGGAGTAAAAACAATCAACATAACAACACAACAAAACCTAAGTCTTGATCAACAATTTCCCTACCAGAACCTTTGCTTGGTTCTGCAGACACAGTTACATTATAAGAAAAACAGATCATGCTTGTAGCAATTTTGCCTGCAGCACTAATGCAATTATATACACTTTGGTTCCATAAGGCAAAATATAAGAACTGGAAATTTCTTTCTTGAAGCTTATTTTCAAAGTCAAATTATTTTTTATAAATCGTTCTCTCATTAGACGAAGATAGGACTATACATTTCCTAAGTAGAAAGGAAAGTGGAGCTGTGCATGGTGTGTGGGCATGCATGTGTGTATATGTTTAATTTTAATGTCTGTGTAGCATGTAAACTTATTAATGGTTGCGGCTTTTTTCTCATCATCATTTTCATATCCATATTACTTACAAAAGTGCCTAGTGTATAGATGACACTCAACACATATTTTTTGTTTGAAATGAGCAAATGGGTGTGAATAAATTGATCCATTGGATTTTCCTCTCATGTGCAATAAGAAATATGGCAACCATGTCATTCCATTTTTGTGGTTGACATTCTCTTTTTTTCTTCTTTTATCTCATTGTGGTATTTTTCTCTTTATCTAGGAATTTATGCATTTCACTGGAATGTGTCTAAGGGCCTGCCTTTTTTAAAAAAAGTTTATTTTATTTAGAGAGAAAGAGGGAGGACAGGGGACACACACACACACACAGAGAGAGAGAGAGAGAGAGAGAGAGAGAGAGACAGAGACAGAGAGACAGAGAGAGAGAGACAGAGAATCTCAAGCAGGCTCTGTGGTGTCAGTGCAGTTCCTGACACAGGGCTTGATGCAACGAACTGTGCGATCATGACTGTGAGATCAAGAGTCTGATGCTTAACCGCTTAACCAACTAACTCACCCAGGTGCCCCAGGGCATGCCTTTTTAATTTTTAATTATGTATGTCACTCAGTGGGCACTTTCCAACTTTCCTTATTTTTTAATTTTTATTTTAATTCCAGTTAACATACAGTGTAATATTAGTTTCAGGTGTACAATACAGTGATTCAACAATTCTGTACATCACCAGGGCTTATCACAAGTATACTCCTTAATCTCCAACACCTATTTAACCCAACCTCCTACCTACCTTCCCTCTGGTAACCATCAGTGTGCTCTCTATAATTAATAGTATTTTTCTTGGTTTGTTTCTCTGTGTCTTCCCTTTGCTCATTTGTTTTGTTTCTTCATTCCACATAAGTGAAATCATATGGTATTTGTCTTTCTATGACTTATTTTGCTTAGCATTATACTCTCTAACTCCATCCATGTCATTGCAAATGATAAGACTTCATTCTCTTTTATAGCTGAGTGAAATTTATATAAACCACATCTTCCTCGTTCATGGGCTGCTTCCAGATCTAGACTATTATAAATAATGCTACTATAAACATAGGGGTTCATGTATCCCTTTGAAGTAGTGTTTTTGTATACTTTGGGTAAATAAATAGTAATGTGATTAATGGATCCTAATGTAGTTCTATTTTTAACTTCTTGAGGAACCTCCATGCTATTTTCCATAGTGGTTGCACCAGTTTGCATTCCTATCAACAGTGCATGAAGGTTCCTTTTTCTCCACATCTTTGCCAACACCTGTTGTTTCTGGTGTTGTTGAGTTTAGCCATTTGACAAATGTGAGGTGATATCTCATTGTAGTTTTGATTTGCATTTCCCTGGTGGTAAATGAGGATGAACATTTTTTCATGTGTCTCTTGGCTATCTAGATGTCTTCTTTGGAAAAATGCCTGTTCATGTCCTCTGCCCATTTTTTTTTCATTGGGTTATTTGTTTTTTGGGTGTTGAGTTTTATAGATTCCTTATACATTTTGGATACTAACCCTTTATCAGATATGTCATTTGCAAATATCTTCTCCCATTCTGTAGGTTGCCTTTTAGTTTTGTTGATTGTTTCCTTTGCTGTGTGGAAGCTTTGTATCTTGATGTGGTCCCAAAAGATTATTTTTACTTTTGTTTCCCTTGCCTCAAGAGACATATCTAGTAAGAATTTGCTATGCCAAGGTCAAAGAGGTCCCTGCCTGTGTTCTCCTTTAGGAATTTTGGTGTTTCCTGCCTCACATTTAGGTTTTTCATTTATTCCGAGTTTATATTTGTGTATTGTGTAAGAAAGTGGTCCCATTTCTTTTACATGTTGCTGTCCAGTTTTCCCAACACCATTTGCTGAAAAGACTGCTTTTTTCCAACTGAATATTCTTTCCTACTTTGTTGAAGATTAGTAGGATATATAGTTGTGGGTTGATTTCTGTGTTTTCTATTCTGTTCTATTGATCTATGTGTCCATTTTTTTGTGTGTTAGTACCATACTGTTTTGATTACCAAAGCTTTGTAATAGAACTTGAAGTCCAGAATTGGGATGCCTCCCACTTTGTTTTACTCTTTAGGTTGCTTTGGCTATTCAGGGTCTCTGTGATTCCATACAAATTTTAGAATTGTTGTTCTTGCTCTGTGGAAAATAATGGTGTTATCTTGCATTTAATTTTTTTTAACGTTTATTTATTTTTGAGACAGAGAGAGACAGAGCATGAACAGGGGAGGGCCAGAGAGAGGGAGACACAGAATCTGAAACAGGCTCCAGGCTCTGAGCTGTCAGCACAGAGCCCACTCAGGGCTTGAACTCACGGACCGTGAGATCATGACCTGAGCCGAAGTCGGCTGCTTAACCGACTGAGCCACCCAGGCGCCCCTATCTTGCATTTAATATGTAGATTGCTTTGGGTAGTGTAGACATTTTAATAATAATTGTTCTTCCAATCCATGAACATGGAATGTTTTTTCTATTTACATGTGTCATCTTCAATTTCTTTCATCAGTATTTTATGGTTTCAGAGTAGAGGTCTTTTACCTCTTTGGTTAGGTTTATTCCTAGGTATCTTCTTATTTTTGGTGCTATTGTATTTTTCCAAGTTTCTTATGCGCAAGAATTTTTCAATTAATTTTTGCTTTTAAAAATTTCTGGGGCGCCTGGGTGGCTCAATCAGTTAAGCGGCTGACTTCGGCTCAGGTCACGATCTCATGGTACGTGAGTTCGAGCCCTGCATAGGCTCTGTGCTGACAGCTCAGAGCCTGGAGCCTGCTTCAGATTCTGTGTCTCCCTCTCTCTCTCTGCTCCTCCCCCATTCATGCTTTGTCTCTCTCTGTCTCAAAATAAATAAACATTTAAAAAAATAAATAAATAAAAAATAAAAACAATTTCTATGTTTTCTCTCTATTCTCTACTTTTAAACTTTATAATGGATAGACATCAAACTTCTGAATTTATCATTCCTCTTCTGTAACATTGTCATCAATTAAATAAAAATCTAAACACAGAATTAGAGCTTTAAGTTATGCAGAATCCATTAGATTGACACTGAAATGTTTTGTATAGCCAAAGGCACACGCTAACTGAAACAATTTTAAAAAAGTATCTACAAATTAAGTAAAGTTTGTAGATTTCTGTTAGTTACATAGGTATTACTTATGGTAAAAAGGTGATTAAGGTATTACTTAAACCTAATATATGGGTTTAATCCCTGTCACACTTTAAGTTTTCGATTTCTGGCAATAATGACTAAAAATAGTGTTTAGGTGTCTCATCAGAGTTTCAGGTTAGAGCCCTGAACAGTGCTTGTTTCATCATTGTAAGTTCCCAACCAGCTGAAAAGGAAACCCACAATTTGCTCAGGAATTAAGAGAAATTCCTATGGGAAGATAAAATTAAGTTTTGGAAAACTTAGTACTAATTATTAAAGTAATTTATAACTTCTAGTTACAAAAAAATTAGTCTCAAGTATGTAATGGGAAACCTGGTGATTATAGTTAGTAATACTGTATTATATATTTCAAAGTGCCTAAGAGAACAGATCTTAAAAGTTCCCATCAGAAGAAAAAAATACTATAACCATGTGATAAATGTTAACAAGACTTACTGTACTGGTCCTTCCTCAATATATACATATGTCATATAATTATGTGGTATTCTTGAAACTAATATAATATTATTATATTATATCTCAATAAAATCTCAATAAAAATCAAATGATGAAATAAGTATAAAACCTAATGTTGCTTTATTTTGTGTATTAGGTTTAAAAATAATTGCTTTATACTTTGCATTTTACATGCCTATATTTATGAGATTTGGCTTATTAGTGTATAAAGTAAATTAGAGTTATGATTCTAATTGAAATGTACAATATATAATTAATTTAGATCTGTGAATTAAATTTAACTTTTGAATTAAATTTTACTAATCTTATTAATAAGTGCACATTTGAAAATCCTTAAGAGTCACTGTCTTAAGTTTGCTTGTTGAAATTATAAGAAATAATTACTTCTATAAGGTTTTATATAATAATCAGCAAAGATGAAGTAAAATCTATTATATTTTAGAACCAGCTTAAAATATAAAAAAGATAATTTAACTGAATTATAAAATACTTCAAATTTATCATTTTAGATATTTTATATGAAATAAATATAAGTTGACTACAGAAAAATTGACTTTTGCACTGGTGATTTAATAGTCAAATACTATTTTTAATTTTTTTTAATGTTTATTTATTTTTGACAGAGAGAGAGACAGAGTATGAGTGGGGGAGGGGCAGAGAGAGAGAGGGAGACACAGAATCTGAAGCAGGCTCCAGGCTCTGAGCTGGCAGCACAGGGCCCGACTCAGGGTTCGAACCCAGAGAGTGAGAGATCATGACCTGAGCTGAAGTCAGATGCTCAACAGACTAAGCCACCCAGGCACCCCAGTCAAATACTATTTTTAAAACCACAGTTACTTCTTTGTATTTTTTCTTGTACACAAAAGCCAAATTTAAAAATGCCAAAAAAAACCACGTCATAATAACATTTATCATTTGGTCTTTTTCATACTTCATTCTTTAAGAATCACTTGTCTTTTTGTTTTAATTTTCTATTTTAGTCTTCAGAGATATCCACTTAGCTACTCAGGCTTTTAGTTGTTTTTTGTTTGTTTGTTTTTTTAACATTATCAATCACATTCTTTAGCATGTATGTTAAAACTGTAGGTTCCCATTTTATGTAAAAACTGTTCTTGCTTACTTCAGTTGATATGACTCATATAAGTAAACTTTTCTTCCCCTTCCATTAATTAAATTTCCTCTCCAACTGGTCTTTGCTGTCCGGACCTTATCTGCTCGTTTACACTTCTATCCTCGAGTCCAGAACAATGGCTGACCAGCACAGAGTAGATAGCCAGTACACATTTGTTAAATGAATATTTGTGCTTTCCAAGTATATTATATATGAAATATTCTGCAATTTTTTTCTAAACAATAGTTATCCATATTTATATATTCTTTAATATATAAATCCATTTTATATATTTATAAACTAATTCTGAATTGATGAACAGTTGTAACTTCAGTCTGTTTCCTCAGTTCTGTTCGAAGATTTCTTCTTTCCTTCACAATGAATACAGATTCTTAGAAAGAAATCTCTTTTTGCACTGAGTGGCCAGTGCAATGGGTAAATTTGTTGCTTGTAAGTTTTATCTTTTCTGTTGTAGAAAAAAACTGCTCTCTGAGTTAAGTGGTCTTTGTATATTGTGTAACCAGAAGTCTTGGTGTGTGTTTCTGTTTTTCTTTTATGTCCTTAATTTTCACACTGATGGACATCTATGGTAGTTATTAATTATATTAGGTAAGTACTCTTCACTAAGTACAATGTTGTCTTTATTGAACAGTAAGTATTCTTGGGTGTTATGAGATTTGCAGATATAAAAGTGAGTGTATACTTAATATGTTGAATGATAGAACTGCATATTAGAGGTACTATAACAGACCAATATGATAATTTTGAGATTAAATTCAGAATTTTGTTTGCATTTCAAAATTTAGCCACACAAAAAATGTTCAAGTGAAAAAGCTTTCAACAATGCTTATATCAATACTTCTTGCCAAACTAACAGAATGATAAAATATAAGAGTATAAGGTACATATTATAAAATATCATGTAAGAACATATAAATGCAGTATTCAGATTAAGGGATCTAATAGCTTAGTTATAGGTATACACATGGAATGTTGTGTATGTTTTGGTGTGATATTTTCTAGTTAATTGTGAAAAGCTAAAACACAGAATATAATAACAAGACCCCTGAGTATTGTTAGATATATTATTCGAGGAATGAGATGAGGGGGTTTACCAGATGTTTATTCTGGCAATTATCTAATTCATTATGAGTTAAGGTAGTTATTATTAGATATTTTAATACTTAACATGTGTAAGAAGCATTTTGTATTAACATAAAGGGCAAAAATACAATCAGAAGACTAAAACACAGGTGACAAATTTGCACAACACAATGAATAATTTTAATAAGATTAATTCTCTAACAGTGGGCACCAGACAGTAAATTGTAAGTAGCACTGGGTATCTAAATTTATGTCATCATTATCATTATTATCATTTATAAGTTAATTTAAAAATATTTGGAGAAATGAAAAGCTTCAATTTAAAATTCCTTCTGTTATATTCTCTGCTATCTCAATGGATTCAGGTTTTGAATGTGTCACATAGCTAAAGAAAAACATGGCATGTTCTCTTTGGTCAAAACAGTTCAGATGTGCATGTGCCTTATGTGTACCATTGCTTGTATATTAATTGAACATCTGAGATTTATACTCTATTCTATCTCTATTCTGTCATTCCCTTTCAATATCTATTTTAGTTTCCAGCTTCTCAGCTTGGCTCTCTGGTCTCCTTTGTGTTCATGACAAATGAGCCAATCTAAACATAAATTTCACTTTACCCCCAGCTAATTGTCTGGCTTTTTCTATTTTACTAGATCCTTTGTCTGTCTGCATCTAACCTTTTGGCCTATCTATCACTCACTTTCTATTTGATATGTTATCACTCTTCTTTGCCCCCATTAGTCAAATAATTCAATCAATGTGTTTACAAAACCAACTCTGTGACAGGACACAACTTTTTCATCTTGCTGAAAGGAGTATGATTCATTTGTTCAGATGTTACTAGGAATCAATGCATTGCTCAATTCTCCTTAATATATCCCATTCATGAATTTACAAGTATTTATTGAGAACACTCTATCATCCAGTCACTGTTCTATATACTGAAGATACAGCAGTGTATGAGACATAGAAATCACATTCTACTTGTGAGGATAAGAAAGAAAAAACACTGTTACCTGTATCTTCTGAAGAACAAAAAGTTTTCTGTAAGGACTGAAATGGAAGGGTGACTTTCAATACATGACTATAAAATTTCATTATAAGTTTTGTGTTCTCCATTTGAAGGAATTATTGGCATTTATTTAACCATTCCTATGAAATTGACAAGAAGTTAATGCATCAAAATATTAATAATGGTAGATTATAAACAACTTTTTTATTTGCCAACTGATATTTTCAGCATTTCCAGATATTCTTCAATGATTGCATGCTGCTTTTAAAATAAAAACAAATATATTTTTACTCTTTAAAATGTTTTTTTTAATTTATTTTGAGAGAGAGAGAAAGAAAGAGAAGGGAGGAGAAGTAGAGAGAGAGGAGAGAGAAAATCCTAAACAAGCTCTGCGCTTTCAGCACAGAGCCCATAGCGGGACTCGATGTCACCAAACAGTGAGATCATGACCTGAGCTGAAATCAAGAGTCAAATGCTTAACCATCTGATCTACCCAGGTGCCCCTGGGTAGATTACTTTTACTTTTAAATGGAAATATAAAACATTATACTTGTCCTATTAAAGTCTGTATGGTTTTTGAGTAACATGGTCCATACAGGCGTCCTTGGGGATATTGTAAGTTCTACTCCAAACCACTGCAATAAAGTGATTATCACAACCAAATAAATCGAAAGAATTTCTTGATTTCCCGGTGCATATAAAAGTTATGTTCACACTATACTATACTCCATTAAGTATACTATTAGCTATATTAAACATAGCATTATATTGTAAAAAAACACAACGTATACACCTAAATTGAAAAATACTTTATTGCTAAAAAATACTAACCATCATCTGAGCTATTAGTGAGTTATAATCACTGATAATAGATCACCATAACAAATATAACAATAATGAAAAATTCTGAAATTTCATGAGAATTACCAAAATGTGGGACAGACATGAAGTGAGCAAATGCTGTTGGAAAATGACATCGAAATCCTTACTTCAAGCAGACTTGCCACAACCTCAATTTGTAAAAATTTAGTATCTGTGAAGCATAACAAAGCAAAGGACAATAAAACAAGCTATGCCTTTATGTTAATAGAAGTATGGATGTGGTACCATGTGAATTTTGATAATAACTCATTAGTGTTGAAGACAAATGACCTAAAAGGATGATCACAGTGGGGGAAGATAGAGTTGCTTGTGACTTTTACTTATGTTCTTATTTATTTTACAGCTGCTATATTTAAAGGCTTATTTTAGTGTTCACTGGCTGCACTCTTTCAAAGTTTACCAATATATAAGTTTTCTTTCGGTAACAAGGGGGATTGCAGTGAATAGTTTAACTCCAATTTCACTAGAATAGTTTTTTTTTAATTTCATTTTTAATTTTTTTTAAATTTATGTCCAAGTTAGTTAGCATATACTGCAACAATGAATTCAGGAGTAGATTCCTTAATGCCCTTTACTCATTTAGCCCATCCCCCCTCCTACAACCCCTCCAGTAACCCTCTGTTTGTTCTTCATATTTGAGAGTCTCTTCTGTTTTGTCCCCCTCCCTGTTTTTATATTATTTTTGTTCTCTTTCCCTTATGTTCATCTGTTTTGTCTCTTAAAGTCCTCATATGAGTGAAATCATATGATTTTTGCCTTTCCATGACTGACTAATTTCGCTTAGTATAATACCCTCCAATTCCATCCATGTACTTGCAAATGGCAAGATTTCATTCTTTTTGACTGCCGAGTAATACTCCATTGTATATGTGTGTGTGTGTGTGTGTGTGTGTATATATATATATATATATATATATATATATATATATATATACCATTCTTCTTTATCCATTCATCCATTGATGGACATTTCTGCTCTTTCCATACTTTGACTATTGCTGATAATGCTACTATAAACAATGGGGTGCATATGTCCCTTCGAAACAGCACACCTGTATCCCTTGGATAAATGCCTAGTAGTGCAATTGCTGGGTCGTAGGGTAGTTCTATTTTTAGTTTTTTGAGGAACCTCCATACTGTGTTCCAGAGTGGCTGCACCAGCTTGCATTCCCACCAACAATGCAAAAGAGATCCTCTTTCTCTGCATCCTCGCCAACATCTGTTGTTGCCTGAGTTGTTGATGTTAGCCATTTTCACAGGTGTAAGGTGGTATCTCATTGTGGTTTTGATTTGTACTTCCCTGATGATGAGTGATGTTGAGCATTTTTCACGTGTCAGTTGACCATCTGGATGTCTTCTTTGGAAAAGTGTCTATTCATGTCTTTTTCCCATTTCTTCACTGGATTATTTGTTTTTTGGGTTTTGAGTTTGATAACTTCTTTATAGATTTTGAATACTAACCCTTTATCTGATATGTCATTTGCAAATATCTTTTCCCATTCTGTCGGTTGCCTTTTAGTTTTGCTGATTGTTTCCTTCGCTGTGCAGAAGCTTTTTCTTTTGATGAAGTCCCAGTAGTTCATTTTTGTTTTTGTTTCCCTTGCCTCTGGAGACATGTTGAGTAAGAAGTGGCTGTGGCCAAGATCGAAGAAGTTTTTCCTGTTTTATCCTTGAGGATATTGATGGTTTCCTGTCTTACATTTAGGTCTTTCATCCATTTTGAGTTTATTTTTGTGTACGGTGTAAGAAAGTGGTCCACTTTCATTCTTGTGCATGTCAGTGCCCAGTTTTCCCTGCACCGCTTGCTGAAGAGACTGTCTTTATTCCACTGAATATTCTTTCCTGCTTTGTCAAAAATTAGTTGGCCATACGTTTGTGGGTCCATTTCTGGGTTCTCTATTATGTTCCATTGATCTGAGTGTCCCTTCTTGTGGCAGTACCATACTGTCTTGATGATTACAGCTTTGTAGTATAGCTTGAATCTGGGACTGTGGTGTCCCCTGCTTTGGTTTTCTTTTTCAAGATTGATTGCTTTTGCTATTCGGGGTTTTCTGGTTCCATACAAATTTTAGGATTATTTGTTCTAGCTCTGTGAAGAATGCTGGTGTTATTTTGACAGGGATTGCATTAAATATGTAGATTGCTTTGGGTAGTATCGACATTTTAACAAAATTTGTTCTTCTTATCCAGGAGCATGGAATCTTTTTCCGTTTTTTTTTTTGTTTGTTTGTGTGTGTGTGTGTGTGTGTGTGTGTGTGTGTCTGTCTGTCTTCTTCAATTTCTTTCATAAGCTTTCTATAGTTTTCAGTGTATAGATTTTTCACCTCTTTGGTTATGTTTATTCCTAGGCATTTTATTGTTTTTGGTGCAATTGTCAATGGGATCGATTTCTTGATTTCTCTTTCTTTTGCTTCATTGTTAGTGTATAGGAATGCAACAGATTTCTGTGCGTTGATTTTATATCCTGCAACTTTGCCAAATTCATGAACCAGTTCTAGCAGTTTTTTGGTGGAATATTCAGGGTTTTCCATATAGAGTATCATGTCATCTGTGAAGAGCGAAACTTTGAGCTCCTCTTGGCTTATTTGGATGCCTTTTATTTCTTTGTGTTCTCTGATTGCAGAGGCTAAGACTTCCAATACTATGTTGAATAACAGTGGTGAGAGTGGGCATTCCTGTTGTGTTCCTGGCCTTAGGGGGAAAGGTCTCAGTTTTTCCCCATTGAGGATGATATTAGTATTGGGTCATTCATGTATGGTTTTTATGATCTTGAGGTATGATCCTTCTATCCCTACTTTCTTGAGGGGTTTTTTTTATCAAGAAAGGATGCTGTATTTTGTTAAATGCTTTCTCTGCATCTATTGAGAGGATCATATGGTTCTTGTCCTTTCTTTTATTGATGTGATGAATCACGTTAATTGTTTTGTGGACATTGAACCAGCCCTGCATCCCAGGTATAAATTCCACTTGGCCGTGGTGAATAATTTTTTTAATGTATTGTTGGACCCGGTTGGCTAATATTTTGTTGGGGAGTTTTGCATCCATGTTCATCAGGGAAATTGGTCTATAGTTCTCCTTTTTAGTGGGGTCTCTGTCTGGTTTTGGAATCAAGGTAATGCTGGCCTCATAGAAAGAGTTTGGAAGTTTTCCTTCCGTTTCTATTTTTTGGACCATCTTCAAAAGAATAGGTGTTAACTCTTCCTTAAATGTTTGGTAAAATTCTCCTGGAAAGTCATCTGGCCCTGGACTCTTGTTTTTTGGTAGATTTTGATTACTAATTCGATTTCCTGACTGGTTATGGGTCTGTTCAAATTTTCTATTTCTTCCTGTTTCAGTTTTGGTAGTGTATATGTTTCTAGGAATTTGTCCATTTCTTTCAGATTGTCCATTTTATTGGCATATAATTGCTCATAATATTCTCTTATTATTATTTTTATTTCTCCTGTGTTGGTTGTGACCTCTCCTCTTTCATTCTTGATTTTGTTCGGGTCCTTTCCTTTTTCTTTTTGATAAAACTGGCTAGTGGTTTATCAATTTTGTTAATTCTTTCAAAGTACCAGCTTCTGTTTTCACTGATCTGTTCTACCAGAAGCCAAGCTATCCAAACATCTGATGGCAGGGCCCCGGTGGTGGAAAGATTGAGACTGCATGGCGGCCCACCAAAAGTGAAGCTTCTTGTACTCCTGCTTTTATGTAATTTGGACTTAGCGTTGGTCAGGGCAGCCCTTCTACCAATGAAAGTACATGAGGATTTGTCGGTTGGGGAATTGCCCATGACAGGCCTCTCAGGAAAAGAACCACTGGGGAAAGAAATAAGATTCTGCAGGGAAATTATGCAGCCCTACATCCAGCCCTTGCCACCCCCTATAAAGACTCCTCTACCTAAAGGAAAGATAGCCCCAGATATTTCACAGCCAAGGAGGGGGACAAATGGGTTCAAAATCCCCACTCCGGCAACAAAGGAATGTATCTATGGATACAAGTTACTCCAACCCCTAGGCCCACATGGCCCCCAGGTGGCATTCCAGATGATAACTGGATCTGATGTGCTAAGGTACAGAATGGTTCATTAATTCCTAGGTATACATTGTCTCTCTGGGAGCACATAAGGCGTGGGTTCCCAGAGCCCTCTTGGCTCCCTCCTGGCACCCCAGACCAAAGCAAATACTTTTGTTCCTTGTACCGCAAATGGTTCAAACAAACAAATAAGAAGTCATGCCCCTGTAAACGTTCCACTTGAAGTGTTGAGATTAGATGACCTTGAAAGGGCAGGAGGGAATGTTACAAGAAAATTACTATGCTGCTTCTTAATGGGTGATTACACAAAGGAACATTTTTAGAATTAGGTAATGCCAGAAAACATAGATGACGCACGCTGTAAGGAATTTGCTAACAAATATAATCCATGCTTGCCACAATAAAGCGGCCAGTCTAACACATTGCTGTTGTCTATGTCCATTTGTTATTTTCACTGATGCTGTTCATCCTTCGGGAAACCCTGGACCTGCTGGGGCTGGACCTCCACAGATCTACTGTTTTTTTTTTGTTTCAATAGCATTAATATCTGCTCTAATGTTTATTATTTCTTGTCTTCTGCTGATTTGGGGAATTATTTGCTGTTCTTCTTCCATCCCTTTAAGGCATAAGGTTAGGTTGTATATCTGAGATCTTCTGTTCTTCTATAGGAAAGCCTGGATTGCTATAAACTTTCCTCTTATGACTGCCTTTGCTGCTTGCTTCCCAGAGGTTTTGGGTTGTGGTATTACAATTTTCGTTGGCTTCCATATACTTTTTAGTTTCCTCTTTAACTTCTTGGCTGGCCCGTTCATTCTTTAGTAGGATGTTCTTTGGTCTCCAAGTATTTGTTACCTTTCCAAATTTTTTCTTGTGGTTCATTTTGAGTTTCATAGTGTTGTGGTCTGAAAATATGCATGTTATGATCTCAATCTTTCTGTACTTGCTGAGGGTTGATTTGTGTCCCAGTATGTGGTCTATTCTGGAGAACATTCCATGTGTACTGGAGAAGAATATATATTCTGTTGTTTTAGGATGAAATGTTCTGAATATATCTGTTAAGTCCATCTGGTCCAGTGTGTCATTCAAAGCCATTGTTCCCTGGTTGATTTTAATTAGATGATCTGCCCATTGTAGTGAGTGGGGTGTCGAAGTCTCCCACTATTATGATATTACTGTCAATGAGTTTCATTATGTTTATGATTAATTGATTTATATATTTGGGTGTTTCCACATTTGGCACATAAATGTTTATAATTCTTAGGTCTTATTGATGGATAGACCCCTTAATTATGATATAATGCCCTTCTTCATCACTTGATACAGTCTTTATTTTAACGTCTACATTGTGTGATATGAATATGGCTACTCCGGCTTTCTTTTGTTGACCATTAGCATGATAGACGGTTCTCCATCTCCTTACTTTCAATCTGAAGGTTTCTTTAGGTCTCAAGAGGATCTCTTATAAACAGCACATAGATGAATCTTGTTTTCTTATCCATTCTGTTACCCTATGTCTTTTGATTGGCGCATTCATTCCATTGATGTTTAGAGTAAGTACTGAAAGATATGAATTTATTGCCATTATGTTGCTTGTAGAGTTGGAGTTTCTGGTGGTGTTCTCTGGTCATTTCTAATCTTTGTTGCTTTTGGTATTGAATTATTTATTTATTTATTTATCATTTTCATCTTTTCTCCCCTCAGAGATTCCCCCTTAAAATTTCTTGCAGGGGTGGTTTAGTGGTCACAAACTTCTTTAAATTTTGTTTTTATCAGAAATTTTTAATCTCTTCTTCTATTTTGAATGACAGCCTTGCTGGATAAAGAATTCTTGGCTGCATATTTTTCTGATTCAGCACATTGAATATAACCTGCCACTCCTTTCTGTCTTGCCAATTTTCTGTGGATAGATCTGCTGCAAACCTTTTCTGTCTTGTCTTTTTGGTTAAAGACTATTTTTCCCTTGCTGCTTTCATGATTCTCTCCTTGCCTGAGTATTTTGTGAATTTGACTATGATATGCCTTGTTGATGGTTGGTTTGGGTTGACTCTGATGGGAGTCCTCTGTGCTTCCTGGATTTTGATGTCTGTGTCTTTCCCGAGGTTAGGAAAGTTTTCCACTATGATTTGCTCACATAACCCTTCTACCCCTATTTCTCTCTTCCTCTTCTGGGACCCCTATGATTCTGATGTTGTTCCTTTTTAATGATGTCACTGATATCCTTAATTCTTAAATAATTCTTTTTTGCCTTAATCTCCCCCCCTTTTTTTTTTCTGCTTCACTATTCTCCATAAATTTGTCCTCTATATTGCTGATTCTCTCTTCGGCCTCATCCATTCTTGTTGCTGCAGCATCCATATGTGATTGCAGCTCAGCTGTAGCATTTTTTATTTCATCTGCACTGGCTTATACTTCTTTCATCTCCACAGAGAGGGATTATAATCTATTTTTGGCTCCAGCTAGTATTGTTATTATCGTGATTCTGAATTCTGGTTCAGACAGCTTGCTTTTATCTGTGTTTTTAAATCCCTGGCTGTCATTTCTTTCTGCTCTTTCTTTTGGGGTGAATTCCTTGTTTTTGTCATTTTGAAGGGGGAAAAAGAATGAATGAAGTTGAAAAAATTGAAATTACAAAAAACTAAAATTAAAAAATATTAAAATTAAAAAATTAAAAACAAACTCACACAAAATGAAATAAATTATGCTAGATCCTTGTTTATTTTTGGTCTGGGTGCTGGATAGATTAGAAAAAAAGGTGGAAAAAGAGGAAATTAAAAATTTTGAAAAATGAATACAGTGAAGTAAATTAAAATAAAATGATGAAAGTAAATAGAATTTGAAAAAAATACACAAAAGTAAAAAATATAGTGGAAAAAATTAAATAAAAGTATTTTTAATAAAAATTGAAAATGAAAATGAATTTTTTTCTTTTTCTGTATCAAGAGAAAGAAAAGAAAAAAAAGAAAGACAATTGAATAGATGGACCAGCTAACAGACTGAAATACAACTGAAATTACTTTGTTTTCCCCCAGAAGTCAAACTATGAAGCACTTTATAGTCCATAAAGGAAGCAGGTGTTGAGACTTGTGTTCTTGAAGAGCGAGGTTGGCCCAGTTGGGCAGGGCTTAGCGTGACAACTCCATTCTCCACTAGATGACACTGCTAGCCTACTGGGGTTGATTGTTGTGGTGCTTGTAGGTGTGTATGTGAATACGCAGGAGCAGTGAAAATGGCATCGCCGAGCTACCCAGTCTCTGGTATTGGAACTCTGTTCTCCCCAATCAGCAATGGTGCACCCATCCTTCGTCTTCGGTTTCTGTCCACTCCCCGTTTCCACACTATCTGTGACCAAGCCCCAGGCAGCACCGCTTTCCTGAGTTTTGTCTCAGATGCCACTGCCTTCCCCAGCCCCCCACTCCTGAGGGACTGCAGCTTTGACCCAGTCCTCCCCTCTGCAGAGGGTATTACTGAGCAATGGCCAGGTGCTGGCTGCACCCAGGAACGCTTGCAGGATTGTGCTGCTACCAATGCCCAGAGACTGTAGCCAGGTGCCAGCTTGCCCCAGAAAAATTTTGTGAGACAGTGTATCAGCAGCACCTCAGGGATTATGGAAAATCACAACACACATTTGGCATCAGTCTTTACCCCCAACGACCTTGTTCCAGCACCAGTGAATGTGGCCATTCTCTGGGGTCTGCTGCACCCAGGTGGCCTCACAGCCTTTACCAAATGTCCTTCCAGCAGTGGAACCACTTCTCCCTATACAGCCGGAGAGCCTCCCGGACCCCACTCTGTTTCTGGGGATTCGCCCTTCCCACCAGAACACTGCCAGGTATCGAGCTGCGGAGTTTCAGACTCTGGGCTCCCCTTGTTTACAGTTTTAATGGAATTTAAACCCTCTCCTTTCTCCTTTCTCCCTTTTTAGTTCAGTCCCTGCAGGTGTTTCCAGTTTTCTACTTTCTCTCCAGCTGCTTTTGGCGAAGGGTGCTTTTCCCGTATCCACCCCATCTCTCCCCCTCCATCTCCATCCTCTCTCTGCATGCAAAAGCAGCTCCCTGCCCTTTGCGGCTTCTCTTTCCCCATGTTCACCTTTCCATGCCATGTACCTGCTGAATTCTGTGGTTCAGGTTGTGCAGATTGTTGTGTTAATCCTCAGATCAGTCTTCTAGGTGTGCAGGATGGTTTATTGTTTGTCTGGCTGTATTTCATGGATGTGAGACACACGAAAAACTTCCATGCTGTTCTGCCATCTTGGCTGCTCCCCCCCCCACTAATATAGTTTTGAATACTCCTTTTCACTTCAGTAATATTTTATTAAAAATTATCACAAGCTTTATTATCATTCTTTCCTGAAGCTGTTTTTGTTGCCTTTCTCTTAATAGCCATCAAACTTCTTCCCAAAACACAATATAAATGATAAAGTCTCTGTGAATTATAGAGCTGTGCCTTGCTTATATGTTATTTTCAGTAAATTTTATTGGGATAACAAGACTACAAAATTATTGTTTATTAAGTGTTTAAGTATGTTATAGTTAACTATAAGTAAGTTATAAGTAACTATAACTATAATTTACTATATAGAATTGTTTTTTAAATTTGTTTTTTCAACATTTATTTATTTTTTGGGGACAGAGAGAGACAGAGCACGAACGGGGGAGGGGCAGAGAGAGAGGGAGACACAGAATCGGAAATAGGCTCCAGGCTCCGAGCCATCAGCCCAGAGCCCGACGCGGGGCTCGAACTCACGGACCGCGAGATCGTGACCTGGCTGAAGTCGGACGCTTAACCGACTGCGTCACCCAGGCGCCCCTAGAATTGTTTTTTAAGCATTATGTATCTATTTGATATATTTTATGTATTTGTTAGAGTACATTTATGGAATAGAAGAATAATTTAAAAATTATTAATTTTTTAGACGAGATGTTTTTGGTTGTTTTCATTTTAAAATGTTTGCTTGTTTTTATTTTAGACACTGTTTATGTCTATGATAAATTCGTTTTATTTATTTATCTCATGTATTGATTTATTTATTTTAGAGAAAGAATGAGTGAGCACAAGCAGGGGAGAGGGGCAGAGAGAATTTCAAGCAGACTCCACACTCAGCGTGGTGCTTGATGCAGGGCTGGATCCCATAACCCAGGGATCATGACCTGAGCTAAAATCAAGAGTTCGATGCCCAACCAGCTGAGCCACCCAGGTACCCCAATCTATGATAAATTTATGCATGCATATTTTATATAAGGCCTATAATTCTGATTTTGATTCTATTCTAAGGCCATGTGATACATTTTGGTATAGGGTGCTTTAAGGAACAATATTTAGAAACAGACTTTGTGAGGCATCTGGGTGGCTCAGCTGGTGGAACCTCTGACTTTGGCTCAGGTCATGATCTCATGATTCATGGGGTCAAGACCTGTGTCAAGCTCTGTGCTGACATCTTGTAATCTGGACCCTGCTTTGGATTCTGTGTATCTCTCTCTTTGCCTCTCCCCTCCTTGCTCTCTTTCTGTCACTGTCAAAAATAAATAAACACTAAAAAAAAACAACCCACCGACTTTGTGAAAATGGAGACTATCTCTACAATCCTCATTTTTCATATGGCTCAAGTGTCTGTGTGTATGCATGGCAGGTGTGTTAAAGTAAACGTGATTTTAATTATATAGGTTTCTTAAGTGTTCAGACAAGCAGATGAGGTTGATTATTTAACTTCTTACTATAAAAATAAATATAAAACACCTTAGGTACTGAGATAAAATAATAATTTAGTAAAAGAACATTGAGTTTTTATTTATATAATAGAAAAATTATTCTTACAGGAGATCAAATAATTCATTTGCTGTCATTAGTGAATTTCTATTTTTATAAATGATAGAGATAAAAAATAAATGTTAAACTCTTTTGACCACCAAAATATCAACCCACTGGAATAAACTCAAAACATCTGCACAATTAACAAATGGTTCATGTGCAAGTGATATTAAACTTACGGGAAACCAAAATATTATTTTGTAATATAGATTGTCATTCATTTGAAATAATCTCTGAAGACATTAATATGCTATTAAAATCTAAATCAATAGCTGAGAGCTTTTTAGGGAGACTATTGAAGGCAAAATAGTGCCCAATATCATATTTTTATAGTAAATATCACCCTTCTAAGACTTTGCTTCTCTAGTTGTCTCAAATTTAAAAAGTTAGTATGCAAAAATGAAACCTAATTAAAATGATTGAAGCTGTGAAATGACTTCTACAAAAGAAAAATAATCACACTATTAAATATAAAATTAAAAAGAAGTTAAAAATTATAAGGACTCCATATGGATATTAAAACAAATTTCATAATATTAATTATATACATATATGCCAGGAAGCTTAAGAAGACATTTTTCTTTTTCTTTTTTTAAATTAAATCAGTATGATTTAGAAAGAGGGCTCTATAGTTGCTGCTTATTCTTACTAAAGTGTCATTAATTCTTCAAGACATAATCAGTGGACTTCTGATTCTCTCTCCTAAATGGTATCTTCAAGACTAACAATGACCCCTAATTTATCCAATCCAGTGTGCTTACTTTAAGTAGTATCAGATCTGAGCACATGATACATTTACTTTATTTTCAAATTCAGAGGAACCAAAAAAACTCTAGGTCTTTGAATTGATTTTATATGCTTGTAGCAGTCTCTAAGATAATCAGGGTACATAGTAACCACTTAGTGGTACTGTGACACCATTTGTGACATGTGAACAATTTCCTGAATAAGTTTACTAGAATTCAATGAGAAAGATTCATAAAGCACCATGGTAATACTAGGCAAAATGTCATACTGCTTACAATTTACCTGAGAGGTGCATCCAAATACTTCTGCTTTTTCCTTGACCATTCAAGGCCTCTAGTTACAATGTGCCTTTGATCACAGTGAGGACCTTCTTAGAAGCAAATGGCTGAAAACAAAAGAGAGAGAGAGAGGGAGAAAACACTATTATAATAGATGCAAAATAAACTCAAATGTATTACTGGTATCATTTTATATGTCAATGACTATATGAACATTTTTTTTTTGGTTTCATTGTTCTGTTATTTAACAAAGTATCTGGTACAAAATAGGTGCTCTAAATATGTTACTTTCTTAGGTTAGCTTCTCTTAATCAAGATTCCCTAGAAAATAGAAACTTAAGAATAAGTTAAACGCTGATTGTTTATTTGGAAGTTCTGATCCCAATTTAGCAGAGGTGAGGGACAAAATAAAGCAAGGAAGGAAGGTAAGCAATTGAAGTGATGGGTTGCCATATTGACCACTTGATCTCTTTGTTTTTAAATGTATAAAATAATACATTTAATTTAATTGATTTGACCCTTAGAATAATAAAATCTTCAATTTCTATCTTACAAGATTATTATGAGGCTCCAATAAGCATTGGGATTTCTTTGAAAAGTGAGAGATATTGGTAGTAGGGGAACCCTAGGCGAATCTTGTCCCTTGAACACAGCTAGACCAACACCAAATCATTTTCAACCCCAGGAAATTAATCTGAAGATTAAGAGAACAATCTGCATAATTTGAGTGAGAGAACATAGCAAGTATGTGGTGCAGAGTAGGGACCTGGGGGAGGGAAAAGCCAAGGTGCCACAGAGGGATTGGACCCCTCTACATGTAGAGAGATGGAGGGGGAAAGTAGAGCCTTGGGTTCTTGTCAGAAAAGCACTCCTCCAAAACCATTGACGGGGGAATAGTGAGGAACTGACTATGGTAAGTTTTTGCAAACAGTGGAGCTGAAGTTCTGACTTTTCAGAAGTCTGTGCCATTTGCTGGAGTAGACCCAGGGGACTGGTGCTCCTGGGGAGAAGGAGGCAAAGCCCAGGCATGGAGAGTGGACAGTGTGGTGTGGATATCCCCTGGATGAGACTCAGACAGAAACTACACTTTTCCTGAGTGGACCTGGAAGGACATATAGCATATTGCTTCTTGAAGGACAAAAGACCTGGCTGGCACCTTTGAACGGCTGTTAATAGCAAGGGAGAGAATCATGCACAGAGGGCAGATAGAGCGGTTGCAGCTTTTCCCTGAGCTTCACAATAAACTCTAGGCACCTGCGTGGCCTGCAACTGCTTTTCTGGACAGAATGGCACCACATGCAGCTCTGCCAGACTATCCTCTGGAGGAGGGCACCAGTTCTGCCTTGTCCTGTCCTGTAAGATTTGTAGTTTTGAATCCCAGTCATGCACCAGAGAGAAAACAGAAGAGATCTGTGGCACCAGACATGTTGATGGCCTGCACACAGAAGGGTTAAGGTCAGGGATCTGACAAAAGCCTGGGACACAGGAGGTGAGGTTGCTTGTTTGTCTCTGAGAGAACTACCTGAATAGTGGTTGCTGCCAGCTCTTCTACCCAGGGATGAGAGAGCAGTGTGATGATATCTTCCCCTGCTAACTAGCAACGTAAATTTTAGCCAGTAACAAAAAGCCCCTAACAGAAGCTGGAACAGCTTACACCAAACCCAACCCCACTGCACTCTGCAGGACCATATTTACTAGGGTAGGTCTGACTATGAGCCAGCATAGTGGGCCTCTCCCCCAGGGGACCAACACCGGTCCCCCAACATGTAGCAAGTCATTGAGTGCTCCAGAGCATCAGCTTCAATTTTGGTGGAAATAGAACCAGGCTAGCTTCTTTATTACTTTTATTTTTTCTCTTTTCTTTTCTTTTCTTTTCTTTTCTTTTCTTTTCTTTCCTTACTTTCTCTCTCTCTCCCTCTCTTTTTGGAATCAGACTTATAGTTTTTTGTTCATGCCTTTCTTTCGTTTCATCATTTTCTGGATGAGGCTTTTTTCCCTTTCTTTTTCTCAGAATCAGGCTGAATTTTTGTTTGTTTGTTTGTTTGTTTTGTTCCTTTGCCTTTTCTCTTTCTTTGGGGGGTCAGAATTTTCTCTTCTTTAAAAAATTTTTTTAATGTTTGTTTTTGAAAGAGAGAGAGAGAAACATGGAGTATGAATGGGAGAAGGGCAGAGAGAGACAGGGAGACACTGAATCCAAAGTGGGCTCCATGCTCTGAGCTGTCAGCACAGAGCCCGATGTGGGGCTCGAACTCACGAGTTGTGAGATCATGACCTGAGCCAAAGTCGGACGCTTAATCAACTGAGCTACCCAGGTGCCCACAGATTTTTTTCTTTTTAATTTTTTTCTTTTTTTCCTCTCAGGCTTATTTTAACAAACAAAGCACACCTACTTAAAATCCAAACTTCCACACCGCAAGCAAGGAAGAGCTCTGCAGAGGACTGACCTGGGGAAAGAGCCACCAAATGGCAAGAGCAAAGTGCACACAGCACATACCAGAAACACTTCCTGAAGCGCTCAGCCCTGGACAATATATGACCCATTCTTAATATAGCATTACTCTCAGGAGCAGGAAACATAACAAGCTTTCATACCATGAAAAGACAGAAACCTAGACAAAATGGCAAGACAGAAGAATACTCCCCCAAGAAAGATCAAGAAGAAACCATAGCCATAGATCTGCTCAAAAGAGACAATAAGTAATATATCTGAACGAAGAATTTAGAACCACAGTCATAAGAATACTGGCTGGACTTGAAAAAAGCATAGAAAACAGCAGAGGAACTACTGCTGCAGAGATAAAAGACCTAAAAGATAGTGAGGCTGAAATAAAAAAAGCAATAGCTGGTATGCAAAACTGACTGGATATAGTCACAATGAGAAGTCAAGAAGCAGAGGATTGAATAGGTGATATAGAAAATAAAATTATAGAAAAAATGAAGTTAAAAATGAGAGAGAAAGAAAACTATTAGATTACGAATATAGACTTAGGGAAATCAGCAATTCTATGAAGCACAATAATATCCATATTATAGGAGTCCCAGAAGAAGAAGAGTAGGAAAAAGGGAAAGAAGGTTTATTTGAACAAATTATAGCTGGAAACTTCTTTAATTTGGGGAAGAGAACAGGCATCCAAGTCTAAGAGTCACAGAGAACTCCCGTCAAAACGAATAACAATACGTCGACACCAAGACATATTATAGTGAAATGTGCAAAATACAAAGATAAAGAGACAATTCTGAAAGCAGCTAGGGACAAAAGGTCCTTAGCCTACAAGGGTAGACATATAAGGTTAGTAATCGACCTGTCCACAGAAACTTGGCAGGAAAGAAGGGAGTGGCATGATATATTTAAGGAGATAAATGGAAAAATATGCAGCCAAGAATAATTTATCCAGCAAGGTTGTACTTCATAATGGAAGGAGAGACAAAGAGTTTCCAAGACAAGCAAAAACTAAGGGAGTTCATGACCACTAAACCAGCTGTACAAGAAATATTAAAGGGGACACTTTCAGTGGGAAAGAGAGACCAAGAACAATAAAGACTAAAAGGAACAGAGACAATCTACAGGAATAGTGACTTTACAGGTAATGCAATGGCTCTAAATTCATATCTATCAATAATTACTCTGAAGGTAAATGGGCTGAATAACTCCAATCAAAAGACATAGGATATCATAATTGATCAATAAAAATAGGACCCATAAATATGCTGCTTATAAGACACTCATTTTAGACCAAAGACACCTCCAGACTGAAAGCAAGGGGAAGAGAACCATTTATCATACTAATGGACATCAAAAGAAAGATGAAGTAGCAATACTTAAATCAGACAAACTAGGTAAATTTAAACCAAAGATTGTAATAAGAGAGAAGAAGAGCACTATATCATCATAAAAGGGGTCTGTACAACAAGAAGATCTAACAAATATAAATATTTATACCCCCAACTTATGAAAAGCCAAATATATAAATCAATTAAGAACAAAAATAAAGGAATTCTGATAATGATACAATAAGAGTAGGAGACTTCAACATGCCAGTCACAGCAATAAACAGATGATCTAAGTAGAAGATTAACAAGGAAATAATGGCTTTGAATGACATACTGTACCAAAAGGACTTAACATATATTCGGAGTATTTCACCCTAAAGCAGTAGAATACACATTCTTTTCTAGTGCACAAGAAACATTCTCCAGACTAGATCACATGCCGGGTCACAGATCTGGCCTCAATCAGCACAAAAAGTCTGAGATCATTCTGAGTCTATTTTCAGATCACAATGCTATGAAACTTAAAGTCAACCACAAGAAAAAATTTGGAAAGACCACCAATACATGGAGATTAAAGAACATCCTACTAAAAAATGAATGACTTAACCAGGAAATTAAAGAAGAAATAAAAAAATATATGGAAGTAAATGAAAATGAAAGCACACAGTCCAAAACCTTTGTAATGCAGCAAAGGCAGTCGTAAGAGGAAAGTATGTAGTATTTCAGGCCTTCCTCAAGAAGGAAGAAAGGTCTCAGCTATACAAGGCAATCTTACACCTAAAAAAGCTGAAAAAGGCAGCAAATAAAGCCCAAAAAGAAGTAGAAGAAGAGAAATAAAGAGTAGAACAGAAATAAACAATATTGAAATTAACACAAATAGAACAGATCAACGAAACTAGTAGCTGGTTCTTTGAAAAAATTAACAAAATTGATAAACCCCTAGACAGATTTACCAAAAAGAAAAAGGAAAAGACCCAAATAAATAAACCACAAATGCAAGAGAAGAGATCACAACCAACACTGCAGAAATACAAAAAGAAAAAATTGTAAGAGAATACTATGTTCAATTATATGCCAAAAATTGGGCGTTCTGGAAGAAATAGATAAATTCCTAGAAACATACAATTTACCAAAATTGAAACAGTAAGAAATAAAAAATTTGAACAGACCCATAACCAGCAAAGAAATTGAGTCAGTAATCAAAAAAGTCTCAACAAACAAAAGTCCAGGGAAGGATGACTTCACAAGGGAATGCTACCAAACATTTAAAGAACAATACCTATTTTTCTGTGTTCCAAAAATATAGAAATGGAAAGAAAACTTCCAAACAGATTCTAAGAGGTCAGCATTACCTTGATTCCAAAACCGGACAAGGACACCACTAAGACAGAGTATCACAGGGGCACCTGAGTGGTTGTGTCGGTTGAGCGACTGACTTTAGCTTGGGTCATGATCTCACAGTTGGTGTGTTCAAGCCTCGCATTGGGCACACTGCTGTCAGTGCACAGCTTGCTTTGGATCAGTTGTCCCCTTCTTTCTGCCCTTCGTCCAGCCCTGTCTCTCAATAAATAAACATTTAAAAAAAATAAAGGAGAATTACAGACCAATATCCCTGATGAACTTGGATTAACTTGTATACAAAAATTCTCAACAAGATACTAGGAAATCTAATCTAACAGTCCACTTAAAGAATTTAATATAATCAAGTTGGATTTATTCTTAGGATGCAGGGGTGGTTCAATACCCATAAGTCAAACTATGTGATACACCAAAATAAAACAAAAATAAAAAGGATAAGAAACACATGATCCTCTCAATAGATGGAGAAAAGCATTTGAAAAAAATACAGCATATATTCTTTAAAAAACCCTCAAGAAAGTAGGCATAGAAGGAACATGCCTCAATATCATAAAGGCTGTATATGAAAAACTCAGAGCTAACATCATCCTCAATGGGGAAAATTGAGAGCTTTTCCCCTAAGGTCAGGAACATGACAGCGATGTCTACTCTTACCATTGTTGTTCAACATAATACTGGAAATCCTAGTCTCAAAAGTTGGACAATAAAATTGGCAAGGAAAAAGTCAAACTTTCACTCTTTGCAGAGGACATGATACAGTAGGTGGAAAACCCAAAAGACTTCACCAAAAATTGCTAGAACTGATACATGAATTCAGCAAGGCTGCAGAATCTAAAATCAGCATATGGAAATCTGTTGCATTTCTATACACCAATAATGAAGCAGCAGAAAAGATAAATGAAGGAATAAGTCCCATTTATAATTGCATCAAAAGCAATAAGATACCTAGGGAAAAAAACCTAACCAAAGAGATAAAAGATCTGTATGCTGAAAACTATAGAAAGTTTATGAAAGGAATTGAAGAAGATAAAAAGAAATTGAAAAACATTCCATGCTCATGGATTGGAAGAAAAAATAGAACAAGTGTTAAAAGGTCTATACTACCCAAATAAATCTACACAGTCAACGCAATCCCTATCAAAAAAACACCAGAATTCTTCACAGAGCTAAGAGAAACAATCCTAAACTTTATATGGAACCAGAAAAGACTCCAAATAGCCAATGTAATGTTGGAAAAGAAGACCAAGCTGGAGGCATCACAGTTCCAGATTTCAAGATATATTACAAAGCTGTAATCATCAAGACTGTATGCTACTAGCACAAAAACAGATGCATAGATCAATGGAACAGAATAGAGAATCAGAAATGGACCCACAAATGTATGGCCAACTAATCTTCAACAACGCAGTAAAGAGTATGCAATGGAAAAAGACAATATCTTCAGCGAATGTTACTGGGAAAAATGGACAATGACATGCAGAAGAATGAACCTGGACCACTTTCTAACATCATAGACAAAAATAAACTCAAAATGGATGAAAGACCTAAATGTTGAGATAGAAAACCGTCAAAATCCTAGAGGAGAAAATAGGCAACAATCTCTTTGATCTTGGCCACAGGAACTTCTTATTAGACGTGTCTCCAGAGGCAAGGGAAAGAAAAACAAAAATGAATAGTTGGGACCTCATCAAGATAAAAAGTTCCTCTACAGTGAAGAAAACAATTAAAAAAAACCTAAAAGGCGGCCTATGGAATGGAAGTATATATTTGCAAATGACATATCAGATAAAGGGTTAACATCCCAAATATATAAAGAACTTACAAAATTCAACATCCAAAAAACAAATAATCCAGTGAAAAAATGGGCAGAATATATGAATAGACACTTTTCCAAAGAAGACATCCAGATGGCTAAGTGACACATGAAAAGATGCTCAACATCACTCATCATGAGGGAAATACTAATCAAAAGCACAATGAGATATACCTCACACCTGACAGAATGGCTAAAATGAAAAACTCTGGAAACAACAGATGTTGTTGAGGATGTGGAGAAAGGGCAACCCTCTTACACTGTTGGTGGGAATGCAAACTGGTGCAGCTACTCTGGAAAGAAGTGTGGAGTTGCCTCAGAAATGTAAAGACAGAGCTCCTTTAAGACATAGCAATTGCACTAGTGAGTATTTATCCAAAAAACACAAAATACTGATTCAAAGGGACACGTTCACCCCTATGCTTATAGCAACATTATCAACAATAGCCAAATTATGGAAAGAGCCTAAATGTCCATTGGCTGAACAATGGTCCATTGACTGAAGACATCGTATATGCACACAATGGATTACTCAGTAACCAAAACAAATGAAATCTTGCCATTTGCAGTAAGGTGAATGGAACTAGAGTGTATTGTGTTAAGTAAAATATATTAGAGAAAGACAAGTACCATATAGCTTCACTTGTATGTGGAAATTAAGAAACAAAAAAGATAAAAATTGGGGAAAAGAAGGAAAAATAAAATTAGACAAAAACAGAGAGGGAAGGGGTGCCTGGGTGGCTCAGTTGGTTAAGTGTCCAACTTTGCTCAGGTGATGATCTTGCAGTTCGTGTGTTCAAGCCCCACGTCAGACTCTGTGTTGACAGCTGGATTTTGGAGCCTGCTAAAGATTCTATGTCTCCCTCTCTCTCTTTCCCTCCCCTGCTCCTGCTCTGTCTCTCTCTTTCTCTCAAAAATAAATAAACATTAAAAAAAAAAGAGGGAAGCAAATCATAAGAGACTCTTAACTATAATGAACAAAATGAAGGTTGCTGGAAGGGAGGCCAGCAGGAGTATGGATTAAATGGGTGATGAGTATTAAGGAGGACACTTGTTGTGATGAGTCCTGGGTGTTATATGTAAGTGATGAATCACCAAATTATACTCCTGAAGCCAATACTACACTATATGTTAACTAACTTGAGTTTAAATAAAATCTTGGAAAGAAAATTTTAAAAATGATGAGATATTATACAAGTATAACAATTGTGATGTTTTATTTTATTATTTTTTTAAAAAAATATTTTAAATGTTTAGTTATTTTTGAAAGGGAGAGAGACAGAGTGCGAGCAGGGGAGGAGCAGAGTGGGAGGGAGGTATAGAATCTGAAAGAAGGCTCCAGGCTCTGAGGTGTCAGCACAGAGCCCGACGTGGAGTTTGAACTAATGAACCTTGACATCATGACCTGAGCTAAAGTTGGACACTTAACCAAATAAGCCACCCAGGTGCCCCAAATGTGAAGTTTTATTAAGAATAAAAAATAATGAATATTTTTAAAGACTTATAATCTACCATTGCTTTTATATATATTACTTCATTTAACCAATTCAAGAATCCTGCAAGATAATTACCTATTTTAAAATAGTTTTACTGGAATGAATTGCACTTACACATTTCCTAAGGATTCTATCACAGAAAGTAAGAATTTCCACTAGTAGTGAGTTCATTTACATCAAATTCCATAACTTCAGTGGCACATACTAGATTTTTCTAGTCACTATTTCTCTATTTCTCATTGATATGAAGTACTTTTTTTACAAAACTGAAATAACCATTTGTTTGTAACCATTCATTTCATTTGCTCAGATACTAATGTAGTTTTGGCTGACAAATCTATATTCAACCGGAGCTAAACTGATATTTCTAGGAAGTAGGTGCTAGGACCTTTGAAATAAGTATTATTTTGCTGTTTCTTAATAAATACAATTGAGGGGCGCCTGGGTGGCTCAGTCGGTTAAGCGTCGGACTTTGGCTCAGGTCATGATCTCACGGTCCATGAGTTCGAGCCCTGCGTCGCGCTCTGTGCTGACAGCTCGGAGCCTGTTTCAGATTCCGTGTCTCTGTGTCTCTCTGCTCCTCCCCTGTTCATGCTCTGCCTCTCTCTGTCTCAAAAATAAATAAACGTTAAAAAAATAAATAAATAAATAAATAAATAAATAAATAAATAAATACAATTGAAATGATTGTTCTTCAATTGACAAGATCATTTACCTAGCAGCCCTTTCAAGTCTGCGGTCCATAAATAATTTACTCCTGCTGGCTTGACAAAGTCAGGAAAATAACAGAGCAGTTTGTATGGAAAATACTGATTGGTGGTAATATTAGTAAACCAAAAGTTGCATTACTATTTCAAGTTTTATTTTCTTCAGCATCATGCTTACCTTAAAAGATGGTGTGATTAAGTATGCGTGAGCATGCATGTATATGTGCGTGTGCATGCGTGAACACTGTTCTTTTTTATGGTGTAGTTAAGGAAGTAGTAGAGCCATTTGTTTTTCAAACCTTAAAATCCAATGCTGAAAGTTTTTGAGTCGCTTTTACTTGTTTTTCAAACATATCATCCAATGAATGCAGAAAAAAAATATTTTCGGGGCGCCTGGGTGGCGCAGTCGGTTAAGCGTCCGACTTCAGCCAGGTCACGATCTCGCGGTCTGTGAGTTCGAGCCCCGCGTCAGGCTCTGGGCTGATGGCTCAGAGCCTGGAGCCTGCTTCCGATTCTGTGTCTCCTTCTCTCTCTGCCCCTCCCCCATTCATGCTCTGTCTCTCTCTGTCTCAAAAATAAATAAATGTTAAAAAAAAAAAATTTTTTAAATAAAAAAAAATATATTTTCAACCAGAGAAAGAAGAAATGTTTCCTTTATGGTTTCATTTATGCTAAGCTTAGCAAAGTATCTTAGAATGACTTCTGCAAAGCTAATTCTGTGTTCCATTCATGAGGAGAACTTTCAAAATGGAAAGGAATTACTTTCATATTTAAGGATGGCTATACAAATGATTGAACCTATAGCAATGAATTAATGAAGTTTCACTTTCAAAGACTGTGAAGTCACCACACCAGCATTCCATTTTAAAAGGGGCTCAGAATGTGGCAAAGCATACAAATAGTCAAGTTTGAGAAAGAACAGTCCCTCTGGGCAAGAAGGCCACTGCTTTGAGATGAAGCTTCAAGTCAAGTCAAACATCCAAAGCCAAGTGGGCAATCTCATTTTAGGCACACACATCATCTAAGGAAAAAAAGTCCAGAAATTAAAATAAAGTGCTCTGGACAAGACCTATTTGTTTTCAATATAATCAATGTTCAAGATTAAATAAATCCTAAAAGTATTAGCTCAATGCAAAGCACTGGAAAACAAAGCATCAGTCAGTCTTGTAAGGTGGCAGGAAGAAAGGTACTAACCTTAATTGATGGACTACAGTTCTAGACTTTACCAGGCACTCAGGATATACACAATGTTTGGGCTTCTAAGATACATAGTTAGAAATAGAATGAGTATCTTATGGTCTGGCTCTCTCAAACTGAGAATAAACTGAGGGTTGATGGGGGGATGGAGGGAGGGGAAGGTGGGTGATGGGCATTGAGGAGGGCACCTGTTGGGATGAGCACTAGTTGTTGTATGGAAACCAATTTGACAACAAATTTCATATTAAAAAATAAAATAAAATAAAAAGAAATAGAATGAGTAATAAACTAATCTCAATTATTCCTTAGGGCAAAATATATGACATTTTGCATCTTAGATGCACAGTGTTGTTTGTGTAAGGATTAAGATATTGTCCAGAAACCAGAAGATATCAGTGAACATCTATATGTATCTACTCTGAGATAGATGAAAAACTATTCCTAAACTCTCCTGACTGGTAGAATGATACGATTGTCCAGAGAGATCAGGAAAAGGATCAGCCAGCCTTTGGAGTCACTGAATAATAATTTCTTATAGTTGGGATGAGGCACAACCTGTACACTAAGAGTCATAAAGATTTACCAGTTACCTGAAGAATTTCATGCAACACTTCAATGATTTTTCAGAGTATTTGGACAGAGAGAAGAACTAAACAGACTGAAGCTCTTTTTTCTTTGCTACCTAGAGACTTCACTGTCAGTTAACAGTAAATCTTACCAGTGAAATTAACAAATAAGTGGCATTTTCAAAAACTTTTTAAAATATGCCTTGTAAAAAAGGATGTTCTAGGCAACTCTAAAGACATTTATAGTATACTTGGGTGACAGTATAACAAAGGACAAAATATAATCAATATTCTCTAAATATAAGTAAGTTCAAGTTTACATATTACACACAAACTGAGAATCAACACCATTTCAGTATCACCTCGACTAGTGGATTTCAAAATTGGATATTTATGAGAATCAATTAGGAATGTTTTTAGAATAGACATTCCAGAGTCATCTCACAGAGCTTATGATTAATTAGGTTTATGTTGGGATCCATAAATCGACATTATGCTAAATTCTTTTGATTACTAGCCAAGTTTTGGAATCACAGTCCACTGAGACTCAGAGCTATTTTAGTTTAAATAAAATTAATCATGGAAAATTTTAAATAAAAACATCATTGAAAGCCATTAGTGCTTATTGGTTACTAGATTCAATATTACGTATCTCTGTTTCAAATTAAAAAAAATGTCTTTAATGTTTATTTACTTTTGAGAGAGAGAGAGAGAAAGAGAGAGAGGAAGGGCCAGAGAGAGGGGGAGACACAGAATCCAAAACAGGTTCCAGGCTCCGAGCTGTCAGCACAGAGCCTGACGCAGGGCTTGAGCTCACGAACCGCAAGATCATGACCTGAGCCAAAGTTGGACACTTAACTGACAGAGACACCCAGGTGGCCCAAGTATCTCTGTTTCTATTCAATAGAGAATCTGTGTTCAGGTTTCACATGAAAAATTGGGTGAGAGATGGTTTCTGAAAGAACACTACAAAAGAACAGTCTCCTCAGCACACTTCTTACCCATACAAGTTCACATGAACACACTCACATATCACTAAGTACTCCACCTTGATGTGAAGAAAGTTTAGAATAAAGATGCAGGGTGACCAGGAGAAACAGAGAGACACAGACACAGACACACAGACACACACAGACACACATGTGCATGCATGCACACACTGATGTGCAGAGAGATGCAGGGAGGGAGCAGAATGGAGGGAGGAGGGGAAGAGGGAGAATTTCTTATTGAAAATATGACAGTTAGAAATATGTGAACAGACAGCTTGGAATAGAAAAAGAAGATAAAATGGTAACCAGAATACAAGAATACAGAATACTATGTTACTGGAAAAATGCGATTATTGAAGAATGCTAAATCATCTTTAAAACATCCTGATAGACTTCAGTACCAAGTATCAAGTTACCAAAATCTTATGCAACAGCATGTTTGAAAAATACGTCCTGTGTTAAACAGGTTATAGTTTCTTGAGAAATTTTTATGTAAAGAATTCAAGGGATGCCTGGATGGCTCAGTTGGTTAAGTGTCTGACTCTTGATTTTGGCTCAGGTCATGGTCCCAAGGTCGTGGGATCAAGCCTTGCATTAGGCTCTGCACTGACAGTGTGGAACCTGCTTGGGATTCTCTCTTTCCCCCTCTCTCTTCCCCTTCCCTGGTCTTTTTCTCTGAAAATAAATAAATAAACATTTAAAAAAATTCAAGTTATTTTTCAGATAATTCAGTAAATAATTCAGTAAATATAAAGTTTCCTCTTCCCACAGCCAGCCCATCATTTCTAAATCTTTTTCTTAAAGAGAGGCTGAATGAATTTTTCTTATGTATATTTCTGAAATTTTATATAAGTTAATATATTTTTCACCTAAATAGTATAATTTTGGTAAAACTTACTTTTTTATTTTAATAGTATATGTCAAGCACTTGCCATTTCACAATGTATACTTTTATCTTGATTTTTTTAAAAGAACTATATGGTATGTTGTTGTATGGATAAGTATAATTTATTTAACTAGGCCTTTCCTGCATTTAGATTCATTTTAATCTTTTGCTGCCATAATGGAATACAATGAAATATTCTTATGCACACACTTTCACATATGTGGAACTTTAATATTTTGATGAATTCCTAGGCATGGAATTGCTGGTTTAAAGAGTATGTAGGTTTAGGGGCACCTGGGTGGCTCAGTTGGTTAAGTGTCTGACTTCGGCTTAGGTCATGATCTCACGGATCGTGGGTTCGAGCTCCACATTGAGCTCCGTGCTGACAGCTCGGAGCCTGGAGCCTGCTTCAGATTCTGTGTCTCCCTCTCTCTCTCTGGCCCTTCCCCTCTCAAGCTCTGTCCCTCTCACTCTCACTCTAAAAGATAAATAAACATTACAAAAATTTAAAGACTGTGTAGGTTTTTAATTTTGATAGATGTTTCAAGTTACCCTCCAAAGAAGTAGGACCAATATATACCCCCTTGGTACCACTGAGAGTACACACAAGAGTATGTGAAAATCCTGTTTCCCCATCTGATGGCCAAATTACTTTCAAACCCTGGAATCATGAAAGGACTTGACATTACGCTTCAAAGATTCCTAGCTACAAGAGGAGATAGCACTGGATGGAAGAACTAGTCATAAAAAGCAACTCTCAGAATAAATACCAAGTGGAATTAAACCAAAGTTCTAGAGCACTAGAAAAACTTTTGATAAACAAAGGATGGTAATGAGAATTGTTTGTGTAGTAACCATCACTCAAGATTTAAGGCATATAAAATGTCTGCCATTTTGTATTCGTGGCAATCCCTATATGATACAACTGCCTGATGGTTTTGTTTTAAAGAGTACAGGCTATTTAAGTGTATTTATAGATGTATAGATAAACTGCTCCCCATCTCCCTTTTCCTCCACAACCTTTAAATCCTTTGCGTGAATTTTGCTTGTAGTTTTTATTTGGTAGTGGAGGAACAAAAAAATGAGGGCGTATTTTATTGTGACAAAATTGAAAATTTCTTTAGTTAGCATCATTTGTTTTGTGAGTCTTCAACACAAATGAAGGATTGGCAATTCCCTTGGCAATTCTCGTAAGATTTAGAGTGTGGAGTGCGTGTGTGTGTGTGTGTGTGTGTGTGTGTGTGTGAAAGAAAGAAAGAGATTGATTTAAGGTTTCAGGGTAGTTCCAAAACTCTGGTTGGGAAACCCTACAATCTAATACAATAAATACTTATTGCTACAAAATATGAATGGTGGCAGTAATGTACTATAAAACAATTATAATTATTCAATGTTAGGTATATGAAATTGAAATTTAATGATTCATAAAAATATATTTTATCATAATACAAAATTTGCCCTAATTTTGGATAATTTAATTCTCATCATTTGTACTATTTTTAAAAAGTGAAAAATCTTTCTAAAATGTTATAGGATAATTAGTCAAAATTATTTACATACCCATATTCCTAAAATTTGTAATGATAGCTGTCCTTTAAAACAGTAGGTTTTGCAGAATGTTCTCAGAAAAAAAGATACTAAAAGGTGATTCTGAGTTGTTGAAATCTAAATAACCCTATTTTTATAAATCAGTCTCTAAATCTTTTCTACACTGAGAAAGGCTTGCCACTTTATTAATGGATATAACCTGAGAATAATGTATAAAATTATTTTGGAAATTTCCCTTTTCTAGCTGCCTGATGAGCTGTTAAGACCGTTTTTCTGCAATTGATGTTATATTCAGTACTTGAAGAAGTCGTTGAAATGTTAGTTTCTAGTTATATATTACTATGGTAGTGCTTTCATTTTATCCGCACTTTTATTGGATATATTAAATGTCTGCGGTAGTTCTAGTTCAGTTACTGAAAAATGATAAAGTTTCTCATAATACCTTTTATGGCTTTAAAAATCCTACAAATGGTGTAATTCTTGCTTGTCCTTTGATATAGCTGAAACAGTTAAATGGACCAACTGTAACAAGAAGAAATATTTATAATGAATTCTTTTCAAAAGCCTCATTTTTCTTTCACTGATGTCAAATAACAGAAATACAATGTAAAATTAAAGGTTCAAAGTTTTAGATTTTAAGAGCTCAAATTACTCATACTGAAAACGTCATTAATAATTCTCACAATTACACAATATAAATATCCAGGAAAGACAAAGCAAGTAACTTTAAGCCATGCCCCATAAAAGTTGATAACAGTATGATTAAGGTCAGTACACTTAATTCAAGGAAGCCATCAAAATGAAGTACATGTTCTCTTAAAAATATCAGAAGTAATCATTTGGCGAATAATCCTCAGAATGTCACTGTTTTGTGATGTATGGAAGTTGTTCTAATTTAAATTCCGTACTGCTTACAAGTAATTAGCCTTTAGCACCAAAAAATTTCTTGAAAATTCTACATAATCATTAAAACTATTTCTCATTGTCTATCTACAGATGATATTCTAATTTTCTTTCAATAATTTAAACTTTTATAGCTTCCTGCAAGTAATTAATTTTCCTTTCATTACTGAAAGCTTCCTGGTTCAGTGATTTCAAAACATATTATTATAGTGAAAACAACTTCAGAATTAAACCAAAATAACCTATAGTAAGCAAAATCAGCAGCACATCATTTGTCTGGGCCAACCAGGGTTGGGTATTTAAGTTAATGAATCCACCAGGGAGGTAAGTCAGTTTGTACTGAAAAAAAGTTCATAATATTCACATGTGCACAAGTTCAGGATTCTTCTACAACAGTATGGATAAAGGAATTTATAAAATATAAATGTAAGGTGATTTCCAATGCATGGACCAAGAATCTTTTTCATACTAGGTTTCATGTTTTTGTTTAAATAAGTTGTCGCCTAGGAACACAGGTTCTTGGAATTTTATATTTGTTTTGAGTTAATGATTGATAATAAAAATCACTCACAAATATTGGCTATAAAAAATAAAATGATAGTTGTGTTGACCTAGATTGCCTTCCACCCTATACCTTATGTTTCTCAAAAGCAGTTCTGAAGAATATTATTTATTGTGAATATATACACATATATGTGTGTGTGTGTGTGTATATATATATATATATATATATATATATATATATACTTTCTGATGATAAGGTACCTTTGGTAAATAGATTTAATAAACAACTTCATAGGAGTGAAAGTCGAGATTAGTGCTAATATGACTAATCTCAACTTTCACTCCTATGAAGTTGTTTATTAAATCTATTTACCAAAGGTACCTTATCATCAGAAAGTCCTGGTGAGATATACCAATTACTAGGTTTCACTCATAATCATATTCTCAAGGGATAGGGCTAGGAATCTCTATTTTTAAAAAAATGGCAGGGGTGCATGGGTGGCTCAGTTGGTTAAACATCTGACTGGTTCAGGTCATGGACTCAGAGTTTATGAGTTTGAGCCCTGCACTGGGTGTCAGAGCAGAGCCCAATTTGGATACTCTGTCACCTTTTCTCCCTGCCCCTTCCTCACTCCTGCTCTCTCTCTCAAAAATAAATGAACAATTAAAAAATATGGCAGTAGCTGATTCTGGTCAATTTTGGTAAATACATTTCAAAAATCTAACTCTTCTAGTTTTTTCCCCCTTAATATCTACAGTGTAAGGAGTGATTTTATTGTGTTCCCTTTAACATTGTTTTAATATTGGACTTAATGAAATTATGTAGGATATTAGCTTTTTATACAATATTTTAACAAGTATGTATGAAAGCAAATATACTATTACTTTATCTGTTAGGGTACTCTATTGTACTTTGCTCTAAATTTGACTTTTTCCCCATTTATCTGGAAGTGATTCATTACACTAATATATTATTTTTAACTAAAACATATACATACCAATATCATTTAATTTCAACATTTCCCCATAGTCTTACTTGCCATATATATATATATATATATATATATATATATATGTGTGTGTGTGTGTGTGTGTGTGTGTGCGTGTGTGTGTGTGCGTGTATATACTATAAACCTCTTCCATGACTTTGCTTATGTCATGGCCCATTATTTCACCCTCTCCCTTTCTTCTAGTTAACCAGTTCCTATTCTTCAAACCTCAGTTTGCCCCATATTTGTTGTCTTTGTCTGTCGCTAACATTCATTCACAAAAATTTATTGCATGCTTTCTATGGGTGAGGCACTTGCTAAGTATGGACACCATGGATTCATAAATTTCTGCCAACAAAGAGTTTACAGTTTAAGTAATCTTAATGCCTTTATCTTTCTGGGCATTTTTGGTCCTTATGTGTTATAAACCAGAACAGTACTTCCAATATTGCATTTCAAAGTACAAGGGGATAAATTGACAAAGATGTTTTGGCTTTAGAAAATGAGCTTTGAGGTTCTTTTACCACTGGCTATGTGTTACTCGGGACTTTAAGCAGTTGATAATGTTAGCATTCTTGTAACATATCCATACCATGTTAATGTGCCATGGCCTATCTGTTGGGATATGCTGATTAAAAATTTATCCTGTAACAATCTGCACATTTTTTTCTCAATATATTCCATTTCAGTGACAATTTTCTCGGTTTCATTATCTATTTTACTATTTTAAAGATTTTGTCTTTAAGTAGTCTCTTATAACCCAACATGGGGCTCAAACTTACAACCCCAAGATCAAGAGGCGAATGGTCTACTGATTGAGCCAGCCAGGTGTCCTTATTTTACTATTTATTTTAATAGAAGTTTCCAAATATAATCTAATATTTTATTTTATTTTTTTATTTTATTTTCCTTTTTTAAATTTAAATTTTAGTTGAGATACAGGGCAGTATTGGTTTCAGGAGTAGAATTCAGTGATTCATCACTTACATACAATAACTAGTGCTTATCACAATGAGTGCCCTCCTTAGTACACATCACCCATCTAGCCCCTCTCCCACCAACCTCCCTCCGTCAACTCATAGTTTGTTCTGTATCATAAGAGTCTTTTGTGTGGTGCCTGGGTGGCTCAGTCAGTTAAGCTTCTGACTCTTGATCTCACTGGCTCCCTCATGATCTTTTGATGGTAATATCAAGCCCCGCATCAGGCTCTGCACTGACAGCATGAAGAATTTTTGGGATTCTCTCTCGCTCCTTCTGTCTCTCCCTCTATCTCACTTACATGCTCTTTCTCTCTCTCTCTCTGAAAAAAAAAGATGGGGTGCCTGGCTGGCTCAGTTGGCTGAGCGCCCAACTGCGACTGAGGTCATGATCTCGCAGTTTGTGGGTTGGAGCCCTCTGTCAGGCTCTGTGCTGACAGCTTGCTCAGAGCCTGTAGCCTGCTCTGGATTCTGTCTCCCTTTCTCTCTACCCCTCTCCCAGTCACACTCTGTCTCTGTTTCTCTCAAAAATAAATAAACACTAAAACATGTTTTAAAAAGTCTCTTGTGGTTTGTTTCCTTCTGTTTTGTTTCTTAAACTCCACATATGAGTGAAATCATAGTATTTGTCTTTCTCTGACTTATTTCGCTTACCATAGTGTAGTCTAGCTCCATCTATCCCATTGCAAATGGCAAGATTTCATTCTTTTTGATGGATGAGTAATATTTCATTGTGTATGTGTGTATGTGTCACACATGCACACACACATATATATACACTACATTTTCTTTATCCATTCATCAGTCAATGGACATTTGGGCTCTCTCCATAGTTTGCCCATTGTAGTCAATGCTGCTATAAACATGGGGTGCATGTACCCCTTTGAATATATATTTTTATATCCTTTGGGTAAATACCTAATAGTGCAATTGCTGGGTCATAGGATAATTCGGTTATTAGTTTCGTGCAGAACCTCCATATTGTTCTCTAGGGTGGCTGCATCAGGTTGCATTCCCAATAAGAGTGTGAGTGGGTCTGCCTTTCTCCGCATACTGGCAAACACCTGTTGCATCTTGTTGCTAATTTTAGACATTTTGACAGTTGTGAGGTGGTGTCTCATCCTGAATATTTTCTTAATGAATAATAGTTTTTATTCTATCATTTTGCTATGGTTCTCCTTTGGCAGCTGTCATATTTTTTTCTTTTTCCATTGTTCCTTCTCTTTAGCACCTTCCTTATTCTCTTTCCTTATAATTTCCTGTGTCTTATTTGCTATAGGTGGATAACCCAGAAAACCAAAAATATTAAGAATTGTATATTATAAAGAACTTTAAGATTCAATAAAATCCTGAATAAAACTATGAGGAATAAAATATTTGACTTTCATGACAAGATATTTTATCATTCACTCTAAGATTGTCAAGATATTTTAAATGAAATTACACTTCACAGCTGCATGCTGGACTGACAGACATTTCACTAGAATCCAGACTTTTAAGGTATATCTTACTCATTTTCTCAGTCTTTAACAAAAATTGCTGTATAGAATATTTATGGACATATATTATAACCTCAGCGCCCCCAAACAGAAAGTTCTTCGGGGATTACAAATATCTCCAGAGAAGGAAAGAGGAAAATGCCAGTATATAAATCATTATAGCAATAGTTCTGTATTATTAAACCACTTTCTCTGGTCTTCATGATAAAAGTCATTGTGAATTTTAGAAAAGGTTCTTTTTTACATGGTTCAGTCAAGCAGAAAGGTCTCAACTGTATTGTTAATCAGAATGAGTGGAAATAACCAATGTTAAAGGAATTATCCATTGGAGGCAAATGAACTCTTTGAGAAAATAATGGTGCCATCTGGTAAATTAGCTCTTCTTCAATTTCAAATACTACTCTAAAAGTTGTATATCTTTCAAACATTTTATTTCCATAGAATATTTATTCACTTTTCCATTATCAGATTATGAACAAGGCAATATAAGATACTACTAAAAGCTGGGATTAGTGGGACCCAACAGAATCTATTTTCTTCCATTACCATAACATCATTTTATCAAAACCACAGGCCTATAGCACATGCTGAGAAAATGGCCACAAATCTGCTGCTCACCTCACCAACAAATTGACTTTTTGCCAACTGACTATTACAACATTCACTTAGGATTCTCCCCCTCTCTCTTGGAAGTTATGTACCCTCAAAAATGTATGAATTGGCAGGTTGTTTTTTTTTTTAATGTTGATTTCCAGGGCAAGATAATATAGTGAGCTTATGTTCCAATAATTTCTCTTCCTCAAAACACATAGAAACAATAAATAAAATTAAAAAGGATAAAATTGAAAATTCTAGCCAGACTAAAATAACAGGAAAAAGAAATCTTTGTGGACCATGTACAGCACAAAAATCATAGCAGCACCTGTAGTTATAACTGAAGCTGAAACTGAGCCTGAGTTCCTCATCTGGAAGTAGATAGCAGTGACTGTGCTTTCCTCCAAAGTAAATGAGAGACTGTGGTTGGCATGAAAAAAAGATTGCTGAGTCAGACTTTTTAAATCAAGGAACTGTGGTGTCTACTCCTGTCAAAACGATGAAAGTGAAAGAAAGAAAGAAAGAAAGAAAGAAAGAAAGAAAGAAAAGAAAGAAAGAAAGAAAGAAACCATTGAACAAAATCAATTACTTCCAGTCTTGAAATCTTGAAATTGCAGTTTCTCAAAAAAACTATAGATCTAGAAAGATAGTAAGATACAGACACATCCTCTCATAAAGGAATTGAGATAAACTTTTAGCTGGATCATTCACATAGTCAATATTGCTGCAAACATATCATAAACCATTATAAGTTCTGTTTTGTATACATGACTAAAGTTTCAAGTAGTAGAAAGCAAAAAAAGCTAGATCAGGATAAAGGAGTGCACAGGGAGAGGAAAAAAAGAACAGACAAACAGTAAGACTATCACCCCAATTAAATGAGCATGAAAATCTACATTCCAAAATACATCAATAAATCTAGTCTTTGGAATTATAACCACTAAAATTAATAATTAAAACAAGGATTTTCTCCAGATTACAGTAATTTACCTAATAAAGATGCTCAAATGATGAATGAGACATAACTTTTCATACAAAAGAGACAAGATATTTTGAAATCAAACAAATGTAAAAATAAAACAAGTGGTTATTTGCTTAAAAGAAAAAATAATTCAAATATTTTAAGAAAGTAAAATGGATGAAGTAACTTTTACTTGGACTCAAAGAGGAATTAGCATTAGAAGCTAATAACATTGAGCATTTTATTCAGAATCTCCTGTTGAAAGACAGAAAAGATATTTTAAGAGACATGGAAAATAGATTAAGAAGTTCCACCATGTATCCAAAAGAATTATAAAATGAGATAAGGAAGTGAATGAAAGAAACACAATATGTTAGGAGATATTGAAAAGAATGTTCCAGAATTAAAGAATGTCAAGTGTTTGTAGAATGCAAGTATACTTGGAATTGTGATCAGGATGCATATGCATTTAAAACAGATATGCTGGCATAAAACTGATGAATGTCATGCAAAATGATATGTCTCAATAGCTTTCAGAGAGAAAAAGTGTAACCACAATTAGAATAGTGACATTCTTGTCATCAAGACCAATGGACATGAAAGGCAAATGAAAAAAAAAAAAGCACAACAAAACAAAAACACTGCTAATATAGATTTTTAAACACAGGCAACTGTATCTCCTCCTGCTTAGTTTATGAACGAACTATAAACTGCTTCATAGCTTGACTTCTATGGGAAATGAGATGTCATTTTAATCCTATTAATTCTGTTTGCTAGTCCATTTATTCAACTTTTTTTTCTTTTCTTATTCTTATTCTTGAATACAGAAAGAAAACATTTATTTTTATTTCCCATTTGTATTAAAAAGAATTTTCTTTATTTTTCTACTATATTTGTTACATTTTTTGTAAAATTTTAAAATTCTATTTTACTTTATCATGGCATTTTATTCTCTTATTGTATTCATATTTTTTAAATTTTCAAATGTTTTCCTTTTTTCCCTTTTTTTCTTGTTCCCTTCTTTTCTTTTCTTACCTTTCCCTTTTTCCTCTAATCTATCAAGCTTCTTTCAACAACAAGACCAAAACACACCTAGGATCTAGCATCCTTTATTTGATTTCTTTGTGTTATTTTTAATTTTAAGGTTATTTTTGCTTTATTGATACCTTTTTTACCTTCAAAATGACAAAACAGAGGAACTCACCCCAAAAGAAAGAATGGGAAGAAACGTCAGCCAGGGTCTTAAGCAACACAGATGCAAGCAAGATGTCTGAACCAGAATTTAGAATCATGATAATAAGAATACTAGCTGGGGTTGAAAATAGATTAGAATCTCTTTCTGTGGAGGTAAAAGAAGTAAAAGCTAGTCAGGATGAAATAAAAAAGGCTATAAGTTGCAATCTCGAATGCATGCTATGGCAGCAAATATGGATGAGGCAGAGCAATAAACCAGCAATATAGAGGACAAACTTATGGAGAATAATAAAGCAGAAAAAAAAGAGGGAGTCTAAGGCAAAAGAGCACAAAATAAAATTTAGAGAACTCAGTGACTCATTAAAAAGGAATAACATCAGAATCATAGGGGTCCCAGAGGATGAACAGAGAGAAAAAGAGGCATAAAATTTATGTGAACAAATCACAGTGCAAAACTTTGCTAACCTGTGGAAAGAAACGGATATCTGAATCCAGGAAGCACAGGGGGACTCCCATTAGATTCAACGAAAACCGACCATCAACAAGGCATATCATAGTCAAATTAACAAAATATTCAGGCAAGGAAAGAATCATGAAAGCAGCAAGGGAAAAAAAGTCGTTAACCTACAAGGGAAGCAGATCAGGTTTGCAGCAGACCTGTCCATAGAAACTTGGCAGGCCATGAAGGAGTGGCAGGATATACTCAGTGTGCTGAATTGCAAAAAATATGTAGCCAAGAATTCTTTATCCCACAAGGCTATCATTCAAAATAGAAGGAGAGATAAAAAGATTCCCAGATAAACAAAAATTAAAGGAGTTCTTGACCACTAAACCAGCCCTGCAAGAAATTTTAAGGAGGACTCTCTGAGGGGGTAATAGATGTAACAAAACAAAACACCAAAAGACCAGAAGCAACAAAGACTAGAAAGGACCAGAGAACACTACCAGAAACTCCACCACTACAGACAACATAATGGCAATAAATTCTTATCTTTTAGTACTCACTTTAAATGTTAATGGTCTAAACTAGCTCCAATCAAAACACAGAGGGTAACTGAATGGATAAGAAAACAAGATCCATCTATGTGCTGTTTACACGAAACAATTTTATACCTAAAGCTCTAAAGATTGAAACTAAAGTGTTGGAGAACCATCTCTCCCCTTAGTTTTACCTTCAGATTGAAACTAAGGGGATGAGGAACCATCTATTATGCTAATGGTTGACAAAAGAAAGCTGGAGTAGCCACACTTATATCAGATAATCTAGATTTTAAAATAAAGACAGTATCAGGGTATGAATAAGGGCATTATATCATAATTAAGGGGTCTATCCACCAAGAAGACCTAACAATTTTAAACATTTATGTTCCAAATGTGACAGCACCCAAAAATATAAATCAATTAATCACAAACATAAAGAAACTCATTGATAATAATACTATAATAGTAGGGGACTTCAACACCCTACTTACAGCAATGGACCGGTCATCTAAACAGAAAATCATCAAGGCTTTGAATGACACACTGGACGGGATGCACTCAACAGATATATTCAGAACATTTCATCCTAAAGAAGCAGAATACACATTATTCTTGAGTGTACATGGTACATTCTCCAGAATATATCACAAACTGGGACAAAAATCAGTCCTCAACAAGAACAAAAAGATTGAGGTCATACCATGATATTTTTAGAACACAACGTTATGACACTAGAAATCAACCACAAGAAAAAAATTGGAAAGGTAACAAATACTTGGAGACTAAAGAACATCCTACTAAAGAATGAATGGGCTAACCAAGAAATTAAAGAGGAAATTAAAAAGTACATGGAAGCCAATGAAATGATAACACCACGGCCCAAAACCTCTGGGATGCAGCAAAGGCAGTCATAAAAGGAAAGTTTATAGCAATCCAGGCCTTCCTAAAGAAGGTAGAAAGGTCTCAGATACACAACCTAACCTTATACCTCAAAGAGTTGGAAAAAGAAGAGCAAATAAAATTCAAAAACAGCAGAAGATGAAATAATAAAGATTAGACCAGAAATCAATGCTATCAAAACAAAAAAACAATACAGCAGATCAATGAAACCAGGAGCTGGTTCTTTTAAAGAATTAACAAAATTGATCACCAGTTTTATCAAAAAGAAAAATGAAAGGACCCAAATAAATAAAATCAAGAATGAAAGAGGAGAGATCACAACAAACACAGCAGAAATACGAACGGTAACAAGAGAATATTATGAGCAATTATACGCCAATAAAATGGCCAATCTTGAAGAAATGGACAAATTTCTAATATAAACTACCAAAACTTAGACAGGAAGACATAGAAAATTTAAACGGACCCATAACCAGTAAATAAATCGAATTAGCAATCCAAAATCTGCCAAAAAACAAGAGTGCAGGGTTGGATGGCTTTCCAGGGAAATTCTACCAAACATTTAAGGAAGAGTTAACACCTATTCTCTGGAAGCTGTTCCAAAAAATAGAAATAGAAGGAAAACTTCCAAACTCTTTCTATGAAGCCAGCATTACCTTGATTCCAAAACCAGACAGAGACCCCAGCAAAAAGGAGAACTATAGACCAATTTCCCTGATGAACATGGGTACAAAACTGCTCAACAAGATATTAGCCAACTGGTTCCAATAATACAGTAAAAGAATTATTCACCACATTCAAGTGGGATTTATAGCTGGGTTGCGGGGCTGGTTCAATATCTGCAAAACAATCAATGTGATATATCACATCAATAAAAGAAAGGACAAGAACCATATGATCCTCTCAATAGATGTAGAGAAACATTTGACAAAATACAGCATCCTTTCTTGATAAAAACCCTCAAGAAAGTAGGGATAAAGGATCATACCTCAAGATCATACAAGCCATATATGAAAGACCCACTGCTAATATCATCTTCAATGGGGAGAAACTGAGAGCTTTCCCACTAAAGACAGGAACACGACAGGGATGTCCACTCTCGCCACTGTTATTCAACATAATATTGGAAGTCTTAGCCTCAGGAAACATACAGTACAAAGGAATAAAAGGCATCCAAATAAGCCAGAAGGAGGTTAAACTTTCTCTCTTCGCAGATGACCTGATACTCTATACGGAAAACCCAAAAGATTCCACCAAAAAACTTCCAGAACTGATCCATGAATTCAGGAAAGTCGCAGGATATAAAATCAATGCACAGAAATTGGTTACATTCCTATATACCAATAATGAAGCAGCAAAAAGAGAAATCAAGGAAACTATCCCATTTAAAATTGCACCAAAAAGCATAAAATACCTAGGAATAAACATAACCAAACAGGTGAAAAATCTATACACTGAAAACTATAGAAAGCTTATGAAAGAAATTGAAGAAGACAAAAAAAAAAAAATGGAAAAAGATTCCATGCTCCTGGATAGGAAGAATAAATATTGTTAAAATGCCAATACTACCCAAAGCAGTCTACGTATTCAATGCAATCCCTATCAAAGTAACACCAGCATTCTTCACAGAGCTAGAACAAATAATCCTAAAATTGTATGGAACCAGAAAAGACCCCAAATAGCCAAAGCAATCTTGAAAAAGAAAACCAAAGCAGGGGGCATCACAATCCCAGACTTCAAGCTATACCACAAAGCTGTAATCATCAAGACAGTATGGTACTGGCACAAGAACAGACACTCAGATCAATGGAACAGAATAGAGAACCCAGAAACGGACCTACAAACATATGGCCAACTAATCTGACAAAGCAGGAAAGAATATCCAATGGAATAAAGACTGTCTCTTCAGCAAGTGGAGCTGGGAAAACTGGACAGCAACATGCAGAAGAATGAACCTGGACCACTTTCTTACACCATACACAAAAATACACTCAAAATGGATGTAAGACCTAAATGTAAGACAGGAAACCATTAAAATCCTTGAGGAGAAATCAGGCAAAAACCTCTTTGACCTTGGCCACAGCAACTTTTTATTCAATATGTCTCTGGATGCAAGGGTAACAAAAGCAAAAATGAGCTACTGGGACCTCATCAAAATAAAAAGCTTCTGCACAGTGAAGGAAACAATCAGCAAAATTAAAAGGCAACTGACAGAACAGGAAAAGATATTTGCAAATGACATATCAGATAAAGGTTTAGTGTCCAAAGTCTATAAATAACTGATGAAACTCAACATCCAAAAACAAATAATCCAGTGAAGAAATGGGTAAAAGACATGAATAGACACTTTTCCAAAGAAGACATCCAGATGGTCAACTGACACATGAAAAATGCTCAACATCACTCATCATCAAGGAAGTACAAATCAAAACCACAATGAGATACCACTTTACACCTGTCAGAATGGCTAATGTTAACAATGCAGGCAACAACAGGTGTTGGCGAGGATGAAGAGAAAAAGGATCTCTTTTGCATTGTTGGTGGGAATGAAAACTGGTGCAGCCACTCTGGAAAACTGTTTGGAGGTTCCTCAAAATAGTAAAAATACAACTACTCTACAACCTAGCAATTGCACTACTTGGTATCTATCCAAGGGATACCGGTGTGCTGTTTTGAAGATACGTGCATGCCAATGTTTATAGCAGCACTGTCAACAATAGCCAAAATATTGAAAGAACCCAAATACCTATTGACGTGTGAATGGATAAAGAAGAATGTGGTGTACATATATATATGTATATATATGTATATATATGTATATATATATACATATATATACATATATATATATATACGTATATATATATATATATATATACACATATATATACATATATATATATAATGGAGTATTACTCGGCAATCAAAAAGAATGAAATCTTGCCATTTGCAACTACATGGATGAAATTGGAGGGTATTATCCAAGTGAAATTAATCAGAGAAAGACAAATACCATATGACTTCACTCATATGAGGAATTTAAGATATAAAACAGATGAACATAAGGAAAAGGAAGCAAAAATAATATAAAAACAGGGAGGAGGACAAAAAATAAACCACTCTTAACTACAGAGAACAGAGGGTTGCTAGAGGGTTTGTGGAGTGGAAATGGGATAAATGGGTAAGGGGCATTAAGGAATCTACTCCTGAAATCATTGTTGCAGTATATGCTAACTAACTTGGATGTAAATTAAACAATAAATAAATTAAAAAATAAAATATAATAAAATTAAATTAAATAAAATTAAAATAATAAATTTATCATGTGTGCCTTGGTTTCCCCCCCCCTTTTTTTTTGTTTGTGAGTTAACCCAGCCATTAATATTAAGCTCCTTCAGGCCAATACCGTCATTTCTAGGTAGGAATTTTACCTAATGAATGGGACTTAATATTAGGAAACCCATTCAGCTATCTTATCTAAACTGTGTCCTCAATACCAGATGTAATCACATTATTTTATTTCTCAATTCTTCCATACCTCCAATAGAAAATGGAATATTATTTTATTAGGATCCTTCAAAGACTCCTAAAAATAGGCACAAATTAAATTCACCAATATTGGAAATATTATAATACACTATACCTTAAAAAATTTTAGCATAATGCTGCTTAAAACACAACAAAGCTCAAAGAAAACTAATAGAACAAGATGTTATTAATCAAATGAAATATTAACAATGAAAGCAATGAAATAGGCATAACCTCTAAATACTAGTATCTATTGAATTTTCCCCTAAGCCTCATGAACCTTAAGAGATAGCTTTTCTTTTATTCTTGCAATCCAGAAGAGGAAAATTGTATATAGAGTATTTAAATAATTTGCCCAGTCATCCAGCTAATCAGTGACTGACCTTGGATATCAACTCCAGAATTTTTACCAAATAGTAACCAAGCAAACTGTAGCAATATGAAAATTACATAAGCCATAATTTAAGAGAAAATGATTAATATAGATAAAACAGAATGACACATTTTAATAAAATTAATGCCCCCGAAAGAAGATATAATTTTCATCATACACTTGTACACAGTAAGTGATATTGCCTTGAAATATAGAAAGAAAAACTCTCATTAAAAATTAATTATGCAAAAAATATCGACAAAATTAACCAGTTTAGTGTGTGTGTGCATGTGTATGGATGTGAAATATACATTATTTTGAGTATTGTAGGGAATGCCAATAAAATTGATCATGTATTGTATATAAACAGTGTAAGTGAATTTCAAATAGTTGATATCAAATATACCATAATTTCTCACATGGTTCAGTTAAATTAGATTGAATTATAATAAGGAAGTAAACAACATACAAACATGTTAAGCAACTTAAAGATATATTCCTAAATTATTTATAGAGACATGAAAATCCTAAAAAAATTATAAAGTAGGTCTTTAACTCAAGAAGTTAGGAAAAGAACAACAAAATAGATTTTACTTAAGGAGAAGAAAGAAAACAAGATCAGAAAAAAAGTATAAATTAAACAAAACTAGTAGTTGATTTTAACAACCTTCAAAGATAGACATTTACCAAAACGTATAAAAAATTGAGCAATGAGACATAATTTCAATAGTAAGAACAAACGGAATGTGGACTGATCAAAGGAAGAAGATACATTTTTTAAAAAGCCCATGAACAACTTCAAGCTACTAAAATCTAAAAATATAGAAGAAATAGTTGTTTTTGTAGAATGCTATAAATTACCAAATGACTCAAAAAAGAAATAGAAAACATAATAAAATCACAAATTATTGAGTTGGAACAAAAAATTCTTAAAAAGAATAAACTGATTTTTACAGGCATTTATCAAACTTTCAAGCAACAGATGGAAACTTCTTCAAAAACTAGAAAAAAGATGAAGATCTATATAACTCATTTTATGCTGCTAATCTAATCTTGTTATCCAAATAGGGTGGACTTTTTAATAAATGGTGTTGAATAATTATTTATCCATTTGGATAAAGAATAATCTAGATTCTTATACCTCAGGACGTATATAATGATTAATTCTAAGTGAATTAATAATTGGAAACTGGAAAATAGAAGTATAACTATAGAATTGTCAGAAGAAAATATGTTGTTTTTTGAAAAGAGAAGAAAAACACTTTGAACACTCTCATCCACTCACATCAAAAAGGAAAAAATTAGGGCGCCTGGCTGCCTCAGTTGGCAGAACGGGTGGCTCTTCATCTTGGGGTTGTGCATTCCAGCTCCATGTTGAGCATAGAGTTTACTTTAAAAAAAAATAAAAGACTAGTAGATTTCACTAAATTAAACTTTGTGCATAACAAATGACACCATAATAAGGCAAAATGATAAATAATATGAGTTTATTTGCAAAACTCAAAACTGATAAAACAGCAGTGTCCATAATATAAGCCCTAAAAATTAAAAAGAATACAAAAGAATAATGAGAAAGGGTAGAAATAAATAATTCACAGAAAATAAAGTAATGTTGTTTTGCAACCTACTGAGATACGGGTTTTTTTCTTTCTTCTTCTCATCCTCTCCTTTTCATTTCCCTTTTCTTCCTTCCCTTCCCCCTTCTTCCTCTCTTCTCCCTATATTATAAAAAGTTAAAATTTATCAAAACGTACACTTAAAGACCTTACAAGGCACCATTTGCAGCTGAGAGAAATGTAAACAAATGTAAAGATGCAACATTAAGTCATAACTGCATAAAATTAGCTCTAGTAAACACTGTACTACTTTTGTAATCATTTTGTAGCCACCTCCTGTCACTATGGCGGTGAGCTGAAGTTTTGCGACTATTGCTTAAAATGTCAGGATACTAAACATCTCCACGTGAGCAGTTCATCTTTAGAGTAAATTGAAATTTGCAGAAAAAAAAAACAACTCTTGTGGTTCTAGTGTATGTTTCATCATGTTTACTGCAATACCATAAATCTTGAATAATACCACGGGACCTATACAAAGTGCCACTAGTGATGCTGGAAGCACTCCCAAGAAGCGGAGAAAAGTCATGACATTACAAGAAAAAGTTAAATTCTTGATATGTTTCACAGATTGAGGTGTGTAGCTGCAGTTGCCTGCCATTTCAAAATAAATGAAACTAGTCTTAAGGACCATTGTAAAAAAAGAAAAGAACATTTGTGAAGTTGTTGCTTCAGCTACACCAGCAGGTATGAAATCCTTGCACTTTATGTGAAGTACCTTTTTATCTTGTATTGAAAATGCAGCTTTTATTTGGGTGCAGAGTTGCTACAAGAAAGGCCTATCTACAGATTCCTATATGATTTGAGAAAAGACAAAGTCATTATACAACTTAAAGCAAAACGAAGGTGAAAGATCCAAGGCTGGAGAATTTAATGTCAGCAAAGGATGGTTTGATAATTTTAGGAAAAGGTTTGGCTTAAAATATATTAAAATAAGCCATTTCTGCTGTAAAGAGGTAGCAGATGAGTTCCCAGATGCCTTTAGGAAAATCATCGAGGAGCAAGGATATTTGCCTGAACAGGTTTATAAAGCCAATAAAAGTGACTTAGTGTGGGAAAAAAAATGCCACAACGAACATTTATTAGTAATGAACAGAAGCAAGCATCAGGATTTAAGGCAGGGAGGGATAGGCTAACTGTACAGTTTTGTACAAATGCAGTCATGTTTATGATCAGGACTGCCCCTATCTATAAAGCTACTAAACCCTGAGCATTGAAGGTCTAAGACAAACACAAGCTACTACTCTTTTGGTTGTACATTAAGAAGGCCTGGATAATAACAACCTTTTCTCTGGTTGGTTTCATCAATACATTTTCCCTGAAGTCAGGAAGTACCTTTCCATTAAGAGACTGCTTTCAAAGTTATTTTGAAATTCTTCTGGCCACCCCAAATCCCATGAGTTCAACAATGAAGGCATCAATATGGTCTATACGTCCCCAAACACAACATCTGTAATTCAGTCTCTATATCAGAGGGTCATAAGACTTTTATGGCTCATTATACATGGTACACATGGTACTCTATAGAAGATTGTCAACACTGTGGAGGAGAACCCTAATAATGAGAACATTATGAAAATCTGGAAGGATTACACTATTAAAAATGCCATTGTTGTTATAGAAAAAGACATGAAAGCTCTCAGTCTCAAAACAATAAGTTACTGCTGGAGTAAACTATGCCCAAATGTCATGCATGACTTCTTAGGATTTAGGTTGGAGCCAATCAAGAAACTCATAAAAGAGACTGTAGGTATGGCATAAAAGGAAGGGGTGTGTGTGTGTGTGTGTGTGTGTGTGTGTGTGTGAAGGGTTTCAAGATGTAGACCTTGGAGAAATTGAAGAACTAATGGACACCACATAGGGAATTAACAAAAGACAACTTGATGGAGATGAGTGATTCCAAAACAGTGCCAGACGGTGAAGAAGTTTGACAAGAAGCAGTGCCAAAGAACAAACTGACATTAGATAACCTGGTAGAAGGGTTCTGGTTATTCAGGACTGCTTTTGACTTGTTTTACCTCATGGACCCTTCAGTGATATGGGCACTGAAGCTAAAGTGAATGGTGGAAGAAGGATTAGTACCATATACAAACATTTTTAGAGAAATAAAGAAATGAAAAAGTCAGATATACATTATGATATATCTCTGTAAAATACACTGAGTATGCTTGCCTCTCTTATCTCCTCTCCTCTTCCACTCCTCCACATCTTCTGTCTCTGTGCCCCTGAGACAGCAAGACCAACTCTCCTTTCTCATCTTCCTCAGCCCACTCAAGCTGGAGATGATGAAAATGACCTTTGTGATGATCAATTTCCACTTGACGAACAGTAAGCAATCATCATGCCATGCAGTTAATAAACTCATCTGTTGTGTATGTGCGTGTGGGTCTTCGGGTGAGAATCTAATAACTTTATGGCAAGAATTGTGTGAGACGTTTTGTGTCACCACCGCTGTCACCATCAACATCATCTTCAGTATAATCATCATTGCCTGAGTGGTCATTGTGTAGAACATCATGTGTAAAACTTGTATGGAATTGGGTAGCCTACCCCTCCATAGGCATAAGGAGAGTGATATTTAATATAAAATTAATTAGTTTTCTGTCTTATAATTTTGCTTTTAAAGAAGTACAAACTGTATTGTATGCCTTTCTCTCATAATTGGAGAAACTATGTATCAGTCTATCATCACAGGTAAGTGGTTTTTAAAGAAAATATAACAATGTTCCAGTATTATCTTGTGAATATTACTATAATACTGTATGCCATAAAAATTTTATGTTCATTAATTAGTGTATAGACTAGGCTACTGTGAAGCAACTTTATCCATTGTACTAAGATACCATAAAACAATCATATTATCTTTTCATTTTTGATGTTTAGAGTTAGCTATATGTATAGTAGCATCTACAGTGTTTTATATCATATAAGACAATATTGATGTAGTTACTGACAGATGGTTCCTAATGTAAACAGATGATGTAAATTTATGATTATCAATAAATACAGTACAACACTGTAAATGCATTCTCTCTTCTTTATGATTTACTAATATAATTCTTTTGTCTAGATACTTTATTGTAAGCATACAGTATATAATACCATATAACAAAAACATGTGTTAATTGAGTGTGTATGTTAGTAGTAAGGCTTCCAGCCGACAGTACACTGTTAGTATTTAAGTTTGGGGGAAGTAAAAAATTACACAGGGATTTTCAACTGCTGGAGGGGAGGAGGTGGTTGGCAACCAAACTCCTGTATTGTTCAGGGGTCAACTGTACATCCAGAGATAACCTCATCTCTGTGTTTTTAGTCATATTGTTTTAATTTTCAACATTAATTCTATTAAAGATTATTGGATACTCCCTAGTTGCATTAGTTTAGATAGATTTTTTGAAAATGGTCACTTACTTCATAAAGGTCATATTTGGATTTCCTTACTTGTAAATATCTGTTGATGCTGGTTTAGCCTATCAATAACCAATGTTGTGGCTAGACCAGCCTTTGTGGTCTTGTTATAATTCCAAGATAGCCTTCAGCAATAACCATCAGAACACTTTGAAAAAAAAATGCTTATTGCTCACAGATCTCAGAAAGCACTTGGCTCATGTGGGGCTATGCAGAGAGGTAGTGGTGGTGGGCGGGGAAAGCTCATAGGCATAGGATTATGTTTTTACAGAGGTCCAGGGTGGAGGCATAAGTTTTCTGGGCTCACTTTACATTGGTGAATTTAAAACATAGAGCAGGAATTTAAAGCCAGGGAAGAGAAACACAAGTGGCACAAATGGTCAGTTATTGAAATTAACCATAGTAATAATAACAACAATACAAATTTGAAAATTAAAAAAAAAAACAGTCAACCAGATCTGTAAAACAAAAGTGCCTCAGTGAGGGGTAGGTGGCCTGGCTCTGACTGGCAAATAGCCATCTTTGAAGTGGATGGGTGGGCAAGCAAAACCTAAGTCAGGCACCAGCATTAAAAAAGGAGAAAAAAACCCCCAACAACTGTGAGGATTTACACTACCATGTCAAAGTCTATTTTAAATCTAATTGAATAATTTAATTATTTTTAGATTCTCTGGTTTTATCCTGCTGAGCTTTAATGTTTGTCTTCCTGAAGCACTGAGTTTTATATTCTGTTAATTAGCTGCCTTGTTTCACAACTCAAAATAGATCTGGTATAGACCAGACCAGAGCAAAAAACTTTAAACGTCATAACATTCTGCCCACTATAAGATGATCTTTCTCAGCTAATGATTTTGAGTCTTTAGTCCTCTTTTTTCTCTAAGTATTTGCTACACTTTTGTTTATAAATTAGCATTGTGGAAGAGGTTATCTAGTCATATTTTTTTTTCTTAAGGTAGCAATTTTATTTTTTTTCTAATGTGAAAATTTTTATATATAAAAATGTAACATTATGACATAAAAAGTGTAGCTGAAAAAGTTCCTTTAAAGACTTTGCATTCCTGCAAATCATTGATATTTGCATTTGCTCTATTCGTTGTTCATTATATAAGATGGTTGTATTTTAAATGGAAATTGATGTCTCTATAAAAATATTTTAAGTTTTAGTTTTAATTTTCAGTCTGTCATTTTCCCTATGTAGAATTTTTGCCTTTCCAAGTCAGTGAAAGCACATTTTGTTATTAATTCCATTTTGCATTTATATTGCAGATTTAACATTTTTACATTGATACGAGCGATAACTCATTAGCAAACTATAAGCCTCAAATGAAAACATGTTAAAAATTAAAAGATATTTAGCAGATATTAAGAATTCATTAGTTTCTATTTTCAAGCATTTTACTAACAATACTTATAAAACAAAGTGTTCTGTTAACTTTATGGAAGTGAGAGAAGAGTCAAGTATAAATCTTAATTATATTGACTTTATTTTTATATCAGTCATCTTTCTCTCTCTTTTCTTTTCTTAATGTTTTGATCATTTCTAAAGAGAAACACTAAAAGATGCACTAACTTAACATAAGTGAACAGCAAGGATAATATGAAATTTCCAGTATGTCCAATAAAACTAGAGATATAGTTGGCAAACTGTAGTCCCTGGATACATGGAGTCTTTGATTCCTTTTCAAGAGATCTGTGAGGTCAAAACTATTTTCATAATAATACTAGGATGTTTGCCTTTTTTCTTTTGTTGGCATTTTCACGGACACTAAAAAAGTAATGAGGGGTAAAAACTACTGTCCTTTTAGGACGGATCACTACAGTGGCAGCAAACTGAACTGGTAGATAGTACCGTTCACGCTCATACATACAAAATGTTCAAAAATGGCAGTTTTACTTAAGAATGACCTTGAAGAAGCAATAAAAATATTAGTTTTACTACATCCTGACTCTTAATTCCATATCTTTTTAATATTGTTTGTGTCCAAGTGAGAAATACACATAAAGCCATGCAAAGCACTTCAGTATTCAAGTCTGTGCTTATTTATAGGATTTCAGTTGTGTGCCAAAGCCAACTTATGCTAGCCCACAAGAGCAGACTGTACACATTTTTGTCTGCTGTATGTTCACAAACATAGAGGTCCATGAAATAACCTATGATAGGAGAATTCATACCACAGAAAGTGGCAAACACTACACATCATTATGGCTTTAATTAAAAAGACGACACCAACTCTTAGCAAGGATAGAACAACTGAAACTCTTATCCTTTCCTGATGGGAATGTAAAAAAGTGCAACCATGTTGAAAAACAGTTTGTCAGTTTCTCAGATGGGTCTTAAAAAGGCCCCAGCAATTCCATTTCTATGTTTATACCCAAAAGGAATGAAAACAAGCTTTCATAGAAAGAATTGTTCAAGAATGTTTTTACCAGCTTTGTTCACGATAGTTAAAAACTTGAAACACTGAATTTGTCCATTGTGAAAAATAAGCTTTGGTATATTCTTGTACTCATTAATACTACTGAGCAATAAAACAAAATGCATTATTGACAGATTCAACAAAAGAAATGAATTTCAAAAGTATTGTAGTGAGTGCATAATGTATGATTCTATATGAAGTTCAAAAATAGGCAAAACTAATCTACAGTGATGGAAACAAAGCAGCAGATGCCCACAGGTAGGAGGACAACCACCTTCAATCAGAATGTCCTACTTTTACATAGTTTATTTGTGAATATTAAGATTTCACTTAAAAGAAGTATTTTACAACAAATGCAGTTGTGAAAACTATGACAGTAACATGCAATCAAAATGTTGTAAACAGAGATGTGACACAAACAGACCTCAGAGTTAAGGCAAGAATAGTGAAGATTCTGCTTTTAGAGGCAGAAATTACATTGCATCCCTCCTTACTCAAAACTTGCATTTCCTGGGGGCACCTGAGTGGCCCAATCATCTAATGGTCCCACTTCAACTCAGGTCATGATCTGAGTTGTGAGTTGGAGACCCACATCAAACTCTGTGCTGACAGCGTGGAGCACACATTGGATCCTCTGTCCCCTTCTTTCTCTGCACCTACCCCACTTGTGCTCTCTCATGCATTGTCTCTCTCTCAAAAATAAATAAACATTAAAAAAAATGCATTTCTTAAACATGCTGGGTTGAGCTATTGTTGAACATTAAGAATAAAATGTTAAGAGGCACCTGGGTGACTCAGTGGGTTAAGTGTCTGGCTTCAATTCAGGTCGTGATTTCCCAATTCGTGAGTTCAAGCCCCATGTTGGGCTCTGTGCTGACAGTGCAGAGCCTGGAGCTTGCTTTGGAGTCTGTGTCTCCCTCTCTCTCTGCCCCTACCCTGCTTGTGTTCTCTCTATCTCTCTCTCAAAAATAAATATTTAAAAAAAATAAAAAAATAAAATGCAAAACTCCTCCCTACAGACAGAAGCAGATGACAACTGATTTTATTTATTTGACATATTTAAGAATATAGTTAATATAAGGGCTGAAAATGTAAAATGGGATTTGAAATACATACATAGTCAATTATACCATGTGTCATTTCAGCATCATTGCAGTAACCATTTTATTGAGCAACCCACTTGATTAGGATGGTAACAGAATGTGTTTTACCCACTTGATATTTTAAACAGATATCATGTATTAAAAATAATACTGGGAATAGTACTTTGAAAGTATTTTAATGTGATTTAATGTTCTCCTTTATGTGATAAAATTCAAAATGGAGTTTATTTTACAACTATGTTGTATACCTAGCTAAACTTGACATACATTGTGACCACCAATGTATCCTCTTTTTGTAAGGTTATTTTGCTCTGAATTTACATGTTAATTTTTTCTGCAATTCCTTTTGCTTCTTGCTTTAATGAAAGCCATGCATCATTGCATTAAGTGAAGTAAGGCACTGGATAAAATAGAACATTGCTATTAACCTCTAACATTAGTGTGTAGGGAGGCAGAGACAAGTTTAATAACTCAGAGATAAAATACTCACAGTGTAATTACCGAAGCCTGCTTTACCCTGACACATTAACATATGGTAATAAACTTGAGTCTATTTTCAAAGAGGAATGAAATCATCATCAATAATCAATTTTATCCATTTTATGGCTAGTGAAGTGATTGGTCCTTTAAAATGGGGTCATCACCTGATGTCTGACTTTCGTAAAATGATGCAGTGTTTTATTTTATTGCTATATAAAGCAGATTTAGATGTCTGCCCAACGTTGCATGGAATTTAGAATATGCAAACTTAAATTAAGCATTTAGCTTTTGAAAAAGTCACCTGCTATGTGTTTAAGTCCATCGCATTCCAAACATTATTTCTTGTTATATATTTACATGTAAATTTATAAGTTAAGTGAAGGTCAGCAGTAAAACACTTATACTCTAGATAGTGTATAAAAGGTGATATGCTAGAATCCAATTTTAATTGTTCAATATATCCATGTTTTATATAAGCTTAAAATGTATTTTTGACAAAATTAGTTTTGCTGTTAAGAAGATATGAAAATTTGTTTGACTATTTATACCTCCTTGGTCCATATAATTTTCACTGTTCCTCTGTAAAGAATTTAAAATATGTTTGAAATATATATGAATTCAAGTAAGGTAAAAATATCAGATACTACTACCAAGGTTTAATTTTAATAATGATAATTGAATATCACTTTTACAGAAATGCTGAAAGCCTCTAAGAAAAACATTTGAGAACCACAGAATGTTTTTTTCTATCTCAAAATGCATTTAAAATGATGAATATTTTCAGAAATCATTTAGGAAAGCAGAGATTCTAACCTTAAATAAAATTAAGCAGTAGGCCTAAAGAAACTTACGACTTAAATTTGAATTCATAAGCAAACTTTTATTGAGTTCCTCCTATGGATGCATAGCCCTGAAGCTACAAGGCTAAAACTATGAACTGTCTGTTTAGGTCATGAGCATGACGACGTTGCCAATTAATTATTGCATTCTTCTCAGGAGTTAAAAAAAATAAAGCTATATCAAGACATTCTCATTTGCATTTTAAACCCTTTTATGATTGTTTAAGGTTTCATTATTATTATATATTACTTAATGCAATGTCAAATTTTAAAAAAAAAGAAGAAAAATGTTCTGCAATTACACACCAAAGTAGCCATTCCAAAAGTCTTTAAGTTTCCAACAGTTTGTTATGCTTTGCCCAATCATAGGGCCTTCAAACAGGTTTAAGGAACTACTTGACATGGGGTGCCTGGGTGCCTCAGTTGGTAATCCGTCCAACTTCCATTCATGTCACGATCTCCTGGCTCTTGAGTTAGAGCCCTGTATCCAGCTTTCTGCAGTCAGCATGGAGCCTGCTTCAGATCCTCTATTCCCCTCTCTTCCAGCCTCTCCCTGACTTGGTGCGCACATGTATGCTCTCTCTCTCTCTTTCTCTCTTTCTCTCTCTCTCTCTCTCTCTCTCTCTGTCTTTCTCAAAAATAAATAAACATTAGAGGCGCCTTGGTGGCTCAGTCAGTTAAGCGTCTGCCTTCGGCTCAGGTCATACTCTCACGGTTTGTAGGTTTGAGCCCCACGTTGGGCTCTGGGCTGACAGCTCGGAGCCTGGAGCCTGCTTTGGATTCTGTGTCTCCCTTTCTCTCTGCCCCTCCTCTGCTCATGATCTGTCTGTCTCTGTTTCTCAAAAATAAGTAAACATTAAAAATAAGTAGACATTAAAAAAAGACTTAGAAGAAAAAAGGGATAATTTGACATAGGTATAAGTTCGCATAAAAACACAGAAACATGTTTTCTTGATGGGAATATAATGGACCTTAACAAAACTTATAATAAATGTAGAAAACATGCTCTAGGAAGTAAGTTTTAGGAAGACAATGAGATTTGATATAAAGTTAGGGAGGTTCCCCGTGGCCAGATATTAAATTTTAAGCCCATTCCAGAAATCTTATAAAGAACAAGCACATGTGAAGCCAGAAGAGCCATAGTAAAATGAAATCTATCACAGAAACATTGCTGACCTCCACGCTGCTTAGCTTTGCTCACCCATGAGGGTAGGGGACTATTAGGAAGGCTGTTAGATTCAAGTGCAAGGTGGATTGAAAAATAGGTTTTAGCTGTTTTATATTATAATGGCCCAAAGGTGAAGGCATGTTCCAAAACTGTGCTTGTCGTTTTGAAGTATGTATGCCACAGGGAAGAGAGTATACAAAAAAAGAAAGCAAATTTCATTAGGTCAGGAATTCCACTGATAAATCAAAAAAGGGCCAAAAGTCACACTGCAAAATTGTGGAAGAGTCATGAAAAGCAAACCCCTTCTAATTTCATGCTAGAAAGGCTAAAGTACATTTTATGTGGAGCTTGGCAGTGATTTGAAAAAAAATTCCCAAATGGCAAAGGTGTTAGGTGATTTCAATGATGTTTTTTAAACTCTGTGCTTGGAAAATGCTATCAAAGATGAGAACTAATAAGGCAAATGACCTTTTCTTGTTCTTATTTTTTCCTAATAGTTTTTGTAATGTTGTTAAGCAGAGACCTATATGGATGGTTTTGTAATGTATTAGAGGATTAGATGAGATTGTGTAAACTAAACTTTCCTAAATCAACAAGTGACATGAAAATTAATTAAAAGCATGAAAATATAATGGCCTATCAAAAACTGCAGTTAGTTAATTTTAATGAGCTGATACTAGAGCTATTATTGGTAGTGTTTGCTCAATTAATTTAAAGATTAAGGAGAATAAGACCAAATGTAATGTCTGATTACAAATACCCTCAGAAACCGTTGTTTATTAAATATGTGGCTTCATAAATAATTTTTCATAAGCTTAGTCGACCTTTCAAATCAAAAAGCCATAACTGATCCAAATTTTATTACTATTTTTTTGGTCATTGAAATTGTTCATTTTAATGAATATGTATTCTTGGCATTACCATATTATCAAAGAATGTAAATAAAGATTTACTCCAAAAGATCGTGTAGTCTCTTCTTAAAGGTATGCAGTAGCTGTGACTTTCTTTTCTTTTTTATTATTATAATGTTTGCCTTTGTTTTTATAATAATATCTTCCATCATTATGGTTAAGGTTTGTCTATTTATTCTCCTTTAAGAATACATGATCTCCTAAGCCATATATAAATCTTAATAGCAGCTCAGTACCATCCATCTTTAAGTACTTGGAATAGTGGTCATCTAAGAATTTCATACTTGTTTTTTATTAATGATTTATTTTTATCATCAAATACTAAAACTATAACTATTACAAATTAATTGCATTTAATAAAACCACATTTTAATATCCTATCTTTTAAAAATTTATTATTCTATGGTAGTCTGAAACTATCAATTTGAAAATAATAAGTATCTTAAAAGCAGATATTCAGATGGCTAACAGACACATGAAAATATGCTCAACATCACTCATCATCAGGGAAATACAAATAAAAATCACAGCGAGGTATCACCTCACACCTGTAAGAATGGCTAAAATTAGCAACTCAGGAAACGTCCGGATGTTGGCGAGAATATGAAAAAAGGCGAACTCTTTTGTGGTGTTGGCGGGAATGCAAACTGGTGCGGCCACTCTGGAAAACAGTGTGGAGGTTCCTCAAAAAGTTAAAAATAGAACTACCCTAGGGCCCAGCAATTGCACTACTAGGTATGTATCCAAGGGATACAAAAATGCTGATTCGAAGGGGCACATGCACCCTAATGTTTATAGAAGTGGTACCAACAATAGGCAAATTATGGAAAGAGCCCAAATGTCCATCCACTGATGAATGGATAAAGAAGAGTTTGTATAAATATACGTGGAATACTGTTCAGCAGTCAAAAAGAATGAAATCTTGCCATTTGCAACAATGTAGATGGAACTAGAGGGTATTATGCTAAGCAAAAGAAGTCAGAGAAATACAAATATATGATTTCACTCATATGTGGAATTTAAGAAACAAAACAGATGAACATTGGGGAAAGGAAGGAAATAAGATAAAAACACAGAGGGAGGCAAACCATAAGAGACTCTTAAATACAAGAAAAAAAACCTGAGGGTGTCTGGAGGGGAGGTGGGAGGGAAGGGCTAAATGGGTGATGGGCATTTAGGAGGGCACTTGTGTGTTTTATCTAAGTGATGCATCACTGGGTTCTACTCTTGAAAGCAATACTACACTGTATATTAACTAAATTGAATTTAGATTTTTAAAAAATGGAAAAAAAAAGCCAAAAAACCATTTTCTTCCATTTGTATGGAGATGTTACTAGTTTAATTTCTATTTATTGACACATTTCAGTGTAATAAGTCTGCATGCATCCTTTTTTATAACTTTGAAATAGCTAGACTGTATTATGTTCACACTGCATGGTGACAAAATGCAGAACAGTAACTCCTGTTATATAATATTGCATAAATAATGTATATCTTCAACATTTAGAAAATGTAATGTTCCTTTCCTCATTACTTGGTGTAATATTAATCCAATTAAAATTTGAATTGAGCATCAATTGCTTCCATTAATAAGTGTAGCCATGTGAGAGTCTCAGAAAAATTATCTCAAAGATGGCATTTATTGGTGCTATCTTTATCCATTTACTGGGGGAAAGCTCATACTATAGCCATGTCTTTGCTGGACCAGTGACATCTTCACTCTGTAACCTGATCTCCTTGACCACCTCCCATAAAGCATATACAATGCTAACATGTCCTAAAATGACCTCCTCCTTTTTTAAAGTTTATTTATTTATTTTGAGAGAGAAAGAGACAGAGTGAGTAGGGGAGGGGCAGAGAAAGGAAGAGACAGAATCTCAGGCAGGCTCTGTACTAACAGAGTTCGAGATTTGTAACTCTCACTGTGTAACTGTGGGTTCGAGAGATGGACCCTTAACCGACTGAGCCACCCAGGTGCCCCTAAATTACCTCTTGATAGGTACACTAACTTGATAGGTACACACCCACCAACTCCTCCTCCAACCTCTCTCTCAATGGCGACTCCATTTGGTCAGTTGCCTGGGTGGAAAACCTTGAATTGAGCCTTTATACCAGTCCATCAGCAAATTATATTAGCTCTACCTTCAAAATATACCCAGTATTTGACTATTTTTCTCCACCTCCATCATCCTGGTGCATATTTTCTAACCTTTCATTGCAATAGCTTTAATACTAGTTTTCCTGACTATACCCCCACCCTCTGCTCTTCCTCCCCCCAACAGTCTTGGCCATTCTCAACCTTGAAGCCATAGTGATTCTAATAAAGCATCCATGTGACTCCTCTTCTAACAATCCATAATGGCTTTCCATTTCATTCATTCAAAAGTTGAAGTTCCTGCTTACCTTAAGTAAAGTAAGCCAAAGTCTTAACTACCAGTCTGTATTCCTCCTCATCTCCCCACTTCATCTCCATTAGTTGTTTACTTATTTTAGCCATACTTCTTTCCACTTCCTATTTCTTATTCTATAATGCTCTTTCTCCAATATCCCTCACTTACTTTGGATCACCATGTCTAATTTAAACTTTTCTTGCTTCTGTATCTATTTCCCTGCTTTCTCTCTCTCTCTCTCTCTCTTTCTCAAATATATATATATATATATATATATATATATATATATATATATATGTGTGTGTGTGTGTGTGTGTGTGTGTGTGTATTGAGTGTTTACTTATTTTTGAGAGAGAGAGCATGTGTGTGAGCAGGGCAGGGGCAGAGAGGTGCTCTGTGTGCACCACGGCCAAAGTTCCAGTGAGGAAGGGACTACCAGAGCCAGTAGCCTGGGTGTAACACCAAAAGCACACCACAGCAGAACAAAGCCCACCCCTAATACCGCACATTCTCCAGGGCCATCCAGATTTGTCTCTTATTAGTCCTATCCCTTGGCTCTTAAAGGGCTCATTAAATCTAAGTATCTCCATCAATTCTGATTAATTTCAGATCACATGGATTTCATAGTAGTATCTGGGAGTAGCATAGTTGTGGAAGGTTATTTAGGGAAGTTGGCCAAATTCTTAGTAGAAAGAGAGAATGACTCAAAATTTGTTACATCCTCTTGAAGGTGAGAAAAGCTGTTTATCCATTTTCCAAAATGATGGGTTCCATAGGGATGGAGAGGTTGCCAGGTGGTTATCAAACGTGACCTGCAGGCAGGGGGGGAGACACTGGTGTCCAGAGGCAGATACTCTGAGGCAAAGTCAGTATCCATGTTCATTTCTGATCAAATACTATATTCATGTCTGGATATGAGCATCCACTTAGGTGAAAGTAGCGCTGTATAAACTACCATTCATCCTCAGATACCAGAATACGGACATACAAGGAAAGCATAGTATTATGAAAATGAGGGGGGGATTATTTTCTTTCTCATCACCTAAGGTAAAGTAGTAGTAAAGTGCTGGGTGAGGGGCACCTGGGTGGCTCAGTCAGTTAAATGTCTGACTTCAATTCACATCATGATCTCACAGCTTGTGAGCTTAAGTCCCGCACCGGGCTTTGTGCTGACAGTTTAGAGCCTGGAGTCTGCTTCATTTTCTGTATCTCCCTCTCTCTCTGTTCCTCCCACACTCATGCGCTGTCTCTCAAAAATGAATAAATGTTAAAAAAAAATAAAAAAACAAAAAGTGGTAAGTGAAAGGAGAAGGCTGACTTTGTAGGAATGCAATGCAGTATTCATGCAAAGATTGCCTTTTCTTTTTCCTGTTCTTTTCTTTCTTTTCAGTTTTTATCCCACCTCCCATTTGAGGAGGAAACAGCAATGAGCTAGTTTCCCTTCCCAAAGTGAAAATGGAAATCCCAAAAGAATAGCTTTTCTGAAGTATGGCAATGCCTGAATTGCAGCCCCATGGACCACTAAGTCAGAGACTGGTGATCATAGACAGGTGAGATGACTGGCCAGAAAACAGCCTTTATTTTCCCCCCACCTTTTTACTCTGGTATGCCCAGGTTGTGAATTTCCCATAGAAGCAGTGGATATCTAGGGAAACAGTGGAGTTTGACCCGTAACTGCTGCTGTTTCATATCTATACCCAAGTAAGTTGAGGTTTTTCATCAAAACAGTTGTAGTTTAGGTTATAAGGAATTGATCGAATACCCAGAAGTTGAAAACCTTCCACTGTGTCCAATGGATGTTTGTTATTTATTTTGTTAAAATGTTGGATGAACATGTGTCCAAATATAATATACTTAATAGCATTAAGTCAGCCAAGGTTTATTTTATGGCAAAATATCATATTATACTGGTATCTGTAACCAAAAAAATACATGTCAAATAGCAAATCCATTTGGTTCTTACTGATAATTCCATTGTCAATATAACTCTAATAATGTTCAATTTGAACTAAAACATCTTTCTTTAGAATTTGCCAGTCAGTAATATGTTTTTGATTTACTAAATTATGTTAAATTTTATAATCCAAAGTGCAGTTCATTTCCAGCAACGTTTTTACTTAAAAAACAAAAAAGACAACTTCACAAAAGAACGATAAGCAGAGTTGTAATTTACCAATGCGAGCAATAGGATCAATTTGGCTTGGATGTGATAGATGTATTATCATTTGCTTAGCATTTTTCTCATATGCATTTTCAGAAAAATGAGAAAGGTGCATGCATTTATAAACACATAAGCCAAGATCCAATTTTCTGGCCAAATATAGCTTGATCTACAAAACAGATGATCACCATTGGGGGCAAATGTCCTCTCTTGATTTGGCAGAATGTGTGACGTTGAGGAAAAGCCTCAATGGCAGGCCAAATTTATCAGAGCATGCTAAATTTGTGTCCTTTTTGATTATTCCTGAAATGTTATATTTTAACTTTCTTTAATGTCTTTATTTCAGATTATTCTTTGTAGAATAAATACTAAGAAACCCATGAGAGAAAATATAAAAAATATTTTTCATTTATAGCAAAATAATAATAGCATGAATATATGTTTACTCATACAGATGGAGGCAAACATTTGTTTTAAATTTTTAATGTGCAAAAAAATGTGTAATGCAGACAGATGACTAAATATCACCATTTATTGATTTCTGATGGATTAACTGATTTTAAACACTTATATTAAATAACCTCACCCTACCATTATTCTTACTAGGCATTTATAATGTTTCTGCATTTTTTCTAAGATGTGACAAGCACTCATTTATACAAATCTTTATTCATATGCCTGAGTTTTTTTTAAATATTCCTAAAAGTGAAAATATAGAGACAAGTTATTTTAATATTTCAAGGCTTCTGATTTATAATAGCTAATCGCCTTTCTTTAAAAATTGTAATTTACACTGTCACCAGTAGCACAGGTGATAATCTTTCTGTATTGAAAGATGTTATTTTTCAGTACTTAGAATTGGATAGGTATAAAATTAGCTCTCAATGCTATTATAATTTGCAACTCTTTGCTTATTAGTTAGGTTGAACTCATTTTCATTTGCATTGCTTTTGTGAAATTATCTCTTCCTATTTCAAATGTTAAAGCATTTGTATTTTGTTATATTCAACAGCTTTCTAAATTTACCTTTTGTAATTACCTTATTGTTGGGTTGTTATATACAGAAACATTTTTTTATTTGATCAAATAGAAAAATGATTTTTTTGTGTGTGTGATTGATTTCACTATTTTTGTTGTTAGTTCACTTAGAAAATCTTTCTTTTGGCTGCACCCTGCCCATAAAAAATAAAAGAAAAAAACCGTGTTCTCCATTATGCTCTGAATACCCAGAATTTGATATTTCCTGGCCAAATGACAGTTGGATTGCTCAACAAGTCTGTACTGTAAATCTTGAACTGCCTTTCAAGTCCAAGACCAAAGGCTTAAGAATCAGGAGACCTAATGGTGTAAGTCCTAGTGTGAGGGCAGTGGAAAATAGATCCTTCTCAAGTTGTCAGGCAGAAAGACATTTTCCCTTCCTGTGCTTTTTTGTTCTAGTCAGACCCTCAACTGATTGGGTAATGCTCAACCACACTGGGGAAAGCAGTCTCTTCTACTCAGTCTACTGATTCAAATGCTAATCTCATCTGGAAACGCCCTCACAGAAACACTCACAAACAATGTTTAGCCAAATATCTGGACACTCTGTTATCCAGTCAAGTTGACACATAATATTAACTATTGGTTAATATTAGTTAACCATTGGTTAGTGTGCATTAACCACTGCACCAGTGCATTAAATATTTCAACTCCTGTGGCTTACCGGAAATATAAACAGAAAAGTATAGAGAATTATTATTCCACTGACCACTATGCCACTAGGGCCATATCAAAAGAGACCAGGACATGGATTTATCATTATAAATATTCTTACATATGTTAAGGGAATAAAGTGTCATAACATTATGTAACCATCTAGATTATTTACATCAAAAATTATATGATGTAAGGAAATAGGAACTTTGGCTTGACTTTCTCTTTTTAGCTGACTGATTAACACTTGAGTTTTCCTTTTCATGTATAAGGCAAAATGTGGCATGATTTAATTCAGTCTTCGAATATAGACCCTTCCTAATCACATTACTAATGTTTGTAAGAATTTTACAACTTCTTAATTCCTGAAGAATTAAAGTATATTTAGAGAAATCATACTCTTTATTTTTTAAATTTTTTTAAAATGTTTATTTAGTTTTTGACAGAGCATGACCGGGGGAGGGGCAGAGAGAGAGGGAGACAGAATCAGAAGCAGGTTCCAGGTTCCCAGCTGTCAGCACAGAGCCTGACGCGGGGCTCAAACTCACAGACTGCGAGATCATGACCGGAGCCGAAGTTGGACACTCAACCTAGTGAGTCACCCAGGCGTCCCCAAGAGAAATCATACTCTTTAAAATTTTTTAAAAAAATTTTTAATGTTTATTTTACATCTGAGAGAGTGACAGAGCATAAGCAGTAGAGGGGCAGAGAGGGGGAGCCAGAATCCAAAGCAGGCTCCAGCCTCTGAGCTGTCAGCACAGAGCCTGATGCGGGGCTCAAACTCATGGACTCCATGGCCTGAGCTGAAGTCAGGCACTTAACCCGACTGAGCCACCCAGATGCCTGAGAAATCATACTCTCTAAAATATACTTAGAGAAATTAGAGAATATACTGTCTCACAAAATATACATTCCTAAAACATGCAGGCTATCTTTGATGCACAAAACTTAATCTCCCCACCTCTTTCCAATGACAGCCCATGAATATTATTCGTTATTTTAAAACCAGGGTTTTCCGTTGTTACTATAGTCTTTTGTATGTGTTTCACTATGTGGTTTTTATTAAACCTTGAACCCTTAACATTCTGTTCTGGGCATTTGTGTTCACAGATTGCATATCTGAGACAATTATTTCTCATGCCAATAAAAGCTAGTTGAGGGTACCGGCTATTTTACCAATAAATCAGTATTATGAAATACAATAAAACATCATTTGCAGGAAGGGACTTCTCACCTTTTGAGCTAGTTTCTAAAAAGACAGACTATCTTCAAAGAAATATATAGTTTATCAGAATGTACTATCTTTGTGTTTTTAATCATTAAAAAAAAAAATACCAGCAAGGCAGTCTGGGAGTTTTCTCTATAAAATAACTCAAAATAGAGACTTTTGTTTTTTTAAAAAAATGATTTCCTAATCCTCAGTAAAGAATTTTCAAATGTTTCTTAGCTTCAAGAACGTACTGTACTATTTTATAGAGAATCTCTTAAGAATGAGATACAGTGTCTGAAGCAGTTGCTGGAAGGATCCAACTCATTAATTGCAACTATGTTGTCTGCTTGCACATGATAGCTGGTTACTGTGTCGACAGCTACTAGAAATGATGAGGGGAAAGATTCAAGCTTCTAACAGTTCTGTAAGTAATTCAGAACATATTGCTCTGCTGTACAGATGTTTAATACTGATGTCAACTTTGCATCTGAGAAAGTAAATGATGTGTAGAAAGGTTTGTTTGGAAAAATAGTTACAAGTTTTCATTATGTGCCAGAGGGAAAATGCTGTGGTAACATAATTCTTTGATTTTATTGCAGTGGTATAAATATACGTATGTGTTGAGGTCTTCTCTATTTTATCCAACTATTTCAAAGACTAAGAGAATGAGCTGGTCCCAGATTATCATATTCAATTGCTACAAAAATGCAACCCAAGTTTACTACACTGTACACTTGGAAGGGTGGAAAAATATGCCATCCCCAAATGTCTCTTTGGCATAAGGATTTTTGAGCTAAAGGCACTTAACAAACAATAGATGCAAGAAGGGCATTCTAATCTCCCCTTTTCTTCCTGAAAACAGGAGATAAAAACTCCCATGCATAAGATGCACTCCCTGTACCAGAGAAAAGGAATATTCTTCCATTGGGAGTTAAAGCTGAGAGAATTAGAATTTTGTACAAATAGACATTGTTAAAATAATTCTTATCTTCCTTTAGCCTTTGTACATATTTTATTTAGTTTCTCACAGTCTCCTCTCTTTGTTTAACCTAATATGAAAGTATGTAGACTTCGTCACTTTTTTGAGCCTTCATTTCCTTATAAGGGTGCTTGTGTCACAAAAAAATATACATTTGTATGTTTTTCTCCTATTCATCTGTCAAATGTTAGTTTAACTCTCAGGCACAGGTAAAAAAAAACTCTAAGAAGATAAAGGCATAATTTTACCTTCTCTATGACATCATTAAGAAAAATCATATTTAGTATATTTTGTAGCAAATTTACTTAGGATTAAAAAACAGCATAGCAAATCAGCTTCAACACTTTGGTAAATTTGAAAATGAGATTTATATATGTATTTATATATGTACCGAGGAAGCAAAAGATGCATGTATCCTTAGAGCATTTCAGAAACTGAGCTGCGTGGAAACACTAAGAGGAAAGACATGCTCGGAGAGCAAAACAGTTGAAATATTCTTTACCTTAAGTGGAATAAATCCAGTGGGTTTCTAAAAAGACAGAGTATCTTCAAAGAAATATATTGTGGAGTTCAAGAAAGTTTTGACTATTTATACTAGGTCTGCAGTGTTGACTGCAGACAACATACTTTAACATGTCAGCATGTCATTATTTTCTTTTTCCATGTCCTCAGAGGGACTGTAATACCTGATTTAAATGCTTATTTAAATAATGTATCATTTTCAACCTATTCTTTTGTTTTCTTAAGCTTCATCTTGGCTCCTGCTGCAGTCTATCCTGTCTGGTTTCACAGGCTTCCAGTGGTTTGCCTGACCAGGGAGCCCCCTTGTTTACACCTTAAATTCCTAGTTCCATTTACAGAATTTAGAAAAGCCACTGTGAAGTTGGAATGATGTAGTAACTAACTCTGAAATGTACTGCATAATCAAGGTACTAGAACCGCCTCTTTATTCCAGCCAAGCCAGGATTCCAAAAAATAATTCAAGAGTCTCCAGTGTATACATTATTAGGTGTTCTGAGAGAAGTGCTGAGTCGTGGATCACAGAAGGTGATAAGGGCAGGGAAGTGGAAACAGTGGTGCTTCCTGGCAAACGAATAACATATCACTTCGCTTCAGATCCTAACCTCAACAAGGAATTGTGGAATTGTATATGTGTGTCACTATAGGTCTCTGTGTTTTAAAAATCAAATCTGTTCCTCAAATATTCTAGTACATAAACATTATACAAAGAAAGTCGTTTACAACGATCTGGTGTTATTTCACTAATATTATCCAGGCTTTTTCTTGCTGAGTAATGCATTCTATTCTCTATCATTACCATGTCTATCAGACGAATGCTTATTGATGATTGTTAAAATATGACACAAGAAGAAATACATACTAACAAAAACTAAAATCTGAATAAAAATAGTATAAGTAGCAAATATTTAAAACATTCTAAAATTACCAGTGGACTCCTTGTGACAAGCTAAGTGTTGAACAATGATACATAGAAACAATATTTTATAAAACACTTGATTTTCTAACTTTTGTAAATCTTTTAAATCCACTCAATTTTACATTCATAAATAAACAGTTTTACAAAGTTCTTTTTCTATTGTACTGTGTCCCTGTTGAAGTTTTTAATCTAGTGCCTAATGTAGAGTCGTAATGAGGACCCTAATACAGAATACAGGAATCTCGGCAAAGTGACCAATGCATTAGCCTAATTCGGGACTACATCACATACCCAAAGAAGAAGCCACTTAAGAAAACTTTAAAACAGTGCAGATGAGATGAGGTCTAATAAGGATCAAGGGTTCTAAAGATGATAAAGTCTAATCTTCCTAAAGACGGGCAACTGTGAAAGAGTTTATAGTACATTTATTTATTTACTTATCTATATTTAAATTCAATTTAGTTAACATATAGTGTAGTATTGGTTTCAGAAATAGAATTTAGTGATTCACCACTTACATATAACACCCAGTGCTCATCACAAGTGTCCTCCCTAATGCCCATCGCCATTTAGCCCCTACCCCCACCCACCTTCCCTCCAGTAACCCTCAGTTTGTTCGCTGTATTTAAGAGTCTTTTATGGCTTTCTTCCCTCTCTGTTTTTTATCTTGTTTTAGTTTTCCTTCCCTTTCCCCTATGTTCACCTGTTTTGTTTCTTAAATTCCACATGAGTGAAATCACATATTTGTCTTTCTCTGACTGACTTATTTTGCTTAGCATAATACAATCTAGTTCCATCCACATTGTTGCAAACGGCAAGGTTTTATTCTTTTTGATGGCTGATAAATATTGGGGTGCATGTGCCCCCTTTGAATCAGCATTTTTGTATCCTTTGTATAAATACCTAGTAGTGCAATTGCTGGATCGTAGGGTGGTTCTATTTTTAACTTTTTGAGGAATCTCCATTCTGTTTTCCAGAGTGGCTATACCAGTTTATATTCCCACCAATACTACCAACGTGTTCCCCTTTCTCCACATCCTCGCCAACATTTGTTGTTTCCTGAGTTGTTCATGTTAGCCATTCTGACAGGTGTGAGGTGGTATCTCATTGTGGTTTTGGTTTGTATTTTCTTGCTGATGAGTGATGTTGGGGTTTTTCTAGTACTTTATGATTAAAATATCAAAAATACATGAAAGTCAGAAATACAGCTTTAAAGAAAGTTTATCGTGGGAAAAGCATTTTCCAGGGAAGTTGGCAGAGTAGGAGAATGCTAGGCTCACCTTGTCCCACAGATACTCCCAGAAAACATCCACATCAGTACAAATAACCTGGAAAATAACCTGAAGACTGGCAGAAAAGACTCTCCACAGTTATAGGTGGAGAAAGGGCCACATCAAAGAAGGTAGTAAGGGTGGAGACACAGTGGAGAGCCAAACTGACCCCTGGCAGGCACAGAGAAGGAAGACGAAGAGACCCCATGTGGGGCACCCAAACTGGGAAGACAAATCCACATAACATCTGGCTTTGAAAATCAAAGGGACTGAACTTCATGATTTTTTATAATCAGTGGGGCTTAACATCTGGAAGTTTTAAAAAATTGGCAGGCTCAGCTCTGAGAAACCCGTTGGAAACTGAGTCCCTGCCCTTAAAGACACAGTACAATCAACAGCCCTGCTGAGATACAGCATAGAAGCAGCAGTTTGAAAAATGCTTGGAGTATGTTTACTAATCTCAGAGTATGTGCTGGAGGGGCAGGGATCTTCGGGAGACTTCTCCAAGAATAAAAGAGCTGGCAGTGGCCATTTCCCTCCCCTCTACCCAAGCCTAGATACATGTTCAGCTGCAGGAACCAGTGCAGTGCAAACAGTCTCCCCCCTACCTTGCTAACACTGTGCATCCCACCCCAGGGTTCTGTCTCAGACCTGTCCCCGTCCCCACCCTTTCTTGGCCTCAACAGTTTTCCAAAGCTGCTGAAAGTCCCTTCTCAGAATGGACCAGTGTAGATCTTCTGGAACCATGCACCTTGCCCCTGTGACCTCCCGTATACCTGCCTTGCCAACATGCTCTTGGTAGGGGTCCATTCAAAGCAGCACCACAAGTGTGGTAGTGTGCAAGCAGCCCTGACAGGGGATAGCATCACCTCAAAATGACTCCGGCCCTGGGAAGAAGGAAAGAAAACCACAGTTACCAGTTCAACATTGGTCCCAGAAGTGGGCTGGGGGCAGATAGTTGGTCGGACTATAGACTTTGACCACCAATGAAAGCTTCTCAGAAATCAAAACAAGGAAGTGTCCTGCAGCTCAGTGCGATTAGAGCTCTAGCAAATGTCTGGTCTGACAACTCAAGCCCAGTGTGGCTCCAGAGTGGCCCACTAACAACACAGGGAACAAACCCTGCCCACAACAAATAAAGAGAGCCATTTCAGATGACTGGACTGAAAGCAAACATGGCTTAGCCACAATGGTAGGGTGCACATAGGAGATACCCTTAAAGTGCCAGGTGAACAGAGGACTTCACACCATAGGGCACTATAGGACCTCTTTTTCATAAGGCCAGTACTTTTAAGAGCAGGAGATATAGCAGGCCTTCCTAACACTCAGAAACAGACATAGAACATTAGACAAAATGATGAGACAGAGGAAGATGTCTCAAATGAAAGAACAGAACAAAATCAAAGCAAGAGAGCCAAACAAAATGGAGATAAGTGATATGCCTGATAGAGAATTTAAAGTAATGTCATAACGATAGTCACTGGACTTGAGAGAAGAGTGGAGGACCTCAGTGAGACCCTCAACAAAGAAAAAGAAAACAGAAAACAGAATAAATCATAGACAAATAACTCAATAATTAAAATTATAAATAGATAAATAGTGGACTAGTGGAAACAGAAGAATGGGTCAGTGACCTGTAAGACAGAGTAATGGAAAGCAATCAAGCTGAACAGGAGTGGGAAACATAAATAAATAAATAAATAAATAAATAAATAAATAAATAAATAAATATTAAGGAAACACAGCAGCACCATCAAGTATAATAACATTTGCATTACAGTGTCTCAGAATGAGAAGTGAGACAAAGGGGAAAACAAAATGTATTTTGAATAAATAATGGCTAAAAACTTTCTAAATCTGGGGAAGGAAACAGAAAGTCAGACCCAGGAGGCACAGAGATCCTCCAAAAAAATCAACCCAAGGAGGTCCACACCAAGACACATTGTAATTAGAATGACAAAAACTAGTGATAAAGAGAGAATTTTTAAAGCAGCAAGAGAAAAGAAAACAGTTACATACAAGAGAAACTCCAAAAGGCTATCAGCCGGTTTTTCAGCAGAAATTTTACAGGCCAGAAGGCAGTGGCATGGTATATTCAAAGTGCTGAAAGAATAAAACCTGCAACCAAAAATATCTACTGAGGCTATTATTCTGAATTGAACAGATAAAGAGTTTCTGAGACAACCAAAATTGAAAAGAATTCATCATCACTAAGCCAGCCTTATAAGAAATATTAAAGGGGATTCTTTGAGTGGAAAGAATATAAGCAGGAGTTAGAAAAGTAGGAGGCACCAAAGCAGTAAAATTGAGAATACTACAAAAAGCAGTCAAGAGATTTATAAAATAGAAGGATGTAAAGTATGACACCCTATACCTAAAATGTGGGAGGAGAGAAATAAAAATTTAGTGCTTTTATAATGAGTTCAAACTTAAGTGACCATCAACTTAATATAGACTGCTATATGCATAAGATGTTATATATAAACCTAATGGTAACCACAAATCAACACCTGGTAATAGATATGTAAAATAAACAGAAAGGAACTGAAGTATATCATCAAAGAAAGCCGGAAAACCATGAAAGGAAAACAAGAAAAGAAAAGAACAGAGAAGAACTATAAAATAAGTGACAAAATGGCAATAAGTACACAGCTATCAATAACCACTTTGAATGTAAATGGCCTAAACACTCCAGTCAAAAAATGTAGAGTGATAGACTGGATAAAAAAGTAAGACCCAGTGGTATCTGGGTGACATAGTTGGTTAAGCGTACCACTTAGGCTTAGGTTATGACCTCGCAGTTTGTGGGTTCAAGCCCTGTGCGGGCTCTGTGCTGACACTGTGGAGGACCCTGCTTTGGATTCTCTCTTTCTCTCTCTCTCTCTCTTTCTGCCCCTTGTTGATTCGTGCTTTCTCTCTCTCTCAAAATAAATGAATAAACATAAAAAAAAGCAAGACCCATCTATACACTGCCTACAAGAACTCATTTCAGAACTTAAGACACATGCAGATTAAAAGTGAAGGGACGGAAAAGTATTTAGAATGCAAAGGAAGTGCAAAGAAAGCCAGGGTAGTAACATTTATATTAGACAAAATATAATTTAAAGTAGACTATAGCAAGAGACAAAGAAGAACACTACAAAATCTTAAAAGGAACATTCTAACAAGAAGATACAGCAATTGCAAATATTTATGCACCTAACTTGGAACACGCATATACATAATGAGCTAATAACAAACATAACAGAAGTAACTGATAATAACACAATAAGAGTAGGGGACTTTAACAATGCACTTACATTAATGGGTAGATATATTATCCAAAAAGAAAATCAACAAGAAAACAATGGGTTTTCATGACACATTGGAACCATATGTTGAACATATATGTTCAGAACATTCCATCCTGTAACAGTAGAATACACATTCTTTTCAAGCACACATGGAACATTCTCCAGAATACATCACATGTTAGGCCACAAAAACAAGTCTCAACAGATTCAAAAAGAATTAGGTTATACCATGCATCTTTTCTGACACAATGCTATGAAATTATAAATCAACCATAAGAAAAACTCTGCAAAGAGTACAAATACATGGAGGTTAAATAACATGCTATTAAATAATGAATGGGCAAACCAAGAAATCCAAACAGTAAATGGAGACAGATGAAAATAAAAAACACAATGGTCCAAAATCTTTGGGATGCAGAAAAAGTGGTTCTAACAGGGAAATTTATAGCAATACAGGTCTCCCTTAAGAAGCAAGAAAAATTTCAAATAACAACTTAACCTTAAATCTAAAGGAGCTAGAAAAAGAAAAATAAACAGGGACACTTGGGTGGCTCAGTCAGTTAAGCGTCCAACTCTTGATTGCAGCTCAGCTCATGATCTCACAGTCTGTGGGTTTGAGCCTTGCATTAGGCTCTGTGCTGCCAGTGTTGAGCCTGCTTGAGATTCTCTGTCTCCACCCCTCCCCCCACTTGTGGTTTCTCTCTCTCTCAAAAATAAATAATCACCACCAATGAAATGTTCTCAGGAGACAAAATAAGCAAAGTATCCTGTGGTTCAGTGCTATCATAGCTCTAGTAAATGTCTGGTCTGACTCAACTCAAGCCCAATGTGTCCCCTTGAGGGGTCTACCAACACCACAGGGACCAAACGCTGCCCACGACCAATAAAGAGAGCCATTTCAGCTGACTGGACTGAAGGGACACATGGATGAACCATGACAAGAGGGTGCACACAACATATAGGAGACACCGCTGAAGTGCCAGGTTCTAGTAAACAGGGCACATTGCACTGCAGGGCACTACAGGACCTATTCTTCACGTGGCCACTAGTGCTTCAGGAGGTAAACTTTGTTTTATAGCAGTTTTTAATTTCTGTATACATGACATAAATACTCTGGCTATGACTCATTTCAAACTATCAATGTGGTGACATTGAACAGAGTTGGGAAAAGAAGCATACAACTGGCTCTTGTGAGCTAGTGGTAGCCAACTCTAGCATATCCCTAGCTTAAGTATATATTTTATTTATTTTGAGAGAGAGTGGGGGGGGGGCAGGGGCCAAGAGAGAAGGAAAAAGAGAATTCCAAGCAGTCTCAATGCTGTAGTGCAGAGTTCAATGGAGGGCTCAGTCTCACAAACCTCAAGGCCATGACCTGAGCGAAAATCAAAAGTCAGACACTTAACTGACTGAGCCATGCAGGAGCCTTCTACTTTTTTTTTTTTTTAAAGAAAATTCTGTATTGTACTTTTTGTTCCTCTCTCCTGTAAACTATTAACATGCAAATAAGGTGTACTTCATAGAATATTCATAGAAGATTAATATCTTTTTATTAATTAGTGTGAAATGTCAAGTTTTATGAATATTATCAAAATAACTTTCCATGTTAGTAAAAGTATATAAAATGATGGTTCTATATAGTCATGGAAACATAGAAATTGAATCTAAAAGAAAATATACAAAACTCCAAAACTGAAAGTAGGCAACATCAAGGCTACAATATTTGTTGATCTTTTGTACCCAGCACTATACAAGATATAACCAGGTAGAAACCCTTATTTGTTGCTTTAATATGTCAGAAATTTATCATAAACTTACACCATGTAATCACCTCAAAAATATTTGATGAAAATGTTCTCATTTTACAGGTGATGGAACTGAAGCATAGCAGTGTTCCTAATTTGTCCAAGATTATAAAATAATCAGTTGTAACCGGAAACCAAGTTTCAATGGTGTCAAAATCTATTCTTTTCCCACTGTGTTTGTATGATTAATTGCCCTCAATAAATACTTTTGAAGGTTGTATAAAGCTGCACATATTTAGAGATGGAAGAAAACACTAAACATTCTTTATAAACTTAAAATACAGAAGAGAAGAGACACATGTGGACAGAAAACTGAACTTCATCTTGGTGGCTTGGGTTTCTCAAGCTTAAATAATATATTTAAAACCCAATGATGGCCAATCTAGTCTGAGAGAACAAAATCTTTGGACATGGGAAACATGGAATTTTAAGCAGAGAAAAGAGTCCATGTTCTATGCAGATAACTGACCGCAGTGTGAAACGCTCAGTGAGAGGAGTTAGGAGACTATGGCAGTTGTCCAAGAGAGAGACTAATATAAGGCACAACCATGGAAAAGATGAGGTTAGATCAAGAAGTATTTGGAAGGTATAAATGATAGGGTTTGCCCTGATTTGTTGTAAAGGACAAGACAGAGTTGTAGATACTATTGTTGTCTTCTCTAGCTGGGATGTACAAATGCTGGAAGCTGTTACGGTTTTCCTGCCTGACAGCTGTCTTCTTTCTCTAGAGATGGCTATTGGTTGAGGATAAGAAAAGGCTGACTCTCACTTTAAAGAATGAAAACTGAAATTCAGTTTATGCTTCTGTATCAGGCCAATGCTTTATTTGAGGACACATTCTAGTCTTTCCCTTTTTTTTCTTTACTTTATTTTCCCCTTGTACTCTCCCAAGAAATATTCACATCTGATTTCTTATTCCATACTCTGTTCCAAGGGGACATGATCCAAGACAGGCATTAAGGGTATATTAATTTCATTACTGAGAAGTGAAGGTATTATTTACACATTGATAGCTGTATTTTGTTCCCAACATTTCAGTTGTGATCTTAGTCTCCAATCTTTCCTGCAGGATAGAGCGAGACTTTAGAAGAGAGTTACCCCTGTTAATGGGTTTGTGATTGGGTTTCCCAAACTCTTTGTGTTTTAATTAAAGATGATTAAATACTTTATTATCCACAAATGTAGATACTTAACATGTAAATAAATGAAGTATTCTTGCATCGTCCCTCTTGTATGATTTAGCTTGAAACGACATGATAGTCTAAGCATTTTTCATATGTCTAATGCAAGAGTTTCCTTATCGGGAATCAACACAAAATAGATAGCCTAGTTGTCTAGTTTGTTCTCCTACCTCTTCCCTCCAAAAATAAGATGACACAGATAACACAGATTATTTTGTTTTTAATGGAAAAGATGTAAGTCTTTCATAGGCATTCATAGATAGTGACTTTATAGAGAATATTCTCATACTTCTTTAAATTTTCTGTATTTTGAAAATTTTATTTCATAATACCTCTTTTTTATTTTTAAAGAAAAGAAGATGTTTACAAATACATATGAGTATGATTAGTGAAAGATTACTGAAAGTATATCTTTAGTTTTCATGGCTTCATTACTGTGTTGAGAGCAGGAATTTTCATATGCTTAATCATTTGCCTTGGCTGCAACTTATCTGTGAATTTGTATTTATTATCTGCATGAAAGGTTTGTAAAACCCACTATGATTGCCTTATGTATAGAACATTAACTTCCTCAAAACATTAAACATCACTAGGACTTGAAAATTTTGTTATGATCTAAGAGGAAAAACCCACTTTTCTTTCTGAATTAATAATGCAAACAATGGAATTAAAGGTGATTGCCATTTTGTCCAGCCCCCATTTGTCACTTAGAAACTTTATGCTACTTTAATGCTAATATCAATGGAGTTCTATATTTTAAAGAAAATTTACATATTACTCAAGTAGAAAATATAATCTTATTTGGTCAGATATTTAGTTAAAATCTCTTGGAAAAGACATTCTTGGCAACAAGATAACCCTGTTTTCTCCATCTGTTAATGGTATTCACTGAGATGTTCAAAACAGAAATATGGGAATCATCTTTTTTTCTCCCTTCTCCTTTACCTTGAAACATGGACTATAGCATACATTGCTAAGTACTAATTATTTTACCTTCAAAAATTATCTTGAATCTATATACCTTCTCTTTATGTTACTGCTAATACTCTAGCTTGAGCCACTATCATTGCTCATCTAAAATGTGAAAACAGAACTCTAAATAATTAGCTTCTTCGGGGAGCCTGCGTGGCTCAGTTGGTTGGGTGTCGACTTCGGCTCAGGTCATGATATCACGGTTCATGGGTTTAAGCCTGGCATTGACCTCTCTGCTGACAACTCAGAGCCTGGAGCCTGCTTCTAATTTTGTGTCTCCCTCTCTCTCTGCCCCTCCCCCTCACACTCTCTGTCTCTCTCTCTCTCTCTCAAAAATAAATAAACATTAAAAAAAAATTAAAAGAAAATAATAATTAGCTTCCTCTCTTGCATTTTCTGGTGCCATTTTTCTAGCAGCCAAGGGGTTACTTTTACTAACTTATATTGAGTATTTTTTAGTTTTTTGCTTATGAATTTTCAACTTAAACTACTCATACTACTTTGAATAGTTTGGAAACCTTACTGTCATGGGTTGAATTGTGCCCCCAAAAGATATATCCAACTCCTAACTCCCTGTGCCAGTGAATATGAACTTACTAAGAAATAAGGTTTTGTAGATGTAATTAAGCTAAAGATCCACAAATGAGATCATTATGCACTCAGAGTGGATCCTAAATCCAATGATTGGGGTCATAAGAAGAAATTTACGACAAAGGGGAACAGAGAAGAAAATGATAAAATGATAGAGGCAGGGATTAGACAATCAGAAGCCAAAGAATGCCAAGAATCTCTTCAACAGTCACTAGAAGCTAGGAACAAGGAATGGAATGGATGTTTCCTGGGCACCTTTAGTGGGAGCAAGGTCCTGCAGTCACCTTGATTTCAGACTTCTGTTAATCAGAATTGTCAGAGAAAATTTCTGTTGTTTTAGTCACCAAGTTTGTAGTAATTTGTACCAGCTACCCTAGGAAATGAATACATTCTTATCAGCCTACAAATGTCAGTGAACTCTGGTCCTTGGTATACAAACCCAAACCTCATCTTATACCACTCTCTCTTTTCATTTATTACACTCCAGCCACACTGGCTGTCTCTGTTCTTATAATGCACCAGAATATTTTCACTGGCTATTCACCTTGCCCAGAATGTTCTTTCCCCAAATCTTTTCGTGTACCGTTTGCCATACTTCAGGCCCTAGCTTAAATTTAGTCATCTCCCAAGTAAGAATACCTTCATCAATATAAAAGTTTCCTTTTTTTTCATTTTTAAATGTTTATTTATTTTTAAGAGAGAGAGAGACAGAGACAGAGCATGAGTGGGGAAGGAGCCGAGAGAGAGGGAGACACAGAATCCAAAGCAGGTTCCAGGCTCTGAGCTGTCAGCACAGAGCCCCATGTGGGGGCTTGAAGACCTGAGCTGAAATCACTTAACTGACTGAACCACACAGGCACCCCTAAAATTTTGCTTTTTATGTCATCATCAACTGTCATAGCACCTAGCTGATGTGCTTCTAGCAGTTTCAACATTTGGAATTTTTGTTATTTGTTTATTGGTTATGTTTCTGATCATCCCGTACAATTCTTGAGAGTAGGAAATGTGTATTTTCACACAGTACTCTATTTCCAATGCCTGACAGAGGGCCCAGCATAAAATACCCAACAAATGTATGCTAAATGAGTGAATGGCTGAAAGAATGAAGTTTCTCAGTTATTGAGAAAAGGATTTAATATGTCTTAAGGACAAATGTGCATTTATTTTCGGACATACTAACTGCAAGTGGAAATTTACTGGAAACATTTTATTAAGTTAACAAAGCAGCTTTCATCACTGCTCTCACAATAGCTTTTTCCAGTTCTTAGTTAAAAACATAAACCTAGGAAAACTTGGACTTGAAATATTTATATCTTAGAACTCATAGAACTCCTCTGCTGCCAGAAAATTTCCTCTGTCTCACAAAGTTGTGCTGCAATGTCGCATTTCAAAAATAGGTGTTGCAATTTTGCATATTGCATAATTCAATATGAAATCAACCTTAAGGGATATCAAAAAAATTGAGAATCCAGCTTTATCAATACTTACACATTGCTATTTGTCTTAGAAAATAAGAATAAGTCTCTTAGAAGAATAGTGCTTCATCAGGAATGAAAACTAGAGCCATTTCATGACAATAGATAATCTTACCTAGTTGTGTTAAATTAACTTATGTCAATCATTTAAAGTTATTTGCTGAGGTATAAACTAAAACATTCTTTGACTTATGTTAATGTTAATTAATGTGAGAATAAGAGGTTTGATAAATATGTAGTTAAACAATCACAGGAGTAAAACAAATGCTATACTGAGGGAAAGAGTGTTAAGGCCAAATGTCTATATTTTGTGACATTTCCTTGGGTACATAAAGCCTCTTGCTTGAAAGAGTTAAACTTATTTTTCTTTTTAAATTGAGCTAGATTAATATAAACAATAGGTGTTTAAAGAATCACACAGGGTAAAGCTAAGTAGGTGAAACTTTCATACCTAAGAGACATATAATTTATAATTTATACATTTTTCATGTCAAAATTTTAAGGTCTTACTGATTTATTTATTTAATGTTTTACTCAGATGGACTCGGTACCATTTCTGTAAGCAAATGTAAGCAAATGTACTGTTTTGCCTTTTCTCTAGAATCAGCATATTCTCAGAACTAACCATCCCTGTAAATATCACTTGAGACTAAAAAGAAGCAGCACAGAATACAAGGTAGCATCAACTATCTAAGTGAATTTCATTGTCTGTATAATTATGTATTGTATCATGGGATTTTTTTGTGCCATTATCATGGAACTAACTGCAAACTCAAATAGCAATGTGTTTCATTATTCTTTGACCATTTCCTGACCTGGAAACTATTGGTATTTACATTACTTGATGTCTGGTGAAATATATACTGATTTAAAAATTACATGAGGTGCTAGCCAATCTCCAAGAGGCAAAAGATCTCTACCTCCTGAAATTCATTCCTTTGTGTTGTCCTCTCTTACACAATGTCAGCATTGGCCTGTGTGACCAATAAATATGGTAGAAGGAATTGTATGTTACCTCTCACATTATGGCTTCCCTGTCCCACTTTTATTTTATTTTATTTTTTTTTAATTTTTGTTTTACGTTTATTTATTTTTGATAGACAGAGACAGACAAAGCACCAGAGGAGGAGGGGCAGAGAGAGAAGGAGACACAGAATCTGAAGCCAGCTCCAGGCTTTGAGCTGTCAGCACAGAGCCCCACGCGGGGGCTCCAACTCACAAACCATGAGATCATGACCTGGGCCCAAGCCGGAGGCCCAACCGACTGAGCCACTCAGGTGCCCTCCCCCCCCCTTTTCTTTTTATCTCCTTAACCCCTTGTTCTAGGAAGCTTCAAAGTGCAGTCAGCTGCCATGTTCTGGGGAGAGGTCCATATAGTAAGGCGCTGAGACCTCTTGGTAATAGGCAAGATGGAAATGTAAGCTTGGAAGAAATCCTTTAGCACAGGTTGGGCCTTCAGATGACTGCAGCCTTGAACAACATCTAGACTTCAACTTCATGAGAGACTCTGAACTAAAGCCATTCAACTAAGCCACTTTAAAATTCCTAAATCACAGAAATGATGAGATAATAAATATTTGTTATTTTAAGATGACAAATTTTGGGGTAATTTCATACACAATAGATAACAAATACATATACCATGTACATAGCCATCTATACCAGATTTTGTTTAAAAACAAAATTATCATGATTTGGAATAAGAAGCAATTGCAAAAAGTACATGAACTAACTATATAAATGTTGTTGAAGATTTAGAGGAAACACAACCTAACCTCAATTAACTTGATCCAATTAATTTGCCAGTCAAATAGAGTTAAATAAAATGGCTTTTATTATGTTAAAAACTTTAAATATGAGAATGTATGGATAACTATCAAAGGAGATTTCATTAATGCTTAGCTATAAATAGATTTCTAATTATGAACCATAATTTATAATATTCCAATTTTTGAATGAATACCTTTATTTTTAAAACTATGCCTATTAAGAGAAAGAGAAAATATTCCTTAAGATGTTTCACTTATTTTACATTTCAGTTATTCTAAAACATTGCATACAGGACCTAACTTTCCTGCTTATGGGTGTCCAATAGCAATTTGTAAATATTTCAAAAATACAAGTATTATATGTAGGTAAAAACAAGCTGACAAACATATAAAAACTACTAATAGGGGCGCCTGGGTGGCTCAGTCGGTTAAGCGGCCGACTTCGGCTCAGGTCATGACCTCGCGGTCCGTGAGTTTGAGCCCCGCGTCGGGCTCTGTGCTGACAGCTCAGAGCCTGGACCCTGTTTCAGATTCTGTGTCTCCCTCTCTCTGACCCTCCCCCATTCATGCTCTGTCTCTCTCTGTCTCAAAAATAAATAAACGTTAAAAAAAATTAAAAAAATAAAAGCTACTAATAATCTGTATTTTGATTATATCACAAATATTAATATGCTTTTCAAAACTTTATTTATTTGTTTATTTACTTATGAGAGAGAAAGAATGTGTACATAAGTGAGGGAATGGCAGAGAGAAGGAAAGACAGAATTCCAAGCAAGCTCCATGTTGCCAGGGCAGAGCCTGCTGAGGAGCTTGCACTCAGGAACCATGAGATCATGACCTGAACTGAGATCAAGAGTTGGATGCTTAACCACTGAATTACTCAGGGGCCCCAATATGCTTTTTTACTTAGTTTGGTGTAAGTAAAATTATGCCATGACGTGTAAGTTAAGTAATGATTACGTTTCTATATAAAATAAATATGAGTGTGGTGGGGTGCTATCTTTGTTGCTGGTTTATATAATGAAACTACAGTTTGAAGAAAATGTAGTATTTGGGGAAATCCCAGTAAATGCTGTTCATATGAAGGATCATTGCAATATTTTGTAGTAGAAAAAGAATGCATGATGTGTCTCTCCTATTCCTTATCGCATTCCAAAGTTGCATTGTTTAATGAGAACTAGTAAAGTTCTGGATAAACAGAAAAAGAAATATAATCAGACAGTTAATTAAAAAGAAGCTCTAGGGGAGCCTGGGTGGCACAGTCGGTTAAGCGTCCGACTTCAGCCAGGTCACGATCTCGCGGTCCGTGAGTTTGAGCCCCGCGTCAGGCTCTGGGCTGATGGCTCAGAGCCTGGAGCCTGTTTCCGATTCTGTGACTCCCTCTCTCTCTGCCCCTCCTCCGTTCATGCTCTGTCTCTCTCTGTCCCAAAAATAAATAAACGTTAAAAAAAAAAAAAAAGAAGCTCTAGAGTGTAAACTAAAATTTATGAAGTTTTTAAAGTCTCCAGTGTTTTCTGTATCTATACAATACTGATACTAAGTCACTGCAAGAAAAAAAAATCAGGAAAGAGTACGGGAAGTCAAAGGACGAGTGAAGCACTCAGGCCAAGGAATGACTAAGAAACTATTTCCATCACTAAGTGTAAAGTGACCAGCCTAGGGAGTAGTTAATTAATCCAAAACAAATGACTCTAAGTGTGGGGGGAGGAGCATACCCACAGGGAAAACAGAAGAACACACCAACTTCCTGTTCACTCAGGTGGGAAAGAGCCAGCCTCTTCCTTTTTCCTTTTGCCCTTTGCCCCCTCTCCTCCAAGTGTATGCCTTTGGTCACAAATGCAAGAGCAATCCAGAAGTCAAGAAGCCCACTGGCACAGTTTGTGAAGACCCTGTCTCCCAGGGCACAGAGAAGTGTGAAGAATGAAGATTGGATCTGGACCGAGTAACTAGAAATAAGCAGCACATATGCAGTCACTGGTAAAAGTTTGTGATATTCAATAAGCTTTCTTTCTCATTCAACAAGCAGGAAAATTTTCTATTCTTTTGCAAATGGGAACAGTTAATAGCAATGTTTAAAGCATGAGGGTCTCTGTAGTTTGTCTTCAGTAAGTGACAAAATCCAACTGACTACATTTTGCATCCTTATTAATCGTAACCTTTCCTTTGCACCCCTTTTTTTAGTTTTCTACCATAATACTGTGTGCAATTAAACACAATCCTTTAGTGAATATGTTATTATTCTGTTCTTAGTAATTATAGTGAATACCCTGTCATTAGGCAAAAAGGTAGGATGTTAATGATCTAATTTTAACATTATCATTCTAATTATTCAGTATGCTGGTCATGTCACTGATTAATTCTGTCACCCTGCTACGTATGCAATTAATAAAATTATACTGAATAAATACACCAGATGTTGAGTTGTGATGTTGAATATCTACATATTACCGAAGTATTTAAAACACTCCTAAATTTTGAAAAAAAATAGATTTTTTAACTCTTACTTAACTCTACTAGTAAATATTTCAGATATTTTTATGTCATTTTCTACTTATGCTAAGTCCAAAAATAATATTTCAAATTATTAGAATTTTATTTTATACTACCACATTCTTTATAACCTTAGTTCCTTTATTTCCTATTAAGATGCCAGTTACTTGAAGGCAAGACCTGTTTTTAGTTTTTTTATTTGGTTTAGATCTCCACAACCTAAAACAGTTGCCTGGCACATAGTAATATCTTAATAAATATTTTTATGAATGAACATATTACATTTCATGTAACATTTATTTCTCTTCTTAAGAGTTGAAATGCCAGTTACTTGAAGGCAAGACCTGTTTTTAGTTTTTTTATTTGTTTTAGATCACCACAACCTAAAACAGTTGCCTGGCACATAGTAATATCTTAATAAATATTTTTATGAATGAATATATTACATTTCATGTAACATTTATTTCTCTTCTTAAGAGTTGAAATATCCTGAGTAATTCTAGCTATCATGTTGTGACAAAAACATGATCTTTGATTAGCTACAATGAAATTCAGGGGAGATAGGGATCAAAACATACATAATTATTGAGATATACTTACTATGTATTAACTACTATCTATTAAAAGATTAAAATAATCCCTTAATCATTTCTAAAATCCATGTTTCTGTACAGTATTTGTCACACATATTAATACCTACTTAACATAAAATTTCATTAAACAGTACTGTTTTACTTCATTAACCACATATGCATTCTTGTATTGCTTCTCACATGGTAATTTTTTTTAAAGTAAAAGAAGTATCTGGAAGGTATGGATTCCTGGCGTCAATTGTTTAGGGAAGAATTTTTTGGCACAACACTGAAAATTAAAATTTCAACTTTTAGCATTTGAGAGAGAAATCCAACTACTTTTGCTTGGGATCATGATTTATCAGGTGCAGACATTTGAGGATTTAGTAAGTAATGCTGGAGTGGTTTCAGGTAGTAAAGATTAAGATGAAAAGTTCTCTAACAGGGCAACTCAGAAGTTGAGTGAGCCAGGCACCTCATCCTCTGAAAGTTAATCTAAATCTATGCTGCTTTCCCTGCCTTTTGGGCGCCAAAATGAAAAGAAAGTCCTGTTTAAATGTGCATCCTTACCCCAGCTACGAAAGGACAGGACCCTATGGACAAAATGTTACTCATTTTCTTAGAAGATCACATGACCGAAATAGTTAATAAAAGGTAAGAAATCACACAGGAAAAGAGAAATTTAGGGGAAATGATGGTGCTTTCACTTGCATTCTCCTTATATTGCTGATCTGGGAGAATCAGGGCTTGACTGCATCAAGGAAAGTGCACAAAGAAAATTAATTAATTGATTAGCTTAATTTTTTTCTAATATTCTCATGGAAGTCAAACCTGGAAAGAAAGGAGGAGGATGACCCTCAATGAGTAGCCCACACTGCAGAAATATATAAACATAGTTATTTTAAAAATTCTCTCTAGATACCTGCTTTTCCTTCTGTTTCTGTCTCTAGCCCTAACCTTCTTCTGATAGATTATTTCCCATTGGATTAAGGATTCGGACATTGAGTTTATAATCTGACTTCTTTATCTCTCAGACTCAGGATCCATATCTGTAAAATTAACAAATTTGATTATCTGGAATTTCTGCCCAAGTGAACCAACCTTGCTTGAGGTGTTTAGTTCATCCAAAAATACAGGAGGATGACCTCTCAAGAGTGCTTGGATTAAAAACTGAGCCAACGGGGGCACCTGGGTGGCTCAGTAGATTGAGCAACTGACTCTTGATTTCAGCTCACCTTGGATCATGGTCCCAAGGGTTATGAGACTGAGCCCCATGCTGAGCTCCATGCTAAGCATGAAGCCTGCTGAAGATTCTCTCTCTCTATCTCTCTCCCTCTGCCTGTCTTCCCAGCCCTCTCTCTCTCTCTCTTTAACATAAAAAAATAATGAAAATAATTAAAGAACTCCTTCCACAAAAAAATTGTCAATAGTAATTTATTCTAGCAACCAACTTAAGTGTTTCCAGTGAACTTTAAACTGTCTTTAGTAACCTGGAACTATTGTAATCTCAAAGAATAACTAAACACTGAAGTTTAATTTCTGGCTCACTGGACATGAGCTCAGCAAAAGATGCTCTTTGAGTATACATAATTACACCTTATGTTCATTATAGATTAAACTGAACATCTGACAGTACTAGCAAAGGAAATGAATAACCCTGAGAGTTTATCTCTTAGTCCTCTTGGTTCAAAATTCAAATTTCTAGAAATACACCTCTTTTCTATTGCATGTATTATTTTTTTTCTGGTAGAACCTAATAATAATTCCACTAATTTTATTGATGTCAAGACCACTAATAAATATAAGAAAGAAATGAACAAACTAAATAAATCAATTTTAACTTTTAAATGTTGCTCTGCTCTTAAAGTTTCATTTAAATTTAGTTCCATCCCATTCAATAGAGACCTCTTCTAATACATGAGACCTATGTCTCTGACTTGTTTGGAAATGTGTCTTTTGAACTAATCTTATTTTTCAAGCATTAATTTGGGCAGCTAACAGAAAAATAAGTTTCAAGATCTACTATAGCATCCTATCTGAGGCAAATTATTTTCTTCCATACTATGTCTAATGTCTATAATTGGGTTTTTATGAATTTTCTAGAAAAGAAAAAAGGCTTTCACTTATTTGGAGAAATGTAGAATTTGTGGTGATGATAGCATATGTCTTTCTCTTTGGTCTGGTGTGACTCTGTAAAGATAAGGTCCAAAAAACACTACACTTAAATTAGGATGACTTTTTGATTTAAAAATTGCAGTATAAAATATCTGGCTCTGTTAAAGTTTGCATATTCAAAACATCATAAAAATAAGTAACGGTATATATAGTGGGCAAGATAACACAATGGGAGCTGGGACTCCTGGGTTTTAATATTGATTTTGCATACAAACAATTATATCACCTCATATATATTTCAAAGCTTGCTGGATTTTTTACTCAGTGTAGCAATAAAAAATTGGGACTGATTCCTCATGAATGGATTTAGTGCCATTATAAAAGAATTCTCAGAGAGAATGCCTCTTCCCCCATGTAAGAACACGGAGAAGAGACAGCCGTCAATAAACCAGAAAGATAGCCAAATATATAGGCACCTTGATATCTGATTTTCCAGACTCCAGAACTGTAAGAAATAACTGTTTGTTGTTCATAGAACAGTCTATGGTATTTTGTTACAGCACTCTGAATGGACTAAGAGAGAAATTATATGCAATTTAATTAAAAAATAATATGTTAATTGTAGAATTTTTTTTAATTAAGAAGAAAAGGTGAAAATAAAAATCATTACTTGTCCTAAACAGAAAACCACTGCCTCCAGATTGATTTTGGGGATTGCAGTTTATCTGTCTGCATTTCTCTCTTTCTCTCTAAAAGAATGGAATTCTCTCTCTATCTCATGGTAACCTAATATATTATAAATTTAACTGTAAATAGTAGACAATAAATCTAACTTTACATCTAAGTGTTTGAAAGTATAATTTTATGATTAGCTCATTGTTAGCATTTAGGTAACATCCACTATTTTTATACACTAAATCGATGCTCTTAATCAATGCTCTGTTGTTTTTGTTGTTGTTGTTGCTGCTGTTTTGAAGTAGTATAAACTTATTTTTTATTTTTTTATTTAATTAAAACAATTTTAATATTTATTTGTTTTTAAGAGAGAGAAAGAGACAGAGTGCGAGCTGGGGAGGAGGGACAGAGAGAGGGAGACACAGAATCTGAAGCAGGCTTCAGGCTCTGAGCTGTCAGTACAGAGCCCCATGTGGGGCTTGAACTCACGAATCACAAGATCATGACCTGAGCTGAAGTAGGCAGCTTAACTGACTGAGGCACCCAGGCACCCCTGTTTATTGTTTTCTTTTTTAAATTAAATCCAAGTTAGTTAACATACAGTGTAAAGATGATTTTAGGAATAGAATATAGTAACTCATCACTTACATGTAACACCCTGCCCTCATCCCCAAAACTGCCCTCCTTATTTAATGGCTACTGACCATTTAGCCCATCTCCCACCCAACTCTGACAATATAGTTTTATAGCTAAACATATTCTTATGTCTCATTTTTTTTTAATTTGCAAAATCTGGAAGAAAATGTTCATAAGTGTTACACCATGTGATATATATTTTTCAAGTACTTTTCAGAAAGGTCCTTCATCAGGGTATTGGAAGAATATTTCATAATATTTTGCTATTTGTACATAGAGGAATATTTTTAATTTCAATCAATATTTTATATTTTTCATTTTGAAATCATTTTATGTTCACAAATGTTTGCAAAGACAGAACAGAGAGGTCCCAATGTACTCTTCAATAGTTTCCCCAATCGTTCCAACTTATATAACTCCTGGATAATATAAAATCTGAGAAATTAGTTTTATTATCATTTGTGTATACAGATTTATGGCTTTTTATAACATATGTAAATTTGTGTAATCATGATCAAAAACAAGATACAGAATTACTCCATCAGAAGATCTCTCTAGTGCTACTCACCTACAGTCATGACCATTCCCCACCTCTTCCCTATCTAGCAGCCACTAATCTGTTTGTCAAGTCTATAATTTTTTTCACTTAGATAATATTCATATAGCATGGGTCCTTTGAGACTGGCTTTTCTCACGTGGCATAATTTACTTAAGAGACATCCAAGTTTTGCATGTATAAATAATACCTGCCCTGCCTTTTTAAAAATATTCTCAGTAGTATCTTCATTGTATTGATAGCATTTTGATTATTACAGCTTTTGGCTATTACAAACTTGTTATGAAGAATCACACAGAGGTTTTCTATAGATACAAGATTTGACTACAAAGTTTCAGAGCATATGTGTTTATTATTCAAACAAGTCTTTTCTAATACTTCAATGTAAAAAACGTTCTCTGAAATAGAAACCCAAGAGTACATTTGCTGGATCATATAGTAGTTACATGAGTAGTTTTTTTTGTTTGTTTGTTTTGTTTTCTTGTTTTTTTTTAATTTTAATTTTTTTTTAAATTTTTTTTCAACGTTTATTTATTTTTGGGACAGAGAGAGACAGAGCATGAACGGGGGAGGAGCAGAGAGAGGGAGACACAGAATCGGAAACAGGCTCCAGGCTCTGAGCCATCAGCCCAGAGCCCGACGCGGGGCTCGAACTCACGGACCGCGAGATCGTGACCTGGCTGAAGTCGGACGCTTAACTGACTGTGCCACCCAGGCGCCCCAATTTTAATTTTTAAAAAATTTACATCCAAATTAGTTAGCATATGGTGAAACAATGATTTCAGGAGTAGATTCCTTAATACCCTTACCCTTTTAGCCCATTCCCCCTTCCCACATCCCCTCCCGTAACCCTCAGTTTGTTCTCCATATTTATGAGTCTCTTCTGTTTTGTCCCCCTCCCTGTTTTTATATTATTTTTGTTTCCTTTCCCTTATGTGCATCTGTTTTGTCTCTTAAAGTCCTCATATGAGTGAAGTCATATGGTATTTGTCTTTCCATGACTAATTTCACTTAGCATAATACCCTCCAGTTCCAACCACATAGTTGCAAATGGCAAGATTTCATTCTTTTTGATTGCTGAGTAATACTCCATTGTATATATATATATACCACCTTTTCTTTTTTTTTTTTAATTTTTTTTTCAACGTTTATTTATTTTTGGGACAGAGAGAGACAGAGCATGAACGGGGGAGGGGCAGAGAGAAAGGGAGACACAGAATCGGAAACAGGCTCCAGGCTCTGAGCTATCATCAGCCCAGAGCCCGACGCAGGGCTTGAACTCCCTGACCGCGAGATCGTGACCTGGCTGAAGTCGGACGCTTAACCGACTACGCCACCCAGGCACCCCTATACCACCTTTTCTTTATCCATTCATCCATCGATGGACATTTGGGCTCTTTCCATACTTTGGCTATTGTTGTTAGTGCTGCTATAAACATGGGGGTGCATGTGTCCCTTCGAAACAGCACAACTGTATCCCTTGGATAAATGCCTAGTAATGCAATTGCTGGGTCGTAGGGTCGTTCTATTTTTAGTTTTTTGAGGAACCTCCATACTGTGTTCCAGAGTGGCTGCACCAGCTTGCATTGCCACCAGCAATGCAAAAGAGATCTTCTTTCTCTGCATTCTCGCCAACATCTGTTGTTGCCTGACTTGTTAATGTTAGTCATTCAGACAGGTGTAAGGTGGTATCTCATTGTGGTTTTGATTAGTACTTCCCTCATGATGAGTGATGTGGAGCATTTTTTCATGTGTCAGTTGGCCATCTGGATGTCTTCCTTGGAGAAGTGTCTATTCATGTCTTTTCCCCATTTCTTCACTGGATTATTTTTTTGGGGGGGGGTATTGAGTTTGATAAGTTCTTTATAGATTTTTGGATAATAACCCTTTATCTGATATGTCATTTGCAAATATCTTCTCCATTCTGTCGGTTGCCTTTTAGTTTTACTGATTGTTTCCTTTGCTGTGCAGAAGCGTTTTATTTTGATGAGGTCCCAGTAGTTCATTTTTGCTTTTGTTACCCTTGCCTCTGGAGACGTGTTGAGTAAGAAGTGGCTATGGCCAAGATCAAAGAGGTTTTTGCCTGCTTTCTCCTCAAGGATTTTGATGGCTTCCTGTCTTACATTTAGGTCTTACATCCATTTTGAGTGTATTTTTGGGTGTGGTGTTAGAAAGTGAAGTCCAGGTTCATTCTTCTGCATGTTGCTGTCCAGTTTTCCCAGCTCCACTTGCTGAAGAGACTGTCTTTATTCCATTGGATGTTCTTTCCTGCTTTGTCAAAGATTAGTTGGCCATACGTTTGTGGGTCCATTTCTGAGTTTTCTATTCTGTTCCATTGATCTGAGTGTCTGTTCTTGTGCCAGTACCATACTGTCTTGATGATTCCAGCTTTGTAGTATAGCTTGAAGTCTGGGATTGTGCTGCCTCCTGCTTTGGTTTTCTTTTTCAAGATTGCTTTGGCTATTCGGGGTCTTTTCTGGTTCCATACAAATTTTAAGATTATTTGTTCTAGCTTTGTGAAGAATGCTGGTGTTACTTTGATAGGGATTGCATTGAATATGTAAAAGATTGCTTTGGGTAGTATTGACATTTTAACAAAATTTGTTCTTCCTACCCAGGAGCATGGAACCTTTTTCCATTTTTTTGTGTCTTCTTCAATTTCTTCCATAAGCTTTCTATAGTTTTCAGTGTATAGATTTTTCACCTCTTTGGTTAGATTTATTCCTAGGTATTTTATGGGTTTCGTTGCAACTGTAAATGGGATCGATCCCTTGATTTCTCTTTCTGTCACTTCATTGTTGGTGTATAGGAATGCAACCGATTTCTGTGCATTGATTTTATATCCTGCAACTTTGCCAAATTCATGAATCAGTTCTAGCAGTCTTTTGGTGGAATCTTTTGGGTTTTCCATATAGAGTACCATGTTATCTGAGAAGAGTGAAAGTTTGACCTCCTCCTGGCCCATTTGAATGCCTTTTATTTCTTTGTGTTGTCTGATTGCAGAGGCTAAGACTTCCAATACTATGTTGAATAACAGTGGCGAGAGTGGACATCCCTGTCTTGTTCCTGACCTTAGGGGGAAAGCTCTCAGTTTTTCCCCATTGAGGATGATATTAGCATTGGGTCATTCATATGTGGCTCTTATGATCTCGAAGTATGCTCCTTCTATCCCTACTTTCTTGAGGGTTTTTATCAAGAAAGGATGCTGTATTTTGTCAAATGCTTTCTCTGCATCTATTGAGAGGATCATATGGTTCTTGTCCTTTCTTTTATTGATGTGATGAATCACATAAATTGTTTTGCGGATATTGAGCCAGCCCCGCATCCCAGGTGTAAATCCCACTTGGTTGTGGTGAATAATATTTTTAATGTATTGTTGGATCTGGTTAACTAATATCTTGTTGAGGATTTTTGGATCCATGTTCATCAGGGAAATTGGTCTATAGTACTCCTTTTTCATGGGGTCTCTGTCTGGTTTTGGAATCAAGTTAATGCTGACTTCATAGAAAGAGTTTGGAAGTGTTCCTTCTACATGAGTAGTTTTTAAAGAAAATTCCAAGTTATTTTCCCAGAGTGAATGTACCAGTTTACATTCCCATAAGCCATGGGAAGGTAATCCAGTTTCTCTGCATCTTCATCCATTTACTACTGTTGTTGTTATTATTATTATTATTATTATTATTATTTTAACCATTTGTAACAGCACTGCAGGCAGTCTTAAGGGTTAACTTGTTTCAAGTAACACACTCCTTGCTTACTGACTTAAGGCCCTTAATCTGTAACAGAACTAATTTGCTTTCTTTGAGATTTGTGGACCATTGGCATTAGGAAATGTGAGACCAAAACTTTCCCAGGTCACAGAGGCCAGTAAGTCTGCTCGAAGCCACTTCAACTTTCTGATTAGCCCAGCAATATGTCAGCAAAATGTTTTTTTTTTCAAGATCACACAAATGACTTTACTGACCTCCCTTTGTGCATATGTGGACCTTGCCCTCCTTTGCAGAAAGAACAGAGTACTCTTGCACAACTACCCCCAGGTACAAAGGAACCAGACCTTCTTGTACAACCACTGAGTACCAAAATAACTCTGTAGCTGGCATCTTCAAGTCTGCGTGAAATGTCATAGACCGTTGTACTCTCTTAACCGATTCAACCCCTTTAAAGGTCTCTGGGCCAGGCAGAAAACTGAGAGCTGGCTTTGGACAAGAATCTTCCTTCTCCCCACATGGCTGGCCTCCTGAATATAGTTCATATTCCTTGCCAATCAAAACTCATCCCTTGGGGCTCCTGGGTGTCTCAGTCCATTAAGTGTCTGACTCTTGATATCGACTCAGATTCTGATTTCATGGTTCATGGGATTGAACCTCACATTGGGCTCTGTGCTGACAGTGTGGAGCCTGCTTGGGATTCTCTCACTCTTTCTTTGCTCTTCCCTTGCTCTCTCTCTCTCTCTCTCTCTCTCTGTCTCTCAAATAAATAAATAAACATTAAAAATAAAATTTATATAGAGAAGCAAAAAAAAACAGTATAGCCACTACAATACTGTAGAATAACAAGGTTGGAGGACTGACAATTACCAACTTCAAAACTTACTATAAAGCTACAATAATCAAGACAGTGGTATCAGCAAGAGAATAGATAAATTGATTATTGGAACAGACAGAGCCCATAAATAGACCCACATAAATATAGCGAACTGATTTATGGCAAAGGACCAAAGGCAATTCAATGGAACAAAGATAGTCTTTTCAGCAGATGGTGCTAAAATAAGAGGATAGCTACATGCAAAAAAAAAATTAATATAGACACAACCTTACACCCTTCACAAAAATTAACTAAAAATTGATCATAAACATAACTGTAAAATGCAAAACTATAAAAAAATCCCAGAAGATAGAATAGGAGAAAACCTAGAGGACCTTGAGTATGGCAAAGATATTTTAGATACAACAGTAGAAGCATGATCCATGAAACAAAAATTTGATAACCTGGACTACATTAAAATTGTAAACTTCTGTTCTGTGAAAGACCATGTCAAGAGAATAAGAAGACAAATTACATCCAGAAAGAAAATATTTGCAAAAGATACATATGATAAAGGTTTGTTATCAAAACTATACAAAAAATTCTTAAAACTCAATACAAGAGGGGCGCCTGGTGACTCAGTCATTTAAGTGGCTGACTTTGGCTCATGATGTCACGGTTTGTGAATTCAAGCTCCGCATCAGGCTCTGTGCAGATAGCTCAGAGCCTGGAGCCTGCTTCAGATTCTGTGTCTCCCTCTCTCTCTGCTCTTCGCCCATTCACACTGTCTCTCTCTCTCTCAAAAATAAATAAATATTTTAAAAATTAAAAAGAAAAAAAAACCTCAATACAAGAAAATAAACCATTTGACAAATGGACCAAAGATCTTAACTGACACCTTACTAAAGAAGATACACTGTTGGGGCGCCTGGGTGACTTAGTCGGTTGAGCATCTGACTTCAGCTTAGGTCATGAACTTGGGGTTTGTGGGTTCAAACCCCACTTTGGGCTCTGTGCTGACAGCTCGGAGCCTGGAGCCTGCTTTGGATTCTGTGTCTCCCTCTCTCTCTGCCCCTCCCCTGCTCATGCTCTGTCTCTCTCTGTCTCTCAAAAATAAATAAATGTTAAAAAAAAAATTTAGAAAAGATACACAGTTGACAAAACAAGCATATAAAAGGATGTTCCGCACAAATGTTTTTAGAAATTAGCAAATTAAAACAGCAATGACACTACTACACACCTATTAGAATGTCTAAAATTTGGAACACTGGCAAGAGAAAATGCTTTTGAGGTTGTGGAGTAATTAGAACCCTCTTACATTAATTGTGGGACTACAAAATGGTACAGCCTCTTTGGAAGGCAGTTTGGCTGTTCCTTACAAAACAAAACATACTCCTACCATATGATCCAACAATCATGCTCCTTGATAGTTACATGAAGGAGTTTGAAACTTATGTCCACACAAAAGCTTGCACACAGATGTTTTTAGCAGTTTGATTCATAATTTCCCAAACTTGTAAGCAACCAAGATGTTTTTTGGTCGGTGAAGAGATAAATTGTGATACAACCAATCAGTGAATGCTATTTGGCAATAAGAAAAAAAATGAACTACCAAGTCATGTAAAGATATGGAGCAAAACTAAATGCATATTTCTAAGTGAAAGAAGTCAATTTAAAAGACTACATATTATATGATTCCAACGATATGACATTCTGGAAAAGATAAAAAACTATACAGACAATAAAATGATCAATGATTGTCAAAGGTTGGGAGAGGGGGAAAAGAGAATGAGTAAATGGAGCACAGAGGATATTTAAGTGAAAATATTATTTATGTTTACATAATGATGGAAACATGTCATTATACATTTGCCTAAAGCCACAGAATGTACAATGAAAGTGAATCCTAATATAAACTATGGATTTTGGATGATTAAGAAGTGTCATTAATTGTAACAAATGTACCATTCTGGTAAAGGATGTTGATAACGGGTGAGTCTATCCATGTGTGAGGGCAAGGAATGTATGGCAACCTTATTCTCAGTTTTGCTGTGAACTGAAAACTGCTCTCAAAAAAAGAAAATCTTTATTAAAATGATGTTAATTTTTTTCTGTCCATCAAATTTACAGTTTATTCAAGCCTACCATATTGAGTATTTGTCAAGTACTTGAAAGAGTCAATGTTCTAAATATATGTAATGCAGATTCTAATTGAGATACTGAATAAATTTGAATTTTCAGGTATTTCTCTGAATCATGTCTTGCCCTATTGCATATAGTACATATTCATTGAATATTTCTAATTTGTTAGAACAAACTATAAACTTGATAGAAGTTTTTGGAACAGGAAAGAGTCTTAACTATTTTAAATGTTGCCATTCCTCATTCATGTTGGTTATCTTAGAGATGAGTCTATCATACCGCTTATTAGATTTGAATAATCGAAATTATTTTAGTGTTGGCAGTCCTTATATTGAATGGATGAATGAATGAATAACAGAATTCTATGCTTCCTAACTTCACTATATACAATTGAAATAGTGGTATTTAGATTTTTTGGGAGGGAAAAAGACCACTTTGGAAGATATAAAGGCTCCAGTTAGATAGTAAAGAATTAATATGGTTGTGAGGTAGAGATGAAGAAGAAAGAAAGATATTCTAGGCTGGATAAGAGGAATAGGCAAACCTTTGCTTGAGTTGATTGAAATTTAAATGTAAAAAAATATGAAAAACAATGACAGATTTATTGTGGCATAATTTGAAATAAATATGTGGTTCCTGTTCCATCCTATTTTTTTCTTGCCTCATAGCCCCTAAAAGCCTTGGAATCTTTGACAAATGTTTCTGTAGGCTCCTGAGAGGACTATGGCTGGGTACTCCTGTATAGCCACAGGGGAACCAACCAAGTGATAATGAGTAGAGTCTAGAAACTTTCAGCTCCACCCCCTTAACCTCCAGGGAGGGGAGAGGGGCTAAAGAAAGAGGAACACCTATGGCCAAGGATTTAAGAAATCATGCCTCAACTACTGGCTTTGAGGGAGATTCTGCATTGTAAATACATGAAGGTTCTATGAGGATGGCCCATACAGTGAGGGCATGGAAACTCTAACCCTTCCCTCCATACCTTGACCTATACATCTCTTCCATCTGCCTATTCTTGAGTTGTATCCTTTTATAATAAACTAGTAATCTAAAAAGTAAACCATTTTCCTGAGCTCTGTGTGCTGTTCTAGAAGATGATCAAACCTGAGGAGGGGGTCATAGGAATCTCCCATTTATAGCCAGTCAGATGCACAGGTGACAGTCTTGACTTTCAACTGGCATCTGAAATGAGGTGGTGTAGTCTTTCAGGGCTGAACCTTCAACTTGTGAGATCTGGCACTAACTCCAGGTAGATAATGTCAGAATTAAATTAAAACATGTTAATGTAAGACATCCAACTGGTGTCCACAGAGAGTTGGAGAATTGCTTGATGTGTTGAACGTTGAAAAAAAAAAATTTTTTTTTAAAAAGTGAGACTGTCCAGATTTGTGTGTATGTGTGTATATGTATCTGTGTGTGTGTGTGTATAAAATTACTAAATTTTCCTAATTACCTTAAGTACATTTTCAGAAATAGACTGAATAGGTGTGGATTTTATTTTTTTTTTTAATTTTTTTTTCAACGTTTATTTATTTTTGGGACAGAGAGAGACAGAGCATGAACGGGGGAGGGGCAGAGAGAGAGGGAGACACAGAATCGGAAACAGGCTCCAGGCTCTGAGCCATCAGCCCAGAGCCCGACGCGGGGCTCGAACTCACGGACCGCGAGATCGTGACCTGGCTGAAGTCAGACGCTTAACCAACTGCGCCACCCAGGCGCCCCTGGATTTTATATAGTAGAATAAATCTAAAGTTTATACCCCACCCCCAGAAGAAACACTGTTAAGTTAAGGCCCTTATGTTACATATAAAATTATTGCTGAATGAAGTTAATTTATATAAATAAAATACATTTATGTTTACATAATTATGAAATATTTGCAGAGGTATGAATGATGCATCATGATATTTAATATAGTAACAATAGTGATATTTGTTTAACAGTATTCTTTTGTGATGGAAACATAAGTTATTTATGTTTTAAGATTCTTACAAAATATTAAATCTAAATTCTATCTCAGTGCATACTATATTCAAATGTGATGAGTTTCCTCATGAATAGGTCAACAGGAAAATCTACAGTCAGCCCACAGATGATAGTATTAAGTTACTGTCAGTGTAAGAAACTAAAATTTGTTTCATGTTGAGCTACTGGCTAATATAATCTGTTTTTAGGTATTTTAATGTCCAGTAGAATAAAATATGCCTAGTATACTATTCAAAACACATCCACCATTTTGATTATATTTCCTCAGAATCATAATGTATGTGGCTTTGTTGAAGTCATCATGAATGTTTTATATCAAAGAACTTTTTTAAAATGTTTGTATTGAAAGAGAGAGAGAAAGAGAGAGAGAGAGAGAGAGAGAGAGAGAGAGAGAGAGAGAGAGCAGGTGGAGGAGGGGCAGAGAGTGACGGAGAGAAAGAATCCTAAGCAAACTCCACACTGACAGGGCAGAGCCTGATGCAGGGCTCAAACTCAGGAACTGTGAAATCATGACCTGAAATTCAATGTTTTACTGACTGAGCCACTCAAGCACCCTTCAAATTTTTTGATTTGTGTGCTACCTTCAGCTTTCTCTTTATATAATAAAGCAAAGCATGTCAACATTGTTTCTAACCCAAATCTTCTCCTCTTCTGATAACCAGGCCTGATCTATGTTTCCATAGTAGAATAAGGAACATGATCTGTTTCTTTGTCTCACCTTGCCTTTCTACCTCTCTTCTCCCATTCACCCAGTTGCTTCTGTTTCCTCCTGGGTTAAAACGAAGTAATGTTTAGAGGTAAAGGGAGAAAAGCCACTATACTTAGCAGTTTTTTTGTGGTCTTCTCTTATCCCCTGAAAGCTATTCAACACCTTCTGCCACAGTAGGAGTCCAAACAGTGGTTCTTTCTCTTTCAGGTTCTTTCTGTAGAATCTTTGGATACCCATCTGCCCCTTCCCTACTCCCTCCACCCACCTTGGACCCCTGAAGGACACCTGGATACTGCCTTGTCTGGCCACCTTTCCATGACACAACCTCAGTTCCTTAGCTCCATTATCATACTTCAGGGGTCTGTTCATCCTGACAAGCAGCCATTTTGTGAATGATCTTTGCAAGATGAGACAAGTCTAGCTATACTCAACCGTGTACATTTGAACTTGGAAAACCTTCACTCTTGCCAAATTGTTGGTGAAATGCAGCTCACACTAATGCAGCCTTTTTTTTTTTTTTTTCACCCAATTGGCTGGGGCGGCTTCATCATCTATAATTCAACTCTAAAAAACCCATGTGTGTTCCGCTCTGATAGTAGTCAGCAAGTTTCTGCAGTTTACAAGAATCTATCTAGAAATAAGATGTATTCTTTCTGACAAGCACCTCCTATGACTCAGAGGAAGCCTTTGCTGTTCTCTTACTTAGTTTGAGGAGGAGAGTGCAATTTGTCTTTCCCCACACAGAGGAATGGAGAAACAACAGAATTGTATTCCCTGTAAAAGACAGGAAATTCCTGTTTAAGATTGCATCTTTTTTTTCCAACAAATCCCTTTGTACTATCCCAAAGTCAATTTCTCTTCTTTTCTTATATAGATCATTTAAAATGTGGTAATGGGCTTAACTGTTCCAAGCCACATTTTATCACGCTCTAGGAAAAGGATCTATATACACTATTCATCGTATTTTCATACTTAACAATCACTCCTTGTCCTTATACAAATGACTGCAGACAAAACACTGAAACACTCATAAAAATATTCCATTTATCTATGTGTTATACATGCTCCTTATTGATAAGCAATTTGGCGCCTAAATATTTAAAATTAATATTTTCAATGTAGGTAAATGATTCAAAATATAACTTGTTAATACTGAAGAAATCATTACCTTGAATATGTATCTCCACTCTGAATGCTGAATGCCCTTAGGTAAAAACATAAACAGTTTTCTCTAGGTTTCTCCATTCTGACTGAGAGCTGTATTTTGAAAAAAATTTTAGTATATTTAATAATGCCTTGATAAGTTATTTCTTTCTATTTGATATCATCTACAGTCTCCAAAGGAGTAATATACATAGACATAATGTTTTAAAAATATTCTGAGCTATATTAATTTACACAAAAGAACATAGTCATTACAAAATATCTGTAACCTAATAAATTATGTTGTTTTCTTATAGCAGTTGATATAATATAGATAAGATGGTTACATTTTCTGTGTCAACGTGAATAGGCTATAGTATCCAACCGTTTAGTCAAATACTAATCTAGTAGTTGCTGTGAAGGTATTTTTTAGATATGGCTAACATTTATAATCAGGTGACTAAGTAATAGAGTTTACCCTTAATAATATGGACTGGTCTCAATCAGTTGAAGGCTTAAAGAGTTATAGCTGAGGTTTCCCAGATTAGAAGGAATTCTGCTTCAAGTCAGTAACATAAAAATCCTGCCTGAGTTTCCAGACTGCCTTTGGATTTTGGACTTGTCAGACCCCACAACTGCATGAGTCATTTCTTAAAATAAATTTCTCTGTATATTTGTATCTATCTGTATCTAATTTATATCTCTATCCTATTAGTTCTATTCTCTGGAGGACATTGTCTGATATGACACTTATATCCATTATAAAAGGCCATTATTCCTTTTATTTATTCCTTTTTTTAATTCTGCAATGATCTAAGGTGATGGAAACAATATGTATTTTACTAACAGTATGATCATTCTTGTTTTGTTATTGTGGCCCAGTATAAGAGTTTTTTTTTTCTTTTATCTTTTTTTTCTTTTTATGAGGATTTTATGATTCATGTTAAAATCTAGACAAATGTGTGAACTAGAAAATCTATTTTGTATAACACTTATAAAGATATTGTATCTGCCAACTATATACACTAGTGAAAAAGAAAACTTTATGGACATCTTGAAAAGTGAATTCTGTGAAATAAATGTGATTATTGAGATTCAAATGTGCAATACATGATATGGATAAAGATGACCTTTTCTATGTAGTTCAGAATGAAGTTGTAAGAGTACTCATTTTGTCTGAATGAAATTTGAAATCAATGAAAGAAAAAGAAACAATCGTTGTGACTGTCCCACTATGAATTACCCAGTTAAAAGCACTATTTCAGACATAAGGGCTGTGTATGACCTGCTGGAAGACATGTGGGGTCAACTCTGTCAAATACACAACCATTACCTGCGTGAACTGTTGGTGGGAGAATGAATGGGTATAATCTTGGAAGTATGTACCACAAATCTTAAAAATGTTCAGACCTTTACCAAGTATGAATTACATTTCTAGAAATGTAGCCTGTGAAAATAGGGGGGAAAAGGGGGGGGGAAATGTGCTTAGTGATGTTTAGTAAATGTAATACTAAAAATGTTGAAGCCACATTAATTCTCACTTTGAAGGAGAATTATTATATTTGGAGCCAATCTTACTGAATTACAACAACTGCATTGAGGTACCCATTTATGACCATTAGATAGATTTAATAATTTACTTGAACATGAGTTTTTCAGAGTTTTTGGACAATTTATGAAAGAATGCTTCAGATTATCGTATAATTAAACTGAATTTATGAATAATTGTGGCTACAGGTACATTTGGCTGGCTACCAAATGACTGAAAGTTAAACTCAACATTTGGTTAAAACTGGAGCTACAGTTAAATATCAGCATCATAGAATAAATTTATTGGCATATAAGAGTTAACTGGATGATATAAGTAAATATAATAAATTATGATACTTAAAATAATTTAAAATAGTCAAAATTTAATGTAATGGAGAAATGATAATTTCTTGATTTTTTAAAGTCTGAAAATATTAAATTGTTACTGTGATTTATTAAAAAGGACATTTATGTTTCTAAAAGGGACTCTTAACTCTAAGCTGATGGGTAGGTGAATAAGAGCAAGGCTTTTACTTTGGTTTTAAATCTACCCATAGACAGAATTGGCAATGGTAATGCTTCCACCAAGTCATTAAGCTTTAATTCTTATTCTCTTCAAAAGCGATTGAATAAGGTAAGGATTTATCTCCTGGACTACAAGTTTTGTTTGAAAGTGATTATGCACATTTACTAATGTAATCCTAAAAAGTAAAGTTTATGCATACCACTTGAAAAGATGATTTAGAACTATAGTCAGGAGTAGACTGTTGCCATCAAGAGTGGGTATGTGTATACATATATACATATATTTATATATATGTACATACGTTGTTTTTGCGTTCACTTGCTTATGTACATTATCATTTTAGAAAAGCTCCAAGTAAAATATTTTCTTGAGTTCCTTGGGATATAAATGTATTTGCATAAATATTTTCAAAGTTAATTTTTTACTTTTTAAATTAATTTATTTGTTTTAAGTTTTGAGAGAGCCAAAGAGGGGCAGAGAGAGATAATCCCAAGCAAGCTCCATGCTGTCAGCACAAAGCCTGATGTGGGGCTCAAACTCCTGAAGGGAAATACGACCTGAGGCGAAACTAAGAGTAAGAAGCTTAACTGACTGAGCTACCCAGAAGTCCTACAAAGTTTATTTTTTTGATATTATGAATATTAGTTGCTCAGAAAGATTAGGATTAATGTATAATTTAATATCCATTATTGTGATTTGTATTATATTTTCAACTGTGTAATTATTTTGGTTCAAAGGAGATAAACAATAAATGAGATGACATGTCTATGCTATATTTTTCACATTTTTACACTGACTGGATATGATGATGGTGACTTACTTGATCATGAATTGTTTGATCATGTACAGTTTGAGGAATGCCAGATATGACATTCAATTAGCCTCCTAAAGGCTAAGACCAAAATGAAGGCCAAATAGGAATTTTTGGCTAATTAACAAAACCAAAGCCAAACATTGATGTTTCCTTATCCAGAAGTATCACATGGAGGCCAGGGGCATTTGATGGATCAACATTAAGCCTTAGAAAGAGAATGATATTGTCCTTTCACCACTGTGTGCTCTTATATCAACTTTTTTTCCAGAAAATACAGTGTTTATATAATATAAACATATAAAAGTGTTTATATAATATAACATACAAACATATAAAAGAATGGCACACATTCTTTTGCTTGTGTGTCTTAAATAGTTGTGCAAATATCTTCTGGTATGCAGTGTTACGTTAAGAAGTGCGTTGGTCTGTTTTCCTGGATGGTCAAATTTCTTTACTTTTTTTAAAACTTTGTTTCTAAGGCATAATATAGACTTTTTTATTTTTTGAATCAGCATTGACTTATTTTAGAACCCGAACATATAACATAGAAAGTTTGAAAATTTTTGAATTTGAAAATATGAATTTGTACAACATAAAATTTCAAATATACATGCAATATTCAAGTGAACAAAATTAAAATGATAAACTGTAAATTTTCAAACCTTTTTGAAATTAGTACATAATAGTTCTAACAATTTTAGCAGAACTCTTAGTATTCTTTCCTTCTTCCTTCCTTCTCCTTCTTCTTTTTCTTCTTCTTTTTCTGGTGGTTGTCATCATCCTCCTTCTCCTTCCTCCTCCTCCTCCTTCTATCTCCTCCTCCTCCCTTCTCCTTCTCCTTCTATCTCTTCTGTTTCTTCTCCTTCTTCTTCTCCTCCTCTTACCTTTCTTCTCCCCCTCCTCCTCCTTCTTCCCCTTCTTCACCTTCTCCTTTCTTCTTCTCCTTATTCTTCTTCCCTTTCTTCTCCTTCTTCTCCTTCCCCTTCTTCTTATCCTTCTTCTTTTTGTTTATTTAAAGCTCATGTCTATAGGATAAATCCAAAGCATGCTACAGTTCATTTTACACTTTGGTTCCAAACAACCTTTTAGATCTCATCTTTTGTCATACCTTCGGAGCACTCTTGTACTCTACCAGGGTCTTTTAATTCTATTAACACCAGACTACTTTCTATTCTCCAGATTAAATATATGCTTTCTGATATATTTGGAATTTCTGATCTCTGATCTTTTGGAATTTCCTCTGCTAGAAAGTTGTTCCTTTGGGCTTCATTCCCCTGAAGTATTTGTCAAAACTCTAGTCTTCAAATTCCATTCAGATGTTGATTTTTCCATCCCCATATATGTGGTCCAACACTCTGGTCAGAATTTATTATCTTTCACTCTGTGTTTCCATAGTCTGTTATTTATACCTCTCTTCTAGCTTTGAAATCCTTTGACTGCCTTTCAGTTCACTGATAACTTTTCATTTATTCACCATTTATTCATTAATTCAAAAGATATTTATTGAATGCCTGTTATATTCCAGGTGTTGGTAATACCAGTCAAAAAAAGTATATAGACTCAAAAATGAACAAACAAACAAACAAAAATCCCAAAGTTGTCTAAGTCCTCATGGCACTTAGGTTCTAGTCATGACTAACTTCTGAGTTCTTTGAGTGTTAGTGTCACTTTCTCCAGCATGAAATAAAATGTCCTTCCTACATAGAACAGGTACTCAAAAGCTATGCCTGCTTGTTCTCCTTTCCCATAGATAACTATTTCTCTGAAGTTAAAAAGTTTTGTTAAACATGCCAATGGAGTGTAAAGATTATCTATTATGAAGGAATCTAAATAATTAAATAATAAACACTACTGTTCTAACAAAAAGCCGTTAATCCATGCATGCTAGAAGTCATATATATATATATATATATATATATATTTATATTTATGTATTTATTTATTTATCAGTTGGATATTTTTTAACACCTGTTAGTTTTTTTTAATCACCTCTCCTAACCTGGGGAAAGAACCAAACATCCAGATCCAGAGAGTTCCGAATAATATAAACCCAAAGAGACCCACATCAAGATACATTATAATTAAAATGTCAAAAGTTAAAGACAAGGAGAGAATCTTAAAAGCAGCAAGGGAAAAACAATTTATACAAGGAAACTCCCATAAGATTATCAGCAGATTTTTTTCAGCAGAAACTTTGTAGGCCAGAAGAGCATGGCATGATATATTCCAAGTGCTGAAAGAAAAAAACTTCCTAAAATACTCTACCAGGAAAAGTTGTCATTGAGAATTGAAAGAGTGGTACAGAGTTTTCCAGAGAAGCAAAAGCTAAAGAAGTTCACTCAATCAGTCTCACACAAAACGTTAAAAGGATTTCATGTGCTTATATCCAACGTATGCTTCTCTAAGTTAACCATGTCCTCAGGCATGTTATAACATCAGTATACATATTATACATGTAAATATTGTCTAGTTTATACTTTTATGATGCAAAAAGGGTCCTGGGTAAGATCAGGGGCCTTTAAGACTTATGGAAGAAAGTAACATATTGGTTATAAAAAGACTTGCCTGATTTCAAAGAAAGATGGATAGCTTGTGTAAACCTTTATAGCCAGCTCCTTTATTAGTACTGATTTAGGCAGTAAAAGTAGACTGACCAGATAAACCTTGGAAGCAATTCCATCTAATCATATTGTGGAAACCTGTGAAGGTCATCAGTAACTTCAGAGAAGTTCCTTAAACTAACAAAACCCCTGTTCTCTTTGTACCACACCATGCTGAAACCATGCTACATTCTGGCCACACTATTCACTGTGTTTTACTTCTCCTGCCCCTGCATGCTGTTTCTCTCCTTTTGAATTCTTCTTAGCCATTATGAATTCTGAATATTTCATCTGCAGCCTAGACTTCACTATCCATACAACCCTCAAGGTACAACCAACACTTAAACTATCTAAACCAAACTTTGCATATCTAATCTCTCTCTTTATACCACTTTGAATATCCACCTACATGATCAAGAATCAAATCAATTTTGCAGGAGCTAAATTTGTATTCAAACTGATGTCACTATAAAATCCATTGTTCATCTTCAATGTGAGTTAATAACCTTATTTACTCAGGCCCCTGAGTTTGGAATTCGCATCTTCATAATCCCTTGCTTGAACGTAATGATCTTCCCATTGTCATCTATGTATAATGTTCTTCTCAACCATTTTCCACATTGCTAGAAATACCTTCCAGTTGCTTTCTTGCTAAAAATCCTTCAATGGCCTCCATTTTCTAGAAAAGAATATTTATATTCCTTAGTATGAAATGCAATTCCTGGTCTCATCTCCGTCTCTTTCTCTAATCTTGTTTTTCTCCATTACTCAGCATTACTATTATTCTCAAGGTACAAGTATAATAGGATAATCTTTCACATCTATTAAGACTCAGTTCAGGTGACACCTACACTATGAAGGTTTTGACAGCCTCCTGTATTGAGGCAAAACTAATACATGGTGAAAAACTATTTAAAAATCTTCAAGTTATATCAGAATAGAAGATTAATTGAACTATTTCTCACCTAGACTGAAACTCCCTGTTGTATATGCAAATGTATTCTCTCTCTCTCTCTCTCTCTCTCTCACACACACACACACACACACACACACACACACACAGAGTTTTAAAAAGTGAGTATAGTACATGATGGTACTATACTATGGTATACCATAGTCTTATGGTACATATTAAAGTTATATTTGTTGAAACAATAAATAAGAGTTTAGAATAGAAGAGCTTTCACATTTCCATATTAAAAGGGTTTAGTAAGAAATTCACTTTGGGAAATGTTTCATATTATACTCAGTGAATAATTAAACCCTGAATTTATGGAACTCCCTTCCTTTGAACATAGATGTATGATATTATATTATATTTGTTTGTCCTTGTGTGGTTTTGAAATTATAAAAAAACGAACCTAGAATCTTAAAAGGACTTATGAAGAAAAAATATGTTTATAGACTGAGGAAATACCTTGGAAATGCATTAATCCATGTTATTGATGGGAGTATAGTAAATTGTATAATGTAATAACACTAACTTTTCTTTAAGGAAAGAACTGGAGTGTTTTTAACCAAATTCTGTATGTTTACTGATTTCATATCCCTTTGAGATTGAAAGCTTAAGAATGATTTGACTTTAATTCTGAGTCTCACAGTGGAAGAAATCATAAATAAATTTCTTGACAGTACCAAATAATGCTAAATTTGAGGGTCAGGTTTAAAATACATGTTTCTGTATTTCCCTTTTATGTGTGTTTTTTATGTTTCTGAAGTCTTTTCCCTCCTATGATTTTGTGTGCATATAGAAAAAGACCATAGGGGCGCCTGGGTGGCGCAGTCGGTTAAGCATCCGACTTCAGCCAGGTCACAATCTCGCGGTCCGGGAGTTCGAGCCCCGCGTCGGGCTCTGGGCTGATGGCTCAGAGCCTGGAGCTGTTTCCGATTCTGTGTCTCCCTCTCTCTCTGCCCCTCCCCCATTCATGCTCTGTCTCTCTCTGTCCCAAAAATAAATAAACGTTGAAAAAAAATTCTTTAAAAAAAAAAAGAAAAAGACCATAATCTTGAGTACTTATGTTTACTTCAGTATTCCTTATACTGTCATCTGCCATTTCATTGATGTAGTAATCAATTGATCGAATATTTGCCCATTATTTAATATAGTCAGAGCTAAGACATATTCTAAATGCTGAGAACTGGAAATACAACAATGAACAGCATAATGATGATATGAAACCTTATAAATAGTAAGGCGGTTAACAGTAACTATTTATGCTAATGTGCGCTTGGCTGCACTTGTGATGAATGCTACAAAAGGAAGGAAAGGGAACTCTGAGAGCATAGACTTATCCTAGTCTGCAGAGTCAAGGATGGATTTTTTTGATAAAGTTACATTTCAGCTGAGAACTAAGCAGATTTAAATCTAAGAGGTTGGTGAGGTATTTCTAGGGAGTGGCAGGAGGTGTTTAAAGAGTTAACAGAAGTAAAAGATGTCTCCAGAGACATTAATACAAGTCAAATTAGGTATATAATTTTACTGACAATTAAAATTGTTGCTTATGTTTCATTAATAGGTTAGAGATATTTCGCATTAAGATAAGTCATGCAAGGACAAGATTTATCAGGTAAATTTAATGTAATCTTTGTTTAGTTTTAGATACAGATACTTTGGTATAATCACAAGGTCTCTGGAAAAATTATAAATAATGGATAGGTCAAATAACAACTTAAATATTATTTAGACCAGACTTATAGAGTTACATAGTCAATCATAATAATAGCTCAGCACAAAGGATATTTTTATTTTATTGAAACATAATCAAAATTAATGTTTACTTTTATCAAAATGTTTATCCTCAATTCTTAAGTTTAGCTTTCTAATACAGACTTATGTGGCTTCACAAAAAACAGATACAAATTAAAGGGAACTAAAATGGATATTAAATGACAAAAAAACTGTTTCACTTAAAATTGGTTCCAGTAGAAAGAATTCCAAATTTATGAATTGTGTATAACGGGAAAGCAGGTAAAAGCATGAGTGGAAAAAAAAAAAAGATTTGTTGCTTTACCTTCAGTTATTTGGATCTCTTGTTTGTAAGCTATCTATCTTTATGCCACCCTCCTTAATTTAGTTCTATAATGACGAATTCACAGAGTATCAAGTGTTTCCCAATGAATATTATACAAAAGTACCTACTATCTATGGGAAAGAAAACATGAAGAATTAGGGACCCTCAGAGCCATAAGAATGGGGGGAAACCCATTAAAAAGACCGATATCACCTTTCTCCTAGGTTTCTCTTGTGACAGAATATTCATGTGAGAGTATATTTGCTCATTGAATTTTTCAGGAAATAAAGTAAAAGAACAGAGAAATGAAAAGCAAGCCATTTCTTCCCAAGGAGTATCTATAATGCTAGTAGTGAGGTCTCAGTAGTTGAGAGAAACATAAGAAAAATGGAATGAATAAAATATAGGACAAACAGAGGTCTAAAGAAAAGTAAATGAGGTGTGAAAAACAAGAAGAGGGCATGAAACGTAGAAACAGAAAAGAACACAAAGGAAAATAAAATTCTTACTTAAAATTTAAATAATAATAAATTTTCATCTATTCATAAATCATCAAACTATTTTGACTATTCATATTACTATGTAGCAGTTTCATAGCTAGTGTGGTTTTTGAACTGCTTGGAATCCAAGGCCATCAGTTTTTTTTTCTAATATAAAAGGTACACTATATAAAGCAAATGTAGTTATTTTCTATTTGAACACACTATATTACTTAATCATTGAGAAGAGATTATATCATCTGGACTAACTGAAAACCTTTCCCTGGGAAGGGAATATGCCACTGAAATGTCGGCCAACTTAATACCCAAACCTAGTCAAGTGCAGTCAAGACTCATATAAAGCCTGGTGAGTATAGGGCAGTAGGTGTTTCTGTGTGTTAGCTTCATTTAAGCTTAACCAAGAGAGATAATGGCCATATGAAACACATGGCCATATGAAACACATGGAAACATATGAAGTCACATAAAAGGTTGTAGGAAGTGAGATCTAGTGCAGGTGAAAGATGACTGAGCTATGTATCAACTTAGGACAGTCTGAGGTGATAGAAGTTCACTGGAGCAGACCCATGATGGAATAATTAAGGTAGAGTTTTCATTTCAGAGAACTAGGATGTCAAAGGTGTGTGTTTGTGTGTGTGTGTGTGTGTGTGTGTGTGTGTGTGTGTGTGTGTGTATAGAGAGAGAGAGAGAGGTGAAGGTGGTTTATTACTCATAGCCATAAGTTCTCAGAAACTGCCCACAGAGCACAGGAAACCAGATGTGCTGACAGAAAAGGAGACTGGCAGTTCTGATTTTGTTATATTTCAAGTTGTGGAATTCCAGGCAAAACTCCATTTCCATGTCTAATCAGATGGATGTTACATGTGTGGTTGGAAGGGCCTGGAGTTGCTGGTAATTTGTTTGTTTCAGTCAGAAGTAGAAGTAGGATTTTAGGAGCTAGGACAGAGCAGATTAGGTAAGGAATGGAGATCTAGCTGTGTGAAGATAGAAACTGGAACTCTGGAGGCTAGGGCTTACAGTAATAAAAATAATAATATATATTGAGCACTCATACCATCCCCTGTGCTGATTAATTTATATGAATTGTTTTTCTTAATTTTCATGAGCATGCTATAGGGTAGGTAGCATTATTGTTCTCATCCAAATCACAAGAAAAACAGAATAAATGTCATGCTGAACATCACATAACTAGTAAGTGGTTAAGACATTATACAAATTATCTTTATTAGACTACAGAGCTTATATCTCCATAAGAACTGAAAAGAAAGCACTGGGGCGCCTGGGTGGCTCAGCCGGTTAAGCGTCCGACTTCAGCTCAGGTTGTGATCTCATGGTCCGTGAGTTCTAGCCCCGCGTCGGGCCCTGTGCTGACAGCTCAGAGCCTAGAGCCTGTTTCAGATTCTGTGTCTCCCTCTCTCTGACCCTGCCCCATTCATGCTCTGTCTCTCTCTGTCTCAAAAATAAATAAACATTAAAAATTTTTTTTAATTAAAAAAAAAGAAAGTGCTGAGGAAGACTGATTAGAAAACAACAACAACAAAAAAATAAAAATAATACCACATTAACAACATCAAGGTCGACAAAATAAACAAATTATTTGGAAACAGATAAATACACCCAAAGGACACACATAATTGACTACAGTTTTCCCTACAGGATTGGGAAAGATACAAAAGACTGTTGCATTTACGTCGGGGTTTTAGTACTTCATAGCAGTTTTTCATGGCTAATATCGTTATCCTCACTTTGCTGATATGGAAACTGAGACTTAAAGATAAGATCCTTGTCCGAGGTCATGAATTTAGTAGGAGGTAGATACAGTATTCAAACCAGACCAGTTTGTTTATTCTGTTTCAGAGCCAGTATTCTGAATGACTATACCATACAAAGTGTAGATATAAAAAATAATGAGGTTCAACATCCAAAGAAAATACAGAGAAAAGATCATGTCACTTTCAAAAACAAGGATGTTTTTAGTGAAAAAGGCAAGCAATGTACTGAGAAAAAAATCATTTTCAACTATATATCTTTTTTCCTTGCATGCCATTTCTCATGGCTTATTAAAAAAAAAAAACTACTAAATTTGACATCTATATTTCTGGTACATGATTAATTTTACTTCAATACAATAAATGTGCAAATCATACCTTTGACTTTCCAAATGACATTGTGTGAATTTTGTTTTCAATTATGTTTTCAATTATGAACACAGTCTACCTCCTGAGGTTTCCAGTTAAGATAAAAGGATATGTCACAGTGAGGAACAGTCAACTCATCAAGAGTCATGGTGCGAAGTGGGTTCTACGAATCCCTGCCAGATGGAATTATTTGTAATGATGAACGATCTCAATTTCTGTACAAGTAATTTAAAACTTATTCTCAGTTGTGAATGAATTTTGTATCATATAACAAAAATTAATTGTATCTGTTTTTAAATGTATCTATTTTTAATCGGAACACTTGAGACGGCATTTACTATCATTGGATGCATCACTGTTCCAAAATATTTAATAAAAAACAAACAATAAATGTCTACTAGATGACGAAGCAATAAAGCTGAACCATTTGAGTAAAACACAATATATGCAATGCCAGTATCTCTAAAGAGAACTTTGTTTTTTACATAACTAGCTATGTTTGATGGAAAAAATGATTTATGGAGAAAACACAAAACAAGATCAGTTTAGCTTTTTCTACTTTTTCTGCCCCTATGTCTCATTATAGTATCAAAAATAATTGGGCTGAACTGTTTTTTAAGGTATTTTTATTGTCCAGTTACTTGCATTAGGTCAGGGAAGATATCAGACGATGGTAATAGTTATTAAAAAAAAAAAAAAAAAAAAAAAAACAGAGTGGCCAGTACAGTCTAAAGGAAGTAACATAAAAAGGAAAATAATTAGTATGTCAAGTAGATAGGGTATCAAAGGATACTGTCAGAGTAAATAGGAGAAAAAAAAAAGCTTCACCTACAAGAAATTTCACGTGGATAGGTCAGAGGATACAAATAATCACAATTGTAAAAAAAAGGTTTTTCCCCTTTATTTTTTTTCTTTGATAAATAAGTGAATACATGAGAAAATATTGTATTGCTGTTTATGTAGACTATGAAAGAACTGGCTTTTTAAAATTGGGACATGACAGCATTGCCTTAATTATTTGCTTTGCTTTAAATAAGTTATTTGGATAAAAATTAATTATTTTTTTCTGGCATTTAACATTTCCTTTAACAAATGGAAGAGTTCTTTCATTTCCTACATCTAACAAAACATAGGTCATAAAAATGCAAAAAGAGATTATTTGACTAGGTGAATATATGCATGAAAAAAAATCATTGAATAAGTAATTGGTCAGAGTTGATGTGAAGCTTAAGAAAAAGTTAAAAAAAGAGAGAAAGAAAAGAAAAAATTTAAAAAGAGAAGGGAAGTTACCCTTTGTCCTTAGCACTCTGGCCAGTGTTCTACTAGAATGCAAGGTCCTAGTCTATTGCACTCTTGCCAGTGCTGAAGAGCTCTGAGGGGAGGCTGAGAGCTATTACTGCTATGAAAATGTCTTGTTCCAGCCATCTCCTTCTGCAGGGTACTTTTTAGTATCATTAAAATCAAGTTAAAAAGAACTACGTAAAATGTGGAAATGATGGGGGGGGGGGAAGTCGGTAAAGGAAATTACAATCCTTTGAGCATTCATGTATGCTATAAGGTGGTGATCAGGGAAGATATATATATATATATATATATATATATATATATATATATATATTTTTTTTTTTTTTTTTTACAGAAAAGATAACTTAAAAAACATGGTAGACAATTAATGTTACTATTAACTATTGGCATGTAAAGAAGTTACTGTATTTCAGATACCTAAAAAAAGGAAAATACTGAATTCGATTCTAATCAGAAAATGGAAAAGAAAATATGTTAAATTTAAAAATTCATTTTAGGGGCGCTGGGATGGCTCAGTCGGTTAAGTGTCCGACTTCGGCTCAGCTCATGATCTCACGGTTTGTGAGTTCTAGCTCGGCATTAGGATCTGTGCTGACAGCTCAGAGCCTGGAGCCTGCTTTGGATTCTGTGTCTCCCTCTCTCTCTGCCCCTCCCCCGCTCAAGATCTGTCTCTCTCTGTCTCTCTCTCTCTCTCTCAAAAATAAATAAATGCTAAACATTCATTTTAGACCTTTCTTCTTTTCCTAAGTACTTAAGGCTATAAATCTATCTGAAAGCTCTGCTTTATCTCCAGACCACAAGTTTGATATGTTTTAAAAATTTTTATTTCACTCAAAGTATTTTCTAATTCCCTGTATGCATATATTTTAATTTAGAAGTGTGTTGGATAATTTATGCAAGCATTTGGAGAATTTCTTGTCTTTCAACAGCTTCTAATTTAATTTTCTTTTGGTCGGAGAACATAATTTATGTAATTGTAATTCTTTAAAATTAGCATAAATTTCTTTACCACTAACTCTTATTATCTCTTTAATATCTGTAGTATTCATATGAGGTTCTCTTCTTATATATTATCTTCTGGGGATTGCTTAATTTTATAAATCTCTTCAAAGAATAAACTTTTGGCTGTTTCTGATTGATTGTCACTTATTTTATTTTATTAACATTTCTGCTGCTATCAACTTCTTTCTCCTACTTCTTTTAAATTAATTTTCATCCTTCCAGAGCTTGAAGGTTAGTTTAGATTTGCAACTACTCTTCATTTGAAGCTATATTTTTTCTGTAAGCACTTCTTTAATAACAACTTCTAGTGAGTCATATTTTGTATTATTATTCAGCACATAAATTACCAATATCATGAATGAAAGAATGAATAAGGCCATCGATTGGATGCCACAATAACTGAATAAATAATGACATTTTTATACAGACATATTTGATAATTTAGATGAAATGGAAATTGTCCTTTAAAGATACAAACTAATAGAGTCCACCAAAAACAGATAATTTGAGTATCTTCATATTTACTAATGAGATTCAATTTGTAGTTAAAAAAGGTTCCAACATTAGAAAACCCTGGGTCCTAAAAGCCTCAGCGGTTAATTCTACCAAATGCTAAAATCAATTATTCATGAACTTTCAGGAAGTAGAACAGGAAGAAATAATATTTCTCTTATTTTATGAAGCCAGAAATATCATGATAACAAAACCAAAGATATTATGAGGAAAAATAAACAAAACGCTATGGAGGACTATTGTCATGGACATTGAGGCAAAAATCCTTTTAAAAATATTAGCAAATTGAATCAGTGATATGTAAAAAGAATAAAATACTACAATCAAATGGCAGTTATTCCAGGAATGCAGGTTTGTTTAACATTGAAAATCAATCACTGTAAACCACCATACTGACAAAACTGACAAAACATTTTAAAAAACAATTTGATCATCTTAATAGATGTAGAATACAACATTAGATAAAATTCAACATCATTTATGATAAAAACTTTAGGAACTGGGAATAGAAGCAAACTCCTTCACATAGTAGAGAATATCTACAAAAATGCATACTTAATGGTGATGGTTGAAAGCTATTGTCTAAGATCAGGGAAGTGCAAGGATAGCCAATCTCAATTATCTATTCAGCATTGTACTAGAAGTCTTAGCCAATGCAATAAACTTGAGAAACCATCAAAATACATACAGACTGGAAGAGAAGAAGCACAAAGTTTTTGAGTTAGCACTTTTTTTTTAATTATAAATGGATTGCCAAATTATCCATTTCCCCAGTAAGTCCTTCTTCGTATAATGTGTTAGAAGTCCTTGACACTAGATTTTAGTGTATTTTCTTATTCTCTCTTCATCTCCCCTTTCTCCATGATTTTGTATTTTAATTATTTTCTTGCTATTTATTAATTCCAGTGTCCTCTTTAATTTTTGTGTTGTACATCTGTCTCCTTTCTCATGCTGAACATTTGCCTGCTCCTTAAAGCCCATTATACTCTCAATGGCTATCTAATAGTTCTATATTAATATTCTAACTTTTAATGACAGATCCTTGATATAGCACCAAATTGCAAAGAATTGAGTTTCATAATGAGAATTTCTGTTAGTATGAAATATCTCTACAGGAGACATTTGAAATCTCCGAGGTCTTTCAGGGCATTTTACTTTAAAATTAACAATACTTTTTGCTGGTATTTTTTACTACTTGGTGTTTAGTCATTGCCTTCTCCTGGCTAGAGGAAGGATCCTTCTAGATTGAAATTATGTCATGAGGTAAATGAAGAAAGAGGGTTTATTTAAAGAATATTATTCTTATGATGAACCTGGTTTTTGAATTAACATCCTACACTTAGCTCATGTATATACATAGCTAAGTCTTACATAGAAAATTTGTATTACCTATCTAACATTACATTAAAAAAATCAATTTATGGACTGCATATTGCCTGTTGGGTATAGGCACTCATAGAGACAAATAAATTTGCTTTCCCCACTTATCCTTTTTAAAAAACTGTATCTCACATTATCTCTCTTACATTTAGAAATATTATATACATAGTCCATGAATATTCATAAGGTGGAAAGCTCTCCTTTTAACCACTTTACTTAGGCCTGATTTTACTGATATCTGTGTTAGAGGATTCGGTGGACTTAGGAAAAAAAGAAAAAAAGACCTGACTTCTAATTAAGCTTCTCCCAGTTTTGTAATAAAAATATTTATTTTAATAATCGTAGTAGCAGCATGATATCAACAACAGCTAGCACGTATGCGGCATTTACTATATGACTGTGTTGTGTTTTTTTAACTTTAAAAAAATTTTTAAAGTGTTTATTTTTTTAATGTTTATTTATTTTTCAGACAGAGAGAGAGAGCGCCAGGAGGGCCAGAGAGAGAAGCAGGCTGCAGGCTCCCAGCTGTCAGCACAGACCCCGATGTGGGGCTCAAACCCATGAACTGTGAGATCATTACCTGAGCTGCAGCTGGACAATTAACCAACTGAGCCACCCATGCACCCCATGGCTGTGTGAAGTGTTCACAATTACATTCACAACGATCCTATGAGATTGGTAAATTATTATCCTCATGTTTAAATACAGGCATAGGGAGACAAGATACTTTTCCTAACTTCACATAGCTACTATGTTCCATGTCTGTCAGCCTGAACTCAATATCACTCTAACAGGAAGTTTATTTACTTGCCATTACTTCCATTCCAATACAGGACATTAAATTGAGGGTTTCAGAAAGAGGATAGTGTGGAAACCGTGCACAATGGTTTCATTCCCTGCTGGACTCAGAAGAATCCAAGGGATGGAAATACATGTTTATAAATTTAATTTGTAGCATAGTTCTATGGAAAGACACCTCTGTTCCTAAGTCAGATAAATATTGTTAACGTTTTTAAAGCGTCCAACCTCTTATAAAATCCATGACAGGGGTGCAATCAACTTGCATAATGACTGAAATTTAGTGTGTAAAAAAGACAGATTAGGACTTAGAAATATTGAGAATATCTTCATCTAATGTACTATCCCAGGAAATGAAGTTTCAGTACTTATGTGCTCATAAACTTAAGCAATTCATATAAGGCAGTTAAATATTCCAGTTCACCAGGGTCCTTATCACTGGCATAGTCAGAGTTGGTAAGAAATGGAAAGACCTTAGAGTTCATCTCACTTAACAGAAAGGAAGCTGACAGATTAAGCAATTTATGTAAGTCTTACAAGTAAGCTATTGACCCAGCATTAGAAACAGAATGTATGACAACGACTGATGTCTTGCTTACTATCTGCAGACAGCATGTTTGCTGCAGCAGAAACTGGCTTACACCCAGCTTCCATCCCTCTCCCCTTCACTGGCAGCCATTATTCTTGCACATTTTCATTTGAGAAGGCTCCATATCATCACTGATAAGAAATAATTGTCACCCTCAGCAAAAATGCAAGAGAGTGCACAGGGTTGATATTCTCATCCTCAAAATAATTTTTCCCCAAATCAGGGTTAAGTCACATTGATTCACAGGCATGAGCTTCAATCTGATATTGCCATTGATTGCCCTGAACTTGCCTGTGCTTTAGGAAAGGATTTCAATTTCTAGGATCTGTGCTCCACTTTTCACAAGTTGAAAACTTGCTCCAATTGGTGAAATAAAAATGACAACAAGGACTTTCCTCATTTCAATCCCTGATGTGACCTCGAATCTACTACTGTGCTTTCTTAAATAGCCAACTGCATCATCTCATTTCAACTGTGGCAGCTAGTCCTGCTGATATAGTCTCACTCTGTCCTTTAAATTGAAAGCATTGCAGCTGTCCACCATGTTCTTGCCTTTCTAATCCGTCATGGCACTTTTTTAAATGTAGTTTTATTTTACTCAAGTATAAGCATGATTTAAAGAAAAGATGCATATATTAAATATTCCCATAGGACAAGCTATTACTTATTCAATAAACAGTGAATATGTGCACATAAGACATTCAGAAATTACAATTCTAAAATGTACTTAGAAATCATAGTTGTGTGTACCATACTTTCTGGTTAAAGTATCTAGTGGCTATTGTGATGCCTAAGTTAAAAAAAAAAAAGATAAAAATTATTTCTAGTACTCTCAATCTGTTAGCCAAACATTTATTTAGTCTGTAATGTAAGCAAGATAATTAGTAAACTTATTTTATAGTTCTATCTCAAATTTCCTTATAATATTGTTTCCAGATTTAGCAAATAAAACTATCAGATTACCTAGTTAAATATGAATTTCAGGTAAGCAGCAAATATTTTTAGTATAGATCTGTCCCAAATATTGCATAGGACATGTTCACACTAAAATTGTTTGTTGTTTAGCTGAAATTAAATTTAACCAGGAGATCCATACTTTATCTCTGGCAATCTTAGACTCAAGGCAATTAATGGAATTTGCCATATATGTGGTAATCCTTAACTTTGCACTGGACCATCTCATCATCATCTTCTATAATAATAATTTTTCTAAGCTTATACTTAAAGATGAATTAACTTGAATTGAAAATACATTTTCCTTTGTGGCTTTGGAAATCAATCTTACTTAACTCTTACATGTATACTTTTGGGTACATTATACAATAGCTGTAACAGATTTAATCTGATTGTCTGAGTGAATTGATTGCATTACCCATCTTTTCAATTAAATTAAATTAAATTAAATTAAATTAAATTAAATTTTTAACTTTTATTTATTTATTTTGACAGAGAGAGAGAGAGAACGTGCACAAGTGGGGGAGGGGCAGAGAGAAGGAGAGACAGAATCCCAAGCAAGCTCTACACCATCAGCACAGAGCCTGATGTGGGGCTCAAACTCACAAACTAGGAGATCTTGACCTGAGCCAAAATCAAGAGCTGGACACTTAACAGACTGAGCCACCCAGGTGCCTTGCATTAACCCATCTTTAAAAGAAACCAGGAAGTGGTATTATTATCTCTAAATTGCAAACCATCTGATTCTTTGATTTCTGTTTTTGTTGTTCTGGGTATTTTTTTTTTTATAAATGAAGGTTTGATATTTTTGGACTTCAATATAAGTTCTTGATTACTTAGGAAAATTGCCTAACTAAATTTCTAACAAGGAGGAAAGACCTACTAGCAGCATTCTTTGGAATTCGAGAGGGTGACATCACTTTGAAATTATTCAGAGAACACTATTAAAAAAGGTCTTGCAATTTGCAGTTGCTAGGCTACTGTATAGAAAAGAAGTGTGAATGACACCTGCCTGTGCATGTAGGAGAGAATTAGAGCAATCAAATGGTTTATAAGACAGCAAGATAAAAGCTTTAATTTGCAAGCACAGGATTACCATTAATAATTATTTTTATGAATTAAGAAAACAGGGATGACTATGAAATTTAGAGTTTTACAATTTTATTGGATAGAAGTGACTCAGGAAATTTGTGAATTAATGCTGATTTGAGGTAAGATTAAGTATAATGTGAAACAATTAAACATTTGTTCTGCTTTGTTTTATCTTCCAAAATAGTATAACAATCTGCATAAACTTTTATTAGACCCAAACTGTAATACAGTTTAAGTGCAGCAAGCTAAAGGGAATATTTAGTAGAGAACAAAATGAATCTTTGATGGGAAAAAAATTACAAACAGAGTGTGGACTAGTCAAAGGATAATCTCTTAGCCTTACTTTCTGCTACACTTGTTTTTGTTTTGTTTTGTTTTGTTTTCGTTTTTTGGTAACTTCAGTTTATCTGCTCCAATTCCTACTAATGTTTTATTGCTGTCTTTATAAGGTTACATTGAACACTATTTCCCCAGATATTTATCTGTCATTCTGATAAATCTGGTTATTTCTTCTCAACAATCCATAGCTCAAGTTTTTCAATTACATATTTTGGCAGTAATGTTGTCTTTTTTTTAAATTTTTTTTAACGTTTATTTATTTTTGAGACAGAGAGAGACAGAGCATGAATGGGGGAGGGTCAGAGAGAGAGAGGGAGACACAGAATCTGAAACAGGCTCCAGGCTCCGAGCTGTTAGCACAGAGCTCGACGGGGGGCTTGAACTCACAGACCTTGAGATCATGACCTGAGCCGAAGTCGGCTGCTTAACCACCCAAGCGCCCCAGCAGTAATGTTGTCTTTCAAGCAATTCTAAATTTACAGATATTGATGGTGTGTAATATATTCTTGCTCACCTTGTTAGTTCATCTAAAAGCACAGTTACTGTTCAAAATTCAGACATTATGCTAGTCTCACAGAATTACAGTATCTGTAGAAGTTATCCCAAAGGATCTGGCTGGTCACTGGAATTTCGGTTTTTGATTTTCTCTCAAATATAGCTAGCAACTAAAACTAAAGTCATATATATACAATAAATACATAATTCATTAATGCTTTTCAAAAAAGTGATCTGTTATATGTAATTCCAAGAATAAAGAATCCTTATTGCTGTTAATAGTCATTTAGTTATTGTTAGAGACTAAGTGTTTGCATCCCTCCCAAATTCATATGTTGAAGTTTTAATCCTTAGTGTGGCTATATTTGTAAATAGGGCCTGTGAGGAAGTGATGAATGTTAAATGAGCTCATAAGGTGGGGCCCTAATCCAATATGGTTAATACCCTTACAAAAAGAGGAATAAACACCAGAGCTCCCTCCATCATGTTGAGAACATAGTGAGAAGGCCATAGTCTGCAAGCGAGGAAGAGACCTCTTGCCATAAGCTGACTATGCTGGCACCTTGATCTTCGACTTTCCAGCCTCCAGACTGTGAGAAATAAATTTATGTTGTTTAAGCCCCTCATCAATGCTATTTGTTAGGAAGCCCAAGCTGATGAAGACACTTATTACATTTTTTTCTAATAAATATTTTAATAAATATTTTCCTAGAAATTTTCCAAAACATGCCCTGAATTGCTATTATGGTATAATTATCACAATGCACCCCAAACAAGTTGGTCATAATCTTCCAATCCCCTTACTCTTCCCATTCCTTCCCTTACAAATACACTTATTATGTTATTATGTGCTTTAAATATAATTAAAGTGTGATTTCTTGAGAACTAAACACTCTATCCCAAGAAACTTCAGCTATACAGTTACTCAATTCACTCTAATCACATGCCATTTAGAATAGGAATAGTTGTGAATGTTTTAACAAAAGAAACTTTGTAGGCTGCTCACATAATTCTGAGCAAGGTCTGTTGCTGATAAAAACAAAACAAACAAAAACTTGAAACACACAAAATTCAGTGATTTCCTAAAGTTTGTGCATAGAAGAATGGGCAAATTGGAGTAAAGACATGTCACAATCTGTGGCAAGAAATGAAGCTAAATAAGACGTGCCCTAGAATACAGGATCTTGAAAACAGTATAAATCTTTTATTTCCCAAAGCATCTACTCCAGAACCTCTCACAGAGTGGGTAACCAATTTAATTCTTACCCAGTTAACCTAAATGGATCTGTATGCCAATTATAGATTGAGTCAGTACTGCAGTAATGGAAAAATGAGGCTCCCAGTGATATTTCTGCTACAAGGGCAACCTGAAGTATCTGCTACTGTTGTTTCCACAAGTCAGGTCTTTGCCATTGAGCTGATCCCTGTTAAAGAAGCAGAAAACATTAAGACTAGAACCTGGCGAGAGAAGACACTGTTGTCATCCCTCCACATACCTAACAAAAGATGATCTGTCTTCATGGCTGAACATGGTTAATGTACGCTTTTTTTTAAATTTTTTTTTAATGTTTACATATTTTTGACGGAGAGAGAGAGACAGAGCATGAGCAGGGGAGGGGCAGAGAGAGAGGGAGACACAGAATCCGAAGCAGGCTCCAGGCTCTGAACTGTTAGCACAGAGCCGATGTGGGGCTCAAACTCACAGACTGCGAGATCATGACCTGAGCCAAAGTTGGAGGCTCAACCTACTGAGCCACCCAGGTGACCCTTAATGTATACTTTAATTAAGAATTGTGAGTTATTTCAGTTGTAAAGAGATACGCCCCATTACTGACCTTGTGCTGTTACATTGCGAAGTTTCTTCTATTGAATATACCTCTTCAATTAGCAAAAAAGGAAAACAGACTCGTGATTGGGGACCTTTGCGGTGGGTCACTGAATTGCTTGTTGAAACATGTTAGCACTGATAATTGCATTTCTTATATTGGTTCATGAGTAAACAAGACAAAGTATATCTACAAGGAGCCAATGAGGTTATGTAAAATCATATATTCAATTTCAGACTGGCACCATTAATTAACTGTATTTGCCCAATTTTAACTTCACTTAAATTCTATAAAATTAGTACAAGTGTATGATTGCATTTTTCTCATAAACAGCCCTTTCAAGAAAAAAATAAGTAAACTGTGCCTTGTGTCTTCATATAAATGCATAATAATGATTATTGTATCACAATGTAATTAAATTAGATATCATAAAACTTCTTACAAAGGTAAAAATATATCCATGATATTATATAAGGTAGGGCACTACTATAATGGAACTAATAATTCTACTAGTCTAAGAATATTTTTGGTCATATGAGGTTCCCTGGGAGGAGTATGTAAATAGAAATCTAGTACAATATGTATTATGCATAAGATAAGAGACATTATTTATCTTTTCCCCACTACAGAAGCTTAGCTTATTTGATTACACAGGAAACCTAAAAAACCTTACTGAATGTTTCAGTGAAAGTATCTTTGTGAACTAATATGAATGCAAAAAAAAAGAAATATTCTAAATTAATGTCTTTTGGAGTCGGTTTCTAAATTGATAAATTATGAAAAATTTTTTAAGTTTTTATAAAGTCTCATTACTTTTAAATATATAATAAAATTAATGTATCCAGTATTTATATGTAAAATGTTATTTTTATACCATATTTGTCTCATGTTTTTTAAAGCTTATTTTATTTTGAGATAGAGAGAGAGAGAGAGAAAGAAGGAGCAGGGGAGGGGCAGAGAGTGAGAGAGAGAATCCCAAGCAGGTTGACACAGGACTCAGTCTCATGAACTGTGAGATCATGACCTCAGCTGAAATCAAGAGTTTGACACTTAACAAACTGAGCCATGCAGGTGCCCCTTGCCTCATATTTTAAATAAAATATAAAATATTACAGAACTAGCTAAAGTGTCTGCCTTATCTCACTCTTTTCTTCTCTGCTTGAACCATTATCCTGAAGTTGTTTATTCTCTCTAAGCATGATTTTATTTTTCACTACCTATTTATGTCCCCTAAAATATATAGTACTATTCTGTGTGTTTATAAAATTTACATAATTGCTATCATACTGTAAATATTCTTTTGCAATTTTCTATTTTCTGTCAGCATTATGTTTTTGAGATTAGCCTTCTTGATACTTATAGATGTAGTTTATTCTTGTTAACTGATTTATGGAATAATACTATATGAATATACCAGAGTTTATTTGTTACTTTATTGAAAGACATTTAATTTTTTCCAGGTTTTTGCCATTACAAACAATACTGCAATAAAAGATCTGCACTTGTCTCCTGTATACATGTATGAGAATTGCTCTAAAATCTAGGGTCAGAATTGCTGGGGTAAACAAAATGCACATATTGAACTCTTCTAAATACTGTTTTTCTAGGTAGTCATTCCAATTTTATTTCTATGAACAGTGAATGAGGGATTCTATTCCCTTACATCCTTACTTATAACTAATATTAATGGACTTTACATGTTTGTCAGTGTGATGGATGTGAAAAGGAAACTTACTGGTTAGTTTTTCTTTATCCTTATTACTATTGTGCTTGAGTATACATATATATTTCATATATTGATTAGCCATCATAGTTCTGCTTCTGTGACTTGCTTGAATATTCTTTATCCATGTTCCATTGAGTTCACTGTCTTTACTCATTGAACTGTGGAAGTTTTTTGTTTAATTTTTAATAAAGTAATTTAAATAAATTCCATACATGGATCTATTGCAAAACATTCTCCCTAAGTTTTTACAAATTTTAATTTTTAATAAATTTGTATCCTTTTTCTTTAAATTCAAGTTAGTTAACATACAGTGTAGTCTTGGCTTCAGGAGTCGAACTCAGTGATTCAGAGTACTCATCCCAAAAAGTGCCCTCCTTAATGCCCATTGCCCATTTAACACATTCCCTCACCCACCTCCCCTCCAGCAACCCTCCATTGATTCTCTGTACTTAAGAGTCTCTTATGATTTGCCTCCCTCTGTTCTTATCTTATTTTTTCTTCCCTTTCTCTATGTTCATCTGTTGAGTTTCTCAAATTCCACATATGCACAAAAACACACATAGATCAATGGATTAGAATACAGAAGCAGAAATAGACCCACAAATATATGGCCAACTAATCTTCAACAAAGGAGAAAAGAGTATCCAATGGAAAAAAGACAGCCATTTTAGCAAATGGTGCTGGGAGAACTGGACAGTGACATTCAGAAGAATGAAGTTAGACCACTTTCTTACACCATAAACAAAAATAAACTCCAAATGGATGAAAGACCTAAATGTTAAGACAGGAAACCATCAAAATCCTACAGGAGAAAACAGGCAGCAACCTCTTTGACCTAACTGTTAATATTTTGAAATAAATCAATATTTTCCTTTCTTACTTATGCATTTAATCCTTGGTTAAGACATCCTCCCTTAGAAAGGGTCAGAAATACATTGTGTTCTATATTCTAGTAAGTTGATAAAGTTTTGCTGTTTACATTTTTATCTTCAATCCATCTGGACCTTGTTTTCAGAATGAGATGGGGAATCTATTTTCTTCTATCTAGGTGGCAGACACTTTTACCAGTGCAATTTATCAAAGGGTCCATCCTTTCTCCTTGATTTTTAATGTCATCTCCATCATACCACACTAAATGTTTACTCCACAAGGAAGTGGCATCATTTTGCTAGTTAAGTTCATTCCTGATCTGTTAGAGTATGTGGTCTGCATGGTATTGATATTTTGGTTTCATTGAAATGTGTGCTTAGTGATCTAGTACAGTATATGGCAATGTGATAAAAGTATTATATTTTTGCTTGAAATTACACATATTCTCTAAATTCTTGGTGCATGACTTTATATATGCTGATTAGATTAAGCATCCAAGGTGATCTTTAGTATGCTTTCGTCTCTATACTAGATGTAGATTTAGAAACAGTTACATTATTTATCATATTTCTTTATCTGCTTTGCCCTTCATTTTTATACTCTCAATTTATTAAAGTTTATTTTAAATTACATTTAATACATCTCATACTAAATTCAATATTCAAAGAACATTTACTGCTTAACCTAAACTTAATTTTTCACAGTGGCCATGGAGATCCTGAAGGTGCAGAATGTGAAGTGCTGGTAGTAATATCACCATCAAAATTCCTTGAAAACCTCTCAATAAAGGGCACTCAGTTCTGTGTGTGCAACATGAGACTAGATCCTAAATTCCACATTGAGATACCACCTTACCACAGGCTGAGTGGCTAAAATTAACAACTCAGGAAACAACAGATGCTTGTGAAAATGTGGAGAAACGGGAACCCTCTTGCACTGTTGTTGGGAATACAAACTGATGCAGCCACACTGGGAAACAGTGTGGAAGTTCCTCAAAAAGTTAAAAATAGAACTACCCTATGGCCTAACAATAGCACTACTATGACCTTATCCAAAGGATACAAGAGTGCAGATTCATAGGAACACATGTACCACAAGGTTTATAGCAGCTTTCAACAGTAGCCAAATTAGGGAAAGAGCCTAAATGTCCATCAACTGACGAAAGGATGAAGAAGATGTGGTTTATATATACAATGGAATACTAGTTGGCAATGAGAAAGAATGAAATCATGCCAATGTGAATGGAACTGGAGGGTATTATGTTAAGTGAAATAAGTCAGTCATAGAAAGACAGATACATGTTTTCACTCATATGTGGAACTTGAGAAACTTAACAGAAGACCATGGGGGTGTGATGGCTTCATTCCCATGTGGGTTATTCCTTTCTCTTGCATGCCAGGAAGAGGGTCAGAGAGAATAATTTGAGCTGGGGCATTTATTCCCCATACTTCATATTTTAATATCCTCAATGGGGTGACATATGGGAGGAATACTTCCATATTATCTCCACATTCTATTAACTTTTTCCCCAAGGGAGGAGGGACTTACTTAACAAATGTTCCAGCAAGAAGGAATTGAAGATGCCCACTCCAGTAACCTCTCCCTTTCATATCTGTCTACCACAGAAAAGGTTCATTCTACTTTGTTTTATTTTATCATTATTTCACTGTGGCAGTCTCTGGTCTTTTATGGAAGGACTGTAATTCAGTTGTACAAAGGTGCCAATGCCTGGGCAGGTAAATCTAATTGTGTGCAAGTACTAGCAAACCTATTTGACAGCACTGCTGAGGTCATATTCTCCAAACAGGCCTATCAATAATGAATATGGAATATTGATCTTTACTTCAATGTGTCCAATGTCTTGTTTCTCTATTAATTCTGAAATCTGAGGGAAGGAATTATATTTTATTTATTGAATGTCAACATTTTTCACAAGTTCTGGAGCGACATTTTCCTATCTGGATATAATTCTCATGTAAAGGTAATGCCTCTTTTGAATAATTCCAATAAAACAGGGAAAGAGGTGGTAAATATAGGTTTAATTTCTCCAAATAGAACCACATTTATCAATTTGATAAGGCATTATAATAGGCTCTGTCTAAATGTGATGAGCAAGGGTAAGTGTCAGTTCCATATAAATCAAACGAGTGTGTACCTCAAAAGAACTGTCTTCAGAAGAAAGGGTTTAAAGATGGAGGGTTGACACATCTAGAAAATACTCATACGGCATAGAGGGAAGACTTTGGCAATTGGATGTAGACCAAAGACAGAATGGAGTTAGGGCACATTGTCCTGGGTAACTGTAAATTGTGGGGTCATCATGAGGTTAACCCAGCAAATGAAAAAAAAATTGACCTGAGATAGGATACCAATGAATTCAACTTTTAAATCATTTTTATTGAGATATAATAGCATATAATAAATAAAAGTTAACTATCTTAAAAGTTTCCTCCTGTCAGTTTACAGTCAATTTCCCTTAACTTCTAGCAACAGGTAAGTATTGACCCATATTGTGTCACTATAGATTAGATTTACAATTTCTAGGATTTCTTTTTTTTTTAATTTTTAATGTTTATTTATTTTTGAGAGAGAGAGAGAGAGAGAGAGAGAGAGAGAGAGAGAGAGAGCATGCACCCATGAGTGGGGGAGGGGCAGACAGAGAGGGAGACACAGTATCTGAAGCAGGCTCCAGGCTCCAGGCTCAGAGCTCTCAGCACAGAGCCTGACATGGGGCTCAAACCCACTGCCATGAGAAGATGACCTGAGTCGAAGTGAGACAGTTAATGAACTGAGCCACCTGGGTGCCTGGGGGGCTCCATCTGTTAAGCATCCAACTCTTGATCTCAGCTCAGGTCATTGATCTCATGGTTTTTGAGTTCGAGTCCCATGTTGGGCTCTCACACTGACAGTATGGAGCCTGCTTGGGATTCTCTCTCTCTCTCTCTCTCTCTCTCTCTCTGAAAATAAATTTCATTAAAAAAAATGTTTTATAAAGGGAACCATTTAGTATGCACTGTGCCTATCTTTTTTTCTCTTAATGTATGTATTTGATATTCAGACATATATCTGAGTTATCAATTGTGTATTCCCTTTTTTACAACTTAGCAAAACTCCATTGGATGCATATACCACAATTTTTTTATCCATTCATCTATTAGTGGATATTAGAGTTGTTTCCAGCTTTTGCATTACAAGTAAGGCTGTTTTGTATATCCATGTATAAAGCTTTGTGTGGATATATTTGTGCCCCTTGGTGAGTATTTAGAGTACTAACTGCAGGTCATTTAATTAGTATATGTTTAAATTTATAATAATATTCTAGAGGTTTCCTAAAGCGGTTGCAGCATATTATATTCCCACCAGCAGGACATTAGAGTTGCAGTGCTCCTCATCTACCAATGCTTGATTCTATTAGTATTTTTATTTTTTGCCAATAAGTTAAGTTTTGAAGTAGATGCTATTGAAAAATACAAAGAAGAGATTTAGATATTTAATTCTGAAACTTGAGGGAGAGGTGATCTGGATCATAAATTTAGAAATGACAAGTATATGAAAAAGAACTAAAATAATGAGAATAGATTAAATGATTCATATCATGCTTATAGAATAGAGGCTCCTGGAGATCAGAAATATTTCATTTAATAGAAGATTAGGAGTCTAACAGGCAGGCAAAGAAAATATAAAGATGGAAAGTAGATCCACAAGCATATGGAAGGATCAAGTGCATAGACAAGTTAATTATAAGTGATTAACAGTGTCATATGCATCAGAGAGATCCTGTAAAGGACCAAAATTTCCCCTCTTTAATTTGGCAACTAGGATGTTATTGTACCTTCAACAAAACTGTTTTTGTTTTGGGGTGCTGGGTGGCTCAGTCGGTTGGGCGTCTGACTTCGGCTTAGGTCATGATCTCGCAGTCCATGAATTCAAGCCCCGCCTAGGGCTCTGTGCTGACAGCTCAGATCCTGGAACCTGCTTCAGATTCTGTGTCTCCCTCTCTCTCTGCCCCTCCCCTGCTCATGCTCTGTCTCTCCTTGTCTCAAAAATAAATTAAAAAACATTAAAAAGAAAAAACAAAAAAAAAACCCTGTTTTTGTTTTGTCCTTGAGCTGGCAATCAGATCACAGTGGGTAAGGTGTGATTGGGCAGAAATGAAGAGGTTGCAAATAAAAGTGACTGACTTTTCAGCATTTGGCTGAAAAGGGGAAAAAGAGACCCAATGAGTCACAGGCACTGAATTGAGATCTACTCTGTATAAACCTTACTACAATGTCTGGTATACAGAAAGAAACAAGTAACTGTAACTGTACTTGTTTTAAGTGAGGGATTAGGAGAAGAGTGTGATATTTATCTTTCAAGATTGCACCAGATGTCAAAAACCAAGCTGCCTGTAGGCATTGCAGAGTCTGTGACACTCAGAGCAGTTTCTCTTAACACATTCCATAATCCACAAATTTTATGAAGGTAAATGTAGCTTAATAGTGACATGAAGAACATTCATAAAAGATAAAATGAGGGTAGGAGCCCATAAATTTTCATATATGCACGTAATAATCTAGAAACATCTCTTTGGTGACTATGTGGAAGGCTCATGAATTATTAGTAAATAAGTCTTGAGAATGTTTTTTCTTTTTGGTTTATGAACTATGTTTTTATTTTATTTTTATTTTTTTAAGTTTATTTATTTCTTTTGCGAGAGAGAGAGCACAAGCAAAGGAGGAGCAGAAAGAGAGAGAGAGAGGCAGAGAGAGAGGGAGAGAGAGTATCCCAAGTAGGCTATGTGCTGTCAGCACAGAGCCTCACAAGGGGCTCAAACCCACGAACCGTGAGATCGTGACCTGAGCCAAAACCAAGAATCCACACTTAACCGACGGAGGCACCCAGACACCCCTAAAGTTTGTTTTGAGAAACTGTCAGCAGAACCCTCTCTTTCTCCACACATGTTGACTTATTGATTATGTTTTTTTTTCCTGTTCAGACAGACTCAAAGGGCAAGTTTCCAGTTTAAACAACTCATCAGAGCTCACCTAAGATGATGAATACAAATGTTGTTAGCCTGCTAAAAAGATTGCCTTATGTTGAAAGAAAAACATGCAAACTCTCTTGGTTAATTCACAAATATTACTGTTTTTGTTAATATGGTAGAAAGATAGAGAATAGAAACCATGAGGTTTAAAGGCCTCAAAAGAATAGAACTCAAAGACCTTTTCAAAAGTATTTTTCTAACATCATATTATTTAAATGTTAATCTTAGACATAAAAGTGTATCCATTTCTTTTTTAAGATTTTAGAGCTTACTAGGGTCCAATTTGCTAACGCTGGTTATCTAGACTTGGAACACTATATATGTGGGTAATTACTATAATTACCAATTAAATTACTCTTCAGATTTAAAGAATAAGGCACTTATTTCTGAAACCAGATCAAAAACTTCAAAAAATATTTTAAAGGTTTAAACAAAGAGCTATGATGATGGAATAAATTTCATAAAAATGAAAAATTATGGATTGATAAAAATTCACCTTATATTGTTACAAAATGTCTATAAAGTAACAAATCTGAACAGAATATTAATATGCATGTTTCTAAAATGTTTCTAAAATATATCTCAGCTTACTAGGGCTGATAGAAATTCTATATGTAGTAAGAAGAGCTGGGAGAATATTTTAACATCTTACCTAATATTTAAACAAAATAAAACATACACAAATATATTGTTAATCAAAGAAAAATAATGTGAGACTGAATATATAAACTATTTAATCAAGATTCTTCTTTTTTTGTATTTTTCTTTGATAACAATGAATCATAGGCACAAGACTCAAATTATCAGCATACTCATAAAACGATTGGCTTATTTAGATCCGCCTGAACAAAAACTTTTAATAATTGACAATGATGAAGATAATGATGACTATTAAAATAAGCTACATTACATTTCTCCTTTGTGACAGACCCTGTTAAGTCATTATGTTAAGTCATTCATAAGTTATGTTAAGTCATTCATAAGTTTTTACCCGTTTGCTCCTCATATCAATATTATCAGGTTCATTGTGGTAGCTAAATTATGTAGTCTTTCTTCCATTTTTACAGAACTCATAAATGTTTGCTGGAAACATTGTTGCCCAAAAGAAGAACAGCATTTCCCAGCTTCATTTACAGCTAAGGTATGACCAAATGACAAAATTTTGAACCATGTGATGAAAATAGTATTGTGTGAATCTTTCTTATTCAACAACCAGCATGAGCCTTTGCCCTACTTCTTTGTTTTTTTCCTCTCTCTCCTGTGCAGAGTATATTTATGATGGCTTAATTTGGAGAACTCCTCTTAGCCCATAAAACTTTTCTGTGAATGGAAGCCAGTGTAATACAAGAACAAGAGAAAGAAATATGAGAGCACTTTATGGATCCCACATGCCATAGGTGTCCTCAAGCACTGATTTGCTGACAGTTATATTAGAGATAACATTCTACCTTTTTTAGGCACTTATTTTTTGGATCGTTATCATAAACCTGATTCATATATATATTCACAAATTATTATATCTTATATCTCATATTAGCATTAGATTTCAGAATATGTACAATATAATATATACACACATATATTATTCCAATGTTATTAATGAGGAAACTAAGATTCAAATTAGATAACTTCCAGGTTGCAAAATTACTAAATGATAGCATTTATCAGATGCATAAGAATCATTATTATGGATGTTTCACCTCCTCTTTCCCTTTGGGTTTCAACCTATCTGGGAAACATAAGGATCAGTATGAAAATGAGACCCAAAGCACTCTATTAAGACTATCCAATTTCTTGATAACTTCCCAAACTCAGACAACTAGGAAAACTGTGTTGGAAGAGACCGGCTTAGACATAGGCCTCCCATTCACTTTCCAACAACCCCCCACCCCCGAACTAAAGTTCAACTGGAACAGGGGCAGAAAATATGAAATAGAATAAAAACAAGGATAATTGGTCCTGTCTTTCAGTGCAATCATTACTTAGATCCCTTGCAGAAGTGATGCCTTGTGTCAAACACTTACAGTGTACTGGAACATATTCCCTCAGCCTAATTTCAGTATAGATGTGGTCGACAGTTCTGTGCTGACTGCTATCATCAAACACTAAAGAGTCCTTGCTTTGCTGCCCCTGGACTACACGTAAGGCCCACCCTAGAGGTGTAAGGAGAAAGCCTCCCGGAGCAAGCCCTGAAGGGTGAATGCCATCCTTTCTGTCCTGTATGAAGTACATTCTACACAGTTTTTCAGAGCATTCTCCCTAGGCTGAGGCTCACTTCCCCACACCTGCCACCAGCTTATTAATATAAACTTTATTAGCTTTTCTTCTGTCCCTGTGATACTGTCCTTACTATCTAGCTTCTGTGTCCTGAGAACACCTCTCAAGGAAACTCCCTGCACTCAAATCTTTGTCAGACTTTATTTGAGGAAAGATCTAAAACCAAAACAGGTCAATAACTCTCACCTTTTTGATTAGCTACATTTCCCTCTTTTCTTAGAAGAGAATAAATAAAAAAAGGAGAGACAAGTTTTTTCTTCCATTCTTCCTTAGTGAACCTTCTTACATATCCTGAGTAGATGGATAAGAGAGAAATTAACTCACGTGGAGTAATGTAAACTGGAATAAGTAAGAGATTTCTCCTGAAATAAGGTCAGCCATTATGTCTGACAATTGTAACGAGAACTTTAAAATCTACTCTCATAGCCACTTATGAATATACAATGAAATACTGTTAACTGTATTCATCATATGGTACATTAATTATACTCCAGAACTTACTCATAGGTAACTAGAAGTTTATACCTTGTGACCACGTTTAATTAATTCTCCCATTTCCCCAACCCCTGCCTCTGGGAACCACCAATCTGCTCTCAGTTTTTATAAGTCTGGCTTTTTCTTTTAGATTCCACATGTAAGTGAGATTATACAGCATTTGTCTTTCTCTTTCTAACTGATTCCAACTAGTATAATGCCCTCAAGATCCGTCCATGTTATCGCAAATGGCACGTTTTTTTTTTCCTTTCCTTTCCTTTCCTTTCCTTTCCTTTCCTTTCCTTTCCTTTCCTTTCCTTTCCTTTCCTTTCCTCTCCTTTCCTTTCCTTTCCTTTCCTCTCCTTTCCTTTTTTCCTTCCTTCTTTCTTTCTATTTTTTAATGTATGAATAGAAAGTCATGTTTTCAATGATTACAATTACTGAAAAGATATATAGTAAATTTAATTTCCTTATGGAAAAATCATATACTAGTGAGAATCATTATTCATAATATCAAAAAATCAATGGAAAACAGATCTCAACTCTTGCCTCAAATGTACCTACATCTATAATTGCTTTGAATTACATTTTACTCAGCTATTCTCCTTCCCCAGTTTATTTTCAATTTTTACATGATTATTTAAAAAAAATAATGTTTATTTTTGAGACAGAGACAGAGTACGAAGAGGGGAGAGTAGAGAGAGAGGGAGACAGAATGTGAAGCAGACTTCAGGCTCTGAGCTGTCAACACAGATCCTGAGTCGGGGCTCAAACTCAAGAACCGTCAGATCATGACCTAAGCTGAAGTTGGATGCTCAACCGCCTGAGTCACCCAGGCACTCCTGCATGATTACTTCTATGCAATATTGGCAGCTTCAATCTTGGACATAAGACCTATATGCAAGAAACCAATGCACTATTGTGTATAACATATACAACTTTATTTTACTAATAAACCAGTAGGAAATGTGCTGTGATGGGTAGAACATGTACTGTTATATCTGTTTTAAAAGATAAATAGTTAACATAATGAGTTATAATTTGGCAAAACCACAAAGCTAGTTAGTTACAAACTCATGTAAAAGCTAGTTAGTTACAAACTCTTTTGACATCTTAACTAGTTTTCTTTCATTTAGATGGAATTGCTAAAACTTGTCTGCTACATGAGCCTCCTTTCTAATAGCCCCGTGTTTCCTAGGGAGAAGGTCCAGGTTAATAGCTCTTTCCACTACTAATTTACTCCTCCCTGATGGTGAATTTCTAATAAGGAACTAATGCTAGTTGGCTCAGCCACTTCTACGCTTCTTATTTTCAGGTCTGTTGGCCCACAGAAAGAGCAAAGCCTAGTCAACACTCCACTATATGGTAAGAATAGGGCCAGTTCTCATCGTATGGGAATACCCTGCAATTGTTCAACTTCTCTGGTGACCAAAAAGCACCTCTGTATGATTAAAAGTCTCATTGACCATGTATTTAAAACCACATTCTGTAATAAATTTTATCCTTAAGTCTAACATTTCGATCTCCCTCTGTTATCTTGATTCTTATTTATTTTTGACCTTGAGAGAAAGATGAGATTTTATTGCCTGCCCCACCAATGAAAATACAATAATTACTTAAACTTAAAGACATCTCAAAAGTTTCATTTTTTAGTGTGTGTAGTAGTTGGTTATAAATGAGTAAATTAAAATGTGCTATTGCTAAATAGTGAAAATATTTTAACTATACCAGAAAAAAAATAATTTGGAAAAGTATAATACCAAGTCAAGTGAATAATCAAATGAATCAAAGATAAACTATGTTTGGGGATACAGCTATATAATTCATACATATTAAATAAGCAGAATGTCAACAACATTAGAATAGTCATAAGAGATAGTAGACTTTATCTAAATCCAATGTAAAATTATTAGTTCATTTGGTGCCAAAAGCTACTAAATTTATTAAAAACAGTATCCTTTTGTCCTCCTGCTGAAAATCTACATTTTACTACCAAAAATGATAGTAATCACGTACATATTTCATTACCATTAAAAGGAAACATTTAATTCCGACTGTGAAATTGGTTCTTAGCTATGTGACTGTGCTGAAGTGTCCCGCATACCACTTATGTTTGAGTTGAATTCACAGCATGAAGCCTATCCTTATGAGATTGGCAAGTAGAAATACACTGTGGCACAACTTATTTTAGAAAGACACTATTATTTCAGTTATATAGGGAATCCTGGGACTTATGAAATATTTGACTTCCAAAAAGAAAATAGCCATTACTCTTCACTCCTCTTAATCTCCATCTGAAGAACAAAGAGAAAACTGAAGTCTCTAATTCTTGGTCTAATTTATCTACTTACACTTTGAAGGATACAGAGTAAAGTTAAATTACTGAAAATATATCATTTCATTGCACTGTTTAGATAACTTGGTGAATAGTTTAAATTCTTTGAAAAATGGTTTTTTTTAATGTTTATTTATTCTTGAGACAGAGACAGAACGTGAACAGGGGAAGGGCAGAGAGAGAGGGAGACACAGAATCTGAAACAGGCTCCAGGCTCTGAGCTGTTAGCACAGAGCCCGACGTGGGGCTCGAACTCAAGAACTCTGAGATCATGACCTGAGCCGAAGTCAGACATTTAACCGACTGAGCCGATCAGGCGTCCCTAAATTCTTTGGAACATAATTTAACTCAATGAATATATTCAGAGAAAATAAAAGGGAAAAATTCATTTTGGTGATTAACTTAGGAGCAGCATATATGCACTACACATCACAGATAAGTCTGTACCCAAATAAAACATATCTCTAAATGGAGGGGGGGGGCATATAGTATCAAGCAGGGCCCCAATATGAAGATGCTAGTTTTGTATGTGTACGTGCATTCCTTGTACATTTTTGTTGTGCTTTATATGTGCATGTTTTCATTGCCTACATGTTAGGAGACAATTCTCCATGGGTTTCTTGTTTTTCTGTGTTTTGGAATCAGAGGCACTAAGTGTCATTGTCCCAGAATATCTTTTCCAAAATGTGTAGTGAATACCTTTGGAAGATAGAAGCACTGTATCTCTCAAAGAGCACAGGGTAGGAACACGTACTGCCCGTTATAAAATGATAAAGGTTCCTAAACTCAGGGTTCTTTTCCTGTAGTGCAACCCACTGAATATGCTGGCATGTTTCTAGGTCCCTATACATCACCCTGGTGGGACATCAAGGTGAGGGAAACTGAATCAAATATGCTGAAGTTCAAAAGTGTAATGTGTTGTGAATAAGACAATCCTTTGTCCCTGACGTTGGAGTTTCCTGTCTTCTGGCAGCATCTAAAAACCTGACATTTATTTGTTAGCTTGAAAATAGGATTAAATCTTAGAACCTTCTAAGCTCTTGACAGTTTAGGTGATAAGAATGGGAAGGTGACAGAGACATGGCTTTGAAGAAGTATAGTAATCCCATGGGATGATCTGAGGTAAGTCGCTAGCAAGTAGTAAAGGACATTTTCACCAAATTTTATGGTCTGTTGGAAAGTAAAAAGTCCTTCACTTTATTACATGATAATGGGAAAGAATTGGGGAGAGAGTTGCAGGCCAAGTACTGAGAACTGGGTTGAGGACAGTTATCCAAATGGTGTTCTGATGGTTTCTATCTCTCTTCTGGATAGGAAAATTCCCTTGCCAACCTGGGCTGGCAGGAGTTTCTGCTATCTTTCAGATAACATTTATACAGATGTGAACCCACACTGAGCATGAAAGGGAGAAAGTTCATTACTGCTAAAGCTAGTAACAAGATGGATCATTAGAACTCTGGCAGGTTTCCTTGAGAGGTAAAAAGTGGAACACATATTATTTTATTAAGAAAAATGGCAACATCTGGGCCATCTTACAAACTCAATATAATTTGTAATATATTTTGAGGAGACTAGGAACTCACATTTTTATAAATATGTTGGAGTCTTGGGTCACCTGGGTGGCTTAGTCAATTGACAGCATGAGACTCTCGATTTCCTCTCAGGTCATGATATCATATTCTTGAGTTCGAGCACCGATTGGGCTCTGTGCTGACAGTGGAGAGACTGCTTGGGATTCTCTCTCTCTCCTTCCCTCTCTGCCCCTCCTACCCCCCTTCTCTCAAAATAGGTAAATAAACTTATGTATATATAGTGTCTTTTATGAATCAGTAGCTAGTATCTAGAGGATGGGGACTTTTTTGTCATTGTTCATGTTTCATTGAGATGGGTAATCTTTCACAGATCTGGGCTATACATGGCTACTCAGTAAAAACTTCCCAACTTGCATGTTTCCAAGACCTTGTTGCTACATTTACCATTAAAACACTAGCATCCTGGTTACCCAAATTGTCAACTACACTTAGGGCAGCTGTAATACTTATCTCAGTTTAACACATTGGCTTACAAACTCCGGTCCCCCTCTTTTTTTTTTTTTTTTTTTTTTTTTTTTTTTTTGTAAACTGCTACTGACAATATGCCTCAATTATTTGCGAGCTCAGCTATGTGTGTAAAATAATTTTATTTTATTTCATTAATCCTTGGTATTTTTACTAGATGCCATATCAGAATATATAATCTATCTAATTAACCACATTTTCTAAAATATTTTTTTTTTTAATAAGCCATTCCTCTGTTCTGTAAAACCAGATTGGTGATCTGGGTTGATGTATGATAATTCTAGTGAATTCCATATCAATGTATATCTTTTCTTTTGTTTAAAGCTAAATATTTTTCACATATAAAAGCTTAATTTATATGCCATGTCAAAACAAGATATATTTTTAATAACATTTGTTGATTTGGGTAGACGTATTAGAGTCAAGGAAAGCAAAATGAAATCTAGATTTTGAATAAAAAAATATCCCTCCCTCTGTGAGGAAAAAGATTACCAATGGATAAGCTGCTGTTTGTCTACTCACCTAGATGAGATACTCAGGACTAATTATTGCTGTTGGAATGAGACAATTTGCAGTAACGGTAAATATGATAACCTTTGCAAGGTAAAATTCATCTTGTTGAACTCATGACTTGCCTCCATAATACCTTAGTCATAATTTTTCATGACCACATTGATCTATACCTTTAGAAACTGTGGTATAATCTTTTATGCATGAAATAGGTCATCTTTTCCATCTCATTATGAAATCTTTCACAGGGGAGGGCTTTGATGACAACCCAGTATTTTCTGATTCTGAGAAAATTTTAAAAATCTATCCATTCACATGCTTTTCCCAAAATCTCCTGGTCACTTAACAATAATACTTCTAAATCTGAGATATCTTGCCAAATATAATTAGTATAGATCCTCACCTCAAGCTTATCTCGGTTTCAAGGCATTACGAAAAAATGAGACGTACTGCTGAAGACTCTTACATGAATTTCCTCATTCTCTCTTCTGCTTAAAAAAGACACTTAAATTCTACATCAGATTTCTAAATGGCTAGTGCAAGATTATTGGGCAATTAGAAAATTAACTAAGTTTGGTATTCTGAGAATATTAATATCCTATTCATTTAACTTACATGCGTATTCAAGGTTTACTTGGTGTGATCTGCTAGATACCAAATTCAATTAATGAAGGAGTCAAAAAAAGACTTAATGACTAAATGATAAAATAACTCTAAGGTCATCTTTATTTTGATTATCACCTGGTGTCCTATAGTTTTAGTCTCCACCCATGTCCAGTTAGAATCCAAAGTATGTTTTTCAAAAGAATTGGTATTTTCCAAAGAGAAATGTCTTTACTCTAAAACCATAGGGCCTCCACATTAAGTTTCCTATTAGAGTGTATCATAATTTCAATTATCAAAATGTCCAAGTGACAGAACTGTTTTCCATGCAGCCTATAAAGTTGGAAATATATATTTTTTCCCTTTGCCTTGGATCTGTTTAAAGTCAAAAGATTCTGTATCACCCATATAAACTCGGAGAAGTACAATAAACTATAAGAAATTAATCAAGGATTATACTACTTTCTAAATGGTAGAGAGTAGTTTCTAATAACCATCATTTGAAATGATATCTTGACATACTCCAAACTATTAGAATGCATAATTATTATTGAGATGATAGATAAATGTGAGATTTGTCTCATATATTATGAAAAGCATACATCTCATAAGGTGTATAGAAATTTCTTGTTTTCAGGCCAATGTAAATGATACCATTAAAGTAGAAAATTAACATTCAGTTGTGAAGATGGTGAGATGGTCAATTTTCTTGATGGATTTGATTGTGATACAGAGCCAGATAATTTATATGTCCAGGAGGGAAGACAGTCAATATAAACTAAAGTTGTTGTCAGATTAAAGCCATGGTATTTTTGCTCATCGTGAGAATAAAAAAATATTTACTAAATGAATCTCTATATAGCAGATATCAGAATATCCATTTACTTCAGTAAAAAGACCGTATTTCGAAGAGTCCCAAGAAAGAAACTATTATCCTTCTGTACATTTTATTTCTGATAAAAATAGATAATTAAATGGTGCTGGGAGAAGAATAAATATTCCTGTGCTTTGCTCGTGTCTGTTCTAACACAATCTGTGATCCCTTTTGGTCCCTTCCATGATTAGAGTTCTCAATCTGTAAGAATTTGTCAGATATTCTGGGACATTATTCTAACCATACACTCAGGAACCAGGAGCCATACCTACTGTGTTGTTCATAGATGATTTGGGGTCAAATTTTTAGTTAAGTTATGCTCTTTTGCCATGCCCATCTCCTTCAGTGATATTGTGTAACCTTAAATTTTGATACCTAGGTAAACCAATATGTGTTTGTATGTGTTATTATAGTTAAATACTATAATTTCAAGTGTTTTGTTTGAATTGGTCAGTTACCCTAATCAGAAAATTAGAATGATGGCAGAGAGGGAGGGTGCTGGAATTATTTATCCAGTTGATGGCAAAAGGAGTTGAATATTTTCTGTTTTCATATTGGATATTGCTATGATGATCCTAAAATATTTCCAATTATCAAACATTCCATCCTATTCAAAAATAATCAACTTTGTATTATTAAGAAAGAAACAGAATTTAGTTCCCATTATAACTGCAGCTTTATAGTTTTATTCTTTGAACTCATGATTTTTCTTTATACTCTGACATTTTTAAAACATTCTGTCATATATCGTAATCTGCTATTTACATATCAATTTCCCTGTCTTTTCAGTATACAGAAACAGTTAGGTTTAAATTTTCTTGAGGGTAAGAACCTTCTTTTATTAACATCATAAATTCCTGCTACTATCTTATGTAATACCTTAAGAAATTAAGCGCTATATAAAATTTCGTTGCTCTAGAATAATAAAAAGCAGGAAGTGTCCTGATGTATTTAACTCAAAGTACAACCTATATGGTTACTTATAATATTTTCTGAGCCATTAATATTTTCAGGTATTTCACTAACCCCTTCCATATCTCTTCTTATTTTTCCTCTCAACTTTGTACTAAATAATAGCATTAAGTTACTAAAGTAATAAGAACATTTATACTAAAATATGATTATAATCAGTATTTTACATATAAGAAATTCTAGACAGAAAAATTATGCATAATTTTTGTGTTGTACATTTAGTATTAAAGCTGGGATTTTAATGTAGGCAGTCTGAATCTGGAGCCCACCAATTTAAAAATCATAAGATAATTCTAGATATGATACTAAAGCTTAGATCTGATACTAAAAAGAGAGCATAAATAAAATTAAATATCAAACTATTTATAACTACACATGCAAAGATTCTAAATGGACTAGCAGAATTATAATCAAATGTCATATTATGGGGCATGTAGGTGGCTCAGTAAACTGAGCATCTGACTTTTGATGTCAGCTCAGGTCATGGTCTCATGGTTCATGAGACTGATTGAGATCAAGCCCCATGTTGGGCTCTGCACTGACAGCATTGAGCCTGCTTGAGATTCTCTTTCTCCCTCTCTCTCTGCCCCTTTTCTACTCATGCTCTCTCTTTATCTCTCAAAAATAAACATTTTTTTAATTGTCATATTATTATTTTTATTATAATACTCCATTGTAATATTTAACCACAATGTGTCAATAGGTGCCAAAAAGAAATTTGGTAACATTGTTAGTAAAAATTGATTCATAGCTGCCAAACTTGAACTTCTACTCAATTATCCAATACCCTTTGACTATATTTATGGGTTTTTTTTTTCAGCCATTTCAGAAAACTCTTCACAATATTTTAACATGGTTCCTTCATAGACTTCTTTATTACAAGGTCTTTGAAGGAGCACTTTGATCTGCCATTGCTACCAGTATTTTTCCATAATAAACTGCTGAGAACTCTATTCTTCATGTCTCATAAGATCCTTCATGAAAATGGCCTATGCAACTAAGTCTTCAGCCTTTCTCTTGATAAAAGCTAAAATCTATTCCCCTAAAGTTCCTCTGTCCCACTAGAGACGGAAAGCATTCTGTGTTCTCTCTTCCCTTATTCCCTTGTAATTTTTAGATTTATCGCCCTCCCTTTCTTTTTCCAACCACAAGTACAACATCCCTTACAGTCATAAGCAGTCATCATATTCCATAAAATCACAAAGAAGAATCTCTCATATCACAGATCTTGATGTGTGAAAACAATTTGGGGTATTAAGTATCTTCTTTTGTGAACATGACAGATCTTCTAAACTGGTAAATTTTACTTATCAGTATGAAACTAATGTATCTTATCAACTGATATTAGATGTTGGAATCCCTGTTATACAGCTAGTTTTACTTGGCTATGTGATTTTGAATGGAACGTTCTTTTGTCATGACACTAAGAGGCAACCAATTCTCTGTATATGTCATATTGAAGTCAGAAGTATAGAAAGACAAAAGATTGAGAACCATAGCGTATAATCTACAAGTAGATCTGTAATCATGTATATATGTAATATATACTTCATATAAAATATATTATATAATGAGTTAATATATATTAAATATATATTTTAGAGATCATCTGGTAGACAATTTTAGGGTTATAAGGGTAAATGCATTTTCAAGGATACAGTGGGAAGTAGTTTAGAGCAGAGACTTTAATTTAGACAACCAGTTTATTGGGATTTCCACTTTACTGGCACTTCAAATTCACCAAAATGCTTTTATATATATCACATCTTCTTTGTCCATTCATTAGTCAATGGACATTTGGGCTCTCTCCATAGGTTGACTATTGTTTATAACACTGCTATAAACATTGGAGTGCATTTAACCCTTCAAATCAGAAGGCTCCCATTTCTCCACATCCTTGCCAATACCCATTGTTTCTTATGTTGTTGATTTTAGCCATTCTGGCAGGTGTGAGGTGATATCTCATCATGGTTTTGATTTATATTTCCCAGATGATGAGTGATATTACTCAGCCATCAAAAAGAATGAAATACTGCCATTTGCAATGACATGGATGGAGCTAGAATGTACTATGCTAAGTGAAATAAGTCAATCAGAGAAAGACAAATACCATATGATTTCACCGATACGTGGAATACAAGAAACAAAAAGGATGAGTACACGGGAAGGGGGGGCAGCGGAGAGAAAAGAGGGAAACAAACCACAAAAGACTCTTAATGACAGAGAACAAATTGAGCGTTCACAGAGGGAGGTGGGTGGGAGATGGTCTAGATAGGTGATGGGTATTAAAAAGGACACTTGTGATGAGCACTGTGTGTTGTATGTAAGCGATGAATCACTGAATTTTACTCCTGAAACCAATATTACATATTAACTAAAACAGGTTAATTAAAATTTAAGTTTAAAAAATGCTTTTAAAATTTATCTTAAATTTCTTGCTTATTCTAGAGATTCACCGAGAATCTGGAATGGATCAACTAAATAGTTATTTCTAGTTTAAAAGTTCAGTGGTGATGTCACTAAGATACCACATGTTATTTGCATTTTTTTTTTTTGGAGAGAATTCATTAAACAAGATGTCCAAAAAGTCCTACAGTTGATTCTATTGGGTACTTTTTTTTCACAGTGCAGTGATTTTTCTTGCCCCCTATAGTTAGAAAAAACCTAAAATGCAACTTTTCTAACATAACAAAAAAGTAATTGCTATGAACCTTACACATAGTTGATGGCATATTTCACAAGTAATACTATACTGCGTTGGTATATTAATTGTTAACATCATCTGTTTCCTAGGAAACCAACATAAATTGAACAGACATACTAAATTCAAACTTGGTAAGATCTACATATTTTATAATTGTTACTTTTTTATATTTTTATACATTTATTTCAACTTGGTAATTAAAGAAAAAAAATCCAGCTTAAAATGCATGTATCCTCTCTGCTACCCTGTTACCCTTATCTATGATCTCTCAGTCTCTCTATCTGCCTATTTATCATCTATTGATAATCCTAATTCTAGAATGTCAGAGTTGAAAGAGAGACTGGATACAGGATAAAGATTACTTCTCAAGCAACGTCCCAGAAAATGCAGAGATAAGATCAAGATCATAGGTACAGAAGCTTTTTGGAGGTAATATGTGACTTTTAAAGGCAAATGGGAGACTAGATGTACACATCTAGATTTTTTTTCCCCTAGTGGAGGATAACTGATGGGTCTTGATTATATTTGTGAAGTGAACTTGCTGAGACTGGGGGCCTGGAGGAATGAGTCGAGAGGTAACGGTTTGAAACTACAAAACATGAGATGCTGACATATCAGTTAATATTAATTAATATTAGTGTAAACACTTAAATATTTTTTAATTTTGTGTATTTGACATAGTGTGTTAAACTGGAGACTTAAAATTTCATACCCCCTATCCCTCCAACACAATTTTTAACCTGAGTGAAAAACAATGAAATTAAGCTGAACAAGCCTTCAATTTAACCTTACGTTGCTTAAGTACTAGAATATCTTGGAAGCATTGAGGGCAAAGAACAACAGAAAAAAAACTTGAATAACAAGATGTAAAGTAAAAAATTAACAGTCACAAGGTTGCCAATATTGGATAACACCATCCTCTTAGATTACTTGTCATGTATAATTTCTCTCCAGTAACAATGTCTTTGGACATGAACTTATGTGATTAAGAAATTGCTGATATTATGTAAATTATAAATCAATAAAGTCATGCTGGAAGATTTAAAGATAGCACAGAGGATATGCAGTTACTTTACTTATAATAAAAAGTGTTATTTGAGCAGAGTAAAGAATAGTTGAGAGGTCCATTGGACTCTTGCTATGCCATAAACTCCATGAGTAAGAGGTGTTTTTTCTTGTCAACAAGTACGTCCCTGCCGACAGGGTCTGGCACATAGTGGATTTCAATAAATATTGACCTAGTGAATGAAGAAATGCTATTTTTCTCTAGGCATTTTTCATAGCTATTATTTTATAAGGTTTAATACTATTAACTCATTAATTTTCATTCTGTTATGGAGAAAATAAACTTGTTCATTGATTTTGAAAACTTTCAGGAAAGGGACCTCTGGAGAATATCAGGAACATCTTAATTCACTGATTTCTGGTTTTTTGTTAGTAAGTACAGCCATCTGGGAACTGGCCTTTAGGGGCATGTTGCTCTTGAACAGGTACATGCATAGAATATAGTTCTGGAAATCAGTATATGAGGCAACATAGACTGGAGACTGAATTGGGATTTCATTGCAGGGGAGCCAGAGAAATAGCAGCACCTTAAGGAGTGACAAAGTAAACATGGCGGTGTCCATCAATCTACCATATCTGATGCCATACCATGTGGTTGAAGAATGGCTACCTGCAGTTGGAATACATTTTAGCTGCAAAACAATTAAAATTTTTTCCTGGTTTAATTAAAAGGCTCAGAAAAGTTTAGGATATGTAGAGTGAAGAGAGTCTTTACATCATTACCTTAAAGACAATATTTCATCCATTATTAATTCTTTGATAGTGCTAATAAACATTACATATTATTAAACTTTGCTATTAGGATTTAGGGGATATGCACAAAATTGTAAAATGACAAAAATAGTTGGGATACTATATAACAGTATTTGTGTCCCCTACTACATTTTAATGCGAACATTTTTTTTTAGTGACATTTCATTGTTAACTCATTTGTATTCATTGTAATAGCACTAATCATAATGAATTCATTTGGAATTAATGTGGGTGTCACACATACTTTCATAAGAATTCTACAGCAATTCAATGTTAATTTAGTGTTCTATTCAAATAAAGTGTAACTGTTTTAATTCATGTAATAATCCCATTCTGTGAAGCTATAAAAATTATAATGGTATAGATTTTCTCCAGAGAGATGTCATAATCTCAGAAGCAGCATTTCCTAGCTTCCATATGCAACCTAATGGCTATGATCATGGGCTACTAATAACTCTCTCAATGATGTGTGGGGTCCTTCACTGGGCCACAGGTCAGCTACAGAGCAGGAGAAATTATGTCAGACTAAGGATATAGCCTCAGAGTGAACTGTTATTTATGTGGTCTTCTGGCTTTGGTGGATAGATGTGATTTGTATGAATTCACTTGTTACTATAGTTACAATAGTTCAAATGAGCAACATCCTTAACATTTTGTTCAAGTAAAAGAAACAGGCAAATATAGAAACCACCACTGTTGTGAAATGAAACTAAAATTTTCATCCATTGACTTAACTGTTCATTGTTGAGTGAACAGCAAATGTTTAGAAGAGCTATTTATTGAGAGGATAACAAGATAATAAGGTTAGTTGGTAAAAATAAAGTGGCTTAAATTAATAAATTTAGGAACTAGCATAAAGATTTAGAAGAACAGAGAGAGAGAAAGTAAGCAGATAAGAATGTTATTTATGTACAGAACATTTTGTTATTCTATCAGCTGTGTGAATAGGGTACCTAGAAAGATGCTAGAGTTGGGACAGAGTTAGTTAACTTTCCCTAACGGCTAAATAACAGATGAGCCATTACCAGTTGCTCAGGTGCCAGAGTCCTCACCTTATAATGTTATTATGGCGATAAAAATCACATGCAATTGAAAAAACAGTGTTAAGAGGCAGCGTTGCCTCTCTAGTGTATCTGGTGTCAACAACCCTAATGGGAATTAGCAAAGCTTTGTGCAAAAAAAGATAAAATACAAGACTAGGCACTCAAGAGTTGTTGAAGGTTTGATACATTCTATTACCTCTCCCAATGTTTTATTTACACCCAGTGCCAATAAATCAGTAATTTGCATATCCATATGGTCTCACATATTTTTTCCCAGCACCAGTGCAATATGAGAATTTGAATTTTAAATATGGCAATTCAGTGATAAAGTATGCTTATGAGAACGTGCTATAGCAGTGTAAAAATTGACAACTGATATGGAATAGGTCTACAACACTCACAAAATTTAAAATGGAACTCAATTTATAATAAAGCTAAATTCCATAAATAAAGTTAATGATACTCATAATCCAACAAGTTTTTTTTCCTCTGACTTTTCCCTGAACAAATTCTAACGGTAAAAAGTAGAATATCTGAAGGCACAGAGCACAAAACATTTGTCAAAATACAGAGAACATAATCAAAAGATCTAAAATTCATATATATCTTGTTGTCTTTACTATACATATCCATAATAATTTTGAAATAGCATCTGGGGAAAATCTTGTTGGTTGCTCTTGGGGAAAATTCTGCTAAATGTAATTTCATGCTGAAAATTCAACTCCCATAGCCGGAAAGATATGGCAAATTTTAAGGGTCTCAGTTATTACTAATCAGTTTCTTTTACTATGTTGAAATAGTTAGTAAATGCCTTTTTTTCATGAAGAGATGTAATCTCATATTCTTACTATTACTAAATTGTACTACTGCAAATTTTACCCAAAGTAATTGTAACAGTGTTTTTTAACAAAAAGAATTGATCCAATTCTCAAATTTTATTTTCACTTAATTTTGTAAATGTCATGAAAACAATAAAAATTTTGAGTGGAACTAGTGACAGGTAATTAAAAATATCTGTTAAATGAATGTAATTATGAGTTATTTTTTTTTGTATTATGAGAGAAAACAGTAAATTCCTCCCTTACCATGCTTGGAATTTTAATAAGATATTTTCATTTCTGTGTAAAAAAAAATCTGAACCTTAAGCCTGAAAATCTTAACCATAAATACCATTCCCATTCCCAGCAAAAAAATCTACAAGTGAATTGGAATGGAAGCTTTCAAAGTTACATTCTGTTGATTACCAAATTTGTATTTAAAAATAAATATTTAAGTGGAAAATCCCCATTTACTACATTTATAGCAAGATCAATACAGGGTTAGCAACACAAGCAGACCCTTTGGAGGGATGCAGGAGCACAACAGTGCTTTGTTGTGCTCATTGATTGGATTTTATATTGTATTTGAAGTAAGCTTCCAATATATATTGGATTGGTTTTTAATTATGATTTATTGGGGTGCTTGGGTGGCTCATCGGTTGAATGTCTGACTCTTGGTTTCAGCTCAGGTCATGATCTCACAGTTAGTGAGTTCGAGCCCTGAGTCAGGCTTCACACTAGGCAGGGATCCTACTTGATATTCCGTCTCCTATCCTCCCCTCTCCTCCCCTCTCCTCCCCTCTCCTCTCCTCTCCTCTCCTCTCCTCTCCTCTCCTCTCCTCTCCTCTCCTTTCCTCTCCTCTCCTCTCCTATCCACCCCCCACCATGTGCATGTTCTCTCTATATATAAATAAAATAAATTTAAAAATTAAAAAAAATGTGATTGATCAAAATTTCTTCCCTGGATGTGTACTTCCAGGAGATGTACTTAATGAGATTTTCTATTTCTCTCGTTAAATACAACTAAAGTCCTTAGATATTATATATAAAACAAACACAAGACTCTGAAAGGTGAAGAGAAGACAGATTGTGAAGGGATAACACAGTGGTGAGTTCTCTTGGTTTTCTTTTTGTGTCATTTATCCTTAGATGGAGCAGAAGAAGCTGGCAAAAAAAAATACCAACAGTGTTAATAAAATTACCCCAACAAAAGCTTGATCTCTCTAAAACAACCCAGACTTCAAAGGGTGAGTGGTTATATAAGCTGAAGAACAACTATACCAGGGATTTCAGCTCTGCAGTAAAAATGGACAAATTATGGTACAGTGTAGGGAATATAGTCAATAATATAGTAATAATGTTATATGTTGATAGATGGTTACTACACTTATTATAGTGAGCACTAAGTAATGTTTAGAATTGTCCAAACAGTATGTTATACACCTGAAACTAATATAACATTGTGTATCAGCTATACTTCTATAATAAATGAAAACTAAAAAAAAAAAAAAGATATTTCACTGGATTGGGGAAAAAAAGACGAACAAACTATCGATACGTGAAACAATCTGGGTAGTCCTCTAGAGATTTATATTGAGTGTAAAATCCAGTCCCAAAAGGTTACTTACTGTTTGATTCTGTTTATGTAACATTCTTAAATTATTTTAATGTTTATTTTTATTTTTGAGAGAGACAGACAGAGTGCAAGGGGGGAGGGTCAGAGAGAGAGAGAGAGAGACAGAATCCAAAGCAGGCTCCAGGCTCTGAGCTAGCAACACTGAGCCCAACATGGGGCTTGAACTCACAAGCTGCGAGATCAAGACCTGAGTCGAAGTCAGACGCTTAACCAAGTGAGCCACCCAGGCACCCACATTCTGGATCTGTCTTAATGTATTTCATAATTTTTATTTCTTCATGGTCATATTTCAAACTTTCTACTTTTAGTGATCAAATTCCTGAAAAAATATATATATTAATTTAAACACTGTTATTTTTTTAAAGGTGCAGAAAAAGTTACTACTAACATCAACACTAATATTATTGCATTGTGGAATGGAAACTGGAATCCCACAGCTGCAATTTACATTTAGATCTAAAACAACTATAATAGATTGTTGACTTATATGAAAATAAAGCATGTGTGTGTGTGTGTGTGTGTGTGTGAGAGAGAGAGAGAGAGAGACAGAGAGAGACAGAGACAGGGGGACAGAGACAGAGACAGGGGAAGGAGAGAGAAGGGGGAAAAAAGCCCACATGGTTTTATACAATGTCCAGCGCTTGTGAAAAAAAAATGTTCCTAAAAATGAGTTGTGATTTGGGAATGCTGACTACCATCAGAGAAGCTAGTCATTCCATCATTCCAGTCTGTTGCTTTGGTTGAACTAGGACTTTCTATGTGGGCTCTGGCATTATCACCTTTACATCAGCAGTAACAAATTTGTTCACTAGGATTAAATTGCCACATAATGCCATCAGAGACCCACGTTACAGAAAAATACGAACTTCTTAAGTACTATGCTTCATAAGTACTACTCATAAAATATTTTCTCTGGCAAACCCAGAACATATTGATGGACAATTTTGTATTAATTTTGTTTGATGAAATCTTATGACAGGATAGAATTTGAACTTTCCTCCTTGAAAGGCTAAGAAATATTGATGCTCCACAGGAAGATAATCCATGTTTTATATTTTGGTTTCCATTATACCCTGACTCAGAAACTGGCAGCTCCCTATGGCATGAGTAACTCTGTTTCAGAGCATGGGAAATGTTGGGGCACCTGGGTGGCTCAGTCAGTTAAGTGTCAAACTTCAGCTCAGGTCATAATCTCCTGCCCTGTGTCAGATTCTGTGCTGACAGCTCAGAGCCTGAAGCCTGCTTCAGAGTCTGTCTCCCTCTCTCTCTCTGCCCTTCCCCGACTCATGCTCTCTCTGTCTCTCTGAAAAATAAATAAACATTAAAAAATTTAAAAAAAAGAACATGGGAAATGTTTTGAGTTCCATTTCTGATGGTGGTAATGAATTTAGATTCCTTCTGTACTGACTTACCTTGGTAATTTTTATAATGAATATATGCGTTTACAATAACTATGCAACTAGAATAAACCTGCCTTAAACCACAGATGGTTACGATTTATATTATTAAGTTTATTATGTGATTAAACCACACGGATGACACAAAAGACAAACTGGCTTCTTTTTCATGGCCGAAATGATGCCACCTACATGGCTGC